>NC_085843.1:13575534-14775534 GCF_035594765.1 Anolis carolinensis
TTTATCAACATAAACACATTTCTTCATATTTGGGCCAGAAGGAACATCAGATTAAAAAGAAAGATTGAATGTGGGAGAGACTGAAGCTGACACATTCATCCATCACCAGAGTCTGGATTTGAATCCCTATGCAGTTAGCCAGGTTATTGTGAATCAGGGGTGTTGTTCTGTGCTTTCAAGTCCTTTCTGATGTATGGAGGCTCTATCATGGAGTTTTCTTGGTAAGATTTATTCTGAGCGGGTTTGTTATTGCCTTCCTCTGAGGCTGAGAGAGTGTGAGTTGCCTATGAATGGTTCTCATGGTTGCTTCCTATGAGAGGGACGTATGATTCTCTCTGTGGGGCAGACCGATTGATATTGGCCAGTGGAAAGGAAGGTGAGTTTCATTACTGTTTGTTTTGAAATAACTTATCAAAATTCACAAACATTACCCTATTGAGACTGTTTTTCTAAAAATCAAGTGCCTCTCACAGAAAAACTGCCAAGTTTTCAGACAGTTTCTCCTGATTCAGCAAGGTGATTCCTATGTTAAGCATGCACTTAATTTACTATAGTAGATATGGACATTAGGACAGTCCAGCTTCCTGCACTGTCTTCCTTCATGGCAGAATGGGGTTGGATAGGATGGCCCTTGCATTATTTTCAAACTCCATTATTCTGTGAGATAATGGTGAACATTTATCTCAACTAGAGCCACCACAATCACAATACAGTACTATGAAAATCAACAGAATTGTATACAGTAGTTCATGCCTTCAGGTCATTTCTGATTTATATTGACCTCATCCCAGGGTTTTTTAGCCAGGTGTGTTCAGAAAGGGTTTTCTATTACTTTCCGCTGAGGCTGAGAGGGTGCAGCATGCCCAAGGTCACAGTGAGGATTTGAACCCATTTTTCCCCAGAGGCATAGTCAAAGATCAAATCTTTGCTGGCTCTCATTGAGAATAGTATATAATTGTATGCATATGTGTAATCTTATCACATTGGTGGCAGCGGGGACTTAACAATATTGAACTGAAGAATCTTTTCATAATGTTGAGCTCTGCACCAGTAGAAACTCTGATATGAATGTGACACAAAGCCTTTTCCTCCACAGAGCTCATAAATCAACTTACATTCATCTTGGCAACTGAACTGCAGGTGAAAGAACAATGGTGTGCAGGTTCTCTCATTACCCCAAACAAAAGGACAGCAAAGAAACGAAGTGGTATCAAATGTATGAATTTTCCTTCTGCAAACAAGACAGCAAAAGCTTGTGCGGTATTTCAACTACATATCTCAGCTACACAGGCATACCTTGATAGTTTTCATGCTCTTTTCCTGCTCCCGGAACAAAAGCTTGGAGTTCATCAAAACCCTGACTGTCCCAGTCAGAAAATGAATATTGTCATTTCATGGATCCAGTGCTAAACTGGGTTGTGGAGTTAATATTTATTTTGAAATATAGATATCTTGTTCTATAGCAGCAGCTCCCAGGGTGGCAGAGAAGTAAAGCAGCACAAACAGTTTAAATCTATTCCAGATTTAACACCTAAACATCCAATAAAAAATAAACAGCTATCTCATCCAAACTGAAAATGAAAACAGTTTTTTATCCCCTGCTATTCTTCAAGGCAGTAAATCTGAAATCGCTAAGCATCAGTTTGAATAGACAGATAGCAAGCATTTCTCCCTCCCATTAAGGCTAATGGCTTTAAAAGGTTCTCATTTTCTGTACTGACATAGCTACATGCCATCTAGTAAAAACGAAAGGTGTTAAACCATTTTTCAGGGGAAAGAAGATTGCTGTTGAGGAACCTTAAATGTGAGATCAGCTAACAAATGCTTAAGTTCGGAGGTAATTTTTCAGCACTTCTAGTACTCTACCATTTCAAAAGGTGGATGCCAACTGCAGTACAGCACTGCAACAAGTACCAGGCTATGTGTGTATTAAACACCAACACATGGCTCCTTGTGTCGTTATCACATGTGCACTTGTGGCATAAACTGAAATGTGAAAGCATGCAAAGCTCTGGAATTCCAGCAGTTTCTTCTCTCTGAAAGAGCGGATGGATTTGCATCTTCCAGTGCAGGACCGCAACAAGTTTACCAGAACACTTCTCCCCTCTCACACATTACATAGAAATACGGTGGTTCATTTTGCCAAAGGAAGAGGAAAGGATGCTTGGAAAGATTTTCAAAAAGATAGAAAAGCAGATGAATGAGGCAATAGAGAAGAGGCAGGGATGGTGATGGAAAAGACCAGAAGACACACGTACACATATGCACACAATGTTCCCACAAACCATATTACTTGGACCAGATCATATTTTCACATCAACACAACCTGACACATCACATCACATTGAGCAATCCCAAAAGCAATGCTCTTTTTCCCTCCCACTCCCCACAACTAAAAGGCATACCTTCTCTGCTTTGGCTTTCCTGGCATTTTGGACAAACCTGCGCCCCAGCTTCTTGGCATACCAGATGGAAGCAAACATCCTATCCAGCACTCAGGATTTGGGACTTGGGAAGGCAAGGCAATAAACTTCCACGAGAGAGGTCCAAGAAAGAACAAGAAAGTCCCCTTTTTTCACCCTTTGGCCACTGATTTGTTTGCCTAAGGCTTTTCGGTTCCACTTCTCGGATACTGGAAGGAGGGAGCCAGCAGGATGGGGGAAGATCTCCGGTGACCAGCCAGCAGGTATGTATTTAAATACTGCTTGCAGGAGGTCTTGGGTGAGGCATCTTTGCATCCAGCTCACATCCAGTCTGCTTAGTGGCTGTCTGCAGTTCTTTAGCAGTGACACCACAAACTACATGTGTGTGTCAGTGTGAAAGGATCTGCAGTAAACTAGTGGAGCTGAGAGCTCACCTCCTGCCTCTCGCCTGCTGAAATTTAACTCCTTGCTTCTGTTTCTGAGGATGCAGCGAAGGGATAGATCTACGTAACAAAAGCTCGAGTAGTGGTGGCGGCAGGGAGGACAGAGCTATGGGATTACAGCTGAAACAAACTATGGAATGACTTTTTCTTTTTAAAAATATATTCCTACAGCTTGCCCAAAAATTCAGGGCTGCTGCTATTTGAAACTCCAAATCTTACCATGATAATGATCATTCATTCATCCATTCATTCATCTTGCTCCTTTCCCCCCTCCCTCCCCTCAAATACTGGAACACAAAGAGGCTCACAGAAATTAAAGAAAATAGAATATAAACATTTGCAAAACATAACTAAACCGTTTAAAACAAAATCCAGTATAGACACAAGATAAAACAGGGCTCTATGAAAAGCCCTTGTAGGTAATTCCAAGAGCCTGTTGGAACAGGGGAAATGTCACTTGATGATAGAAGGATAATAAAATTATGCTGACCCTATCATAGGATTTATTTGGCCAATTTATTTAAAAAATGGCAAAAAGAAAGTTTGCACTTTGGATTTTTTTAAAAAAATGTTGTCAGTTGTATATGGTTGAAATGAAGGATGCAGAATCCATGGACCTGCATGGCCACCTCTACAGTGCCATGCTTCCAGTCTTCTGGGGAAAACGCCTCCACCACACTCTGCGGCAGAGAGTTCCACTGCCAAACAGCTCTCACAGTAAGGAAGTTCTTCCTAATGTTCAGGTGGAATCTCCATTCCTATAGGTTGAAGCCATTGTTCCACATCCTAGTCTCCAGCACAACAGAAAACAAGCCTGCTCCCTCCTCTCTATGACGTCCCCTCACATCTTGATACATGGTCCTCATCATGTCTCCTCTCAGCCCTCTCTTCTGCAGGCTAAACATGCCCAGCTCTTTCAGGGCTTGTTCTCCAGACCCTTGATCATTTGAGTCGCCTTCCTCTGGACACATTCCAGCTTGTCAATATCTCCCTTCAATACTGACATTTAGAATATCAAGGCAGATAACCCACAATATCTGCTTTGAACTGGATTATCTGAGTCAACACTGCCATATAGTCCAGTTCAATGTGGATTTTATACAGCTGTGAAAAAGTGGTCTTTGTTTCATTTTGGGGGGAAATTACCAAACATTGGATATTTCTTCATATTGAAGATGTAAATGAACTTAAGATTTTTTTTAAAAAAGATATGTGACTCAATCTCCTGAAATTTACAGAAACATCCATCCAAGGCTATAAGTGTTTAAGAATTCAGTGTGTGGATTTGAACAGTTGGTTTGTAATTATTTTTTAATATTTTCCTAAATTTGAAGAACATACCCTTAAGATGGAAAGATGATGGGCTGTAAAAAAATGAAATATGGCAGAAAAAGGAATGGACATGTTTAACTTTACCTATGAATATATTAGGAGTTGGAGCAGATACAAATTCCTCATACTTTCCTCATACAGGAACCTCTTACCTAACACACAAGTCAATATATATACACCACGAACTGGGAAGCCCTGGAACTTGAGCACTCTAACTGGAGGTCAGCTGTGACCAGCAGTGCTGTGGAATTTGAAGAGGCATGAATGGAGGGCGAAAGGGAGAAACGTGCCAAGAGGAAGGGGCATCAAGCCAACCCTGACGGGGACCGCTTTCCACCTGGAAACCGATGTCCTCACTGTGGAAGAACATGTGGGTCAAGAATAGGACTCCAGAGTCACCTACATACCCACCGCCAAGACACTACACTTGAAAGGCCATCATACTCAGACAATGAGGGATTACTTAAGTAAATAAGTAAATACCCCAAGACTGGATTGATGTGTTGCTTCCACTTTTCCACTTTTCCCAACCATTATGTTTTCACTAAAACAACAAACAACAGTGATAATAATAGACTGTCATTTTCTAGTACCATTATGAATTCATAACATAGAGGTATGGCTTTTTAAGTGTTCCGTATTCAGTAAGACTACATGGTATCACTGAAAGGCTCTGTAAATTCTTCCAGACCACCTTAAACTGATAACAGGTATATCAAGCAATTTACATCTTTTCAACTTCCAACTGCTCCCCCTCTATTCTGCCTTGGTCAGACCACACCTGAAATACTGTGTCCAATTTTGGGCACCACAGTTGAAGGGAGATGATGACAAGCTGGAAAGCGTCCAGAGGAGGGCGACTAAAATGATCAAGGGTCTGGAGAACAAGCCCTATGAGGAGCGGCTTAAAGAGCTGGGAATGTTTAGCCTGCAGAAGAGAAGGCTGAGAGGAGACATGATAGCCATGTACAAATATGTGAAGGGAAGTCATAGGGAGGAGGGAGCAAGCTTGTTTTCTGCTGCCCTGCAGACTAGGACACGGAACAATGGCTTCAAACTACAGGAGAGGAGATTCCACCTGAACATCAGGAAGAACTTCCTGACTGTGAGAGCTGTTCGACAGTGGAACTCTCTCCCCCGGGCCGTGGTGGAGGCTCCTTCTTTGGAGGCTTTTAAGCAGAGGCTGGATGGCCATCTGTCGGGGGTGCTTTGAATGCGATTTCCTGCTTCTTAGCGGGGGGTTGGACTGGATGGCCCATGCGGTCTCTTCCAACTTTACTATTCTATGATTCTATGATTCTATGGAGTACAGATAGGATGACATTCCCAGTTTCCTTCCCCCAGCAAGTGAGGTTGTGAACAGGAATCAGATCAGGGAGGGGGGTGGGCTTGATTCAGATTCTCAAAGTCTTTCTTACTGGTGAAACAGTCAACCTTATGGCTCATATAGCATCTAAACAGACCTTTACTCAATGTGGCTACTGGCATTAGTAATTCAGTAGAGCCCCAATGAATATGAGGTGCTGTAGGCTGTACTACGGAGGAATGAAATGACAAACAATTTTCTTTGTCTAATAAAACCCTGTAAAGTACATGGGGTCACCATACATCTACAGATGACATGAAGGCACATACATTATATAAACTAGGGTCAAAGGAGGTTGACAGAAGAAGATGACTACAATGATCAAAAGTGTGGAAGCCAAGCCCTATGAAGAGCAGGATAGGGAGCTGGGTATGTTTAGTATGGAGAAAAGAAGGTTCAGAAGGGACACAATAGTCCTGTTTAAGGTTTTTGAAAGGATATCATATTGAAGATGGAGCAAGCTTTTTTTCTATGGCTCCAGAGACCTGGACACAGAGCAATGGATTCAAACTGCAGGCAAAGAATATCCTGATGGCAAGAACCATTGAGTAGTGAGTGCCCCCAGGGGTTGAGAAAGGCGGGATGTAAATATGGTAAATAAAAATAAATAAAATATGGAAGTGGTGTAGTGGAATCTCATTCTCTTGAGGTTTTTCAACAGAGGCTGGATGGCCATCTATATGGATTGTTTGGATTGTGTGGTCTCCTCCAACTCTAGGATTCTAGAATTCTATTAACACTTTCTAGATGTGCATATACTCAGAAAATATATGGAAAATATGCACATTTGATACACATACAAAAAGAAAACATGCAAAAAGGATGTTTTTGTTCCATTTGTTAAAAAAAACAAACAAACCCCAGAATCAATGGCACCAAGGACCAGTTGGACACAGAAGTGGAAAAAGCGCAAGTTCATCAAAGCTGACTTTATAAATGGGCGTATCCTTAATGCCATTTCTTTTCAGATTGCGACAAAGACTCAGCTTTTTCAGCAACAGTTTGCTCTTCCATTCTGGCTAATTATGTGATTTGTCTGCTGTCAAAAGGCCGGTGATTATGGGTTGTGCTTGTTTTTGTCCTAACATTTTTTGCTGCTTTAGTTTTCGAATGCTTTGAGTTCATTTCTATTCTTAGTCGGTGCCTGTGGAGGCATCTCCTGGGCCACACAACCTGGTAGAAAAATGTGGATTGCGAGCCACTTTGATGTCTATTGGACAGGAAAGAATGTTAAATGTTTTGAGTGTAGTTAATATATTGTTGAAGGAAGAAAATGGTCTCCAAATACATGCAGCTTTGAGAGCAAAATCAGGTTATTATCCCTGCAAAAAGAATCCCCCCAAATTTACTACAGCCCCAAAACTTCTAGAATCGCAGTGACTTCAAACTTAAGTTGAACATTTAGAAATATTGTTTCTGCATGGGCCAAAAAAGGGCAGTCAAATCTATCAAGGAACAGTGAACACATCAAGCATCAGAATTCTAGATGTTAACTATTTTCAGTGTCACACTCTCTGCAACTCTCTGGATCTGTAATTGGTTAAATGAACAAACCCAACAGGTGATTCTCCCCAATGCTTCCTCTTCATCCTGGAAAGAAGTGACAGGTGAAGTGCCATAAGCAGGGTTCTGCCCTGGGCCCGGTTCTGTCCAACATCTTTATTAATGACTTAGATGAAGGGTTAGAAGGCGTGATCATAAAGTTTGCAGACAACACCAAATTGTGAGGGAGAGCTAATACTCCAGAAGACAGGAGCAGAATTCAAAACAGTCTTAACAGATTAGAGAATGAGCCAAAACTAACAAAATGAAGTTCAACAGGGACAAATGTAAGATACTTCACTTAGGCAGAAAAAATGAAAGCCAAAGATACAGAATGGGGGACGATGCCTGGCTCGACAGCAGTACGTGTGAAAAAGATCTTGGAGTCCTTGTGGACAACAAGTTGAACATGAGCCAACAATGTGAGGCAGCAGCTAAAAAAGCCAATGGGATTTTGGCCTGCATAAATAGTGTCTAGATCCAGGGAAGTCATGCTACCCCTCTATTCTGCCTTGGTCATACCACACATGGAATCACACTGTGTCCAATTCTAGGCACCACAATTGAAGGGAGATGTTGACAAGCTGGTATGTGTCCAGAGGAGGGCAACTAAAATGATCAAGGGTCTGGAGAACAAGTCCTATGAGGAGCAGCTTAAAGAGCTGGGCATATTTAGCCTGTAGAAGAGAAGGTTGAGGGGAGACATGATAGCAATGGATCAAGATGTGAGGGGGAGTCATAGGGAGGAGGGAGCAAGTTTGTTTTCTGCTGACCTGGAGACTAAGATGCAGAACAATGGGTTCAAACTTCAGGAAGGGCGACTCCACCGGAACATTAGGAAGAACTTCCTCACTGTGAGAGATGTTCAGCAGTGGAACTCTCTGCCTCAAAGTGTGGTGGAGGCCTCTTCTTTGGAGGCTTTTAAGCAGAGGCTGGATGGTCACCTGCCAGGGTGCTTGAATGTGTGTGTGTTTTTGTTTTTTTGTTTTTTGTTTTGTTTTTTTGGCTTCTTGGCAGGGGGTTGAACTGGATGGCCCATGAGGTCTCTTCCAACTTTATTATTCTATTATTCTATGAATTAATGCAGGTTGACACTACATTAACTGCCAAGGCTCAATGCTATGCAGTTATGGGAGTTTTCATTTAGTGGCGTATTAGCACTCTTTGCAGAGATGACTAAAACCTTTAAAAAACTACATCTTCTATGATTTCATAAAACTGAGCCATGGCAAATATAATGGTGTCAAACTGCACCAATTCTCCAATGTAAATGGACGCTTAGACAGCACTCTGTGTTGAATTAAAAATTGCTGAGGCCAAAGCCCTATGGTCCAAAATGGATGGAGCATCAGATGGTAAAACAAAAGGTGTGATGTGTTCGTTACTTGACAGTGAAGGCATCCATAACTTCAATGGACAACTAAAAAAGTGGTGACGGCAATGGGCACTGCCACTCACTGAATGGGCACAATCCTGCCGCCATCAGAAGAGCAGGTGGCATCTATGTAGCACCATATTCTCAGCCACCTCATCCTTAGCACTTTGGCTTCAAGGACCACCTGAGACCTAGGCATGGAAGAAATAGCCAATGATGCATTGTGTAGAGTCAATCTTCCTCAAGTTGCTGCATTATTACTATGCCGGTGGTGTTTTCCATTCTAATACTTGGATAGGATCTCGGCCTCAAAAGGCTTTGCATTTTTGGCATCACCTTCAAGTTGACAGCTCCTCACTCTCTGCATTAGCTCACAATTGACTAGTGCACTTTTGATGACTGCAAAGTGCTTACAAATGCAGGTTTGTATTCTCTCTTCTCTTAATGAAAGTGGACCACCTTTCTTTTCATTTATCACTTCTATTTGTTTTACTGCTCCTCTATTAAATAACACAACTATTTTTAAAAATGTGAGCATTCCCATTTTTTAAAGAAACAAATCTATGCTGATACTGAGTGACATCAGTTTTCAAGACATTCAGAAATATGTATTACTTCATTGGTGGGCAATGAGGAGTGCATTTACACCGTGCAGTTTGACACCACTTTAACTGCTTTGGCACAATGCTGTGTAATCCTGGGATTTGTAGTTTGTTGAAGTACCAGAATAGTTTGGCAGAGAAGGCCAAAGAGCCTTTAAAACTTCACCTCACATGATCCCAAAGAACTGAGCCAAGGCAGTTAAAGTGGTGTCAAAATGTGCAGATTCAGCCTAAGTCTGCGTGGGGTCAAGTCTTCACTGCTGGGCCATTCCAATGGGATAGAAGAATGCACCATACTTGAAAAGATACAACCTACCTGCATCTGGATTGGAGGAGACACTGATGTTCTGTACCTTCAACATTACTTTAAATTATGCTAACCCTATCATAGGATTTCTTTGGCCAGATATATTCAGAAGAGGTTCATTACTGCATTCTTCTTAAGCTGAAAGAGTCTAAATCAGTGGTTCTCAACCAGATATTTTGGCCTTCAACTCCCAGAAATCCTAGCAGCTGGTAAACTGGCTGGGATTTCTGGGAGCCAAAAGACCTAGGGATCCACAGGTTGAGAACCACTGGTCTAAATCGACCAAAGCCACCTCTGGGTTTCCATGACTGAGTGAAGATTTGATTCCCAGCCTTCCAGGATCCAAAATAAAACCACTAAACCACTGGCTTTCGTAGTAGCAGATATATCCATATGATTAATCCAAAAAGAAAAAATCAACAGCAGAAGACTGGAAGGAAAAATGGTGCCAACTATGCAGCAGCCCAGGAAAACGAAGCCACAAATCATGATCTTAAGCAGGCTGGGGAAGATTAGGTGACAAAGAACCCGCTTTTCATTGAAGGTGGCAGGATGTGTATGTGAATGTATATTCCACAAAAAATATTGACTTTGTACTGAAGAGAAATGAAGCAGCCCACAGGTTTAAATCAACTGGACATTTTAATGGCTGACGCAGAGGACAAAATAGTGCCGCCTCCCCATTGTGATTCCATATACACACATAAACTGGACTAGCTCTTGAATCCTTCTTTAACAATTGAGACCAGGCAGTGTCCTCCATTAAACCAGAGTTGGGTTGACTTTCCTCATTGATCTTCATGGGGAGAGAAAGGCTCTCAAAGCAAGAATACAGCTCCGAAAGAAAGTGAATGTTTATGTATTTCCTCTTCTTTTAGTAGACTTGGTAGGTTTTTTTTTACTCAGCTCAACTGTGGTTTAGGTTTAAGATATTTTGATTAATTATATCACCAGGAGTCATCACTTGTAACACCACCACGACCCACACATTGTGACATCTTGAACGTCACCCTTAGGTCTCAGGGTTTGGTCCTGAAATCTCAGGGTCTGGGATAGTCCTGACCAGGGACCTTTTCACACTGATTGCCAGAACCATGGTATATTACAGGAAACCGTACTTTAAGCTTTGTTAGAGTGAAATGTTAGATCAAGTTATGCTGTTGGGTGTTTGCAACTGTGTGTTTCTGGCAGAGCATTCCAGCAGTGCATGGGTTAATCACAAGACAGCTTGATTGATTGCCCACAGGACCAATAGGTCAGGGCTTCCGTTTGAACTGTCTGACCGGAACTTTCATCATGAACTGAGGAATGCAGGAGGTGCCTGCTTGTACTGATAACACCCTTGGCGAGCGGAGAAGACGCCCATGTGTCCAGAGAGTTATGGCTTTGAGTAATTGTATATAACTTGTAAATAAAGCAATTAGACCTGCTGAGATCAGCAGTAAAACAATGACTGAGCTGTCCTTTTCTTGGTGCCACTTTTGCTGCTGCATCAAGTGGTCCTTCAGGTGAGCAGAGAGAACTGACTCATCAAAACAGTCAGGGTGGCGGACTATCGATTTATCGCCCTATCCCCAGCCCCTGTCAAGCTTGCCATTCATCCTGTTACAAACTCTGTCTTTCCATCATACTTGTTTGCCTTTTTGTCTTTTCCCTATAGTTTCCTGAATCCAGTGCAATCACATGTGTTTCCCCTTTCTTTTCTCTCTTCCAGTGTTGATTGCATTCCTCCACATCCTTTTTTAAAAAGTTGAAGGAAAAGAAATCCTGGCAGAGCAGGAAAGGGAAGAGAAGGTGCGGAAAGAGAACAGGTAGCAAGGGACTACCTGGACTCGGTGATGTTGACACCACCTGGCTCCCCAACCCACCTGCCATCTGCCCATTCATCTGCTCTTTCCGCACCTCCTGCCACTCACTCCTGGCTACACCTCCCTCCAAAGCCAGTGCTCCTCTGGGAACCAACTGTGAGGCAAACAACAGGACTACCCTCATCCTTCTCGCTGGCTGGAAGGAACAAGGGGCCAGCTAGTTTCTTCCTGGGAAACCTAACTCATTGCTCTGAGACAAGACTGGCTAATAGCAAAGAAGAGAGAAATGAGGTCTCCCTGGGAAACAAGGTTTCCACTCTCCCTTCCTACCTGCCTTTTAAGGGTCTAAAGTCCAGCCATTCAGTCTACTTCACCTTACTATGAAACAGCACAGAAGAATTAGATGCTTTGCATCAGACATGTTTTTCACCTAATTTACCAATCTGAGGCACGGTTGGAGCTCTCAATATGATTTCTCTCCTGTTGATGTGAAAACTACAGTTTTTACAACTACTCTCCATTTCAAGGATGAGAGGCAACAAATGACCACTGGAAGTGGGGCAACGTCATGTGATGAGATCAGTCCCTCTACATCAGTGGTTCTCCACCTGTGGGTCCCCAGATATTTTGGCCTACAACTCCCACAAATCTCAGCCAGTTTACCAGCTGTTAGGATTTCTGCGAGTTGAACATCTGGGAACCCACAGGTTGAGAACCGCTACTCTACATCCTTCAAATGAGTATAGAATGCAAAACTGCTGAAAAAATGTCTATGTGATGAGGTCCTTGCTAATCCTAAAGCAGGACACAAGTGTAGCAGATGTAAGGCATATCATGTATTTTATAAAACTCCAACAAAATGGCAACTGGACTGCAACTGCTGCACTCCAATATCTACCTTCTAGTGTGTTGTCTCACTCTACCTAATAAAACACTGAAAAAAAAAACCCATATATGATAAAACATGGTCCAGATTAAAGCTAGGTTGAACAATCATCTTCCATATTAGCTATCTAGAAAATTGGAAGAGACACTTATTAGCTTTTAGGAGTACACAGATCCATAAAACAGTGCAGGCCAACTGCTGGAGCATTTTATGAATCTTTTATGGGAGGGGAGAGAGTGATAATTATTTCCTATGTTTGAGACCATATGGCTTCTTTAATTTTATAAGGACATGCTTGAAACACCAGAGTTTCCACTCCCACCCAGGAGAAGTTCTCACAATGTAGCATTATTTATTGGACATCTGTGAAAGGTGGCATTTGATGCAGAGAAAGGAGGATATGGTGGTGGGAATTGGTAGGTAGCCAAATTGCTATTCTGTGAGACATAGCAAGCCTGGTTCTATCATTCAAAATTGGAAAATACTGCATCCAGGTGTACATGTTATGTAGTATAGCTTAGTCATTTAAAATCGCCCCCTCCAAAAGCAGACAATCCTAGTATGCAGAAGCTATATGATACTGTGTCTAATTTCCACTAACATTTATTAATAGTACTAAAATTTTATTTGTTCCCCAATTATTTTCAAATTGATTTTGTAGCGTTATGTAAAAATCGGCATATCTACATTGTACCATTGTGTATAAATCTGAATACCTACATTGCCCTGACACAGACACATTTTTATGTGGCTATGAAAATTAGTTTGTTATGTGGGAGGGGGAGGGGGATTATTACCTTCATAGAAAAATCAATGTGGGTTTTTGGAAAAATTATCATTTTTTTCTTCCAAGTCCTGTCTTTGCACTCACACTTTTTTTTCATGCAAATATGTATTTTAGAAATAGGCATGCTTTTTTAAAGCTCAAGGCAGTTGTTCTTTTCATCAAATCCCCAAGAAGTTTTGCACACACACACACACACACACACACATACACACACACAAAGACACGGCTATCAGGAAACATTGGTTTTTTTGCACAACATGTTTTGTACAAAAACTCAAATTTCATGCAAAAATAATATTAATGCACAGAATAATTTCCAAAACACAGAGGATTAGATGGAATCTGCACACAGTGCACACCATTCTGCTATTCCTCCCAACCAGACTGAGTTTCAAGTAACCAGTTTTTCATCTTGGAAACAAATAATTTTGAATATTGTTTCCATCCCTAATTGTGTAAAGCAGTGGTTCTCAACCTGTGGGTCCAAAGATGTTTTGACCTACAGCTCCCAGAAATCCTAATAGATGGCAAACTGGATGGGATTTCTGGGAGTTGTAGGCCAAATGACCTAGAGATTCACAGGTTGAGAACCACTTGTGTAAAGAATGTGGTTTCTAAGAAAGATATCAGTGTGTTAGGGGCTGTAGTCAGCTAGCTTTCATACCAAGATTATGTTTTCATTTTCTCAACAAAAGTATGTACAGTAGAGTCTCACTTATCCAAGCTAAACGGGCTGACAGAAGCTTGGATAAGTGAATATCTTGGATAATAAGGAGGGATTAAGGAGAAGCCTATTAAACATCAAATTAGGTTATGATTTTACAAATTAAGCACCAAAACATCATGTTTTACAACAAATTTGACAGAAAAAGTAGTTCAATACGCAGTAATGTTATGTTGTAATTACTGTATTTATGAATTCAGCACGAAAATATCACGATATATTGAAAACATTGACTACAAAAATGGCTTCATTCGTTTCATTTCTCCCTTGGGATTTAAGACAATTCTATGTTGAATAACAGCATCATGGAGTTTGAAGGGGCCTTATGGACCATCATGTCTGACTCCTTGCTCAATGCAGGACCTCCAGCTAGAGCAGTGGTTCTCAACCTGTGGGTCCCCAGGTGCTTTGGCCTACAACTCCCAGAAATCCCAGCCAGTTTACCAGCCATTAGAATTTCTGGGGGTTGAAGGCCAAAACATCAGGGGACCCACAGGTTGAGAACCACTGAGCTAGAGGATTGTCAGCAGGTTGCTCTCTCGCTTCTGTTTGGAAACATCCACAGAGATCCCATCAACTCTTTAGGGAAGTCATTCCATAGCCAAATCATGCTTACTGTCAAGAAGGTCTTTCAAATGTTTCACCAAAATCTACTATGCTTTAACTTTAAAACCTGTTTCTACTATCTGGGAAAGCAGAGAAGAAGGTGATGGAGAAAGGGGAAGTAGAAAGAAAAAGGGAGAGGATGAAGAAAGAGAGCAAGAGATAAAAGTCTAAGGGTTTTCCTAGCCATACAATGCTGGCACTTCTGTTGGTAATAAAAGAAACTGTGGATTCCCACAAACATTTTGATAGAATGGCATAAACACTGAAAATATATGCATATGTTAAATTACTCTGCAAATACAGTTAGCCTTCCGTATCCACAGATTCTGCATTCACTGATTCAACCATCCACATCTTGGAAAAAAAAATTTAATCCATAAAGCACACCTTGAATTTGCCATTTTACAAAAGGGGCACAATTTTACTACAACATTGCATATAATGCGACTTGAACATCCATGGATTTTGATATCCACAAAGGTCCTGGAATCAAACCTCAGAAAATGACAAGGGCCTGTTGTATAAATCTTCTTTTGATTCATATGGGTTTCATAGTGAAGCTACCATATATACGTGAGTATAAGCTAAGTTTTTCAGTCCTTTTTAGGGCTGAAAAGGCCCCCCTTGGCTTATACTCAAGTGAGGGCCCTGGCCTGCTTATATTTGGATCTGCTTAAACTTGAGTATATAGGTAATCAGAATTGGATAGGAGTTTAATAAGAGTCTTATCTTATTAAAATCTTATTATCTTAAATTACACTTTTATGTAAATATTCAAAACATTTAATGTAACGATGCCTTCAGTAATGTAATTTTATAAGTATCTATTTTTTTTGAAATTTATCAGTAGTTACTGTTTTCCCAGTTTTTTTATGGTAAAATTAGGTGCCTCGGCTTATATTGAAGTAGGCTTATACTTGAGTATATACGGTATATCATATATCACCTCCTGGGATTTCCACAAGAAATAAAAATGGCATCCTGGGATTTTTCCTACTACAGATATCTTTCAATTCTTACCCCCTCCCCATTTTATTCTCTCTCTATCTTTTAAAAAAGAACAATGCATATTAGAGGTATCATCATTTTACTCCCCTCCCTCCCATATTAGAAGTATCCCCAAGCAGCCTCTTCCTTATCAGGAGCTTTCTCTAGACACAACAACCGCTCAACTTGCCAAGGTCAGTAGGTTCCTCACCACACCTCCTGGCGACTCTCCCCAATGGCGGCGACTCCCCCCGTTCGGCAATCCCTTCGGCTCCACGGCTCCACGGTCTGCAAGCAGCGTTTTTTTTTTTTTTTTTTTTCCCCCTTTAAAGCAGAGGCTTCGGGAAAAAAAAAGGAGGGTGCAAACCCCTGCTCCTCTCCCTATCTCAATTTAGCAATGTCCTAGGGTCTAGTGCTGACGTTATGCTTTTATAAACCTCTTGCAGTTTGTCTGTACATTTAATTCAAATCCGAACCCATCCAGATATTATTATTTAATTGTTTAGTTGATATCCTCTTGGATGGCCAGAGAGAGAGGAATAGCCAATGTTGCTAATGCTGTAGTCAGTCGATTTCTTTAAAGGAAGACCAAGAGCCAAATAAATCTCAGTTGAAAACTTACGTTTTCTGGTTTCCGGGTCCCCCAGTACCGGAAAATTTTCTTTCAATCATTCATTCTTTCTATCTTTGCGGCGAGCGCGGCAGGCAGCTTGTGCGGCAGGCGGACCCCCGCTTCTCGTGCCGGGTCTAGCCACGTCCTAGAACTCCCAGACCCACTCAACCCTTCACCCTTGAGGGGTGGACGGTCACTGGGGCCATTGGGAGAACACCTCGGACTTTGCAGCTCCCCCCGTGTCGATCCGCGGCGGGGAGACGAGCGCTCGGCTCGATCAGACCCAGCAACGGGCGGATCATCAAGAGCTTCGATGAACCGTGTCTGTCGCCATAGTGCGCTCACCCGGAGGCTAGTCTCGTGAGAGCTGGGGAGTAGTCCGCAGCCCGAGCGGGCCTACGCAACAAACCGGAAGGAAACCCGGGGGAGCCGGAAAAGAAGAGACACACACCAACAAGTGCGACACCCAAGGAACAAGAAGGCACTCTCTCAGGTTCCGCAGCGTGCGCAGGAAATTGAAGGACGGACGTAAAGTAAGAAGTAAGAAAACAATAAACAAAATACGGAATAGTCTGTAAAAAGTCTAAAGGCTTACAAGGCTTACAAGGGCAACTTGAGAATTCCTAGTAAATGAGCTAAGGAAAATTTAGTAAGGGATTTTGAGAGACAGTTTTGGAAGACGGGTTCAATAGTATATTTAAGTATCTGGAAAGGAGACGCAAGTGGCACCTGTACTTGTGACTAGACATATAGAAACTATATAACAGAGGTCTTTATAAACTATATATATATATATATTGGGAGCATATTGTATAATAACTGACTTGATGATTTGTACTGTTCTTTGACTAAGTATAAAGGGTGCGACCAGCGGAAAATTGAAACTATTAATACAATGACTTCATTGAAAGGAAGAACAGATAAAGACTGGAGGGACCTGAAAGTTCCAGCAAGAAGAAACTCAGTCTCCGCGATGGAGGAAGTTAATCTCCGGGACCTTCTTAGAGAGATCCAGAGTGTCTCGGGGAAACAAGACATAATCCAAAAAGAAGTTCAGGCAATCGCAACCAAACAGGATATTCAACATAAGCAATTCCAGGAGGAAATGGCTGAACTTAAAAGGGAATTGAGAGAGGAATTGGGTTCTTTGAAGGAGGAGATCCAAAAAAATGCAGACGAGATTCAAGATTTAAAAACAGAAAGCATAAAGGCAGAGAAAATGAATAACAAACTGCAAAGGAAAGTGGAATCGATAGAGGCGAGAAGCAGTAGGTTGGAAAAAATGCAAGAAAGGATTGAAACAAATGAGTCAGAATACCAACTCAGACTCCGTAATGTCCATGAAGAACAAAAAGAGAATATTAAAACTATAATATCACAATTGATTGCAAGGCTAATGGACTGCCAGGAGAAAGAAGTAGATTTGCAAATTGATAAGGTCTATCGTATAAACACTAACTTTGCTAGAAAGAATAAAGTAGCGAGGGACGTAATTGTACACTTTGTCAGAAAGAGTTTCAGAAATGAAGTTCTGCAAAACAACAGAACCAAGATTATGACATATAATGATAAAAAGGTAGTTATCCTTAGGGAATTCCCCTTGTCAGTATTGAACAGACGAAGGAAATATTTTTTTCTCACGGACGAACTGAAACGATTGCAGATAAGATTTCGATGGGAAAAATACGAAGGCATCATGCTAACATATAACGGTGAAAGGACCTGGATTACGTCGGAAGAGAAAGCGGATGAGTTTTACAGAAAGCTAAAAAAAGATCTAGCCCAGATACAAACGCCACAATCGGCTGGAAAGGGGAAAAACCCTAAGGGTTCAAAAAAAAGGAGATTCGAGTCTCCAAAGGAAGACTGCACCACTTCGACGTCGACTCGGATAGCCAAAGAAGATGAAGCGAGCAGACTATCGGATAAAGAGGAGGAGGAAGATGAAGAACTTTTAAATGAGTGATTTCAAACAATCAATAAAATTATTTTCAAACAATATTAACGGTTTGAATGTCCCCAGTAAGAGAAAGAGAGCGTTTAACTATTTAATACATAACAACTTTAATATCATTGGTTTGCAAGAAGTCCACATCTCCCAAAAACATTATAAATATCTAATAAATAAAAAATTAGGAAAAGAATACTTCTCCCTAGACAGGAAAAAAAAAAGGGGAGTAGTTATATATGTAGATGAAAAATTTAAATCAGAATTAGCATTTAAAGATCAGGAAGGCAGAATAATAGCGACAAAGATCAACACAGGTTTTGAAACAATATTACTATGCAATATCTATGTACCAAATGGACCAAAAAGGAAGTTTGTGAAATCGCTGAGACAGTATATCGCCCAGAGTAATTTTGATCATATGATTTTAATGGGTGATTTCAATGGTATAATTGATAAGAATTTGGACAAATCAAATGTACAAAAGAGAAAGGAAAACAACTCACTCCCACAAAATCTTATGGCATTCAAAAAAGAGTATGACTTGCAGGATATATGGAGAATTAGAAACCCAAGTCAGAAGGATTATACCCATTTTTCAAACAGGCATAAATCCTGGTCTAGGATCGATATGATTTGGGTATCAAAAACATTGGCTACGAAAATTAATGATTTAAAGATCATGTCCAGAGATTTGTCAGACCATAGCCCATTAATTATGGAAATAAATGTAAGGAGTACTACTAAAAAATGGAGATTAAATGACAATATGATTAAAAAGGAACAAGATATTATTAAATTGAGAGAAATGACCAAAGAATATTTTAAGTTCAATGACACGCCGGAGATAACACCTAAAATTATATGGGATTCCTACAAGGCGGTGGCCAGAGGATTTTTTATCCAACAAAAAGCAATACAAAATAAACATAAATATCAAAGATTAAAAGAACTACAAACAGAGATCGATAGTAAAGAGAGGGAATTAAAAATTAACCCAGGAAACGAGAAAATTGTTAAACAATTAGGGATGTTAAAAAATCAAAAGAAAAATTGGGATCTAGACAAATTAGCAAATCAGATAAAATGGACAAAACAGTATGGATATGAAAATGCCAATAAGCCGGGAAAATGGCTATCAAGACTAATTAGAAAAAAAAGGGAAGCGCAACAAATATCACAAATCAAATTAAAAGATAGAGAGATAAATACTGATAAGGAGATAAGAGAGGAATTTAAAAAATACTATAAAGAATTATATGACAAGGATCAAATTAGCCAAGATGACATAGTAGAATATCTATGCCAACAAAAATTACAGAAGATTACAGATGAACAGAGGTTAAATTTAAATAAGGTAATAGATATCGACGAAATTAAAAAGGCAATAAGGGATCTAGATGCAAACAAAGCGCCAGGCCCCGATGGGTTCATTGCAGGCTTCTACAAAATTGAGCAGGACGTTGTCCTTCAACATTTAAAAAAAATAATGAACCTGGCCCTAACTGATAAGACCATACCAGATACTTGGAAAGAAGCTGAAATCATAATGATACATAAAGAGGGGAAAGACCCGAGGGATGTAAGAAACTATCGACCAATCTCCCTGTTAAATACAGATTATAAAATTTTTACAAAAATATTAGCGAATAGACTAACAGAATTTCTACAGACATGGATTGAAGAAGACCAGACGGGGTTTTTACCAAATCGTAGTACAAAAGACAATGTTAGAATTATTGTAGATGCCATTGAATATTATGATCAGAACTGCCAAAAAGAGGTCGGCTTTCTATCGCTGGATGCGGAGAAAGCCTTCGATAAACTTAATTGGGACTTTGTAAAACTGTTATTAAAAGAATTAGATTTTGGAACGCAATTCATAAATGGAATACAATCGATTTATAATCAACAAAAAGCAAAATTAAGGATCAATGGCGAAACAACAGAAGAATTTGAAATAAAGAAGGGCACCAGGCAAGGCTGCCCGTTATCCCCTCTGATTTTCATTTTGGCAATAGAGGTACTCCTAAGATCAATTAGGAAGGATCCAAACTTAAAAGGCATCAAAATTGATAAACAAGAAATTAAAATACGGGCATTTGCGGACAATTTAATATGTATAGTAGAAAACCCAAAATCTAAATTAAAAGACTGGTTAGAAAAAATTGAAAAATTTGGTAAATTAGCGGGAGTGAGTATAAATAAAGACAAAACGGTGATCCTGACAAAGAATATTTCCTTAAAAGATCAAGAAGAAATAAAGAGGATATCAGGCTTAGAAACAGTAAAAAAAATTAGGTACCTGGGAATTTGGATTGGAGTCAAAAATAATCAACTGTTGGAACTAAATTATAGTAAAAAATGGAAAGAAATTAAAAAAGATTTAGAAAACTGGAAGGATTTGAATCTGTCTTTATTAGGAAGAATTGCGACTGTCAAAATGAACATTTTACCTAAATTACTTTATTTATTTCGGAATATACCTATTATTAGAAATATGAAGCTAATCAATGGCTGGAATAAGGAAATAAGTAGATTTATATGGAAAAACAAAAAACCCAGAATCAAATTAGCAACAATGATCACCCCAAAATCAAAAGGTGGATTCGGCCTCCCAGATTTCAAACTATACCATGAAGCCTGTACACTAGACTGGATTATGGAATGGGCAAAACTAGAAAAAATCAAAATTTTAACATTGGAAGGTTACGACCTAAGAAAAGGTTGGCACAGCTACTTATGGTGTGACCAATTTAAAATGGAAAAAAATTTCGGAAATCATTTTATTAGATCATCCCTAATCAAAACATGGATAAAATACAAAAGATATTTTTATGGGAAAACCCCACTCTGGTTCTCACCCTTAGAAGCACATCAAAGAAGACTTCTTGGGTGGAATAACTGGCCGACATATAGGGAAATCCTAAAGAAACCCCTTAGAACAGAAGAAACACCTCAAATTGAGGAATTAAAGGAACTCCAAAAAGGATATAACAACGTATCTTGGTATCAGTATTTACAGATAAAGGAGAGTTTTAAAAAAGATAAAGAAGTAGGATTTAACATATGTAACGGATTCTGGGACAACATTCTTTTAAGGAAAAAAAAAGTCATAACACTACTATATAATAAATTATTAGATTGGGCAACAGAATGTGAAATAGTCAAAGAATCAATGCTAAAATGGTCAAGGGATGTAGGTCGACCGATCTTAATGGATGAATGGGAAACAATCTGGAATGAGAAAATTAAATACTGCCTAGCAACCGATCTCAAAGAAAATTGGCTAAAAACAATACACAGGTGGTACCTAACACCAAAAAAAATAGGGTATATGTTCCAGAATATAGACAATAAATGTTGGAGATGCAAAGAACAAGTCGGCTCATACCATCATATGTGGTGGAGCTGTAAGAATATTAAAAAATATTGGAAAGTAATTAGAGAGGAATGTGGAAAAATTTTAAAAACCAAATTTGAATGTAAGCCAGAAATATTTCTATTAGGTTTATCCCCTATATTAGATAACAAGAGGAAAGATACAATGGAAAATAGGAAGAATGCTGAGAAAATCTTCACTTTTTTAGTAACCGCAGCTAGACTAGTAATAGCGAGATATTGGAAAGGAACAATTATCCCAACTAAAGAAATGTGGCTGGAAAAAGTAACAGAGATTAAGAATATGGATAAATTGACCTACATGGTCAAAAAGAATACCGGACGCGCCATGAAGGAAACGGATTGGTCAGACTTTGAAAAGTACCTACAAGAAGAATTAAGAAGGTGATGAATAAACAGACTGAACAGGAAGACAGAAGAGTGGAAGTCTACCCCCCCCCTCCCTAGATAGATAACCTTTCCCAGCTCTTTCCCTCTCCCTTCTTCCCTGACAACCCTCCCCATATCCGCCCCATCGTCTCGATGAGACTCCTATCCCCACCCAATATCCTTCCCACCCATATCAACCCTATTCTTTTCCTTTAGTTCCCAACTGAATGTACTAAAATTCAATAAAAAATATTTTTTAAAAAAAGAAGTATCCCCAAGCAGGACTTCTACACAGGGACATTACAAGATGTACTGTCTTGGACACTCCCGGATAAACTGTGCAATTTTGCAAAGGAATTAAAAATCATCCTGGATCATTGTAAGGACAATGAGGTGTGTACTTGTGAAACCACCACAAGCAGCAAGAAGAGATGACTCAGAGGCAATTACATTTTTACACATGATTCTCCACCATGAAGAAATGCTACTTGTAATCAAAATGCACTGTGTTTAAAATACATTCAATACATTTTCTAGAATGTGTTCAAAAGCTATAATTTCTAAACCAAATTTGTGTGTTTGTGTGGGTTTTTTTAAAGAAGTAATTTGCTTGTAGACTTCAATACAGTTCCACTCTACCTCAAGATTCCATATGAAGAAAAGAATGGACTTACTCAACTCAATAAAAATCATGTCATTCGGTGTAATGGTTTCAGTGTTGGACTATGACTCTGGAGATCCAGGTTCAGTTGTCCACTTGGCCATGGAAACAAGTCATACTTGGACAAGTCATACACTCTCAGCCTTTGGAAACTGTGATAGGGTCACCATAAGTCACAAACTGGGAATAACTTGAAGGCACACAACAATGAAATCTGCCTTTCCTTTTCCATTGTTCAGTAAGGTTGTTGTATGTTTTCCGAGCTGCATGGTCGTACAGCCCGGAAAACATACAACAACCCTGTGATCCCAGCCATGAAAGCCTTCCACAACACATTGTTCAATACTTCCCTCTTATTGACAGTGGCAAAAGTAAGATAAAATTGGTTTGTTTAAGAGCTTGTGT
Source organism: Anolis carolinensis (assembly GCF_035594765.1). Classification (NCBI taxonomy): domain Eukaryota; kingdom Metazoa; phylum Chordata; class Lepidosauria; order Squamata; family Anolidae; genus Anolis; species Anolis carolinensis. Next base: position 13,598,121 of record NC_085843.1, read on the forward strand.
TAAACTTCAGTTGATGAAAAATGGTTTCCCACAAATCCAAGAAAGTGGTGGGGCCATCTTTTTGCATAGACAAATGTAGTATCTGCACCACATTATTAAACCAGAAGCAAACAGTAGCAGGATAATGAATTAGAGGGTAAGGTTACTGGTCATGAAAGTTGTATACTACCTGCAGTATGAGAAGTAATATATCATTCAGGATCAGTTACTAATGAATTGCTGTGAGAGATGAAAACAGAAGCTGCTCGCAGACTGCCCATAAGTATTTGCCTGGCCTCTATAAAAGATTAGTCCATGGTTTGGTCTTCAATGGTTCCTCTTATGTTGGTTGAGTTGGCCTTCCACATTTGAGGGTTTATTTGTGGATTTGATTAATGTGACATCTCTAGGAATCTAAAGGGATGAGTGTACCCTGGCTTCTAAATATGTGGCAACTCCATAGGATCCAGCCAGGTCAAGACTTCATCAGACCAGCTGGGTCATCGCCTCACTCTGTGTTGCTACCACTATTCCCACCTGGACACAGAGCTCCATGTAATCTTCTCTCCATGTAATCTCAAAATACACAGATGGCTCCATAGCCAGCTGGAAACTGTGTTGGAGGCAGTGACATGGGTATAATCTATCTCCTTTCTCTGCACTGTGTCCCATTTGGACAGATTATTGGTCTGAATTATACTTGATTCCATTGCCCAGACTGTCCCAATGCTACAAGATATTTTCTCCAACTTTGCTTGAAGCAGGGCAAAATCCACAACACTAGTTGGAAATAGGCAAACCTCATAAGAACAATGGGAAGTCCAGGTTTTCTAGCTCATACTGGAGAGCCTAGAGATTCCTAGAGAGAACACTTTTTGAGCAATTTCTAGGTCCTTCAGTGTAATTCTGTGATCATCACTCAGGTAAGTCAAATAGAATTTTTATTCACTTTCCCCAACTTTCATAGGGATCTTGTATCCTTAATACCAAGCAAATGTGGAGGGCTGACTGTAATATGTGTTTGTACATATATCTTGCAGATACATTGCATTTTAGGATCCTTCAACATTACACAATTATATCTCTATGACTCCACTTTGCCTGCTACATAGGTCTTGTGTCCTATGTTACACAGCTGAGTATTCTAACTATCTGTCCCCAAACCTCAAATCTCATGATACCATAGAATGGACCATAGCATGGCCCCATGTAAGCCGCCCCGAGTCCCCGCCGGGGAGATGGTGGCGGGGTATAAATAAAGTTTTATTATTATTATTATTAAGCATGCCCAGCTCTTTAAGCCGCTCCTCATAGGGCTTGTTCTCCAGACCCTTAATCATTTTAGTCGCCCTCCTCTGGACGCTTTCCAGCTTGTCAACATCTCCCTTCAACTGCAGTGCTCAGAATTGGACACAGTATTCCAGGTGTGGTCTGACCAAGGCAGAATAGAGGGGGAGCATGACTTCCCCGGATCTAGACGCTATTCCCCTATTGATGCAGGCCAGAATCCCATTGGCTTTTTTAGCAGCTGCATCACATTGCTGACTCATGTTTAACTTGTTGTCCATGAGGACTCCAAGGTCTTTTTCGCACACACTGCTGTCAAGCTAGGCGTCCCCCATTCTGTATCTTTGATTTCCATTTTTTATGCCGAAGTGAAGTATCTTGCATTTGTCCCTGTTGAACTTCATTTTGTTAGTTTTGGCCCATCTCTCTAGTCTGTCAAGATCGTTTTGAATTCTGCTCCTGTCTTCTGGACTGTTAGCTATCCCTCCCAGTTTTGTGTCGTCTGCAAACTTGATGATCGTGCCTTCTAACCCTTCGTCTAAGTCGTTAATAAAGATGTTGAACAGAACCGGGCCCAGGACGGAGCCCTGTGGCACTCCACTTGTCACTTCTTTCCAAGATGAAGACGATGCATTGGTGCATTGGGTTCGTTCGCTTAGCCAATTACAGATCCACCTAACCGTAGTTTTGTCTAGCCCACATTTTACTAGTTTGTTTGCCAGAAGGTCGTGGGGGACTTTGTCGAAGGCCTTACTGAAATCCAGGTAGGCTACATCCACGGCATTCCCTGTATTGACCCAACTTGTAACTCTATCGAAAAAAGAGATCAGATTAGTCTGGCATGACTTGTTTTTGGTAAATCCCTGTTGACTATTAGCAATGACTGCATCTGTTTCTAAGTGTTCGCAGACCACTTCCTTAATGATCTTTTCTAGAATCTTGCCTGGTATCGATGTGAGGCTGACCGAACGGTAATTGTTTGGGTCATTCTTTTTTCCCTTCTTGAAGATAGGGACCACATTCGCCCTCCTCCAATCTTCTGGGACTTCTCCTGTTCTCCAAGAACTCTCAAAGATAATTGCCAGTGGTTCTGAAATAACTTCCGCTAGTTCCTTCAATACTCTTGGATGTAGCTGATCTGGCCCTGGGGACTTGAATTCGTTTAGAGCGGCCAGGTGTTCCTGGACAACTTGTTTCCCTATTTGGGGTTGGATTTCCCCCAATCCTTCGTCCATTCCAGGTTGCTGAGGTTGAAGATGGCTCTGACGTTTCACCTGCATCTGTAGCTGGCATTTTCAGAGATCCCCTGAAGATGCCAGTCACAGATACAGGCAAAACATCAGGAGAAAATGCTGCTAGAACATGGCCATACAACTCAGAAACCACACAACACGGCCATACAACACCCCAACTATTCTTATACTGCTATAATTGTGTAGTGGGAATGCATTCATGGTTTTAATAGTTATCTTCAAAGTGGTGCTTAGTAGTGTTTCAGTTATTACTGTAAAGCAATGCATATGTTCCAAAAACTACAGCTATTAAATTGTTCTTAGCCCCATATGTTTCTTATGTATGTCGTTAATGGTATAAGCAGACATTATGATATACCTCGGGACAAAACCATTGTTGCAGTAATTCTGCTGCCATTACATTAATGCAGCAAGCTCCAGTTGGCGTTAATGAGCTTAGGCCACTCCAGCTCACAAAAATTAAAGCCAGCTCACTGAGTATTTCTCTCACTGATTTGAATGGGATTTGTTTCAGTGAAAGACTACAGAGTTGTCCCATGGTTAATCTTCTACCTGCTGTTATTTCTTTTTTGCTGGTAAATTACATTTCATTCCAGATGAACATTTTTGGTCTCATCTTTTTTTCCCATCTTTCTTTTAATGGAGTAGGTCTTAAGTATCTGCTTTCTTTGTAGAGAATCTCTTCTCAGGAAGAAGTGGCAATCAAAGGGAACAGAGAGATATCAAACTGTTTTCAATACAGGTATTATGTTTCTCAATTCATTTATAAAAAGGAATGAGGTTTGAGAAGATACTGGAAAACAAAAACAAAAAAGGAAAGGATATGCTGTGTAAATAACAATTTGAAAAATGGTTAAAATTTGGATATGGGGATAGGAATTTGAAAATATTATTGGAATCATGGAGTTAAGATACCTCACTGAGTTAGTGAAGCTGAAACCTATTATACTATGAAACTAGACTCAAAGTCTCTTTGAGAACTTTGGGAACCCAAACTGAGAGCTTTGAGGAATTTTAGCAATTTCCCAAAACTGAGCTATTCTAGTCATGGGCCCGGTATTTGTGTCACCCATTTATTTCATGTTTCCATTTTGTACCATCCATTTGGATGGCATGAAACGGTACACCCCCACTGGTATGGAAATATCAGTGAAACAAAAGGAAAAGTGGGAACAATAACCATTAGGTCGCCTGATTTTTGTCCCATTGGCGGCAATGGGAAAACTTTCCACATTCCCCTTCCCTTTAGTTTTAGGGCTAGAGGGTCTCACCATTTCACTGATCCTCAGGCTTTCTCCAACATTCATTTGAGTTGTTAGGGTTGGTGGGATAAACCTCTGTATCTGAATCTGGATAGGCAAAATGCAGTCTGTGGCTCATTGATGCTTTCTTTTTTTTTCTTTTTTTTTGCAGTCCTTGGCTCTTCTTCAGGCTCCATTATCTTTTTAAATGGGTAGCAAACCCCCGCCCCAGTACTTTTCAACACACAGTAACTTGGAAAGAGATTCTTTTTAAGAGTGTGTGTGTGGCCTGCAGGTCCAAAGCACCGGTGACTGCCAGGGCTTGGAGTTGAGCACTGAGCAGAGTGCAGAGCATCTCTTACTAGGCACTCAGTGCTCAGCTGCAAGCCCTGGTAGTTGCAAGTTCTATGTGTGTGTGTGTGTGGTCTGCAGGCCCAAAGAGCCTGCGACCACCGGGGCTTGCAGCCGAGTGCTGAGTGCCTAATAAGAGTCACTCTATGCTCTGCTCAGTGCTCGGTGCTTAGCTGCAAGCCCTGGTAGGGAAGCGTGGGAAGCACTCCCATGTTGGCCAATGGGATTAAAATTTTGGTTTATTTGGACGAAAGAACGAAACAGCTCATTTGGAAAGGCCCTGTTTCCGGAAGCAGCGCTCAAAAACTGAAACAGGGTAATACAAATGAAACAAACAGAAAATAATAGTGATTCTATACAAAAGCACAAGACTAAGCTACTCCATCCATCTTTGTCACAGCAGAAGTGGCATGACAACATATGATTCAGCATTGTGTGGCTGCCAATGCAGTTTCAGGCTCTATCAATAGGACTGTAGTGTGAATGCTGACAGGGAGGAATGTAAGCTACTTTAGTTAGATGAAAAAAAAGGAAAAGTACGGATAAAAGATGGGTGACACTTGGTTTAACTATGTGAGAAGGAGCTAGAAGTAGACCACTAGCTGAACTTGAGTCAAATGTGTGATGTGGCAACTAAAAAGCCAATATGATTCTGGGCTTCATCAATAGTATATTGGTCGACATTAAGAGAAGTAGTAAAGGTAAAGGTTTCCCCTGGCGTTAAGTCCAGTTGTGTCCGACTCTGGGGGTTGGTGCTCATCTAAGCCAAAGAGCCGGCGTTGTCCGTAGACACTGCCAAGATCATACTATCGCTCTATTTTGTTTTTGTCAGATCTCATTTCAAATATTGTATCCAATTCTGGACACCGTAATTTGAGAAGCATGTTGAAAAGAAAGAATGCATCCAGAGGAGAGCAATCAAGATAGGTTCACAAATTTCTTCATGTGCCTTCAATATGTTTTGGTCTACAGTTTCAATTGCTCCCTGCTCAGCATGGCAAGAATCTCATATTCAGATAGATAGATAGATAGATAGATAGATAGATAGATAGATAGATAGATATAGGTGAGACATCAATATGAAACAGACAGAAAAACACATATCACTCACAGGACTGGCTCTAGATCTGATTTTTGCATGTTTTGTTTAAAAAGCAATTATCTTACATGGAAAGGGAAGGCCAGTTCCCATACAGTTGATCATTCATATATATTTAATGCAGGAACAGCAAGGAGACCTTGTCCATTCAGGGAAATAATGTGCAAACATCCCATAAAGTTTCCACTTTAATTAGCATGCAACCGAGCAAAACTGCTCTGACTTCCTAAACAGCTGGCATGGGCTTCACAAGACAAAGTGCATCTTTGCTGAAGATTTTATGGGCCACACACTGAGTAGTACAGTGGGTTACTGTGGAGAGGCAGACAGGCTATTGAATATATTTCTGATCTATGTGCTGCAGCTTAAGTGGAATGGAAGAAGGGCTACATAAATAGCAGGGCTACTTAAGAGTCCACATCTCCCTAAAAAAAGACAGACTATCCTTTAAAATCTATAGGGCAGTGTCAGAGATATGATATTTGAATTTTGGTTCTGAGCATTCTGATCATCCCTGTAGTGGTGAGACATTCTAGAAAAGAATGATGAATGACAACTTTATTTCAGTTCATTTTTCATAAGAATTTGCCAATGTAGAATAATGTTTTTGTTGTTGCCTACAGCCAAGAATGGAGCCCCAGTGGCAAAGTGTGTTAAAGCACTGAGCTGCTGAACGTGCAGACCAAAAGGTCCCAGGTTCAAACCCCAGGAGCGGCACGAGCAGCCGCTGTTAGCTCCAGCTTCTGCCAACCTAGCAGTTCAAAAACATGCCAATGTGAGTAGATCAACAGGTACCGCTCTGGCAGGAAGGTAACGGCGCTTCATGCAGTCATGCCGGCCACATGACCTTGGAGGTGTCTCTGGACAGCGCCGGCTCTTTGGTTTAGAAATTGAGATGAGCACCAACCCCCAGAGTCAGACATGACTGGACTTAACATCAGGAGAAAACCTTTACCTTTTTTTACAGCCAAGAAAGCTACAACTTTTGATGATCCTTTGAATGAGAGACCTCAAAGAGCCCCCATCACCAACTGCCCTGCTCAGGTCTTGCAAACTCAGGATGGTAGCTTCCTTACTTGAATCAATCCATCCACTGTGTGGCCTTCCTCTTTTTCTATTGTTTTAACATTGTTCGCTATTTTGAGTCTCTTTTAAAGAGAAAAAAAGTGGCATGTAGATAAATGATTAACAACAATATCTTATTCCATTGTGTGAAGCATCATCTTTTCCATTGTCACATCATCTCCTCATACATCCAAATTATTACCACCACAGTTGAGTCATCTTTGCTTCCAGTGAGAATTCAGGCTTGATTTCTTCTAAATCCCATTTATTTGTCGTTATGGCAGTCCATTTCTTTAGAACATTTCATTTTTCTACTTGATTTTAAGCTGTGAATGGGAATCCCTTGCCACCTTGAGAACTGAATCAGTTCTCATGGTCTTTGGACACAATACACAATGATTTCATTTTGACTGCCATGACAACAACTTACAAAATCCTAGGATTTATGGTTTGATGACTTCTTCTGGCTAAGAAGTCTAAAGACCTGTCCTCAAACAAGAAACCTCAGGATTCTGTCGGCTTAGAGGATGGGAAAACAATAAAAAGGGATCAGATCCAAAATGTCAGGATGCTTAAAGATCCAAGTATGTAAATGGATGAAGGGTTTGAAGGATGTAGTCAATGTCTCCTTACAACAAAGCAGAATGTCATGTTGTCCAAATTAGGTAGTTGTGGGGGCTTTCTTGAAAAAGTCATTCCCAAATTCCTCAAAATTGATAACTACTAGCCACTATATGAGAGTGTGTGGCCTCCCAAGAAGTTTCTAAATGGAACAGATTATCTAGCTCCAGTTAAATCTGCCTTCATGTGACCAGCATGACTGCATGGAGTGCCGTTACCTTCCCGCCCGGAGCGGTACCTATTGATCTACTCACATTTGCATGTTTTTGAACTGCCAGATTGGCTGAAGCTGGGGCTAACAGTGGGAGCTCACTCTGCTCCCCGGATTTGAACCGCCGACCTTTCAGTCAGCAAGTTCAGCAGTTCAGCGGTTTATCCTACTGCACCACTGGGAGCTCCTTGGTCACCTTAATGGATCACATATCCAGGGAACCGGACTATAGGACTGTTGGTTTTGCAGGAACTCTCAGCAGATTTTGATACCATGGACCATGATATTCCTCCCGGCTGCCTTGCTGTGATGGGATGACACTGTTTTCCAGTGGCTCCATTCTTTTCTGGAGAAGCAAAACCAGAAGGTTGTGCTGAGAGACTCTTGTAACCCCCTCACCATTGACTCAGAGGTCACAAACTCTACCTAAATGAATGCATTATATTTCACACTTTATTCTACCCTCTCCTAGTATTAACTGGACGTCCTACCCCACTCCAATGTTTGAGAATGTTTAGCACTTTGTCCTCTTTGCCCTCAAAAGGCACCATAAAAATATATTGTTGCACTTTCGTTTAGACCATCCTCCCATTTTACTCCATTCTCCTAATTGGTGGCCTTTTTATGTCATTATTCCATGTTTTAAATGGGTTTTCACTGTTGTTATATTGCCATTGTATTGCATTATCCGATTTTACTGTGTTTTACTTAGTTGAAGATACTTTTTATCTGTTTTTACTTTGTTTTATTGTTTTTGGGCTTTCGCCCTGCATTAGCCGCCCTGAGTCCCTGCAGGGAGATGGAGGCAGGATAGAAAAATAAAGTTATTATTATTATATTATTATTATTTAACATATACTTGAACCTGCTGGGAGATGTGTTTTATGTGTTGGTGCATCAATATACAGAGTGTCACTTGTATTAGGGAGAGAAGAAAGATGGGGCATAAAACAAAGGAACAAAAAGATGGAGCTGATTACTAAGTGTGAGAGAAAACCAAGGAAAGTTTAATATAGGCTCCTCAATTGTAGATGTCTTTCCCCAGCTCCCTAAGCTGGCACTCAACTTGGAGGGTTTAGTCCTGTGTTTGAGACCTTTCTATTGTCCAAACTTTTCTAACAATGAGTGATTTTCATAGCTCCGTGAAATCTACTATTTTCATCATTACAGCTGCTCTTTTGCCTTTAATTGTGAAAGTTTTTACCCTGGTTGCAATTAATTTTTGCTTTGCTTTAACTATGCTTTAACTCACTATTTTAGTTAATGAATCAATCCTTACTGTATATTATTTCCCCCACTACAAAAATGTCCAGGACATTTGGTAAGATCAGAAAGACAGAGATAAAGATAGAAAATCTGAGAGGCACAGCTAGCATTTGATTGCATCTTGTTTTTAAAGAGCATAAACAAACACAATCTAAGTCATTTATTTATACACAAGAAATGTAATTATATATATATATATAATAACTAGGAAATGTGACAAAGATAATTTATGTGCTATTAGTTATTAGTATGTTAACACAGTATGTAAGTTCTGGCATTTAGAAATCCCACAAGATGACCTTTTCTTCCAACACTATCCTTGCTCCAATTAATACATTGCCCATTAATTCTTAACCTGCAGCTTTAACCCTTTTTCAGTAACCTAAAAAAGGAGAGTTAAACACTAAGGGCTTATTATCCATGGTCTTCAATACTATTGGAACAACCTTTCAAACCAGGGCCCTGGGAGCTTTCTAAAGGCAAATTAATCCATTCTTCTGTGGACTTTTCTAGACAAAAGCTAGTGACAAATGGTTCCCACTGGGTTCCCGGGTATTATTACTTCACAGTTCTGTTGTACATTGGACTCCGCTCTAATTGCCTTCTGGCAAGAAAGGAGACTTTGGAAATGATGGCAGCAGAGTCTGAAAAAGAGAAAGTATTTCTTCCTTTCTCCAGGCATAATTCAAAGCATTGGTTATGACCTCTAAATCCCCATATGGCTCATGGCAAGGCTGTTTGGAAGAGCTTATCTCCCTCTATTAGCCTTTCCTGGCCATGAGACCATCAGTAGAGACCCTTTTTGTCCCAACGCTACTACAAGCAATGTTGGTGGATGCAAGACAGGGCCTTCTTGGTGGCTACCCCTAGACGAGGGAATTATCTTCTGAGAAACACCAGAATGGACTCTCTTCCTTGTCCTTTCACCAGAAGACTAAACTTTCTTTATTCTGATAGACTTTTCAAGAATACGCTGTGTTGAGTAACACTGAAATATTTTAACAGGTTTTTTTTACATTTTTACTGCATTTTATGTATTTAAGTATCTATTCATATTGGCTCAGTACTATGAACAGCTCAATCCAATTTAACATTGATTTTTTGTACATTTTTAGTTCGGTTTTCCTATTTGAAATAGCCACTTTGGAGTGAAATAATACAATGGGTTTCTGTGAGTTTTCTGGGCTGTATGGCCATGTTCCAGAAGCATTCTCTCCTGACGTTTCTCCCACCTGTATGGCAGGCATCCTTAGAAGTTATGAGGTCTGTTGTAAACTAGGCAAGTGGGGTTTATATATCTGTGGAAGGTCCAGGGTGGGAGAAAGAACTCTAGTTTGTTTGAGGCAAGTGTGAATGTTGCAATTGGCAATCTTGCAACTGGACACTTTGCAAGGCTATTCAATTGCCATTGAATAGCCTTGAAGCTTCAAAGCCTGGCTGCTTCCTGCCTAGGGGAATCCTTTGTTGGGATGCATTAGCTGGCCCAGATTGTTTCCTGTCTAATCAATGCTAATCAATATGGCCAACTGCAACATTCACACTTGCCTCAAACGGACATGAGTTCTTGCTCCCACCCTGGACATTGCACAGATATATGAACCCCACTTGCCTAGTTTCCAACATACCTCACACCTCTGTCAATGCCTGCAATAGATTTGGGTGAAATGCCAGGAGAGAATGTTTCTTGAACATGGCCATACAGTCCAAAAACTCACAGCAATCCAGTGATTCCAGCCATGAAAGCCTTCAACAACACAAAATAATATATGTTGACTGAATGCAGCCAAGATGCTTCCAAACCATTTAGAGTGCTCAACAAATCATGCAATGGCAACCTTCCAATCATTTAGTTATATCTCAAGTTTTACTCAGCAATGAAGCTTACTGAATGACAACAGCAAAATTCTTATTTATAAAACTCCTCCTCCTTCCTCCTCCTTTTCCCCTCTTCCTCCTTTTCATCTTCTTCTTTCTATCCTGCCCTTTTACCAGACTGGGTCCCACAGTGGCTTACCATTAAAAAGAGCTTGTTTACACCCACAAGAAATAAAAGTTAAAATAAGATTAAATAATCAAATATGTATCATTAAAACACACATACAACAATTAACACCATCCTGCACATTGTGTATGATGGCTTTATCAAATGCCTGTCAGAACAGAAAAGAATACTGAATATTCATGAAATGCATGTACATAATGAGATGTCTTGGAGATCATAGAAACATAGAATTGTAGAGTTGGAAGAGACCCTGTGGGCCATCCAGTCCAACCTCCTGCCAAGAGGCAGGAAAATCGCATTCAAAGCACCCCCAACAGATGGCCATCCAGCCTCTGCTTAAAAGCCTCCAAAGAAGGAGCCTCCACCACACTCTGGGGCAGAGAGTTCCACTGCTGAACAGCTCTCACAGTCCTTGAAGGAGCTGGGGATGGCAACGGCCGACAGGGAGCTCTGGCATGGGCTGGTCCATGAGGTCATGAAAAGTCAGAAGCGACTGAATGAATAAACAACAAAACACTGTCTACACATACCCCAGATGTAATTTTATAGAATATGTTTAGTAATTTTTCTGCATGAAACAAAACTTATGCACATTGAACCACCAGAAAGGAAGAATGTCACTATCTCAGCCACCAATGAGGACATTTTTGAAATACTTTGGATTTTGGAATTCCAGAAAAGGGATGCTCAAGCTGTAACATAATACAAAGTGATCCATGATCTAATTGTAGGCACAAGAGAGACATTCACTGCTTGAGAAAGGCATATAAATTTCAAAGTCAAAGGAAACCGGCCTGAACAGTTGAGCCTTGTCCCTTGGCTGTTCCTGACCACAGCATCTCGCCATCTGTTAAACTTTCGTACAAGGAACAAGAGGAGAAAAAAATCCTCATTTCAAGCAACCAAACAGGAACAAACAGACTGATGGATTCCTCATTAAGACAAATCACTCACAATGAAACAATCTCTGCTTCATCCTTTTTCCTCTTGAGCATAAGCCACAGGACAGAATACATTCCCCCCTCTGTGTGGTTATCTGAATACAAGAATTTATTTTATTTTATTTATTTTATCTTGGTAAAGTAGGCACTTATTTTATGTATAATCTTCAAGGCAAAATATTAGGAGCCCCTGGTGGCACAGTGGGTTAAACCCTTGTGCCAGCTGGACGGATGACTTGAAGGTTGGATTGCTGACCTGAAGATTGCCGGTTTGAGTGCGGATGAGCTCTTGCTATCAGCTCCAGCTCCATATGGGGACATGAGAGAAGCCTCCCACAAGGATAGTAAAACATCTGGGCATCCCCTGAGCAATGTCCTTGCAGACGGCCAATTCTCTCACACCAGAAACAAATTGCAGTTTCCCAAGTCACTCCTGACATGAAAAAAGTGAGCAAAATATTGAATTCTCTAAGCAATGAATGGGAAACTGCTGTGGTCCAAGAACAATTTTCTATCTCTGGGATGTTAAATGGCCAGAGAGATTGCCAGAGATCATTCAGCTTGTGTTTAAAAGCCTTCAAAGAAGGAGACTCCACCACACTCAGAGGAAGCACATTCCACTGTCAAACAGCTTGAACCATCAAGAGGTTCTTCTTAATGTTAAGGCAAACTGGCCATTGAAATTATTTTAATAGTAATTGGTTATTATTATTATTATTATTATTTAAACTTCTAATTTAAAAATTCAAAATCTATTCAGCTATGTTAAAATGGGACCTCTTCACAAGATTTTTGGCCCCTTTTTCCATTTGTCGACAGGGCCCGCTGAGCATCATCAGGCATCCACATTTCTCCCAAGAGGAAAGTGTTTTTCTGGTAGCTCTCACAGATCTACCCACACTTTCCCCTCCTTTTCCCCATATGATGGGGGAAAGAGCAATGGAGGAACGCACATTGCCGTCTTTTCTCCCATCTGATAGGGACAGGGTGCCAATGTGTCTTGTCCTGTCCCCACCATATAATGGGAGAAGGAGGGAGGGCACACGAGGTGCCCTGTGTGCTTGCAGTTTCACCATGTGAAGAGGTCCATGGTTTCTTTCTTTCTTTTTGATTCATTTCTGAGACGCTCCAAGGAAAACTTGAGAAAGTCCATCCATGTTCCAATGCAAAAGTATAGTTTCAGGCTGTATTTAAAACCTTGGCTTGATCATTATTTGTTGTGGCTGATATAAAAGTAGAAAAAGTTTTCTCAAATTCCTTCATTGACACAAAAAAGGAGAAGGAGATAGACATGAGAGTCATGGATGAGGAGGAGGAAGAGGTGGAGAAGCTGGAGAAGGTGTTGGAGGAGGTGATTGAGGAGGTGGTGCAGGAGGTGTGGATGTGGAGGAAATAGACCTGGAGGAGATGGAGGTGGAGGAGGTAGACCAGTTCCAAATTTCCTTTGCTTCTTTTACATTATTCTCTCTTATGAATGATCTGGTCCTTCACTTTTGCAGGCAACAGGTGGTTTTAATAAACTCATCCAGCCTGCTTGATGAATGTATTAATACATATGTTCTGCATTGAGGATTGTACATTACAATTGCAATGCAACTGAGAAGATGATGTATTCAATTCCACCCCATCTGTAGCAGGCAAAAAACAAAAAAACCACTCCGACTTTGCAGATGATTAATCCAAATTGCCCTCCACAATCCCAAAGGAGCCAAAAATTAGCAGAGAGAGAGCGAGGGGGAAAGAGAGACCTTGTGTAAGTTCCCCTATTGATTTCGGATGAGCCGGGCTCCATTTTCATGCTGAGGGTCCCCGGGTATTCTGCTGTGCTAATCAGTCATGTATTTAATTGCTACTTACCTGCGGCAGCATCTGAGATCCATCACAGCAGCCGCTTTAATTAGGGATTAAAGAGAAAACCAAATACGATAGCACAGTCCTACTGACAGAAAGGTAAATTAAATATAGTACTTCTCTCCAGTCCGTTATCAGGAGGGAGAGAGAAATTGCTGCAGAAGGAACAGCTAACTTATTTTTAATCACACAAACCCATTTGAAATAAATCTCATCAGTTCTTAGCTTTCCGGTTTCCTGACCTGACAGATGAAGGTGGAAAAATTCAAGATTATCTTGCCAAACTGTGTGGGCTTTTTTGCCTCTACGGCATGATTTGGTCATTACTGAAAACTCACAAATGACTTGCAGAAGTACAAAACAAATTGCAGAATCATGAAGCTTGGGAGGGGAGGACCTTTTGAACTATCGTTTCACAGATGCCATAGCCAAGGCCTTGCTATAGATGAAGTTCTGGGAGTAGTAGTCCAAAATTAAGTTTTTCATGTTCTCCTCTAACAAACTTTCATGTATGCAAGATATGGGGAACAGTGCTATCTATTGGTGCCTAAACAGAACTATTTTTGTGGCCTTCTGGGACCATTTTTTTCCTGATTTCTGGGTATCCTCTTGTTAAAAAAATCTACCTATGAACCTAAACCAGTGATGAGAGATTCAAAATCCTGGCAAAATTCCTCAAGGAAGCATGGGGAGGCATGTTTGCTCACTTTTTAAAGGAAGGAGATGGATGGAGTGAAAATGGATTATTCAAAGTCTTCTGGGAGACCAGAGTTATTTGATTCCGCTGTGAAACTATAAAGCCATAAAAAAATCCTTATACATTGAAAACATATAACTGTGTTATTAGCTTGTGCCTTTTGTTCTTTATTCTTTGACTCAACAGATAATCTTAAAAATATGTTTAAGCTCCTCAAAGCTCATAATGATAAAGCAATACCAAAATTGCTTGTATCATATAATACAGTAACAGACCATTGCCCTTTTTAAAGGATTGATGGTAATATTTGCCTTCAGGATTTCTGTTCACTAAACAATGAATGCTAAGTGGTGGTTTAGCACTTAGTTCCTGTGACTATAGCTTACAGCACCTGGTATTCCTTGGTGTTCTCCCTTCGAAGTACCAACCACAATTGATTCTGCTTAGCTTCTAGGATCAGAAAGTCTGATATTTTCTGATTATCTGATCTGATAGTTTTGGGGTATTTGACCTGCCGCCTTTTTACTGTATACTTTCATGTCATTTATGACTTTTGACAGCCCTAAGGTGATTCTATTTTAAGATTTCTTAACACAAGGGATTTACTTTTGCCTTCCTCTGAGGCTGAGAGTATGACTTGCCAAAGCTCACTCTGTGGGTTTCCATGGCTTCAAACCCTCATCAGCAGAGTCTTCCAACACTCAATCCAATACGTTTCATTGGCTCTCCCTACTTTTAATACTAATGCATTTTTAAAAATCTTTGTATAACTATAAAGATTTTCTTTCATTTGTCTTGGCAATCAATCCAAACAGAGACTGCACAGAAGCAGTCAGAAGAAGGTTAACATTTCTAAGGGCAGCTGCTAAGTAATTTGATAAAATCCTCCAGTGTAAAGATTTATCATTAAATATCAACTCCGAATCATATATGCTATATTTCTGAAATCTGCACTATAAAGAAAGCTGTAAGGAAGGAATCAATTGCTCTGAAATTGAGTATAGGTTTATGGATAATACACACTTCCAAAAGAGAAATGAATGCAGTTGAGAGCAGATCACACCAAAGCTCTTCCTAGAAGCCAACATAATTAAACCGAGGCTATTGTAGGTTTAGACATATCACAAGATGATATGCCTCCCTGGAAAATAGGATAGGACTCCACATAGTAAAAAAAAAAATAGAAAAAAGGGAAGACTACATTACAGGTGCACTGATTCCATCAAGGAAGCCATGATCCAGAGTTTCAAAAACTTGAACAAGATTTGAATAGGATTCTTTGAGGTCTCTCATTCACAGGATCACCAAACTGAGACTCTCCAAATGGCAAACAAAAACAACTAGAATCCTGGATTCAGTTCTAGGCATCTCATTTTAAGAAGTATATGAAGGATACAGAGCAAAAAAAGGCAATAAGGATGAGAAGAAGTTTTGAGAACAAAACGTATGAGGAAGGCTTGAAAACGAGAAGATGGAGGTATGTCATGATCACATTCCTGGGAGAGGAGAGACATGTTCCCTGATGCTCCAGAAAGTAGATCCAGGTTTCATGGTTTTAAGTTACAGAGGAGTAGATTTTGACTTAAAATTAGAAGGAATGTCTTGACAGTAATTCGGCAATGCAACCAATGGCCTAGGGAGGTGGAAAGGTCTCCTTCTTTGAATGTCTTCAAAACTAGGCTGGACAGCTACCTGATGGGGATGTTCTATCTTAAAATACTGCATTGAGAAGGTGTTGGACTCAAATGGCCCTTTTCAACTCTATGATTTTATGAACAAACCTAATTCACCTGAAACTGATCCAAAATTCCTCTAAGTGGCCTTAATCCATTCTATTTCATTTTCTTCAAGCCAATAAACAAGGTTTTCCAATTGTATACAAAAATGGTTCTTCTTTAATGGAATTGCCTTTGTAATGCAATTCATTAGGTAAAAAATCAATTCAGAAATATGTTTTAGTTGAAATAAACCCCATTTATTTTATAAATGCTTAGAAGTGGTGAACCATAAGCACTCTGTAACTTAAAATCCAGAATGTAAAAGTGCTTAGTTTCAATACATTTTATCTGTCATAACCTCTTAGTAATCTGACTTTTCCCCTTAGGCTATTCATAAAGCACCATGCAATCAAAATAGGTCCGATTTTACAGCCAAGTGGGCAAGTTTCTATTTCGGTATAGGTGACCAAAAAGAGAGGGCACTGGGTTGCAGTTTAAGAGGTTGGTTTATGCAAATATAGGTTGAACCAGCTTTTGTGTGAGCTTATTTTTGAAAGAAAAAAATCTACTGCTCAGTTACAATCAGAGCTTTTCACTATAGTTAAAGACAAGTACAGGAATGTTTTCCTTTAAAATGTCTTCATGTCCTTTTCATTTGTTTTGCAAATTAATAAACCAGTTAATTAAACTGTTAACATTTTTGGGACCAACTGTGATGAAATATTAGGATTGACATAAAGCACAACTGAATTCTAGGCAATTTGGGTTCAATAGGCAGCCTTAATTCAACAGCATGCAAAGTACAGGTCAGTTCTAAACATGTCTCCCTGGAAAGTATTTAAAGTCAAAATACAGCGCTTTTTAAACACCTTTAAAATTCAAAGAGTATATTGAATACTCAATATATTCAATTTTGTATATATTTTGTATAAAGTATATTGAATACTCAATATTCAAAGAGTATATTGGTTAACATTTAAATACCTTGAAAGGCTTTATCTTCAGTCACTAATCAGATAACCATGTGATTTTTCTAAATTGCTCTCAAAAAAGAATGCTATTGCCAAAGAATGCAAACCCAGCAAGTGCTTCTATCCTGTCATTCTGTTAGTGAATTAAAATAGTGTAAGGGACTTAAAGGAACCAGATCGCATCTGATCTTGGACGTTAGACAGGGTCAGCCTGGGTTAGTACTTGGACATGAGATTGCCAACTATCACCAGGTGCTATAGAAGTTATATTTCAAAGGAAATAACTGGCAAACCACATCTGAGTATTCCTTGCCTAAGAAAACCCTATGAAACATATGGAGTCACCATGAGCTGACTGGTGACTTGAAGGCATGTACACATACACACAGAGGTGTGTATGCACAATTAAAATTAGTGCGCCACGTTAGTTATGGCTAGGAAAACAAATCACGTCATTATATCCCATTTGGCTGCCTTTGTAAACTGCTTGGAAAATGCTGCTGCAAGTCTAAGACTAGTTAAAGCAAACTATAATTCCATTACTGAAATGAACTCATTGGCTGCTGGTCTACTTTGAGGCAAAATAGCAAGAGCTGTTTTTTTCATGTCAGGAGCGACTTGAGAAACTGCAAGTCACTTCTGGTGTGAGAGAATTGGCCATCTGCAAGGACGTTGCCCAGGGAATGCCCAGATGTTTGTTGTTTTACCATCCTTTTGGGGAGGCGTCTCTCATGTCTGAGCATGGGAGCTGGTGCTGACAGAGGGAGCTCACCCGCTCTCCCCAGATTCAAACCACCAACTTGTCGGTCAGTAGTCCTGCCGGGACATTAAATTATTGCGCTACCAGGGACTCCAGCAGGAGCTGGTAATAATCTATTCAGATAGTCTCAACTCAAGCCATCTAAGACCTTATAGTAAGAGCTGGTCATAATCTATAAGGTCCAATATGGCTTGAGTTGAGACTATCTGAAAGGCTATATTACTTAAAGGCATCAGATCTTGTCTGTTTTTGGAAAATAAGCAGGGTTGGGGCCAGTTATTACTTGCATGGGAGACTGCCAACAAATACCAGGTGCTTTAGAGCTACACTGCAGAGGATCTGGCAAAACCATCTCTAAGTATTCTTTACTTAAACCCTATGAAATTTGAGGGGAACACCGTAAATCAGTGGGAGGCATGTACTACATTGCTGGCCTCTTTTATCTTATTGTTTCTTTTGGAGCTTTTTGGAGTTTTTTGGAATGTGAAAAATGGATGAACAAATTTTGCTTCTGAGAGATGGGTCTTCATTTTCACCAACTAATACTACCTTAAGCCACTGTTTTGGATATTGCACAGGCTAGAATTTTCTACCAGCTACAGATAACCAAAATCTACACCCACCCATCCTTTAAATGATGCTGCCCTCCATCCCAACATGCCTATTTCTGTGATGTTGGAGAATGGAACAATCATTAAACATATACACATTTATGTTCCTATGGCTATGGGTACTGCAAAGGTATCATCTTGAGAACCTTCCTAGGATCCTTGGAGTTCTTTGTGGATGCCTGTAACAGTTCATCAAATTACTGGAAAATACCTGGACAAATATGCAATGATATCTTTCCATGCAATAAATTGCCTTTCAACAGCATTTTGTTGGGACTGCATCATTTTAATGGTGAATTGGAGGGCAAACATAGCTATCAAGGTGGAATGACATGACAGGCTTACATCTCCCACAACATTGATCTCAATCATAAAAAATTAAATCACGAATCCTTTGGTGCCTTTATCATAAGGAAACCTCAAATTTGCTGACCTCCTAACTCAAACTAACGGTAGGGCCAGCCACATGTACTAAACCTAATTAAGGAGCACGGGGAATGGGGACTGCATGGAGATGCATGTGATCAGGTACTTCGGTAGCCCAAGACTGCTACTTATTTCAAGGAGATGACCTAGACCAGTGGTTCTCAACCTGTGTGTCCCCAGATATTTTGGACTTCAACCCGCAGAAATCTTAACAGCTGGTAAACTAGCTAGGATTTCTGGGAGTTGGGGGCAGGGCTGTGGCACAGGCTGGCGAGCAGCCTGCTGCAATAAATCACTCTGACCATGAGGTCATGAGTTCAAGGCCAGCCCGTGGTGGGTGAGCACACATCAATTAAAAAATAAACAAATAGCCCCTGCTCGTTGCTGACCTAGCAACCCGAAAGATAGTTGCATCTATCAAGTAGGAAATAAGGTACCACTTATAAAGTAGGGAGGCAAATTTAACTAATTTACGACGTTGGAATGAGGAAGTGCCGTCACAGTGGATGATGAAACAGCTGCTCCCCCCTGTGGCCAGAATTGAACATCCCTTCAGGAGAAGGTTAAATTGCCTCTGCGTCTGTCTCTGTCTCGGTTCTATGTGTATATGGGCATTGAATGGTTTGCCCTATATGTATATAATGTGATCCGCCCTGAGTCCCCTTTGGGGTGAGAAGGGCGAAATATAAATACTGTAAATAAATAAATAAATAAAACATCTGGGAACCCACAGGTTGAGAACCACTGGTCTGGATTGTGGTTTATGTGTATATGTATGTGTGTGTGTGTGTTGCAGTATCACAAACCAGAACAGTATTTGAATCTCAAAATACACACGTTTGTAATGTGCCCTCTGATCTCAGCATGCAGGTTGCTACAGCAACCAATGATTATGGCTGCTGGGTAAAATTCATATTATTGTTAATCAATTTCAGTCACCATACTGAGATTCAGCAGAGCCTTGATAAAACACCAACAAAGCAGCTGCGGAGTTTTAAAAAACATAGAACCTGTAAATAACTTTGTAGGGAGCTGTTATTTTTGTGAAGTCTTTAGCCTTTTCTGCCAAGGAATGCCAGTGTCTCAACAAACTACAAATCCCACAATTGCATAGCATTGAGCCATAGCAATTAAAGTAGAACCAAACTGCATTAATTAAATACTGTGAAACCTTTAATTCCACATTGGAAGAGAATGGGGAGAAGATGTAATGAATTGGTTAATTCTCGTTCAGAAATACAAGCTTTCAGCAGATTCAGACAGCTTTACCCAAAAAAAAACCCAGAGTTGATCATAGCACACCATTGCTGTCAGGACTGAAGTATTTCAATAACTTGGTATACTTAAAGCACATAGCAGTTCAAATATTTTCAAAGGCTTTAATCTCATTCACCAACAACCCAAACCATTCTGTCTTCCCGGGGCATACCCCTCCTTTTTTCATACCAGGTTTCTTACAGGAATAGCCTTAGATTGCACAGATTGTTTTCCTCCCCACATAGCTTTTCATTATCCAAAGCTATGGATGATAAACAACTCAATTTCCCAGCATCACCAGCTGTGAGGCACATCCCATTATCTAGTATGACAGAGCATATGCAAAAGCATAGCAGGGCCTATGATCTTAACAGAGGAGCCAGATCCAATTTTGAAGATCATTGGACTGAAAGGTCCTCTCAGTGGGCCACCAACAATTGATATGATCCAGTCACCATTTCAAATTACAATGACTCTGATAGAACATTAAACTCAGGCACTGTGCAAATTTAAAACCGCATTATTCCAAGCTACAAACAGTTTTAATAGGAAGCAAGGTGAAGTTGTCAGTACCCAGTTCTTTTGGTTTGTAGGCCAAGGATGCAAAGTGCTGATGTTGGAACTGGCAAGAAGACAGACATTAATGTACTGTCCAGTATGGAAGTTGAATGTGTTTTCAACTTCTTCACCAAACCACAGTCAAGATATCAGTGGTCCATCAACCTCTTTATTATTATGCTGCAGAGCTGTCTCAGTGAAGGATAAACTTAGAATTAAAACATGCTCAGAGCAATCCCAATTGCAACCAAGTGCAAACTTCTAATGAAACTATAAACAAAATAATCCCATCTGCAGCCACATGAACAATATGAAAATACAACACCATGCAACTTCAGACAGGAAAAATGATATATGTGTGTGAGAGACTATGAATTGCCCCTTTGTTCCATTCTAACTTTATGAGTCTATGATTCGAATGGCTTGCGTGTTGGACTATGACTCTGGGCACCAGGATTTGAATCCTTCTTGACCCATGGAAACTCACTGGTTGACCTTGGGCAAGTGATACTGTCTCAGCTTCAGAAAACAGCACAATAGGATCACCTTAGTGTCACTATAAGTCATAAATGACTTAACAGAAAACAACAAACAGTGTGTGATATTCGTACCCTGTGAATCGGTATTAGTTGTTTGCTTTTTTAATTTTTTTTTGCAAATCTTATCAGATTGTTGGCTGCATAAAAAGTACATTGAACTGATTATTTTCCATTGCCATCAATGCATTTGCTGACCTTTCACTGGCCCTCTGCTTTTTCAAAAGTAAGGAGGGATTAATTTCTCTCCTACTTTCATTGATAAGCTCTTTCCATTCACACTTCTCTGCATACTTAAAGCTGCTTTTTTACACCTAGTTTCCCTAATGCATACAGACAGGTGGACAAAGCCAAAAATTCTTTAGAGCTCTCGGTACAGAATTCATGCCTCTTAGTTTATTGAATTCAAACAGTCTTCGTATTGTTGATTCTCTATCTGAGCCCCTCACACACATATTCACATAATGCCATGATTTGTTATGATGGTGAAACTATGGTGTCACAATGATCAATAGATATGCATGCAGTAACACACCTGGAGCACAATTAAACCAGGAACTGAGAAACCTGTGACCCTTCAGATAATACTGAGCACTATTTCCATGAGTCTCAATATAACAGAGGAAAACATTCATATGACGATCCTGACATAAAATATCAGTACCGGAGATGCTGATTCCACATGCTCATTTTCTAGACAATTTCCAGCAAAGTGAGTGGCATCAACAGTCAAAGGCCCCAAAAAGCTTGGGAATCAGCAATGCCCCCCATGAAAAAAAAAAATCCCGAACCTCTGCCCCATTTCAGCAGAAACTGAGAGGCACTCTCACTATTTGTGAGCCCAGTGTGTCAATCCTCCACAACTGCTGGGGTTGGAGCACATAATTTTTTACCTGAGAAAACACCTTTCCAGAAATCACTAGGAACTTCAATGCAATTCTATGATAATCTTCCAGTGGAAGTTAACCATAGAGTTGCACTGTAGGACCTAGAGATTCATGGGGAGACTATATTAATCAAATCCACAAATATTAAAATTTGCAAAAGTCAAACCTGCAAATATGGAGGGACAACTGTAATGGTGTCAGGACCTGTCAGGACCTATAGCATCAAACAAGAATTTATTTCCCAGATAATCTTATTTTCCCTGTGCCTTTCTCTGTTGCTCTGTCTCTCTCACACACATAACAACACTACCACCAAATCAAGGAGTAAGCCCAACCTGAAGCCAGATCTCAGTTATGTGTCACTCACTTGACAACACAAGGCACACCATATCAATCTCCTATTCAGGGCAAGAATATGTCAGAACTGCAGACATACAGTCAGGATCAGGGCCCAACCAATGCTATGTTGTAAACAGTAGTCAGAAGTGACCCATGACCTGGGATGGAGTGGGTCATGTCTGCAGTTGTACCAAAGATTAACTCAGAATAGAAGACCTTGGTATAAACAGTGACACATAAGATAAAACAGGAAGACCACTATAATTATATATGCCCAGATGGAGCTAATGGCCAACCCAAGTGGGTAGAGACAGTCTAGGAATTGAAAAGACCTAAAGTTCCAACATGGACCAGCAATACACAGGCTATAGAAATTCCTTCTCCCACAAAAAAGCTACTACAGTCAACCCACGCCGTTTGCTGGGATCAGGAGTACAGGGCTCCTGTGAAAGCAAGACAAATCTTCAGTTCCTCAAGGGCAACCCAATGGTCAACATCTGGCAGAAGTCGACCATCGAATTGTGCTGGAGTTCAAAAAAAAAATTCTAGAGATGTGTTCTTAGTAATCGCTTATTCCACCAGCACAATTCTATGATTAATTTCCGGAAGAAGTTGAACATAGAGTCCATTAGAGGACATAGAGCTTCCTATAATGTCCATATTAATCAAATCCATGACACCAAAATCCACAAAAGTTAAACTCCAAATGCAGAGGACTAACTGTAACATCATTAAATCAATGCCACCTTGACTAGTAGTCTTTGAAGAACCTCTCTCCTGCTGAGGGCATCAAACAAACTAACTACTAGACAGCTCTGCTGCTTGGTTGAGTAGACTAAAATGAGGCACATACCCAGAAAGACATACACTGCTTCTGCACATGAACTAACCCGGAGGGAAGCAGAGAAAAACTGTTCTGAGGTTGGTCATCTGGGTCTCCATAGGTTCCTGAAACCCGTCCCGATTCTGATCTTCAAAAGAATAAATATATATAGAGTTATTCTTCCAAACCTACCCCATTCCAAGGAACTGCTCCTTCCATCCATCTCTTCCCCTGCCAAAAGACATATACCCATTACTAAAAGCACAACTAACAAGACTTGTATAGACATTTTTAAATATATATACATTATGCATTTTATGTATAGATAGAGCGCTATTTGAAATGTATTGGCCTAGCCAAGTTGAGTGCTATGGCTAAATGAGTATTTGAACCCATCTCTCTCTCAATCAGATAAATAACCTCTTTTTTTTTCATCATTGCACTGCCTCATTTACATAAATTACACATTATCTAAAGCTATGATTGCAGGTCTGTGAAATCTGCCTGAAACAGTGGGGCTTCCTTCTGAAGGAATGTGTGAAATGACACATCAAAAAGATACATTAAAATCAAGTTTTCTATTAATAATTCTATTGCAGAAGGGAGGAAAGTGCTGCCCATGAGTCATATGTGGCCTTCAAGACCATTAATGAACCTCCTTTTCCTCAAATTTGATAAATAATTGGTTTAGGGGTGATAATGTGATGGGAAGGAAGTATTGAAGCAGATATGGCCCTCCAAGATCTTCTATGAGTCAATGTAGTTGACAAAGTAGTAGTTTCAGTCTACCATTGCTCTACTTTCATTAACTGCAACAGCACTATTTAAGGCTTGTTCTAATACAGTGGGGGAAAGGTTAATTCAGATTTCTCCTGCATTAATCTGAAACGTCAACTCTTACAAACTTCTGACCACTTAATAAGAATCAGTCACATTTCTGAGACTTATCTAAATAAGAAAAGGAAGCAAAAAGAGAGAGAAAAAAGTGCCTTGTAACAATGTGTTGTTGAAGGCTTTCATGGCTGGAATCACCAAGTTGTTGTGAGTTTTCTGGGCTGTATGGCCATGTTCCAGAAGCATTTTCTCCTGACGTTTCACCCACATCTATGGCACGCATCCTCAGAGGTTGTGAGGTTTTTTGGAAAGTAGGCAAGTGGAGTTTACCATGAAAATGAACAAAATCTGGCTACCAGTATTAAAAGGTTGTAAAATCAGGACAGTAAATAAAGAACAACACTCAGAAGACAGAGCAATTCCAGATAGAAAAAAATTAGTGCCAACTAACACCTCCCAACAAAGGATTCCCCCAGGCAGAAAGCAGCCAGGCTTTGAAGCTGCAAGGCTATTCAATGCTAATAAAGGTGGCCAATTGCAACATATGCACTTGCCTCAAACAGACAAGAGTTCTTTCTCCCACCCTGGGCCTTCCACAGATATATAAACCCCACTTGCCTAGTTTCCATCTGACCTCACAATCCCTGAGAATGCCTGCCATAGATGTCAGGAGATAATGCTTCTGGAACATGGCCATACAGCCCACAAAACTCACAGCAACCCAGTCGTGTAACACCTTTAAGATTACCAAATGTATTTTAACCCAGATTTTCATAGATGGCAGTGACACCAATCTATGCATTCTCACATCAGCGGATATGGATTGTAGCCCATGAAATCTCATGCTGAAATAAATTCAGGAGTCTTAAACCTACCACAAGATCTCTTCCCTTCTTTTCTTGTTACACTTAAACCAGTGATAGCATGGATATACAGTAGTTTGAAGAAGTTATCATTTTAACTGTGGTAGTTCCATTCTATCAAGTCCTTGTATATGAAGTTTGTTGAGATATGTACAATTCCTTGCTGGAGAGTCTTTGGTGCCTCCTCAAACTACAAATCCCAGGACTCCTTAGGATGGAACCATAGCGGTCAAAGTGGTATCAAAATGATCTAATTGTATAGTGTGCAAGCAGCCTTTAAAAACTGCTACATGAATAAACAATTCCTTGGTAGCCTTGAGAAGGTAAGAAGCATTGTAGTTGATTTATCTATTCTGAGAAAACACAAGTCATAGGCAGCATATCATGTCTTCCCAGCAGAGTTTACCAACGACCAGCCACAAATTAGGTAATGATCCACAGGTCCAATTTTGATGTTGTGATTTAGAATCATATGCCCTCGAGAAAAGCAGCAGAGGCAACTAGACTTCAACATTACAAAAGGACAAAATGGGATATTGAAAGGACTCCACAAATAGCCAGCAACAGCGAAGCTCAGAACAACATTAAAATGTCAAGGACTTGTGTGGCATTCTGTGGAGAGGGACAAAAAAAGACCCTTTAAAATGGCAGGGCAAAAACAGCACAATATGTAGCCCTGGATTTGTGTCTCTTATTATTTCCTTCCTTTCTTCTTCTTTCCTTCATCTCTGGTTCAATCTTTAAATGGAAAAATAAATAATCTTCCCCTAAGCTTATAAATTCTTTATCTTAAACAAGTTTCCGTCTCCTTACATTCTATATATTGGCATTCAATTTACTGGACGGATTAAGTTGTCCTTTTAATCCCTTCCCTTTATTTGTCTATTCTTGTTTGGGGTGTTATCTGTTGCTCTGGTTTACTGCTTCCCAGTTGTTACTCCAAGTTCAAATGTAATTTCCAAGTACGCCTTTGTAAGGTGCTTGCCTCACCACTTTGTCAAATGATTTTTCATTTAAGCAAACAAACAAGCAAACAAAGAAGCATGCACACTCAGACAAAAAAAAACTTTACTATAAAGTGCAGAACTTGGGACAATTTAAAAGCCAAACAGCAGAAAAACAACCTGTCACTTATCTGAGGCTTTTTAATAAGGAAGTTCAAGGTTTGTACGACACAAGCTAAACTGTCAACCAGTAACTTGAAAATTTCACAAATATTGAGCCAGTCGAAAGAAAAAGAAATCTCTTCAAATGGTTGGAATTTCCTTCTGTTGACAAAGTCAAATTGCACATCCAGCTGAAAAGAAGAAGATTCAAGCATATCTTAATAGGTTGCATGCAATGTCATATCCATAATGTATTCGGCAAAGGAGAATGCTTTAAAAGCATGTTTTAAAATGTATTTATGTTATCAAATACATCTTCAAGGAGCTGTCAGCGAATCTCTTCCCTGCTCCTTGCTCAAGGTATTCCTGCAAAAGATGCTAAATGCCTCATTTCTCACCTTTGTCTCTCTATGCAACATTAAAGAACAGATAAAGCATTAGATGGAATACAAAGAGCTCTTCTAGTATACTGAGAACCCAATCAGACTTTTTGTGAATTAAAAAATATATTAGCCTACTAAGTTCAAAGTTTCCTTGATTTCAAAAATAGTTTTACTCCAAAGGATTTTATCTTCCATTCAGAAAGATGGAGCAGACTTTTTTCTGCTGCTCTAAAAGACTAGGACACGGAGCAATGGATTTAAACTGCAGGAAAAGAGATTCCACCTGAATATTAAGAACATCCTGAGGCTAAGAGCTATTCGACAGGGGAACATATCATCTCCAAATGTTGTGGAGTCTCCTTCTTTGGAGGTTTTCAAACAGAGGCTAGCCCAGTGGTTCCCAACCTTTGGGCCTCCAAGTGTTTTGGACTTCAACTCCCAGCCAGCTAACCAGCTGTTAGGAACTGTGGGAGCTGAAGTCCAAAACACCTGGAGCTCAAAGGTTGGGAACCACTGGGCTAGATGGTCATATTTTTGGGGGTGCGTTGATTGTGCTTTTCCTGGATGGCCTTGATGGCCTGGATGTCCCTTGGAGTTGATTCTCCATAATTGTGTGATTCCCTTTGTTAAATTCATATAAAGACCTCTTTGTGGCCTGGTCTATAAATTCTTGATAAAAAGAATATAATATTGATAGGATACTGGAATTTTAAGTATGTCATGGGCCACCAAAAAGACAAAGAAATTGGTTCTAAAGCAAAGCACTAGGAGCCAAAACAACTATTTATTATTTATTTATTTACAGTATTTATATTCCACCCTTCTCACCCCGAAGGGGACTCATTACACATATAAGGCAAACATTCAATGCCTTAACATAGAACAAAGACAAGACAAACACGGGGCTCCGAGCTGGCCTCGAACTCATGACCTATTGGTCAGAGTGATTTGTTGCAGCTGGCTGCAGCTGGTTGCTCAACAGCCTGCGCCACAGCCCGGCCCCAAACTAAACTGGGGTTATCATACTTTGGCATGATTCAATGGAAAATGTCTCCATGTTTAGCACAATTTAAGGCAGCAGAAAAAGAAAAAGACTGTATTAGAGGCAAACTGGCTATCTCAAAAAAAACTTCTCAAGGTAACACCAGGGTAGTAAATGACTAGAGGTCCTGGAAGTGTCTCATTCATAAGACAAAGCCCATTTGCCAGTACATAATAAGAACAAGTGGAGAACAAAAGTATAGCACATTCTCAGTGAGGATCAAGCCACACCAGCATTACCACCACTCTTAAATGTAATGTTATATAAAAACTGATTAGTTTCATTCACTTCTAGCAGAATTGCACTAATGGCATAACTCCATACTTGACCCAAGACCTCATGTGCCCGATAACCTTAAAAGATGATACACACTGAAAATATTGGTGCATTAGGTCAGGCAATTATTGTACTAAAAACCAACAACCAGAAAACATTTTGTTTGTCCTGAATCTCCTCTTTAGGCTGAAAAGTAAGCACTCGGCAAAGCTGAAGTTACAGTCTTTGCAAATCTAATCTTACTCTCTTATAACTTTGGATTTGCCTTTTTTACTGCCACACTTCACTGCCTCTTTAAACCAGATCTGAAGAAATAGCCTGGGAAGTTATAGCTGATTTAGACCCCATTCGTGTATATTGGAAGCTTTGCATGGAGTCATACAGAACGTCAAAGCTTATTTTGATGCTTTCTTCAGCCAGCCAGAAGGGCACTTGGAAGGTGGGAATAAAATGTTTTACTACTGAATACAGATCAGATGTGTGCAAGTAAATGCTCCAAGGGCTTTCATCTTTAGCTATTCAGATCTGTGGGGGGTATGGTATCAAATTCAATGGAATCAGTACTGTGACCATTGTTAGCAAAGTGCAGCACTCTCTAATGAGCAGATTATGCATTCAGAAGGTATAAGAAAAGCCAGGCGCCCTCTCTGGGTGATGCTCTTTTCATCCCAACTTTATATTAGCAATCAAGAACTATAAAGCTGAGATCCAATACGTTGCTTGCTCTCTAGCGTACTTATACTGGCTCTCAAAAGGGATCTGGCAACAGTTGGAACAGTGATAGGATAATCCAAAATCTAGGTGGGGAATTCCAGTGCTTCCTGCTGGGCCAGTCAGTGGCAGTCTAGTCTTGGGTGCTATTATTCCCAACTACTAGCCAGAATAGGGGAATTGCAGATCACTGTGTGCCATAACTAATTTTGTAAATGACATAAATATTTAGCAGCAGCAAGCATAGTGGTATCTATGGTGCAAAAAGATACCACTAGGATGGAGAGTGGAAGGTCCCCTTCTGCATGAGACAAAGGCTTGATGTGGCTTGGAAGCAGCAATAAGGCCAGCATAGTATAGTGGTTAGACAACTGGAATATGAAGAGCAGAGTTTGAATCCTTGTTCAGTCATATAAGCTCAGTTGGTGGCCTTGGGCAATCCACATTGTCTTATTCTCAGAGGAAGATAAACTCTTCTGAACAAATCTTACCAAGAAAACCCTGTGATAGGTTTGCTTTAGGGTTGCTAAGTTGGAAATTACTTTAAGATAAACAGCAGCAGCAGCAGCAATGTGCAAAAATGACTTAGGGGCTATATGCAACCTGCAGGTTTGTGTGGCACATCCCATTCTAGTGCCACTAGTCTATCCAACTGGGTTTGTTTCTGAAAACACAAACACCATTCTTATCCTGTTATCAAATTTGGGAATTTTGATAGCAGCTACATGGTGAGGAAGAAATAATATTTGGATATATCATTATGGCAAAGGAAAACAAATATCAATGTTAGTAGGATAATGCATGAAAAGCTGAAAGGTAGCTTGGGGCAGATTTTAGTTTTTGACTGTTGTCTTGCTTCCATCTTGCTCCTGCCTGTGACAATAAGAATGAAATTGGGCATCTGAACGTGCATTTTCTAAAAAAAAAACCTGCCATGGGACTAGGTGGCTGATAGTAAACAATTCTTGCCTCTGATTTGAGATATAGTCTAAATTAAAAACAACTCTGTAATGTATTCTGTGCAGAACTTGGAAGAATGTTTATTTCCAATATTCATTACATCAACTGAACATGGGAGGTAGGAGAAAGGAAGAGAACGCTGTACGCATAACCAGGCAAGTTTGATTTTGCTGCAATACTGCAACAGCCAGCAGTAAATCATGTCCAAGAGATAACCAATGAGGATGTGCCCTGAATACCTTAAACGGACACCCAATGAGAGCACACTGCTAATGATACTGTGGGACAGAAAGCAATTCTCTGCCTGTGTCTTCTCTACAGTAAATCTGGACTTGTTTAAATTAGTCATTCTTGAAGGGGCTTATGAGTAACTTAAATAGTTTTCTCCCTCAGTGCCTGAAGAGTGCAGTTTTTGAAGATTTTTTTTTCCAAAGAGAGAACACCTGTCCCCTAAAGGCTCACCTCTTTTCTGCCCACCTTGCCATGTAGTGGTTGGCAACATGGAGGCCAAGAGATCAACAATATGAGGAAGCTCGTCCAGTTCGAACTATCAAAGCTGTTCTCCCATCTCCTTCTTGCCAAGTCATCCACGTGGAGGTGGTGGTCAGTTAAGAAATGAGTCTTACAAATTGGCTTCATCAATAGGAACATAGTGTCTAGATCAAGGGAAGTCATAGTACCATCCATTCTGTTTGGTCAGACCTCATCTGGGATACTGTGTCCAGTTCTAGGCACCTGACTTTTTGGAAGAACTTCCTCATGGTAAAAGCTGTTTGACTGTGGAATGTGCTTAGAGTGTGGTGAGGCATCCTTCCCTGGAGGCTCTTACAACCTCATCAAATGGAGCCAGAATCAACAGCATATGCCAATCTAGTTCTGGTCACTAGATAGGAAGCCAGCCGTTTCCTATCAGACAATGTTGTGCCAGCTCCATGAGTGAAGAAGTCTGGAACGGCATCCTGTCATGGTAATACAGGATGCTTCCCGTGTTGCCATCATCTATTTGGGGGGGGGGGGGGGGGGGAGCTGCAAACTAATACTTCCTCCCATGTGATTGCCCTCCTGGCTATGCAAGTGATGCAAGGCATGGAACGCCAGATTTCCCACATCTCACGGCAAAGCAGAGCACTGCCACCTCCTGCCACCAGCTGTCTGATGAGGTCATTAGACAGACACTGGATGGCCATCTGTCAGAGTGCTTTGGTCATGTCTTCCTGTATGACAAAATTGAATTTCCTGTATTAGTTTCTGTGCTGGTACGTCTGTACCAGAAGCTCCAACTTTATTTTCTTTCTGCTAATGTTTGCAGTCATAGGGCAGGCCGCCTGTCCATCATCATTAAGTTTGGTTCCGCCCCTTGTTCAGGGCTCTGGGAGGGAAGGAGGTATTTTTAAGTCAGTCTCACTTAAGGAAGCAAAGCTATAGGACGTAGACCAGCTCGTCCTGTAGAAAAGCTTCATATCTCAGGAACATCCGGGGATATAGAACATCTGGGGATATCGAACATCCGAGGAATCAGAAACAGAAATTCCAGGGGAACGGTCCCAAAGGTTCTGGTTAAGAGCGCACAGCCCCTCAGCCTCACAGCTCCTGAGGGAAACAGCCCTAAAGTTTCCAAAGAAACCTCGGAGAGGGAACAGCACCACAGATCCACGGAACTCCAGCTGAAACATCTGCAAGCCTTGGTTGGTAGGTCCACTCGATACCCAGATGCATTTGGAATCGGTAGTGGGTCCCACATCAGCTAGGCCCATATAATAGACAGCCTGGGAGAGGTTATAAGGGGGTTTTCTTCTTATAGAGAAAGCACATTTATCTAAAGCCAATTGTCTGTCCCCTGGGGACAAAACTGAAAAGTCCAACAGTTTATTAAGGAAACCTTTAAGTGTTATTTGACTCCTTGAAGATTTATTATTTGTTCAATAATAAAGACTTTGTTATCTCATTAAAGACTCAAAGGACTATCCATTTCAGGAAAATCCTCAAGGAGCCCTGAGGAGCCCTGGCTTCCCGCTGGGCATAAAGTATACGTCCTATACAAAGACAATAGCTACAGGCCCAGCGCGTGACAGAACAGTTTCAGTTGGGGAGAAACAACAAAATTTTGCTTACAGGTCCAACTGTGGGCTGCACCATGACTGGAGATGCATTTTATTTATTTGTAAAAAAAAAAAAAGCAACAAAACAAAAAACAATCAAAGCTGAATGCAGTCAAAAGTCCATTTCTTTTACTATGGATTTTTTTAAAAAAGCAAATGCCATAATAATCTGTCAAGACAACATCAATTGTTCTGTTTTCTCATTCTCATGAAAATGACCACAAAGTTAAAACTGATGTTTCAACTTGAAATGCAGATTCATTACCCGGACATGTGAACCAAATCCCTTATACCTCAATGGAGATGATTTGGGTGTAGAAAAGATGGGTGAAAGTTAAGGCCTCACTTCACTTGATCAGTTATTCACACGCCTTCGCTCACATTTTAATACCTAACTCACTCTGATATAGTTGATTTTCAGATATTCAAACCCACAGGGTTAAGATTTGCACATTAAAGGGAGAAAAATGCTTCTAGGGTCAAAACCGTGCTCCCATATTCTACAAAGGTCCAACCATTTGCTATTTCTGTAATTGAGTTTCCATGCAGACTAAATTCTAAAATGGAATTAGCATAAACATCTCTAGTGTGCCCCTTAAAATTTTGCTGAAATGCAACTTTGTAACTGTCTATTGTTTTATTGGTCAGGCCTAGATGTAAATGAAGACAGTGGCAGATATAATCTCACCTGGGAAAAATTCCTAGTGTCCTATAAGCCTGCATGCAGAAACACCAACTCTTTTAGAGTTGGGACAAAGCTTATGTTCTCCTGCTCCAGAAGAATGAACCCAAGTCAATTGATTCAAAATACAAGGAGAGAGATTTTCACCATGAACAAGGAAGAATGTATTTACTGTGAGAGCTGTTCCAAGTATGGAATGGGCTTTTTCAGAAAGTGGTGGACTCTTTCCAAATTGGATGTTTTGAAACAGAGGTTGGATGGCTAAATCTCTAAGACACATTTGAGCTGGCAAGAGGTTAGAAAAGATGGTCCTTGAAGTCCCTTGCAGTTCTATGAATCTTTGAGAGTTTATTGATTTTCTCCTTTAGGGAATCAGTTTAAAGGAGTTGTTACTCCTTTAGACAGCGTTGGTCAGTTTTATGGCATTCCCGAGAGACAGAAAATCTCTAGAACTTGTGATGGCAGATGTGCTATAACCTGCTGGCTTGTACTGCTGTGGGTCAGTCACAGACCTCTAAGAAATACTGAAACATACCAGTTGGTAGAAACCACAATTGCCATCCAGTCCAATCCCTCAGGAATCCCAAGTATTCCCAATTGGTCCATTGTTTAAAAACTTCTAGAGGAGACTCCACCACACTCCAAGGCAGCATATTCCACTTCTGAACAGCTTTTACCATCAAGAAATTATGAACCCATTGTTCCATATTCTATTCTCTTGAGCATCAGAAAAAAGCTGGTTCCATCTTCAATATGACATCCTTGGAAATATTTAAACTTCATTATTATGTCATGTTCTAACTTTCTCTAGGAAATCATACCACCATCAGAAAAGTCTTCACATTATAATAACACAAGTAACAATATTAAGATAGCACAGAGCATTTTTTCCAGGAAGGGAAGTAATGGCATTCTGGCAATGACAGGCAATTACTAGCCCATAGGAAATATGAATCATTGTGCTTGTGTTATGTCCACCTACCCACCCTGTCCTTCGTGACTCCTTAGAGCACACAGTGTCCTTCCTCCCCAGTGATTCACAGTGAAATACAATCAAGTGCCGTAAAATACAAGTAAATACAACTACCTAATAAGAAACACCTAAGGTCTTGGTGACTTTTACTAGAAGCTAAGTGCTTAACTATGGCTATTGACTTCCACAGTGCCCTGCCATGGATAAAAAAAATGGGAAGTGAAGACACATCATTACAGTTTTGCCTAAATTTGCCTCCAAGTATCATTTGCTCTTTGGGGCAGGCTGTGCTTTTTCCTCTTCATCTTAACAACAAAGGTCTGCCTCCTTTTTCAAAAGAGCTATTGAAAGTAAAAACCTCAGGCAAGATAGCACCGTGACTGTGCAACACAAGAGCAATACACATCGGCTCAAAATTCTAAGTGGGGAAAAAGAACTCTGCGTAGTGGCGTCATTACTAGGCCTAAGTTAATCATCAGCATTTTCAGAAAATATTTCCTATAAACTACCATATTTACTCGAGTCTAATATGCAACTTTTTTGGCTCAATTACTTTGCCAAAATTAGGGTACGCATTAGACTTGAGGAGAACAGGAGAAGCCAGGCCCTGCTTGAATCCTTGCTTTTCTTGGTCTGTGAAGCTTCTCACCCCTCCTTATGGCTTTGGCAGCCTCCAATTGTCCTCCTTTGTCCCAAACAGAACTCCAACTCCTATTAGCCCTTGGGGTTCAAGAGCCAGCCTGGGAGAATGGACTAAGAGCACTCCTCTCCAGTTGGCCCAGACGAAGCTTAGTCTAGCTCATTCCTTGCCATGCTTGCCTTGCCTAGGTTTATCAGCCTTTGAGAGCTTTACTTTCTCTAACAGAGATCCAATAACTTTAAAAAAAAATGCTTGTTTTCTCTAACCGTTGCTGTCATTGCTCCTTCAGAATAATATTTAGGCATCCTATATCACTTTCTGATCTACCCCAAAAACACATGAAAATCATTTTCCCCATTATATATATATATATATACACACACACATATTCATCTACCAGCTTAATCCCCTACCTCCCCTACACATACTCACTTAGTTCATTGTTTTAAATCCCACGTCTTAAAAGATAAAGATAAAAATGCTGCAAGAAGCTTCAACAAATGATGTAATGCTAGAATTGTATTCATATCCATCTGCCTGCTCTTAGGACTCATATGTAGAGCTGAAATGGCATAACAGCGAGGATTGTGTGTGTGAGTGAATTACCTTACCACCTCCCCCTCAATTTCCACTATCACTGAACAGAGAGGACATTGAACACCTACACTTTGTACAACCAGCTTATTCTCTGTAGCAGAGTGGGAAGGAATATTATATTCCATTTTGTGAATTTTAGCACCTATTGTTTTGTTTCCTTTCCTGAATATGTTATTTATCTGAGGAGGTCACTGCCAGGAATTCTGAAAAAAATAGGTCCAGAATCCTTGTGACTCAAAGGCACATGTATTTATGGTTATAAAAAGATGAGCAATTTGTTTTATAAGTTGCATAAAATACTTCTTCACATACTTTTGCAGAATTTAGAAGTTTTGGGGAACAAATGTGGCATAGCCAGAATTCCAACACAGCCGAGTCAAAATATTTCAGAGGTACTAGATCCCATTTGATCTTCGAAGCTAACCAGGGTTAAAACATATCAGTACTTGAATTGGAGACTGCCAACAAAAGTAAGATAGTGTAGAGTATATTTCAGAGGAATGAGATAGCAAACCAACTCTGTTTTCTCACTGGAGAACTGTACAAAACTCACGAGATTGCTGTAAGTCAAAAAGTGACCTCAAGGCACTATGGACACAATTCCTCATTAGTTTTCTTCTCAAACGAATAAACAAGTAACTCTAGCAATTATCTTGCTCCTGCAAGGTTGGGGCAAAAGCAAGATGAGAGCAACAGTAGTGTTTTCAAAGACTGGTTACAATTCAGGATTTATTCTGCACACAATTCACATGTGGTTGTTTTGCATAGAATGAGGCATTTTCTGCAGAAAATGGCCACAAGTAAATTTAGCCCAGAATACATTCTAAACCATGAAGATTCTCATTAGTTCACAATTATTCTCATCAGTGTTTCTGAACACTCAATGAGCACGTTGTTTTCCAAAGTCTACCAAAATAAATCTGTCTCATTAGAAGCACATCAAGGAGGGTGACATTATAGCCTTCCAAATAAAGGTGTTCCAGAATTTACAGGTGCATCTACACTATAGAATTAATGCAGTGACCCTACTTCAACTGTCATGGCTCAATGCTATGGGATCATAGGAATTGTAGTTTTTACACGGTCCTTAGCCTTCTCTGCCAAAGAGTGCTGGTGCTTCACTGAACACAGAACTACACGAACTACAGTCCATGCCAAACCTCTTCTGAACAAATCTTGCCAAGAAACCGTGTGATAGGTTTGCCATAGAATGGCCAATTGGCCATAGGTTGGAAGCAACATTAAGGCAGATGACAACCAACCAAGAAGTCTCTTTTGTGTCATCCCTAATACACATGTCTATGAAGGTTGAGAACCTCAGAGGAGGACTTTTGCCAAAGATCTCAGGATCAGTGTGAGAGAACATTGTGCCTAAAATAGAGATCATAAGAGTCATCCAGTCCAATCCTCTTCTGCCATGCAGGAGCACACCATCAATGCACTCCCAACAAATGTTCATCTAGAGTCTGTTTTAAAACCTTCAGTGAAGGAGACTCCACCACATACCAACAGCTCTTATGGAAGTTCTTCTTAATGTTAGGCGAAATCTCTTTGCTGATAGTTTGAATCCATCACATGTCCTAGTCTCTGGAGGAGCAGAAAACAAGTTGGTTCCACCTTCAATATGATACTTTTTCAAATATCTAACAATGGGGATCATGTTACTGCTCAACCTTCTCTTCTCCAAACTAAATATACCCAGCTTCCTACGCAGTGACTTAGAGGGCATAATTTCAGATACCCCAAAGTAGTATTTGCTGTAGAACATATTGTTCCCACTGAAGAACAAGCTCTCGGGGCAGGTACAAGTACTAAAACCTCTTGCTGCTGAAATTAGGTTACAAATATTAATGCACACCATCTGTGTAAAGGTCTGGTCTCATGGTGAGCGCAGAGATCAAGGTTGTATTTATTTTGATAGGCAAATGGCCTGGATGGGGAATATCTCTTTTCTGGCACCTTGAGGTCTTTCCTCTTGGCCACCTCTTTCTTTTCTATTCTTGAGCTAGTCAATTAAAATGAACTCCTCTCATAATTCAATCCTGCAGCCACAGCAGAAGTCCGTGGCAGGAAGAAACGCAGGAAGGTGAGATGCTAATTAAATTAATCTAAACCCAGCTTGTTTCACATTCAAAGCTTTTTGCATTGCTTCAGGGAGAATTGGGAGGGGGTATCAACCTTTATGTTTTACCTGAGCATTTAATGTATGACATTTGGACACGTATAGCCATGTTAATAAATGATGACCCCTCTGTTGAAAGTGTGCCTTCAAGTCATGTTTAACTTATGGCTATGGAGTTTTCTGGGACGAAGAATTCACGCCTTGCCCAAGGACACCCAATGAGTTTTCATGGCTGAGCAGCAATTCACACCCTTTTCTCAGGACCCATGATACAACTCTCAAACCACTACACCATGTTGGCTCCTGAACATGAGAAGACAAGAACAAACATTTCACTGGAGTCTGATTTTCTTTTGCAGAAGGGTTATTCAGGATTGACATCCCGGGCAATTTTCAACTTCTACAAAGTTGTGGAGAAAATACAGCCCACGAATCTTTTTCTTCTCTTCTATGACTGTTTAGCAGTGTTAGTCTCTTTGGAGACTGCCTCAAAGCTCTTGAAACAGACCATGAGAAATGGAACACAATGCCCCAAATCAGAAACATAGCATCAAAATAGGCCCCAAACATGGCATTTGTGATAGTATTCCTCCATGACAATCCTCCCCAAAACCCCTCTTAAACCACAAGAAAATGGGTCAATAATAAGCTGAAACAGTCATTGGATGCAATGTTACTTCACATTTGCTCTGGTGAAAATGGAAGCAGTGCCAAAACAGGCAAAGAATGGCCATTCCCCCTATTGTCCCCACAATTGTCTACTCCTGCAGTATAGGAATGACTAGTATATTCTTGAGGTTGGGAAACCACATTGTTTGGATGGATGGGTCAAAAGTATTGGGTGGTGTTTACATTTGCTGGTGTACTTCTCAGGGGTTTTGAAAATATAGTACAACCTCCCCCCCCCCCCGCACACACACACACACCCAACCAATTCATAGGACTGGTATCTGTGGTTTCAATGATACACATGTGACAAAATAGATCCTCAGTTTTTCTAGGTCTTCTATTTTCTAGGTGCTATGATATTCTTGGGGCAGAAGTCCTTTATTTCAAAAGGGGTTGCTATTACTCAGAGTTTTGCATATAGATGCAAAGTTTGGGAATGAATCCCTCGTAGACACAGGAGTCACACTGTGTTCAGTTTCAGTTCTCCCAGACTATCTTATGGGAATTCCTAGCATCCACTGCAGCATTTTATTCCCACTCTGAAACAAGGCTTCTTTTATTTCTAAGTCATACTAGAAAAAAGCCTAACCTTTGCTCCTTTTTCTTTTTTCTTTAAACCTCTTTCAAATCCCTTGCAATCCATCCATGAAATGGCAGTTTTGCACTATATCACTACAACACTCAAACAAGCAAACCAGGGAAGAGAAAATCTGACCTTCAGACCATGGGACTAACTCAGCAATCCGTGTTCCAGATTTTTTTAAAACATGTTTGGAACAGTCCTAGCACAGATGCAAGAACACCCGCAAAAGAAGAAGATGGGTGCAAATGCAGAAAACAATTGGCAAATACAAACTTCTTTAGATCAATATGGAATACTCCACTGTTACTATCATTATTGTTATCATCATTATGCCTCCAACATTTATTTCTACCTCATCTTTCTGACACACAATAAGGGACTGGGTTGCCTATTGAATAATTAAAGTTTGTTTTCAAATGCGAAATGGGGAGGAAAAACACAATTTCCCACACAAAGCTCATCCATTTTGCCCTTCCTATGGATTGGTAAAGAGTCAGATAGTTTTGAATCCTTATTGCTATTTAAGACATTTGGGAATGGAGGTTCAGATAAGGGCAAATAACACCCTGACTTTGCCATATTGTCCTCTGTGCTTCCAGGGTCGAGTGCAATGGTTCCCAACCTTAGGGCCTTCAGGTGTTTTGGACTTCAACTCCTGGAAATCCCAGCCAGATTACCAGCTGTTAGGTACTGTAAAAGCTAAAGTCCAAAACACCTAGAGGCCCAAAGGTTGGGAACCGCTGGTCTAGTCTCTCAGTGAATAAGACAACTAGATTCTATGAGTAATTATTTTGGCGGAGTGATTTTACCCAGATTTTGCAAAACACCAATTCTGTGTTACTCCTCCTAGAAGCCTCCAATCTCTACATCCTCGCATACATTGTTCCAGTACACATCTGTCAAATTCAAGGCCTGGTGACTAAATCAGGCCCACCATGTCATTTTGGGTGGCCCTCCAGATGCTGGACTACAACTCTTGTATTCCTCACCATTAGACATCAGAATGAGAGCTGATGAGAGTTGAAATACAGTAACACGTGGAAGGCTGCAGTTTGTTCTATTTCATCAGAAGAATGGGGCTTGAATTTAGATGCAGGGCTTGTGGATATGATGTCTGACTTTAGAATGTCTATTAACTTTTCTCCAACCTCAGAGCCACAAGTGTTGTTGGGTGCAATTCCCATTATCCCCAGTCTGCATGACTAATAATCAAAAGTGGATTGTTGGCTTTCCATAGATACATAAACCCCACTTGCCTAGTTTCCAACATACCTCACAACCTCTGAGGATGCCTGCCATAGATGTGGGTGAAACGCCAGGAGAGAATACTTCTGGAACATGGCCATACAGCCCGTAAAACATACAACAACCCTGTGATCCTGGCCATGAAAGACTTTGACAACAGATTGGATTGTTGTTCTATAAAATCTGTGGACCTGAAGTGCATAAAAACTAAGCACTGACCACTATAATAAAACATTATAGTTGACTATCTGTATCCCTGGATTCAACATTCCTTTGAAATCAACATAATGCTGATTTTGCTTTCAGTGAAAATGAGTTTGACATCCCTGTTCTAGTAAAAGATTTAAGAAAACGTTTCTATCCCCAGTCACTTTTGATTTTCCTGAATATCAGCTAAATATCTCTAGCTAGCAGTGGTGTATATTTGACATACTGTCACAGCTAACTTTTTTGGTCATTGTGGGAGTCACAAATCTGTCAAATTCTCTGCCAAACTCAACTTGTAAACAGTGCACACACACCATGTTTGTGTTTTCAGAGGGCAGGGACACATCAATTAATTATCTTGCTTCATCTTGTCCAACAATTCATACAGAATTCACTCACTTTCATACCTAGAGATATACACACACACAAACTAAACAGTTTTCCTCCCTCCTTCCTGTCTAATTACCTATTGATCAAAGGCACAATTTACAGCACAAACAAGGGTCCTCTTTTGAAGCTAAAACATGTTGACAACATCATTACCGCCCTCCGCCTCCCCTTGTTTAGCATCAGATTGATCATCAACTGCAGAACATTTCACAAAGTCAATTACCAAGTTTTTAATCATTCCTTTTGTTTCAGCCCCCTGAGAGATGGGGAAAATCTGAGAGCAGAAGCACAGCACATCATTGCACTGTGGCACTAGAGGTTTTCAAATCCTATTCATCCGTAGCTATCTGTCCCTGGCACATCTCACTTTGGGTGGAACATAGGATTTCATTCCAATAAGCTGCCCTTGTGTCCTTAGAAAAACGAGGGATTTTGACTTCTAAGTCTCCAATAAACAAAGCACTTTAGAAGGCTACAAGACCATGGCTGAAACACCAATTCCAATGAGTGGTATGTACAAAAAATAAGATCTCACCATAATTCAAGAAGGATATTGACAAGCTAGAACATGTCTAGAGAAGGACAACCAACATGGTAAAAATTTTGGATGCCAAGCCCAACAAGGAATGGATTAGGGAGTTGAATAAGCATAGATTGGAGAAGAGAAGGTTAAGAGGGATGTAAAAGCTATGTTTAAATATTTGAAAAGAAGTCATATTGAGGAGGGCCAAGCTGCTCTAGAGACTTGGACATGGAGCAACGGATTCAGATTACAAGAAAGGAAATTCCACCTAAACATTAGGAAGAACTTCTTGGCAGAGCTGTTGAAACAGTGGAGCATGTTGCCCTGGGGTTTGAGTTTCTGGAGGTGTTTAAACAGAGGCCATCTGCCAGGAGTCTCCCTGCTTTGCTTCTGTTTCCTTGCATTGCATCGGATTGGACTGCATGGCCTTTGTGGTCTCTTCCAACTCTACAATTATATGATTGTAAATGTCATCTGGATTTTTATCACAAGGTTGCACTGGCAGAATTAGTTCAGAGGGGAGTTGCCCTTACCTTTTCCTGAGGCTGAAAAGAGTATGACTTGCTCAAGGTTACTCAGTAGGTTTTCATGAATGGGTGAGGATCTGAACATTTTCTGCTCCAACCCTCAAGTTACTATGCCATATGGCTCTCCCTCAATTATTTACTGGATATAATTTCTATTTGAGGTAATTTCTGGAGGAGGGATACACAGACATACTTTTTGGGTGTATTAGTCCCAAAGTTCTAAGGGTTCTTTTTTTCCCCTTCCAAGAAGATGACCGGAGAAGATACTTTGATACTGGAAATAACAAATCACATTCCTAGCCTGAGCATATTTTCCTTGGAGTTGGATAGAGTTGTGATGGGGAAAATATATATATTTCAGCAAATGTGACAACAGATGACGGGTGGGTAGCTCGCTGTTCAATATTGTTTTGCTGTTGCCCGTCATAAGCTGTTACCGCTTTGGGGGAGAGGGGAGAATTACATTCCCGTGCTTTGCTTTGAAATCCTGAATCCCCACCACCACCACACACCAATTAAATTGTCTGCTGACAGAAACAATTCGATTAGATCTCTTAAACCTGTCATATGCCAGAATGATAAACAAGATACCAAGTGCAGCAGCTTCAATTGAGCTAATAGCCATCATTCATGAGTCCAAGATAACAAAGAAACAAACTACATTTTGATGTTGGAGGGAAGAGCAGTAATAAGGGGGGTGGTAATGGAAGCCTGGAGCTCAGTTGCAGAGCATGTGCTTTGTATGCCAAAAGTCACAGGTTAAATCCTCAATGTCTCCAGTGTGTGTGTTTGTACCGTCAAGTCCTCTTTTGACTCATGGTGACACCATGAATTTCAGAGGATTTTTTTCAGGCAAGGAATACTGAGAAAAGTGATTTTGCCAGTTCCTTCCTCTGAAATATTGCCTACCGCACTCGGTATTTGTTGGAGATCTTACATCCAAGTATTAACCAGGGCCAACTCTGCTTAGTTTCCAAGATCAAACCAGATGTGTTACCTTTAGGATATTTGGGCCCTAACTACTTGGGTAGCTGCTTTAAATGTTTAGTTTAAAGTCAGAGGCTTGAACATAGGACTACAATTCTAGAGACTAGGGTCCGAGTTCCTCCTTGGCCATGAAACCCATAGGGTGACATTTGGCACATAAGACCTTTTCAGCCTCAAAAGAAGAGCATAGCAAATTTCATCTGAACACATCTTAACAAGCAAACACTGCAATACAATTTAGAGGCACCAGTAGTCCTTTACAAGCATGAATTCACACCTCTGTAGCAAGACCAGATTAATAATGAGGCAGTGCTGTGTACTTGTCTTTTATACTACCATGCAGTTGCTTCCCAACCATCAAGTAAAATAGAGGAATCTGGCAACCTCCTAGAAGGTACAACTGCCTACGCTTCCCAGTTTAGGATACTGTGAAGTCACTTCCAGTTTACTTCTGGTTGTTAAAAAAGTTTTGTTCTGGGCTTCACATGACATTGGGGAACCAATAAATGGCCAAAATACTCCCAAGCTTATTTAGGACATTTGGAGGTACAATTTTTGATCCTCAAGAGCCTCCAAAATGCTGAGGAAGCACATGCAGACCAAATTTTGCCCATTTTTGTGGTACTTCCACATCTGGAAAAAATGCAAAATCTTGATTACACTAAAACAACCACCTTGTGTAACCCCTGGATATATTAGCCAGAAAATGCCATCCTGAATTTATGAAGTCAGTAGTAAAAGGATCTTTGGGTAGATCCTACCAAAAAAAAAGGCTTTTCAAAAGTAAATATTATTGTTATGGCAAAACAGAGTATATCAAATGGGCTGAAAAAAGAAAGCCATTTCACCTGGTTCTTTTTAAATTATTCCTCTGCATAGGTGCAGAACATATTCAGATTTTCTCCCCTTTTATAACACTCATAGGAGGAAAATAAAACCAAACATCAACCCAGTAATTACAAATCCTAAAGGCTCATTTTGGCAAATGTAGTTTTTTCCCTCCTGTTATGCGATGATGAATACTGATTATTAGCTCAATTCCCAGGAGGAACAGAAAATGACTGGTGCTTCAATCAGAGATGGAGAGAGATGAGAGATCAGGATAAATGAGCACATTTGAATTGCAGATACATTGTAAGGAAGTTGTAAGACATTCCTTGAAAGAGTTTGATCTTTGTTTTAAAAAAACATCATGCGCCTTCCCACTCCCAACAATTTTTCACCTTCTGTTGAATGCAAAACCAAAGCCTGCTGTACGTGAATAGGAAGCAGAGCTGTTTGCAATTTTGCTGACCCTATCAAACATTTTTGTTTCAAAGCTCTCCAGAAGTTTCTTCCAAACATATACCTCAATCCGTTGCTTTAACATGTTTTGATTTGGGGCATTTGAGTGTAAAATGCACAGCAGAGTTGCCCCCATTCAGTAAGGGATGGGGAATATTAGACCCCCTCATATTGTTGGACTGTAACTCCACTCATTCCTCATTATTGTCTAGCAAGAGCTGATGGGAGCTGCAGTTCAACAAATATCTGGGCAGGCACAGGTGTATCTAAATGCAATTGGAAGGAAGATTACATTTATGGGTTATAAGCAGTCCAGTAGTTAGTAAGTAGCTGGACAAACCAAGAAAAGCTCAGGAAGCACATAATAGCCAAAGTCCAATTCCAAAGTTCCAGAAAGCAAGGCAAAGTTTCCAAGTCTTGGATGCCTTTTCTACTGAGAGGGAGACAGGTGTTGCTTACAGCATTTAATGAGTGTTTGACGCCTGCTTTATCTAGGCAGGGTGATTGTTAAATGAGAAAGGCTGAGGAAGAACCCCCTGAGCTACAGATGTGCCAATCCCTCCTCAAACATTTTTGCACTGCTACTATCCCAAAGGAAGGCACAGCACTAATGAGAAATAGGAAGGAATAACATGGAATCAGGATGTCAAAAAGACCTGATTCCAGTTCTGCTTGGATTTGGGGATCTTTCACAGCAACCCTCCAATACCCATGACAGGTTGTTTTTTTTCTGTAGTGACCCCCAGCTAGGCTGGCTCCATCTTTAGAGAACTTTTACCAAGCAAACAAACCATGTTATTTTGCCAGGGCTTTGACTTTTAGATTAATTTCAGGCTGTTCTTTAAGAACACAGTATGACTGCCGTACCCGCGACACTAGTACCCACAATTTCACCTACATGCGTCTGATGAAAGATGTTTTCTCTGGGAATTTTTGGGGTCCATCAGGCAGTTCTATTGTATGCTTCTGCCAGAAGTCACAATTTCTAAAGAGGATGCTTCTCTGAGAATTTTCTAGCTTCTCCAGGATATGCTATGGAAGTTGTTCATTTCAGTAGAAATCACTATTATCCCCTGTTTTCAGTTTCTACGGTAAGAGCAGGACTGTATCCCACATGGATATGCTGGCTGCACTGTATTTTGTTCTGTATGGAGATGTGATTTGATTTTTTTTATCATTTCAGAAGCGACTTGAGAACATATTGCAAGTAACTTCTGGTGTGAGATAATTGGTCATCTACAGAGATGTTGCCCAGCGGATGCCCGGATGTGATAGCTGGGAAGTTTCTCTCATGTCCCTGCAAGCTAGACCTGACAGATGGGAGCTCACCCCATCTCATGGATTTGAACTGGCAACCTCCAGGTCAACAATCCAACTTTCAGGTCAGCAGTTCAGCCAGCACAAGGGTTTAACCCATTGTGCCACCACAGCTCTGATATTTGATTATCTGTCGCTGAATTTCCCAATTCGGCAGGGAAATCCCAACTTATCCTTGGGAAAATCCCAACGTATCCTATTTTT
Organism: Anolis carolinensis; assembly: GCF_035594765.1. Classification (NCBI taxonomy): domain Eukaryota; kingdom Metazoa; phylum Chordata; class Lepidosauria; order Squamata; family Anolidae; genus Anolis; species Anolis carolinensis. The sequence continues at coordinate 13,642,095 of NC_085843.1, forward strand.
TAGCTGTTTTTAAAATGTGCTGTTTTTTCTTCTTCCTTCCACTTCCCCATTTGTTCCTTTGTTGATTTCAATTACTGCAAACTGAGGATGCTTCCAGACAGTGTCAAAATGCAGTTAAATAAGTACGTTTAAACATCGCTGGACCTGACAGCAAGGCCAGACACAGACTTGCCAGTCCTGGAAAATGGCCACCTGCTGTCCTAACACCTTCTTTTGTAGTGGATTTTACAAATCTGCAAGATGGAGGAGCAGATGGGGGACATCCAGCATACGTTTTAGAAAAAATTATCTCCCAGATGCGCTGGACATCATATGCGCTCACACAGAGATCCCAATGTACACAAAAGCAGATTTATTTTTCTCTCTCTTCACTCAACTGTGAATTCAAGCTCTGTTTAATATAATAAAGATCAGAACAAATGAATGGTTGCAGAGCAATCTAAATGTAATTGCTTTCCAATTGTGCTTCTGTTTAGCCACCTCTGTGTCTGTGGCTCCATTTTTTGAGAGCCAAATCAGCTGTTTTGAGCTTTTAAAATACACACATGAACTGGAGAACTCCACACCAGGGATCTGAAGGAAGTAACGTATTTTCCATGACTGCAGGGATAGTCATGAGAAAATGCACACCTTATAAACACATGTTTTACAGTTGTTAACCTGATCCATGCATACTTTTCCTAAATGTCATTTATCCCAGTTTCTTCCGGATTTTTAGGCATGTGTAGAAGGGCCCTGAATCCAAAGTGCAAAAGAAGTTAAAACTTAAGGAACTCAGTAAGGAAAGCTCACTATTCCCAATAGGTTCAGGCAAAAGCAAATTGCTGCAGTCTCTCTTAGCTTGTTCTACCTCACTATATTCTGATTTTGCACATTCATTTATATCCCATTTATATCCTGATGGTGGATGGGCCTGAGGCAAAAAAATGTATACATATTTTCAACAGAAATAAGCAAATCAAGCAGTCTTGACTAAACTAATATTTATTTCCGCTCTCTGATTATACTCCTTCAATCCCATGCATCCATATCTTTAATTATAGCTGGTGATTCTAGAAACTGCTGCTGCTCACAGTTCCTGGGGAAAAAAGAGATTCTCGGCTAATTGCACCATCTAGCGTTAAATCAAGGCAAAGACATGAAGGAAGTGTTTTAGAATAATGTATTTTAATTCATATCTGAAGGCACAGTCAATAACATTGGTTGGCTTGCAAAACCACTTTCAAATGGAATTATTCTGAATTTCCTCTGTACTATAGCATAAGCAAGGAAGGTAATTTGATTCTGCGAGAGGACATCTGATATGCAAAAGGTAGGACATAATGTTTCCCTAAACAACTGGATATTGCTGGTAATTTGGCATTCATGAAGAGACAAGAATTTGTCTTGTTATTAAATGAGGTGATTTAAGATTTTGGATCCAGTGTTCTTATTAACTCTCTCTACCACCAGCAAGGTGATAATGCATAGAGTTTCATTTGCTTCAAAATAGGGCAAGTTCAACTTGTGACTTGTCTGCAAGTATTCACCCCAAATCCACAGCAACTTCTGATAAGGATCCAGAGTTTTTTTGCCCTTAGCCCAACTTTGCTCTGCACTAAGCAAAGTCAGAGGAGGGTGGATCTACATGTGTCAGGTTAATCTGGGACATTTGTGCCCCTGAGTTGCCATAGGTCTTATATGTAACCTGCTGAATGTGGAGTTATGTGTCCAGATGGTCCAGCTTGTGCATCCTTTTATCCACATGCCATCACTGTCAATCAACAGCCTAGTCAGGTTCTGTATGTTGACCAAGGTGTAAAAACCATCTTGACCACTCAGACAGAAAAAGTCTTGGGCTAGTTTTGCTTTAGCAAGCAGACTCTCAAAATAGTAGTTGTTGGCCAAGAATATTCCAAGGTATGAATGGGTACAAGGCTCAGGTTAAAAGGAAAATCAGATATTCCCAAAATCCAGGACTAGAAAAGCCCCCAAAACTGGTCTACCCCAAACTCTGTGTCTATGTAGGAGTTCCCACTACAGCAGATAGATGTTCCTCTGTAGCAGGCAAGGGCAAATGTCCCCTCGGAGCCCTAGGAGATGGCTAACCCTATGTCTTCCTACTGCCTATCATTCACAGTAACTGATGTGTCTCAATAAACTTCTGAATGTCCAACACAGTCTTAAGTCACTTTTTCATTCAATTTTAGCCATAGGTTAGTGGCAGCTGTGACTTCCATGTCCTGATATGGAGACTCCATACCAGGTTATAGTTCAAAAGAAGCTATCCAAAAACTTTCTCCAAAGTAGGTCCCACTCTTTGAAAGTTCAGACTAAAACATGGAATGTATTCCACCATAGAAGTTACTACACCCCACAAGATTCCCCCTTGATGATCTATAGTGTGTGGCAGTAGAATACAAATTGTCAATCTTGGCACTATCTACTAACATCCATTGACTAAACTTGATCTGGGCTTTATCTTTTCAGCTCTGGTGTTAGGCAACCATTTAAAATTCCCACAATATTGAAGTGGCACTGTGGGAAATCAAAGTGATGGCACCAGAATGGCACTACTGTTGCCAGGTAAGCCCAGGAAGGAGATTATTGGTTGCAATGAGGTGCCACATGCACTACATTGAGGTTCTCTCAATTCTGAAGTCACTTGAAATTGAACCAACTTTCTATTTGGGGAAATACAATTTTTTTTCTTGTGCCACTGGACCTGAATATATTTTGCAGAGTGTTACTATGCAACCATATAGAGAAAAGTGAATGCATTACCAACAAAAAGGACTCCTTTTTACCACAAAACTCTCAGCACTCATATTTCAAAACATAAACTGAAAAAGCAACAACATGTAAACTGCTTATCAATAACAACCTCATTGTGACAATGACAGTGCTCTTTCCTCACGTAAAAGAATGATGAGTTAATTTCTGGTAAGGCTAGACAGAACAATACACCAATCCTCAAAGAGTCCTCAACTGTACTTTAACCAAACAGTAATGTTTGCTCAAAGCGACATGCAATAACAATTTTTAAGATAAGACAACTATATTTAGCTATTCACACTCTTTCTATCATTATCTTTACCGAGAGTTGTCAGTGAAAAACCTTTACAAACCTTCAATGGTGAGATGTGCGACTGAAGGACGTATCCATGGACGTTTTCTATCTGCGACAAATTCTTTTCAGAGACGTGAACTAGTTCTGGCCCTCTCACTTCGTGAGTTAAACGAGGTAAACTATGATCGTGTGGGGCATCGTCATCTTGGTAGCGATACTTCTGCAAGGTAGAGAGAAAAGGAGAAAGAAAGATCGGTTAAGAGTGGTGGGGGAGATTTCTACATCTTTGAACATGATCATTTGATAAGCACTCAAGAATAACAGTTAGCTCTGAATCCTTAGTTCCAGATAGAGTAGGACCATTAACATCTGTCAGCATTCCTATCAGGCATTAAAGAGCCATTTTCCTGCCCAGGTAATTCCAAAAGACCAGAAGCAATGCTGTGGCAAAATGAGTAGAGGAAGTCCATGCTTCTTTCAGGCTTTCCTTGGATAGAGCTCTTGCTTTTGGCTATTGTACTCAGAGATGGGATGAATCCCTTTTTAATAAGAGTTAAGGTACGGTGTGTATGTGTGTGTGTGTGTGTGTGTGTGTGTGTGTATGTATGTGTGTGTGTGTGTGTGTGTGTGTGTGTGTGTGTGTGTATATATATATATATATATATATATATATATATATATATATTATTTATTTATTTACAGCATTTATATTCTGCCCTTCTCACCCCGAAGGGGACTCAGGGGGGATCACATTACACATATAGGCAAACATTCAATGCCTTTTAACATAGAACAAAGATAAACAAACATAGGCTCCGAGCGGGCCTCGAACTCATGACCTCCTGGTCAGAGTGATTCATTGCAGTTAACTGCAGCTGGCTTGCTCTCCTGCCTGCGCCACAGTCCGGGCAAACTTTGCCCCTCCAGGTGTTTTGGACATCAACTCCCACAATTCCTAACAGCCTCAGGTCACTTCCTTTTCCCATGGAAAAGTCGATCCACATTTGGGAAGTTTATTTTTTAATTAAAACTTCTAGACTTATACAAGAGTATATACAGTATATGAGACGCCACCTACACTGCCATGTAACAAAGTTTCTGAAACCATGTTATCTGATTTATTATTATTTACAGTATTTATATTCCGCCCTTCTCACCCCGAAGGGGACTCAGGGCGGATCACATTATATATACATATAGGGCAAACATTCAATGCCCATCAACACATTGAATCAAGACAGAGATAGACAGACAGACAGACGCAGAGGCAATTTAACCTTCTCCTGAGGGGATGTTAGATTCTGGCCACAGGGGGGGAGCAGATGCTTCATCATCCACTCTGACGGCATTTCCTCACTTCCTCATTCCAACGTTGTAAATTAGTTAAACTTGCCTCCCCACTTTTATAAGTGGTACCTTATTTCCTACTTGATAGATGCAACTATCTTTCAGGTTGCTAGATCAGCAACGAGCAGGGGCTATATTTTATTTTTAATTGACGGGTGCTCACCTCGAACTCATGACTTCATGGTCAGAGTGATTTATTGCAGCAGCTGCTCACCAGCCTGCGCCACAGCCCAGCCCCTGAACTGATTTGAACTGAATTATATGGCTGTGCAGACACATCTAATCCAGTCCGAAGCAGATAATCTGTATTCAGAAATATGGCAGTGTAGATCCAGCCTGAGGTCCCTTCTACACTGCCATACAAAATCCAGATTGTGAACTGGATTATATTAGTCTACACTGCCATATAATCCAGGTCAAAGCAGATAATCTGGATTTTATATGGCAGTGTAGATCCAGCCTGAGAGGCAAGTAGTGACTGAAGGGACTAGATCTGTGGCTCAAGAGGGATACTAATCTGCATAGAGATTTTAAAAAAATTGGTGTTTATCCAAGCATTTGGAAAGTCATAATATATGGTCAGTGAGCTATATTTATTCTGCCTGGCAATTCTCAAATCATGTCAAACCAGCTGTACGAGTTGCCACCCTTCCCTCAAAAATAGTTGCTGTTGGGCAGAGAGACCCCTCCTGCATACATGTGCGCACGCACACACACACCCGTATGTCCACGGAGTTTCAGAGAATCACAAAAGAACAGGTGGATGATGAATGCTAATTACAAATCAGTGCCTGGTACAAAGGGGGCATTATGTACTGCCAGCCCACAACAGATATTTTAAATCCCTTGTAATTACCTCTAATGGAGCAGTACAGACTGTGCTGCTGCGAGCTATTAAATAGAAATGTGGCCATCTTTTAAAAAGCACACAATTTTAAAATCCCTGTTTGTTTAAAAACATTAAATGGACTTAGCAATGTCTCGAGCTCTTCTAGGATCGCCAGGTCAGCATCAAACACATCCCTTGAGATTCCAGGGCCAAAAAATTAGAGTACCGAGCCTTGAGAAGTGACAGCAGAGCATCAGGCAACGGTTGGGAAAAGAACTGAACTTCTTCTGGCATCTTCAGTGCATCTACACTGTAAAATGAATGCAAACTGGGACCACTTGAATTGCCATGGCTTAATGTTATCAAACCCTGGGATTCATACACCAGACTTATAAGGCTATCATTCCACTATAGCCATAGTTATTCCTATGAAATCCTGGGCGGATTTGCAGTTTAAGGGGAAGCATGTAGCGGAGGAAGAAGTTGTACCTTTTGCCTGCCAAACTGCAAATCCTATAATCCCATACCCATGGAATCATACTGCAATAACTGTCTACTGCAGTGGTTCTCAACCTGTGGGTCCCCAGATGTTTTGGCCTTCAACTCCCAGAAATCCTAACAGCTGGTACACTGGCTGGGATTTCTGAGAGTTGTAGGACAGAACATCTGGAGACTCACAGGTTGGAAACATTGGTCTAGTGTGAATGGGTCTTGTAATTTCCTCTCCCCAGCCTCAGATCTTCCTGATTTTTGGGTTACTGTGAGTTTTCCAGGCTGTATGGCCATGTTCCAGAAGCATTCTCTCCTGACGTTTCACCCACATCTATGGCAGGCATCCTCAGAGGTTGTGAGGTCTGTTGGAAACTAGGCAAGTGGGGTTTATATATCTGTGGAAAGTTCAGGTTTCGACAAAGAACTCTTGTCTGTTTGAGGCAAGTGTGACTGTTGCCAATGGACAGCTTCATTAACATTTAATAGCCTTTTTGATTCAAAGCCTGGCTGCTTCTTGCCTGAGGGAATCCTTTGTTGGGAGGTGTTAGCTGGCCCTGATTGTTTCTTGTCTGGAATTCCTGTTTTCTGAATGTTGTTCTTTATTTACTGTCCTGATTTTAGAGGTTTTTTAAATACTGGCTGGCCATTTGCAACATTAACACTTGCCTCAAACAGACAAGAGTTCTTTCTCCCAACCTGGACTTTCCACAGGTATATAAATAATAATAACAACAACTACTACTACTACTACTACTACTTTATTCTTAGATCCTGCCCCATCTCCCGCAAGGGACTCAGGGCAGCTCACATGGGGACCAAACCCACTTTCCAACAGACCTTGCAACCTCTGAGAATGCCTGCCATAGATGTGGGAGAAACATCAGGAGAGAATGCTTCTGGAACATGGCCATACAGCACAGAAAACTCAAAGCAACCCAGTGATTCCAGCCATGAAAGCCTTCCACAACACTTCCTGGTTCTTTTGTTTTTTTTGTTTATATGAGTGGCAATGTTATGCAAGCACAAAATGCAATTAACACCTTCATTCTGAGCCATTAAGACCTGTCATCAGCTGAGAATAAACAAACTTTGAAGTCACCTTGCCCACAAAAAAATCAAACTTTTTTCTTTATGGTTTTTGCCTACAACTTTTTCTCCCTGCTTAAAAGCCCATCAATTCTCCTGTTTATATAAGTTGATACCCTCAGATCCAGCAACCATACATCCTTCCAAACTGCCTCAATTGACTCAAGGATAGACAATCTAGACATTCCTCTCTTAATGGAAATAGATAGTTTTAAAAGACAATATCAAACAAAATGAAAACCAAAAGATTTCTTTTAAACAAACTTTAAGTGGTTGAAGACTAAACTGCATCCGACAGGTCTAAAAATTAGTGTGTGTGTTCAGGTCACCTCTTGGCCTGGTCATCCCACAGATTTTTCATAGGGATTTTAAGCCAAGGCATACTCAGAGGTGGTTTTGCCAGCTCCTTCTTCTGAAATATAGCTTACTGCACTTGGTATTCCTCAAAAGTCTCCCATACAAAAAACTAACCAGGGCTGATCCTGCTTAGCGTCCGGACTCAGATGAGATGTGGTTCTTTTAGGGCAGTGGTTCTCAACCTGTGGGTCCCCAGGTGTTTTGGCCTACAACTCCCAGAAATCCCAGCCATTTTACCAGCTGTTACTGGGAGTTGAAGGCCAAAAACATTTGGGGACCCACAGATTTAGAACCACTGTTTTAGGGTAGTTTTCTGAGGCCACAGTAGTGTAGCGGGTTAAACCGCTAGCTGCAGGAAATCTGTCAACCGAAGGGTTGCCAGATCAAAGCTGTGAGTCGGGGTGAGCTCTCGACTGTCAGCCCTAGCTTCTGCCAACCTAGCAGTTCGAACGCATGTAATGCGAGTTGATCAATAGGTACGACGTCGACGGGAAGGTAAAAGGGCACCCCATGCAGATAAGCAAAACATGCCGTCAAAACGATCGGAGATGTCTACCATAACAGACTCCTTGACATGGAAAACTGGAACAAGAGCACCTCTCCATGGCCAGTGTTGAACATTGCCTCCAGATGCCAGAGATAAAAAAGAGGGAAGACATAATAATAATAATAATAATAATAATAATAATAATTATTATTATTATTATTATTATTTATTTATATCCCGCCACCATCTCCCCACGGGGACTCGGGGCGGCTTACATGGGGCAGTGGCCACACAACATAAGAACAAAATATAAGCAACACAATAAATCACAATATAAAAAGATAAAACAATAATACAATATATCAATATAAACAACAATAGAAGATAAAAATTTCATTTAAAACACATAAATGGTAAGACCGTAATAAAAACAGGATAAATTATTAAAAACCCACTGGAGCTGATTAATTAATGGCTATCTCCGAAGGCCTGCCGAAACATCCAAGTCTTCAGACCTTTACCTCTGTGTGTGCATTATATGTTGTTGTGTAAAAGGCAATGAATGTTTGCCTTGTATGTGTTCTGTAATCAGCTCTGAGTCCCTCCGGGGAGATAAAGCACAATATAAATAATAATTATTATTTATTATTTATAGGTTGATATGCTATTCTCTAAACTTCAAATTCCATGATGCCATATAATGGAAAAGAGTAGTTCAAGTGACTTATTCATTGGTTGTATCAAAATTCATAATTTTGGCCCCAGAACTCACCCTCGAATTATACATGAGGTTGGCTTATATATGAGTGTATATGGTAAGTAGCATGAAAGGAAACTTGAATGATGGACCTTTACTTGATCCTACTAAAGTTCTTTCCATACTAAACAAAAACCCCAGTCTGCTCTTTAATGCTGTATAACTAGCTACAAATTTGTGTTTTGTATCTTGTCGTTGCAGGTCTGAAACACAAGATGGCAGAACAACCATCTTGATCAATGGCCAGGCTGGACAGATTCTATAAATGAATCATGAAGGGTGGTGGTAAAGTGGAAATAATAGCAATCTTGACTGCAGTAAACCAGAAATTGTTTTTTAAATCCACTAAATAGATCTATTTAAAGACTTCAGCTTCTTTAATAAGAACACTTTATGTGAGCAATCAATTGTATTTAATCAGAACAAAAAAGATTCAGAAGAAGTCATTAGAAGCAACCAATATGACGCACTCCTGCAGGGACCTATTGATTTTCTTGAAGGCTAACATCAACATGAACTTTACATATTGACCAGGCACCTGGAGATGTGGTTTTGCTAGGTCAGGGCAAGCAGTATGCCAAGATTTCAGAGCCCTAGGCTTGGTCTCTAATTATGTCACAGACCTTAATGATGTCACAGAAACATAGTCTTCTGTGATGTCATAGAGTGAGTCCTTGTGATGTCATTAAGCATGGCACATTAAACATGAGCTACCCTTGATCAGTGCATATAGGAAAAATAGATGCATTTAAAGATGTATTGCATATACACATGGAATGTATTTAGATGTGGAAAATAAATTCCACCTAAATGCTAGGAAAGCCATCCTGATAGTAACAGCTGGAATATATTGTCTTGGAGTATGATGTTTTTAAATGACCACCTGTTGGGATTGTGTGTGGACTGGATGGTCCTTGTGGTCTCTTTCAATCTATGTTTTCATAATTCTGCATGAAAAATGTTCTGTTCCTGGTCTTAAAGTGTTGTTTAAATCTGCAGTAGTTACTTAGAAAGTAGTTGTTAAACTCCAGAAACTTCATTTTTGTGGCTGCCACAAACTATGTTGAATTGGTGGAGACTCTATGAGATATTCATTGAAAAACTTTATCAAAATGTACTGCAGGATGTCCAATAAAACCAAAGTTTTGGCAGTTTAATAAACTTTTTCTATATTTCCAATGATACAACCAATTAAAAAATGACATTTGTAACCCAGGAACAAAAATTGTGTTATATAGTGTTATTTCTCTGGGGAATGTAAGTCTTTTAAACTTTGCATCTAAAGGAAAAAAGACAATTTCCATAGCTGTTTTTAATACTTTTTAAACAACACATAGAAGTTGTAGTCCAATCAGAGAAAGCCTTCCAAACTATGCTTTGAATAGAAAAAAAATCTAAATGAAACGTCAGGAGAGAATAATTCTGGAACATGGCCAAACAGCCTGGAAAGCTCACAGCAACACAGTGATTCCGGCCATGAAAGCCTTCAACAAAACCTTTTTCCTAGCTCTGTTTCAAAGGTCTCTTTTAGCACTGTTTTTTACAATATGGGTTTAATATTACACACAAATACGTTTTTGAGCTTGAGAAACAAACTTCTCAGTTCTATTTTAACCACTCACCAAACCACTGCTTTTAAAAATACACAAGAGTTAGAAGTTCAAACAACAAACTAACTGTTCCAATCAAAGAGAAAGTTTCCTAAATTCTCTTTATCATACATTGTTTTACTAATCCCTGTCTCTTTTTGCAATCAAGTTGTGACCTCCACTCTTATTGCCAATCTAAATAACCATTGTAATCATAATAATATTCTTAATAATCACCTAATCTTTAGGAGATCATAATTGTGTGGATCACAATGACAGACCAACAGGTCAACAAAAAAGAAACTCAGCAATCCTGTCAATTCAGAAGCAAGCCTCATCAACTTGAAAGGACTTCAAAACCTTTAATATGGTGATAATATAATCCAAACATAGTCTCAGGGTTGTCTGGGAAGCAGGGCTAAGAGTTAAAGAAAGAGAAAGGGAGAAGATAAGGAAGGTGAATGTGCAGTGGTCCTACATCACACATTCAGAATCCTTAGACTCAACCATAAATGGCTTGAAAATATTCCTCCCGCCTTCCTTGAGGCATATCTCGAGTTTGCCATTTTATATAAGAGACAACATTGTATCATGCCACTGTACATAATGGGACAAGCATCCATAGATTTTGCCATCTGTGGGAGTGTCCAGGAACTAAAAATCAACAGATACCAAGGACCCAAAATACTTAGCACAGCAGGTTAACCACCAGCTATAGAAGATCTTGCTGACTGGAAGGTGAGCACTTCAAGCCGCTGATGGGGTGAGCCTACACCATCAGCCTAGCTTCTACCTACTTCTGCTGTGAAAACAGCAATGTGAGTAGATAAATAGGTACCGCTTTTAGCAGGGAGGGAAAAAGCGTCCCTGGAAAACATACTGGCGGTCTGATCAGGAACAACAAAGCTCCTCAGCAGGGAAGAATGGAGCAACAGCACCTCCACATGGTCAAGTTAAGCACAGCCTCCAGATGCCGGAGATGGAAAGAAAAGGGCAGCCTGCCTCTGTTTATGTACTGTTCTGTCTTTGTCAATTGTATAACTGCACTGATTGTTTGCCATATATGCACATTTGAGTACCCTCGGGGAAATAGAGCAGAATATAGAGTATATTATTATTGTTGTGGTAATCTCTGAGCGGTTAGACTCAATTTAACCCTCTCTGGGGGAGATTCCACAAAAAATCAGCAGAGTAGCAAAAGCAAAGCTTTTAAATGCAGCAGTTACTTACACGGGGTGAGCAAGAGAAGCCTTTGACCATTTAGGATGGCAATGGACTACAGAGTCTCAGTAAAAGTTCAAAAAGTATTTATTCAGGTAAAAAGAACTCCATTGTAGATAGAAAGGCTTGGAAGCTGTCTAGTCTACTCTAGACTGGTTTCTAAGGAAAATTAAGAAAGGAAAAATAACAAACATCTAAATAGTTACATCTTGCCAGGAGAGACAGCAAAATGCTTCTTGTTAGCTAGAAGAACAAAGGGAGAAGAATGAACCAAAATGGTTCCAACCTCATGGTCCAGTTTATTGGGGCCATAAAAGACATTCTGACCAATGAGAAGTTAGTGTCCCTAGAGATTCACATTTCTACTAAGTTCAAAGTAAGGGATGTGACATAAACAGGATAGAGTGAAACACAGTAAAGCCTATCTAGGCATGCTTTGGAAACAGGGAAAGGATTCCCTCAATCTAACTCTATCATCTATCTAACTACATCTAGACTTGAGTAGTCCAGGATGATTCCCAACAATTATTAGCTACATAGCAGAGATGTTCAGAGAGGCAGTACTGTAGTACCATATTAGATGTGGCCAGTGGCTCTATTGCCAGAGGAATCACAAACAGGCATCCAATTCAAGCCTCACAACCTCTGAGGATGCCTGCCATAGATGTGGGCGAAACGTCAGGAGAGAATACTTCTAGAACATAGCCATACAGCCCGGAATACATACAACAACCCAGGCATCTAACTGTTGGAACCCATTCCCAGTAGAGTTTCAGTAGTAAGAGAACTCCCATCCATCCCAGAGCAGCAATAAAAGGAAGAATTAATGTGCTGTCTTACAGTAATGGATGCTCCCACCTGAGTTAGTAAAGTGTGTTTCCATGTTGACCTTCCTCTCCTGTTATGCCCTGATATTTGAAAGGCTTTGGGGAGAGGAAAGGACATGACCACTGGACTCTGCTCAAAAGCAGTTTGCAGTGCTGTGGTTCAGGAACACAAACATGTTTTTAAGGTGGCGAACTTTCCCTGAAAATACTCCCTTCCTTGGAATTAGGGCCCTTCCAGACTGGCCCTATATCCCAGGATTTGATCCCAGGTTGCCTTCCTTTGAGGCCCCTTCCACAGAGCTATATAAAATCCACATTGAATTAAATTATCTGGCAGTGCAGACTCAGATAATCCAGTTCCAAGCAGATACTGTGGGTTACCTGCCTTGATATTCTGGGTTATATGACTATGTGGAAGGGCCCTGTAGCTGAGAGACTGTGACCTGCACAAAGTCACCAGATGGTCGAACGGCATTTGAACCCTGTTCTTCAGAGCGTTAGTCCAGCACTCAAACCACTACACCACACTGGCTCTGAAATCTGTTGTTCAGCATTTCAGACAACCTTTTCAGCTCTTGACAGATTATTCAAAACAAGGCACACTAGTGAAAAAAACATAAGAAATGTCAAGATTAATTTGGATCATCATCAAAACAACAACTTGGTGCAGTCAGTTCTGCATTGCCATGGGGAAATCTGAGCATGTATTTCTCACACACATCCGGCTCCTGTGCAACACAGGATGACTGAAATTGAGAAGAGGATGATGAGTGAGGAGATGAAACTAAATTGATAGACAGGAAATTGAGGAGAGAGAAGAGATGACTTCCCAGAGTCCCATTCTTGGGGAAAGGTAGGATATAAATAAAGTGACTGACTTCCCCACAAACTGCCTGATTAATTTTTGAAGAGCTTTCAAAAGTTACTTCAACAAAAACTATGAGAATTTCACCATCCACTGCTTAGAGAAAATAGAAGCTGTAGTCAAATACAACTGGAAATCACCATGTCTGGGAAGACTTTGATACATTATCTCAGGTCGTCATTCCTCATGAGGAGAAGTCCAAATCCTCATGAGCCAAGATATCATTTGAGACATTCTTTTAAAACAATAGTTCATGATTAAGAATCATGTGGGCCTGGAGAAATTGTTATCCTCCATATCCTATCCTTCATAGGGAATGGTAAGAAATTCTGGCAGCTCCACTCCAAAAACACTGTGTCACAGAATCATGAAATTGTAGATTCAGATAAAGAAAGGCTAGTCCAACCACCTGCCATTCTTGAATTCAAAAGTCCAGCTCTCTTGAAAGATGGCCACCCAACCTCTACTTACAAATCACAAAAGAAAAGAAGTTCACCACTCCCAAGGCATTCTATTCAATTGTTAAACAGTTCTTACTGTCAGGGAGGTTTTCACCAAGCATTAGGAGAAATGTCTTCACTATGAAAGCCATCAACAGTAGAATGAACCATTTCAGAAAGTGATGGACTCTTTCACCTTGGATATTTTGAAAGAGAGTTTGGATGGCCACCTCTCTAGGATGTTTTAGCTGTCAGCAATTGGAGTCTTTAGCAGTTCTATGAACCCATGAGGTTTTAACTATTCCCTCAGAGATATCTCTCCTCTAGTGGTCAATTTCATGGTATTCCAGTTTGAAATATATTCTCTGATATTTTCCATCTTGGATGTGGAAATATTTGCCGAGCTGTACTGCTCTGGGTCTGCTTTCAGCTCTCACATTCACAGATGTCCAAGAAGTATAGAAACACAGAGTTGGAAGATACCAGAATGGCATCCAGTCCAACAGCCTACCATGAAGGAATCAAAGCATATCCAACAGATGTCAAAACCTTCAGTGGAGACTCCGAGCCATTCCGAGGCAGTATATTCCACTGTCAAACAGCTCTCACCATAATGACACTTTTCCTAATATTTAGGTGGAATCTGTTTTTCCTGCAGTTTGAAGCCATTGTTCCATGTCCTAATCTCTGGAGCAGCAGAAGGCAACCTTCTTCCCTATTCAAGATGACAATCTTTCAATATGTAAACATGGCTATCATGTCATCTCTTAACCTTCTTTTCTCCAAGCTAAACACACCCAACTCCCTAAGACATTCCCTATAAGGCTCGGTTTCCTGACTTTTTACTATTTTGTTCACCTTTCTCTGGACATATTCCAGATTGTCACTATCCTTCAATTGTGGTGTCCAAACTCTGACACTATTCCAGGTGATTTCTGTCCAAAGCAGAATAGAGTAGTGCTAGTAATTCCCTATTGGATCAGCTTTGAACAGCGGTTCTCAACCTGTGGCATCCAGATGTTTTGGCTTTCAACTCTCAGAAATCCTAACAGCTGGTAAACCGGATGGGATTTCTGGGAATTGTAGGCCAAAACACCTGGGGACCCACACGTTAAGAACCACTGGCTTAGAACTTCATTTTATATCCTCCGTCTCTATGATCAACTTCATCCAATGTTGATCAGAGTTATGTTAGAAAAACTTGAGATTTCCAGACAGGACATATTAAATAATCCACAAATAATCAAATCAGCAAAAGTGAAATTCATAAATGTGTAGAGCTGACTACATCCTAACTTTTTTCCATGGCAAAGAATACTGAAAATTTCAAACCAAAGTGTTTTTCCCCTCAGTGAAAGAAATATAAACCAAAACTTCAATAGTACTTTTTAGCTTGATGAAAGTATATTTCCAAACAACTCCAGATTCAGCCCCCGGTGGTACAGTTGGTTAAACCGCTGAGCTGCCGAACTTCCTGATTGAAAGGTCAGCAGTTCAAATCCAGGGAGCAGAGTAAGCTCCTGTTGTTAGCCCCAGCTTCTGCTAACCTAGCGAAACATGCGAATGTGAGTAGATCAATAGGTATCACTCTGGTGGGAAGGTAAAGGCGCTCCATGCAGTCATGCTTGCCACATGACTTTGGAGGTGTCTACGGACAACGCTGGCTCTTCGGCTTAGAAATGGAGATGAGCACCAACCCCCAGAGTCGGACACGACTAGACAATGTCAGAGGAAAACCTTAACCTTCACCTTAATATTTCTTAGATCCATTGCTTGTGTACAGTACTCCTCTTTTGTATCAAGACTTGGTTGCTTTTCTAAAACCTTTGTTTCTGAGACTGCTTTACATCCTAGCTTTTATAGTAATTTATCCATGGTGTAGATAATTACCAATTTTATGTTAATTGTTGAATTTCCACGTTTATTAAAACTGTCATGTCATGAGTACTCATTCTATTTTCATTATTACATCCATAAATTAGAAAAATAAAGCATTATCTATTGCCACTCTGTTATATTTATGCCATTATCTCTAAAGATACCTCATTCTCTGACAACAGATCCAATCTCTTTCTCTGCTGGAAAACGTATTATCAGTTCCAGAGAGAATCATTTCCTTTATTTATCAAAGTGTTACAAAAAGTCAGAATGATGCAATTATAACCAATTCTACATGGCACACATGAGACTTGCATCCTCAACACATAATGTTGAGAAGGCAAAAAACAACAACACTGCCTTTCCTTTACGTAAAAAAGCCACTTTTATGGAATGTGAAATGACAGTAGAAAAGTAGCGATGAGGGAAAATTCCTTGGAGTTGAAGTTCCCAACAAAAGTGCCCACGTGTTGTCAAAGGCTTTCATGGCCAGAATCACTGGGTTGCTGTGAGTTTTCTGGGCTGTATGGCCACATTCCAGAAGCATTCTCGTCTGACGTTTCACCCACATCTATGGCAGGCATCCTCAGAGGTTGTGAGGTCTGTTGGAAACTAGGCAAGTGGGATTTATATATTTGTGGAATGTCCGGGGTGAGAAAAAGAACTTTTGTATCTTTGAAGCAAGTATGGATGTTGCAATTGGCCAGCTTGATTAACATTTAATGGCCTTGCAGCTTCAAAGCCTGGCTTCTTCCTGCCTGGGGGAATTGTTTGTTGGGAGGTGTTAGTCGGCCCTAATTGTTTCCTGTCTCGAATTCCGCTGGTCAGCCAACTATTTTCCCTTCTAGGAGTATGTATGCATGTAAATAAATATTTTAATAAATTAATTAATAAATAAAAATGACTCCCCATAATGGGTCTATGCATAAGTAATGTTCTCTAAACATTTCTCTAATTATGACTAATCAAAATGACACAGGAGATGAGTCATTTCTTTAGAACAAAATAATTTCAAGGTAACATGCAAGTGAAAGGGAATGGAGCTGCCAGCTGAAGTGACATCTAGCTGTGAGCCAGGTATTTCTCTTTATTTCTATGGCCAATTGTAAAGAGCCATATAAATCAGATTATCAAAGCAGATAATCCACATTATCTGCTCTAAACTGGATTATCAGAGTCTACACTGCCATATAATCCAGTTCAAAGTAGATAATCTGGATTTATATGGCAGCATAGAAGAGGCCTGACTGAGATGATTTGTCTCACCTGAATCTCCAGTTAAGTATGCTTTGTTTGCTACCAACCCTCAAGCTGATTACAAAGACCCCTTCACATTTATTTACAGTATTTATATTCCGCCCTTCTCACCCTGAAGGGGACTCAGGGCGGATCACAATGTACACATACAAGGCAAACATTCAATGCCATATGAACATAGAGACAGAGACACAGAGGCAATTTCACCTTCTCCAGCTTCCTGAGGGTATGCTCGATTCCAGCCACAGGGGGAGCTGCTGCTTCATCATCCACTGTGACGACGAGTCCTTGGATACTTCCTCAATTTTATGGTTACTTCCTCATTTTTAGATTGCCATATAAAATCCAGATTATCTACTTTGAATTGGATTATATAGCAGGCTCAGGTAATCCAGTTCAAAGCAGATGATGTGGATTATCTGCCTTGATATTCTGAATTATATGACAGTGTAGAATCGCCCCAAGACACCTTCCACACTACCTCTATATTTCAAGATGTGATCCCAGATTATTTTATTATTCCAGATTATCTGGCAGTGAAGACTCGTATAATGCAGTTTAAATCAGATAATCAGGGATCAGATCCTGGGATATATGGCAGTGTAGAAGAGGCCTAACTAAATTTAGGGTAGTCCATGCCATCATATTCCTCACTCCCATGTATGGTTGTGAAAGCTGGATAGTACATTAACATGGTAGGAATAAAATCAGGTCATTGAGCTGTGGTGCTGGAGGAGAATGTTGAAGATCCTGTGGATGCTAAATAGATGAATTAGTGAGTCCCAGGACAAATCAGGCCTGAGTTCTACCTAGAAGCCAAGATGACTAAACAGAGGCTGTCATACGTTAGCCATAGCAAAAGGCAAGAAGGAAGAAAGAGATGAATCAATGTAGTTCTCTGCAGTTTTTGTCCCTCTAAGGAAACCATGGCTTATGGAGAATATTAAAATATTACAAGTATCGGCATCTCAAAAATGTATAGCCATGCCTCTGCATGACCAACAAGGAAACAAACACACACACAAAAGGGATAACTCAGTAGGGTTAGATGCAAACATTGTTCATCCCTGGATTTGATCCACTGAAATAGAATAGGCCGAATCTCAATAAAAAAAGAGGCTGACTAATGTGTCACATTGAGGTCCACAGGTATCATTTCACTCTATACTTTCTTGTAATTGTTATGTCTGAGAAGGGAAGAGATTAAAATAAGATGCTGACATTCTTTAAAGTGATTTCATAAAAAGATTAAGGCTACTAGGGGTTCTTTTGACAAGAGCTATCCATATCAGAATGTGCATTACTAGGAGCAGGGGTGTAATCATAGCTGTGAAGTTGCCATTTCCACACACAAAAGGCAAGATTAATCCAAAGAGGACATGGGCAGACAATATCACCTTTGGAAAGCTGCTCAAAATAGTAAAAGCAACACAGAGAGAAACTAGTTTCATTTGATTAAAATAGTGCCGCTCTCCACAGCAAAACACACAATCTTGGTAATAAGTTCTTCTGGTCTTTCAGTTCCAGAAAAAGGCAGAGGTGTTGTATAAATCTAAAACTTGTAATTATTCTGCTAACACTAAAAATCCCTTAGTTACATTCTATATTAGAATCTTGTTTAAAAGAAAAGCAAGATTTTTCCTAGGGAACAAAAGAAAGAAACATATACATAGACAACCTTACATGCACTCATACTGAGCATTAGGATATAAGTCAGAATCATATCAATAGCATGTATCTGAATAATTGCACAATTGGAGCCCCCGGTGGTGGCAGGACTGCTGACCGAGAGGTCGCAGTTTAAATCTGGGGAGTGGGGTGAGCTCCTGTCTGTCAGCTCCAGCTTCTCATGCGGGAACATGAAAGAAGCCTCCCACAGGATGTACCCTGGGCAACATCCTAGCACACAGCCAATTCTCTCACACCAGAAGCGACTTGCAGTTTCTCAAGTTGCTCCTGACATGAAAAAGAAAACTTTTGCACAGTTTAAAATTTGTAGATGATATCATAATAATAGTAGAAAACAGTAAAGACTTGGAATGATCAATGAAGAAAGTCAAGGAAGAAAGAAAGTGCTAAGATAGGTTTACTGCTAAATATTAAGAAAGCCAAAAATAACAACCACAGATGATTCACTTAAATTTAATGTAGATGCTGAAAAAATGGAAAAATTCAAGATTTTCATCCCTACACTCAATCACTGATCAAAATGGAGATCAATCAAGAAATCAGAAAAAACAGGGCTATATCTACACTGCTGAATCAATACAGTATGAAACCACTTTAACTATTACGTGTCACAAAGCCAGGGCTCTGCCAGGACACAGGCAGAGGTGAACCAAACAAATATCCAGCTTGTGTCAAACAGTTTAATTAAGCAGCACTTGCTGTCTGGTTTCATAGTCCAAATACAAAACATAAAGATAGCATTCAGCCACACAGAATATAAAACAAAGACTGAGAGCAAATGCCAATGCAGGTTCAGATAAACACTGTAGTCAAATATTCAGTCCAGTAGTCAAATGCCGAGAGTTCAATGAGTAAAGTCCAAGGATCAATAGTCTATACCGTAGTCAATAGCCAGTCCAGAGATTCAAGGTTCCAGGGTTCAAAGAGTTCAGGAGACAGGCCAGGATACCAAAAATCCACAAGCCTGGGGGGAAAACCAGCAGCATCCACAGCCAGATAGGACAAATATGTTTTCTCCCCGAAGATCAGTCTCTAGGCTAGCTCCTTGTAACTAGTTCAACCCAGCTACAACCTATCTCTTGCATGCCTCCACTCTTAATTGCTTTCGCCTGCAAATTCTTACTTACAGATTACTCTGCCCTTTAGAACTAGGACTGACATTAACCTCTTCCATCACCAACTACCAGGCTTGACACCACCAACCACCATCAACTGTGGAACATGATACATGACATTATGGCTCAATGTTATGGAAACATGGATGATGTCATTTTACAAGTTCTCTTTGAGCCTTTTCTCTCAAAGAGTGCTGGTGCTTCACCATTTTACAGATCCAAGAATTCCATAGCAGTGAGCCATTACAGTTACAGTGGTGTCCAACTGCATTAATTCAACAGTGTAGATGCACCTTAGGTCCTGAAAGGACAGCTAATAAAAGAACTGCACAAGGTCAAGATATATAACCAAATTCTAAAGTTATCATGGTCTATGCTACTGTATTCCTGAGTTCTATATATGGTTGCAAGAGCCAAACAGGAAAGAATGTTGATAAGAAGAAAATCAACTCAGCTGAGACTGCAATTACTGCAGATGCTAAAAACCCCCCCGTAAATAAACGAATTCTAGAACAAATCAAGCTTCTCTCTAGCTTAAAAGGCCTAAACTGAAGCTGTCATACTTTGGCCACATCATGAGAAGCTGTAACGTACTCGAAAAGACAGTGGGCCCTTCCACACAGCCATATAATCCAGAATATCAAGGCAGAAAATCCCACAATATCTGCTTTGAACTAGGTTATCTTGAGTCCACACTGCCATATATTCCAGTTCAAAGCAGAAAATATGGGATTTTATTCATTTGTGTGGAAGGGGTCAATAATGCTTGTAAAGTAAAAGGTAGTAAGATAAACTCAATCAAAAGAAGCCACAGCTGTGAGTCTGTGAGAGCTGAACAAGATTGCTGAGGATAGGGAATACTTGAAGATATCTCATTCACAGAATCAAGTTTAACCTGTTGATGGCTAACACCAACAACAAACTTGTGTAAGTACTTTATATGTGCCTGTACTTTCTAGGTCTTCAGGCAATAGATATTTGTAGTTTGTAGTTGTATGAGCCTAGAGATGTAACTGTTCCACATGGTCCTATTCACTGCCCATTTTTTCTTGATGTCTTGGTTTTTAGGTCTGTTACTAGGGTTATTGGGGCACATTCAGAATATTGCATTGGATAGACTGCATCAGCTCTAGTTTTTTTTATGATATTGTTATCATGATTTTCTATGGGCGAGCAGATGAAGACTGGTATATGGCATATGTTCTGCATCTCAAAAATTAGAGCTCATAGGAGGAAACCAGTGCCATTTTTGGAATCAGCAGATCAATTATATCCAGAAAGAGGTCTAACATTTTAGGGATCAAAATGTGTGTTGCCCAGTGATTAGTTCCAACTCAAGTAGAGCCATTGAGTCAACTGCGTTGCATCAACTCACTATTCAATCCTTCAGTGAATGTGCCTATGCTAACGGTGACTAACCAACAAGATTCCAGATGAATATTTACACATACTTGGGTGATGCATAATCTATTCATTAATGCCTTCAGTGTACCACTTTCTTCACTGGAGTTGCAATTTTGATACCATTGAACTCACTCCCCCATCATTTCCAAACACTGAAAATTGTTTGAATTCTTCCCAAAGTGGAAGTTGGATTAAACCTACAAGATGTTCTTTATTTCCTGCCTGGGACAGCTTGTGGAGTAGTCACACTAAAAAAACATGGCCTTGAATTGCAATTGTGATACTATTGAATGATTCAGTTCCTGGTTCCCCCTGAGCCATGAGACTTACAGTGGAAGCTCCTTTCTCTCTCAGCTTGACCTACTTCACAGGGATGTTGTGAGAACAAATGAGTGGGAGGAAGAAAGCTTGGAGTTGGAGGAAGGGCAGTATATCAACGCAACAGACATGCAGAAACACATGCTGAGGAATTAGGCTGGGCGGTATTGGCAGCAGTAAATCAACACAATGAGCTTTATAGTTGTAGTAGAATTTGGAACATGTTTCTCCGCAGTGTCCACATGGGCAATATATAGCCTGTGGGCCACATGTGGCTTCAGGACCATTTTGTGGCCTCCCAGAACACCCCAAAATGCACTCTGGGGATGCATTTGGAAGGCCACTGGGTCCTCAAGTGTCCAAAACATTTTTACAATATTGTTTTAAAATATTTTTTCTCCAAAAAGCTCATTAGGTGCATTTCCCCTTTATTTTGCAAGTCCCCCTGTTCCAATTTAGGGCTGGGGGGGGGGGGTGTGATTTAAAAACAACATATGTATTGTCAAAGGCTTTTGCTAGGGTGTTGTTCATCCTTTGAAAATGCCATCCACAGATGCAGGTGAAACATCAGGAGAAAAAGCTGCTAGACCATGGCCATACAACCCGGAAACCACACAGCACCTCAATCAAAATATGGTCAAATGCCTCCATGCCCCTAGAAGCATTTTGGGCATTTTTCTTTTGGGGGGCAAGACAAGCTTCAGCTCAACTCCTGCGCCTTCCACAGTTGCCAATCCCTATCCTGGACTAACAATTCATTGCTTGTTTGTCAGTGTTTTCATCTCGCCTACAGTTGTGGTGCCACTCACCATATGAATTTGCTATTAAAAGAAATAAATGCAGTTACTATAAATATAGAAAGGCAGCACCGCTTTCTAGTGTGATTATAATAAAATCTGCAGAAGCAAAAAGGGAAAGTGATTTGTTACTCCCTAAATACAAATGATGATCACAGTATATAACATTTTCAGTTGGGTTTAATTGGAAGTTGATTACAGTGTTCCTTATTGGAAGAAAGACTTTTTTTTTTTGCACTGCACAGTTACGTCACTTGGATACCACAGCCACGGCTGCATCTGAGAGAATACCAGGTTGTGTAGTTTGGGTGAGGCATTAGAACTCTCTGGCATAGACGTCTCGGCACTCCATGAGACTGCAAATCCCAGCAACCCATAGAATGGTGCCACGGCAGATCAAGTGCTATCAAGATGCTATATTTGTGAAGGTGACCTGTTACTCCCAGAAATATTCACTCATCACAGCCTGTATCTGAGAGTAATATTTCCACAATAATGATTTCCCCCAGCTTTGGTTAAATTTAATAGATTGAACTGAAACATCAAAAGATTTATTTCTGGGCACGCTTCATGCACATATTCGAAAAGAAGACCCTGTATTTTTAGAACTGTTTTCCAACAAGTAGAAAAGAAAAAGTAACATAAATCTTATTTTCTCCAGAGCGCTTTTCAAAGGCAGACATCTATTTTCCATTTGCTTTTACTTCACACATTTGGAAGGATAATAAGGTGGTCTTTGACAGAAAATATTGCCTCAATGACACCTTACCATTATTTTGTTGATTCATAATTATGTTCTTCTCAGTCATTTGGGGAGTAGCTTTTAAGCAAAAGCTAAGGCAGTTGGGAGAAGAAGTCTAACAGCTTAAGCTGCTCTTTCCAGAGAATGACATCAACCCTAGTTCAGAAATTAGGCACAAAATAATTCCAGGATCAGAACCCCCTTCCAAATGGGATATGTGATTTGAGCATTGGACTATGGGTGCATCTACACTGTAGAATGAATGCAATTTGACACTACTTTAACTTCCATGACTCAATGCTATGGAATCCTGAGAATTGTAGTTTGGCAAAGCACCATCACTCTTTGATAGAGAAGGCTTATAAAACTATATCTCCCATGATTCTGTAACACTGAGATATAGCAGTTAAAGTGGTGTCAAACTGCATTTGTTCTACAATGATGATGCACCAAATGACTCTGAAAACAAGGATTCAAATCCCCGCTTGGCCATTAAACCCCCTGAGTGATCTTGGGCAAATCACACTCTCAGCCCCATTAAAGCCCTATTATAAGTTTGCTTTAGGATCATTGTTAGGTTGGAAACAACTCTAAAATACATAACAACCACAAAGATGACTGAACTGAAATTGTCACAGCTTGGGCATTTCTTAAGAATACTTGACTCATTTGGAAAGGCAGTAATACTTGGTAAGGTGAAATGTAACAGAAAAAGAGAAAAGGCTGGATTATAAGTGGACAAACGAAGGAAGCCACAGCTCTCACTTGGCAAGAGCTGAACTGTTACTAATAGGGTGATTTGGAAGTGCAACAGTCTTCTGTCCTGGGCCCAGTGCTATTCAACATCTCTATTAGTGACTTGGGCAATGGACTAGAATGCATGATTATCAAATTTGCAGATGACACCAAACTGGGAGGGAGAGCTAACATGCCTGAAGACAGAATCAGAACTCAAAATGATCTTAACTATTAGAGAGTGGAGCCAAAACTAACAAAATCAACTTCAATGGTAAGAAATATATGGTACTACCCTAAGACAAAAAATATAGGATGGGTGACATCTGGTTGAAAACAGTCCATGTGAATGGGATCTGGGAGTCTTAGTAGATCACATTAGCCAACAACAAGATGCAGCAACTAAAAAATCATTGTGATTCTAGGCTGCATCAATAGGAGTATAGTAGCATCGAGGAAAATAACTGTGTCCCTCTATTCTGCTTTGGACAGACCTCACCTGGAATACAGTGTCCAATTCTGGGCAACACGATTCAAGGATATGGATAAACTGGGAGGTGTCCAGAGGATGGCAATTGAAATGATCAAAGATCTGCAAACCAAGCCTTATGGGGGCTGACTTAAGGAGCTAGGTATGTTTAACTTGGAGAGAGAGAAAGGCTGAGAGAGGACATAATACCCATGTGTAAACATCTGAAAGGGTGTCACACTGAGGAGGCAATAAGCATGTTTTATTATACTCTGGACACCACAGCTGTCTACACAGCTGTATAAAATCCAGATTATCTGCTTTGAATGGGATTATATGACAGTGGAGACTCAGATAATCTAGTTCAAAGAAGATAATGTGTATAACATGATTTGATAATCTGGATTATATGGCAGTGTAGAAGGGGCCTCACTCCCCTTTGTTACTAGGAGTCATATGTAAGTTGGATGTTTGTAATTCAGGGACTGTCTACATAAATATTAGGAAGAACTTCCTGATTGTAAGAGCTGTTTGGTAGTGAAATTCGCTACCTCGGAGTGTGGTGGAGTCTCCTTCTCTGGAGTATTTAAGCAGAGGCTGGATGGCCATCTGTCGGGAGTGTTTTGATTGTATGTGACAGGAGATTGAACAAGATCCTCTGATTCTATGGTTAAACAGAGAGTAATCTTCCAATTATATATCTATAAGTAAAGCCACCCATAAGGTCATCCTGGGAGAAAAAGCCACAAGCAAAACAGGATAAGTAATAAATATCTAGCATTATACCAGGTCTTTCTGAATGCCTGTTTGGCAAAATAGTCGTAGCCAGGAGTGATTGCCCCCCTCCTTCTCTTCAAGGCAATGCTGCCACTTTTCCCTCTCCACAGAATTACCCTCGATGCATCCAAGGGTCATACCAAAATCCATGATTTTGGCCCCAAAACCCACACCTGACTTACATATGATGATTTAAACACAAGCATATGCAGTAAATGTTGGGCGGAACTGCTCTAGAACTGTAAACCTCTCTCCCTGCATGTCGCCTGAACTATTTGGAATGCATCCAGCTTAAGTGAGTTTGAAATTGTGCCCTTGCATAGCAGATCCTGGAGAGGAGAAGAAGAAGAAACAGTGGTATAAATTCTGAACAATTGTAAGAAACTACACAGCCATTCCGACTGCTAAAGCAGCCACAGGAAAGTACTCATTCTGCCCAACAGAATCGTTTGCATTTGAATCCCAGCTTTAAAGTGCCACAAAAAAGCAATGAATTCATAATCTTTTTTACCTCTCCCCGACCCCAGTTTCTGAATGTCCCACAATAATCTAGTTTTGGCGCATTCCATTCCATTCAAAGAGGACAATATATTTCAGCTGTAATCTGCCTGAATGTTCCTATGCGAATTCAGAGACTCAGTGAAGGCATGCTAACTATTCTGTGATTTTATATAATTGCTATACGTAAGTAATCAGCTTGCATTGTGTTGCCAAGATGAC
The DNA here is from genome assembly GCF_035594765.1 of Anolis carolinensis. Lineage (NCBI taxonomy): Eukaryota > Metazoa > Chordata > Lepidosauria > Squamata > Anolidae > Anolis > Anolis carolinensis. Next base: position 13,667,342 of record NC_085843.1, read on the forward strand.
TGGGAAGAGGTTGACTGTTGCCACCAAGACCATCAGCTGTACACCATCGTCGTCCTTGGAAAAATAACTTGTCCAAAAGAGATTCCTTTGCAGAATCTTTCTATCAAATTCATATGCCCTTATTTCATGATCAACTGAAGTATTGACATTACTTTGGCCCCTTCCACACAGCTGAATAAAATCCCACATTATCTGTGTTGAGCTGGAATATCTGGCAGTGTGGACTCAGATATTCCAGTTCAAACCAGATATTGTGGGTTATTCTGCCTTGATATTCTGGGTTATATGGCTGTGTGGAAGAGCCCTTTGAGACAGACAGGGAAAAAAACTAAGGTACTTTTTTCTACTAATGTTTAATAAACAGTTACTATAGCAATTATAATCGTAAGTAAATACGTTGGAGAATTGGAAGTACTGTTTGAATACCCCTTATCCAAAATCCATGGGACCAGAAGCATTTTGTAATTTTTTTGGGAAGATTTCTATACACATATATAGTATCTATTGATTGATCAATCGATAGATAATGAGATATCTTGAAGATGGGACCCAAGTCAAAACATTAAATTAAATACCTTTGACACTGTTCCAACTCAACTAGCACACACTCACAGACTGAGCAAGTGGGAAAACAATTAGCTCAGATTGTTTGTACACATAGTTGGAAAGAAATCTTGTACGAAATCCTTTTAACAATTTTGTCCATTAAACAAAGTTTTGTCCATGAACCATTGGGAAAAACGTCCCTATCTCAGCCACCCATATGGAAAACTTTCGATTTTGCAGTCTTTTGGAAGTGCATTGTTCAAGTCTGTGCAACCAGAAAAAGAACTGGCTTTGTTGCTGTTGTTGCTTTCAAGTCATTTCTGACCCAGTGATCCTAATATGATCCTGTCTTGGCAACTTTTGTTCAGAGAGGAATTGATTTTTCTTCCTCTGAGGCTGAGGGTTTTTTTACTTGTTTTGATAACTGTTTTAATCATTTCAATATTTAATTCTATGATGATGATGTGTGTGACTTTCCCAAAGTCACCGGATGCATTTATATAGCAGAGCAGGGATTCAAACCCTGACCTCCAGAGTTGTAGTCCAACATTGAAGCCACTTCGGATTGTCTTGACTGCCTTTTCCACCAATTAAATCCTCTGCCAAGCCATTTTTGTGAGGTTATCTCTTGGCATAATATTGATAAGAATGGAGAAAAGCTGCCTCTCTAATAGCCATCCTATCTCTGTATGCCTTCTACTGAAAGATTTCACGAAACTGGTAAAAAGCCAAACGCTACCAGAGTAGCAGGAAATTGAAATGAAACCCAGTAAAATTCAACAAGCTAAAAGGAAAATGGCACTGGAGGAAAGCAATAACTATAAAAGAATACGATTAGAGCAATGACAATAAAGGAACTAAAAGATCGAGAGCAGAAGGCAAGCACATAAAACATCACCCATTTAAAGCTCCAGGAGGCACATTTGTGTTTAGAGAATGACTAACAAGTGTAGGAATCAGGCAAATTCCCCAAGGGACAGAAGCCTACAACAGTAAAACCCTAAATCTGGTTGCCATCTGATTGATTTCCTCGCCAAGCAGAATTAAGTACAAAGCTTTTGATGAAAAGGAAGAAAACAGTTTTCCAATGATGTCAGGACCATGGACAGAGCACAATGAAACTGAATGCAGGAAAAACACAGGGATTTCAGGGCTAATTTCGGAAGAGATTGGAAATAACTAACAATCATTAGTTATTAGCAATGCATTCCGTTTTCAATAGCAATGGTATCACTGTACTGGATTGGAACTATAACTTAACAATGAGCACTTCCATGGTTTGTGGTGTAACTGCAATGTATTACTTCATGCTAAACAGTGGAGAGAAAATACCATATTGTTTAAAGCCTTGCTCATGCTGTGTTTGCCTGATTTGTTTTAAATACTAGGTGACAAGGCAATGGATGGGGAAAATGACAGTTTTGTATCTCAGACCACAAGAACTTTATAGCATACAGATAAGCCCTTTAGAAAACATAATCATTACCAATTTTCTATTTATGAAAAGGGAAAGTTAAACATTGCCTCCTGTGTGTGTGTGTGTGTGGTACTTATAAATTACTATGGCAGAAAAATAATTAATTATTTGTGAAAACTAATTTTTCATGCTTTGTCCTGAACAGAGCTTGGAAAACATATTATTGGACTACAACACACAGGATGGGAGATTTGTAGAGTTATAGTCTGAAAAAGGCAATTTCTCCAAGTCCTGTTTCTCAAATATATTGAGCCATGAAATTCTACTACAGGAGCTGCAACTCAGTGTCATAGAAATGGTCAAATCAATATGAAAGAACTAGCGCAATGGTTCCAAGTCACAAACACAAACAATATTTGTAACTTACTGTCCAGTATTTGGCACATATAAATGGGATTGTGGAGCTGGAGTAGCCATTTCGGCCAGGCTATAGTACAAATATAATGGGGCTCTGACTCTTGAAATACTAAGCATTAGTACAAGAATGTTGCATTGAGTGGTTGATTGTCTTGTGGTGCAGCTACACTGTAAAATGAATGCAGTTTGACACCACTTTAACTTCCATGGCTCAATGCAATGGAGGTTGTAGTTTTACAGGGTCTTTCTTAAGGCTTCTCTGCCAAAAATGCTGGTGCCTCACGAGACTACAAATCCTAGGATTCCATAACATACTTCCATTGACATAAAGATGATGTCAAATGACATTCATTCCATTGAGTCAATTTTCTCAGTACTTATAAATCACTTTTCTGCCCACCATGGTTCCAAAGTGAGAGACAATAAAACAACAACAAGAAAAAGGAAACAGAAATGAAATGAGATTTGAATGCAATTTTCCTGCTTATTGGCAGAGAGTTGGACTGGATGGCCCATGAGGTCTCTTCCAACTCTATGATTCTATGATTAGACATTCAAAGCACACCAAAGTAATTTCAAAAACCATAAGCCCTGACACAATAATCCAGTTTGTTGCAAATTCATTAATCGTGGCAGCAAGATTATTTCCCTAGGGAGGAAATGCCTCCAAATGGCGATACAGAAAGTTGTGTCTCACCAACTTAACATCTTGGGGTGGAGGCACATGTGAAGTTATCACATTCCTGGGGTCATTATCTTTTGGATATCTTCACCACTCATATTCAGCATATCAGAGGCCAAAACTCACATTTTGAATTTTGCTTAGAAACACATTAGGAGGCCAATAGTGCAGGATGGATGATAAAGTTCAAAAGAACCATAAACATATTGACTGCCATCTTTTGTACTAGATGTAGTTTCTAAACGCTTTTCAAGAAACACCCCATGTAGAGTGCTTTAAGGTCATCTAATAGCTTAATTCCATGGCTCAGTGCTGTGGAATCGTGGTAGTTGTAGTTTTTCAAGGACTTTAGGCTTCTCTGCCAAAGAACGTTGGTGCCTTATTAAAATACAAATCTCTAGGTTACATAGCATTGAGCCATGGCAGTTAAATTGGTTTGAAGCTGAAATCATTCTATAGTGGAGATGTATGACTCTTCTAACCAAATCCACCTTTGCTAGAAAGGTAGACCATTAGCAAAAGCTGAGCAAAGGTGCTTCTGATGTATGGATGAAAAGAATTCATCATTACTCATTTCATGAATTAGAAAGGTATTTCCAAACACTCATGAAACTTCAAGGTTAGTTACATTTTAGGAAGTATCTTTGCAGAAATATCATCAGTTTTCTGCACAGAAGATATTGCCTATATTCAAAGCCATTTCTGCACACACACATACTGTGTGCCTTAAAGTAATTTCTGACATTTCACAAGCCTAAAGTGATCCTTACATGAGGCTTTCTGAGCCTGAGGGTATGTGACCCACCTAAGGTCACCTGGTGGGTTTTCATGGCTGAGAGAAGAATCAAACCTTGGTCTCCATAGTTGTAGTCCAATGCTCAAACCGCTACACTATGTTGGCTCTCGGCACATACATATCAAAGTATAAATACCACAGAACTATTCAACTCCTCATTCTGCTCAGAAATCTTCACCTTTTCAACCTGCTGGGAGAATACTGCAGGAATTATTCATTCCTGTCTGTGAGGATCAAGAACATGAAGATTTACCACCCTATCCAGGTCACAGAAGGCAATTTCCTTCCCTAAGTGCCTTAAGCCATGCATTTACTGGTGCAGAGATAAAAGATCAAGACTCAAAGGCTTCATTAGCTTATTCTGATTTGAAAATGTTGTAAAAGATACAGAAGACAATTAGATAAAGTCAGTATTTCGCTTCTCTCTCCTTGGCAGCACAAGAGCAGGGCTTCTTAAACTTTTTCCACTCCAGGCCCCTTTTCACCCAATACATTTTAATGCAACTCCAATATATAGGTATAGAAAATATGTATAAAAACCAAACATTTACTAAAAATACATAATAAGAAGCTTATTTTAAAAGTTATTTGGTATACATATAATTTTAAAAGGTAAAGGTAAAGGTTTCCCCTGACGTTAAGTCTAGTCGTGACTGGCTCATCTCCATTTCTAAGCCAAAGAGCCGGCATTGTCCATAGACATCTCCAGGTCATGTGGCCGGCATGACTGCATGGAGCGCAGTTTTACCATTTATTAAATCATAAAATCATATGTATTAATGCTACATATTAATGAGATGGATTTTTACATAAAAAACTAAAACTTGGGTTAATATTTGCTACTATAAAAGCATAATCAACATTTTTCATGCCATGCTGGCATGCCTGCTTGAAGCCTCAAGTGGCAGAATATACGCTGTTGGCTCTCCTTTTTTCTCCTGGATCCATGTAAATTACTAAAATAGTCACTAAGTGGCAAGTACACTGATTTTTTGCAACCCCCCAGGTTTAGTTAGAAGAATTCAAATGGGGTTGTGACCCACGATTTAAGACATTTTTATCATAAGGAAAGAAGTAAAACATTAGAGAAGAATTTCCTATATGGATAAGTATTGCAGGTTGCAACCATGTTTCAGACTTGATTTATGTCAACTGAAAACTTTGATGGACGTCAACTGAAAACTTTGAAAATTAAGAGAGGGAATTAAGAGAGAGAAGGAGTCACAGCTTGCTAAGAACTAGACCCTATGAAAACTGGTTGTGGATATATCTTCGAAAAAATATATCTCTGATAGAAGGAAAGACAGAAGAAGTGGGAGTGAAGATGCAAGGATTTTGAAGGGATATTATAACCAAAGATCTGAGAAATAATCATTTCAAAGTGAGAAGTGCCTTTGTGAACTTGAAAAGCTAGCCTTGGAAGGCCAACAGAGTATGTATGTTGATAGACACAGGCAGTGGAAGAGGAGGAAACCTGGAAGAAGATAAATTAATAATACTAATAATAAAGACTCCTCCAACTTTCACCAAGAATAATAGCAAGTTATGATACAGTTATGAGCAAGAAGAAAGCCAGAAGGAAACCATTGCCACTAGGTATAAGACTGCTATAGAGTCTCGAAGAGGCTCTTTTGTCAACCAACAAATAGCCGATGATATAAATCAAAAACTGATTCAGGAAATCCAAGACTTTAAGAGAGAAATGAAACAGGATATGAAAGAAGAATGGGAAGGGATGTATTTCTGAAACTGAAAAGGTACTAAGACTTTTTAATCATGGCAGGGTTTTTTTTCCTTTTTATGACGTACAGCTGAAGCATTTTCTGCATCTTGTTGCAAACAGATTAATTTAAATTTCTAAAAACACTAGGTGGCAAGCTAAACATTTTTTCATGATCCCCAAATTATGTTAGTGGGAACCCAAAGTTTTACATGTTTAAAGCTTTCCTCTAGATAACTAAACAGCCTTTATATGAAACAATGTCTGTCATCTCCCATGTTTGGGGCAACTCATAAAGTCCAAACTGGTGTATGGAATTGGCTGTTAACTTCCAGCACCAGATCTGCTAAGGCACCAGATCATGAAATTCTAAAGACACCGAGATTACATGAAGATGATTTGATCTAAAATTAGGAAGATGGGGAGGAGGAAAAGAGCCGACAAAAGGGAACACTGTGCTACTTTCTCTCAGGTGACCTAATTATGACTTACAGTGGAAGCTATAATGCATTAATATTTTCTTTTGCCGTCGCACAAGATTTGTGCTCACTCAGCTGTATAAAATTTTCAGTGACCAGATTAAAGTCAAAGCCAGCATCAAGTCAAGGCATCTGAAATGGAGCCATGCTTCAGGGTGCATCCACATTGCTTCATTTCAGGCATAGAAACGTTAAAGCAAGTTGTGAATAAATTGCATGTGATGGAGCAAATCTGAGGTCATTTTTTTTAAAGATTTCAAACACCAAATTCCAATAAAACCAGAATACATTTTTTAAAAAGGTAATGCATGACCCTCAATTTTGCAGCTTGCTGAAAGATCTTATGTGTGGGTGCTGAATTTTAAGGTTAAATTGCTTTTAAAAGAAACTTTAATTTTAACTTGTTTAACTGTGTATTATTGATCTTTCTATTAACAGGCTTTTAGTTCTGCTTTTTTCAATTTTCTTGTATGCTGCCTTATTCCCATACTGGAAGAAAGACATATATAATGTATATGTGCATATATACATACATATTTAAAGTATCATGGTGTTTTGTTTTGTTTTTAAATAAACAACCTCTAGATGATTAGAAAATACTTTGTGTCTATGAATTATTTTGAGATACACATACACACACACAAACACACACACACACACATATATATGGGGGAGTTATTATTACAGGTCATCCCACACATAGGCATCACTGCCTTCACAATGTTGTCAAAGGACACAAACTGTACATCTATTTAGGTATTGAAGGGGTGGGATAATATGCCTCCAAGCTGTATTTATGCATCCTCCTAAGCTCACAGCTCCTGAATCCTCCCTTTCAAATGTGACTTGATTCACTCAAAAATTTGCAAAGATCTTCAAAGATTTGCCAAGGGAAAAATGGGGATTGTGAAAATATTTACAAAAAGTGCATTTTTTCACTTGAAAATGGCTATACTACTATACAAAATCCCAGAATACTTGTAAAGTATCTATACAAACATACGATAGTCTATGTACAAAGAAAATGTGTCCAAATAACATATATTATTAAAGTTCCCATACAAAGCTCAATTTGGCCGTATCCGACAAAATGAAAAGGAGCAACAGCTCTAACACAAAAGTTATTCAAGTCTGGTATTTGGTTCCAATGTATGTCATCAGATTTTATTGGGAGGTTGGGGATAAGACATTTCAGAGTAGGCATTTCAGTGTGGTGTTAGTTTTGAATACATTTTCTTGACAACATTACCTGTTATCTATTTGGTCACCTAACACATATGACCAGAAATAAGTCTGGAACAGTTCAGCCCACATGAACTGAACAGAAATTAGTCCAATTTCAGCCAACATATGTGAGGACAAATTAGTCCAATTTCACTGAAGACACATGAGCCAAAAAGAATCCAATGATCCAACACATGGGAGCACAAATATGATCTCACTGAATTTGAAAACAGAAGTGAACCTGATTTCACTCAACCCTTGAGCAGAAATGGATCCAATGTCACCCAATATCTGCAAAGCAGAAATATGTCTAATTTCACCTACACAGGCGATCTGAAATGAATCCAATTTCACTTAACCTATGAATAGAAAGAAGTCTAATTTCACCTAACAAGTGTGAGCAGAAACAACTTCAATATCACCTAACCACTGTGAACAGAAATGAATCCTTATACATGTGATCTGAAATGAGTCCAATTTCACTTAACCTGTAAGAAGAAACACGTTCAATTCCACCTACAAGTGTGAAATAAGTACAATTTCATCCAACACACACAGGCAGAGACATGTCCAATTCCACCTAATGTGCGAACAGAAGTGTGCCCAATTTCACCTAACCCATGAGTGGAAGCAATCTGAAATAAGTCCAATTTCACCTAACATCTCAGGAGAAATGAGTCCAATTTCATGTAACCAATGAGCAGAAAAGAGTCCGATGTCACAGAACACATATGAGCTGAATCGGTCCAATTTCTTGCACACAGAATCTGGAACAAGCCCAGTGTCACTTAAAACATATGAACAAAAAGAAGTCCAATTTCACATAACATGCAAACAGAAACAAGCCCAATTTCACTTAACGAATGGATAGAAATAAATCCAATGTCACCTAATACACATAAGGAATTAGAAATGAATTTGAGACAGTTCCGTGTGCCGCACTGAAACAGCAGCACTGAAAAGGCCATGCTAAACTAAGGACCCCAGAATGGTCTCATTCCTCATCTGAAGCCTCAAGACCTGGTAAATCTGTGCATGAAGTGACAAGTGCTATATGGAGGATCCAACTGATGGCCTATGAGCATTGATTATAATATTAATCACACCTGAAAGTGTCTAGCAATTTAGTAAAAGGACAGAGAGAACATGACAAGGTTTTGTTTCACTTTATTTTGTTTTTAACTGGGAGGCTGGAGCCATCTCCTGCTTGTCCTAGACCCTTTGGGATGCAATTTTACTGAATATCTTTTTTCCACTCTGACAACCACTATGTCAGACTACACAGAGAAGCCATTGAAATCTACAAGCATGTGAACAATTTCAACAGAAGGGAGGAGAGCGTGAAAATGAACAAAATCTGGCTACCAATATTTAAGAAACTCTAAAATCAAGACAGTAAATAAAGAACAACACAAAAAAGGGGAGAATTTCAGACAAGAAACTATCTGGGCCAGCTAATCACCCCCCAACAAAGGATTCCCCCAGGCAGGAAGCTGCCAAGCTTTGAAGCTGCAAGGGTATTCAGTTCTAATCAAGGTGATCAATTGCAACATTCCCACTCGCATCAATCAGACAAGAATTCTTTCTCCCACCTTGGACCTTCCACAGATATATAAAACCCACTTGCCTAGTTTCCAACATACCTCACAACCTCTGAGGATGCCTGCCATAGATGTGGGTGAAAAGTCAGGAGGGGATGTTTCTGGAACACAGCCATACAGCCCGGAAAACTCACAGCAACCCAGTGATTCCAGCCATGAAAGTCTTCAACAACACATCTGATCTTTTCTGGTCACCCTTCTCTAGACATCTTCCAGTTTTTCAATACTCTTCTTGAATTGTCCAGAATGGGACACCATGTTATTCCAGGTAAGGTCTGACCAAAGCAGAATAGAGTGGGACTATGACTTACCTCAACCTCTAGACCAGTGGTTCTCAACCTGTGGGTCCCTGGCTGTTTTGGCCTACAACTCCCAGAAATCCCAGCCATTTTACCAGCTGTTAGGATTTCTGGGAGTTGAAGGCCAAAACATCTGGGGACCCCAGGTTGAGAACCACCGCTGTAGACAGTATATTCCTATTAATGCAGCATAGAATTGCACTGGCTTTTTTAGCTGGTGCATCACACTATTGACTCATGTTCAGCCTGTGATCTACTAAGATGCCTAGATTTTTTCATATGGACTGTTTTCAAGCCAGGTGTCACCCATCCTAAATCTGTGCATTTGGTTTAAATTGTGTAAGTGTAGTACTATACATTTCTCCTTGTTGAAATCCATTTTGTTACCTTGTGTGTCCTCTTTAGCTTACGTGTAGATTGGGGCTAGAAGAGAACAGATTTGGGATGGAACTGATCCAAAATTAAGTATTCAAGAATACAAATACTTATTTCTATTAAACACCTGCCACTTAACAGAACTACTCTTTCCCTTTACACACAATCTGCAACAGGATGGTGGTAGGAGAACTTATGAATATAAACAAGTTCCTCTTACAGACCCTAAAGCCCTCACAGCTGGATCAGATCCGGAATGACTTCACCCACTTCCCTTTCTCTTTCGAGAATTTCCCCTAAACAATGAAAATAAAGAAAATTGGATACTTATAATCTTTCACATTCAATAATCCGGAACACTCTTTTAAAAAGAGAATTTATCTATGTTGCCATGTGCATGAACAAAATACGTAATTGAGGATGATCCATCAAACTGTCAACACATATTTTGGGTTCAATTATATGATGTTTTCTATTTAACAAAAACAATGAAAAAGGATGTGAAGAGATGGGGAGTTTCATTCTCACTTAACAGTACATTTCTGGTGTTAGTTGAGGGAAATCGAAAGATGCTCTAAATTTATCAGTATTGTATACAATAATTGGAAAGTGGGAATGAATCTCTTTGCTTTGTTTCCTCTTTCAACACACATTTTACATTCCTGCCATCTTGCTTGCATTAGAGGCTTTAAAAGGTGACATAGGAATTTTGATATGATTTTTAGTCCTAAATCCACAACAATAACAAAGAAGTACATATAAGCAGCACGTTGCCCACCACACAAATGGAATATATTATTGTTTTACCAGGATTTAAGAACCCAAATTGTGCCCAAATGAAGGAGTCCTGGAGTTTCCTGGGAAAGTTTGGAGACAGGAAAATACTATCCTAGGGATTGAAGGATAGTATCCCGGAGGCAATGGAGCCTTTAGCCTGCACTTTACTCACTTTTCCATGTTTCTATGATATCAATATATGATCTCAGGTATCCTTCACAAGTTACAAATGCATGGAAATTGGAAGATGTCAAAAAGATTATGCTTGCAAACAAGCACACACAGATACACAGTAACTCTTTGGGGAGCAGTGACATTTCTAGGGCAAACTTTGTAGACTGTTTCAATAATTAGTGCACCTCTTCTGTGAAAACTAAACAATAATTTACTATCATTCTGACATGAAAATGGGGTGGGAAAAGGAATGATTTATAGGGTTTTTATATCAGGCTAAACTCACAAAGACTTTTTGTTGCTCCTAGACTCTCATGGAGTCCCCAATTTCCCTAATGGGTCAAAAATATCACTTCCATCCCAGAAACTATTGTTACTGTTCAATGTAGTTTTACAATGTACTTAATAATTCTCTGCCATAGACTTCTAATGTGATAATTTAAGGGGATGGCTTAAAGAAATCTCAGTCTTCCAGCAGATCCGAAGTCCCAGGATTCCATAAGATGGAGCCGTGACACTTAAAGTGGAATCAAACTTCTATAATTATATTGTATGGATGAACCATGCATTAAAACCAGTGACTTATAGTGCCCTGATGGTTCTTTGTTCTTTTGACCCTTTCAGGCTTAACATGTCACCAAGTAATAAAAGGGAAAAAAATACTGCTTTCTTAGAGCAAAGACAATCTTTATTTTCCAGAATGCACAGAAGATTTAAAGAGGGGAAAAAACACTCCAGTAATAAAACAAAACTAAATGTCTCATAGTTTTATTCTAGACAGGGAAAGGTCAGGCTGAGATAACAACTGAGTACAGGGACATTTTGAATGTTTCTATTTCACACCAGAAGGGAATGAACTTATTTTAACAGTAATATCTTATATGAGTGCTGTCTTCCCAGCTAATATTTTCAAACACCAGTCGAGATGTAACTTTTTTTCAGTTCTGAGTAAAGCATAATGTTACTCTCTTCCCCACCTATTCCTCACCTATTTCTGTTGGACAGTTGCAAATGCTGTAACTTAAAGTTATGAATTCATCACTGCTTTTTATTCATGATCCCTACCTAGTACTCAATTTAGTGGATACATTGTTCTTGGTGTTGTGTGTCTTCAAGTTATTTCAATATATGGCATTTTCTAGGGCTGAGACTGTAAGACTTGGGTAGTCACACAATGGGTTTCCATGGCCCAATGAGGAATCGATCCACTGTTTCCAGAGTCATAGCCCAACAGCATGACAGTCTTCCCCATTTACCAGGCAGCAGCCACTGTTCTCCAGTCAATCAGGAAGCAAACGACTGACATTCCCATCCAACTCCTCACACAAGGAATTCACAAAAGGAAATTATAACAAGGATTTTCTTTCTGTTTGTCACAATGGAGATCACTCATGGAAGTGGATGGGAGTATGCATTGGCTGCTTCCAGCCATGCTTGAGACGGGGGTAGGATGCCTCAAATGATCGCAAAGTCCAAACAGGTTTATAAGGAGGGATACAGGATATCAAATAGCCTGGGCCCAACCCATTTAGGGCTTTATAGGCAATGACCAGCACTTTGTATTTAACCTGGAAGCAGATTGGCAGCCAGTGGAGCTGCCGCAACATGGGAGAAGTCCTCTTATGGCATGCATGCCAATTAGCCAGGTGGCCACTTTGAACTAGTTGCAACTTCCATACTATCTTCTACCATAGAGAGCATTGCAGTAGTCCAAGTGGGATGTGATTAAAGCATGGACAACCATGGCCAGATCTGGCATCCCAAGGTATGGGTGCAGCTGGCACACGAGCTTTAGTTGTGCAAAGGCATTTCTGGCTACCACTGACACTTGAGGTTCAAGTGTCAGAGCCAAGTCCAGGAGCACTCCCAGACTGCGCAGACTGGGGGTGAGTAACTTCATCCAATACAGGCTGTAATCCCTCACCCTGGTCTGCCTTGCGACAGACCAGAAGTACCTCTGTCTTGTCTGGATTTAATTTCAACTTGTTAGCCCTCATTACTGATGACAGGCACTGATTCAGGACCTGGACGGCATCCTTGGCTTTCGGTGGAAAGGAGTAATAGAGTTGGGTGTCATCTGCATAAAATTGAACCAAATTCCAAAACTCTGGATAATCTCTCCCAGCAGTTTCAGCATGGGGGTCAGAATTGAACCCTGAGGGACCCCACAGCCCACCAGCCAGAATGTCAAACAGGTGTCCCCTGGCACCACCATCTGGTCCACCCCTCTAGGAAGGACTGGAGCCACTGTAAAGCAGTGCCCCAAAGCCCCATCCCAGAAAGGCAGCCGTGAAGGATACCATGGTCAATGGTATCAAATGCCGCTGAGAGGTCCAGAAGAACTAGTAGGAACACACTCTCTTTATCTAGATTTCTTCATAGATGATCCACCAAAGTGACCAATGCCGTTCTGAAACTGGGTCTGAAATAAGATTGAAATGGATCTAGACAATTGGTTTCATCCAAGAAACTTTGGAGCTGCAAGGTGACCACCTTCTCTAGAATTTGGGCCAGGAAGAGCTAGTTCTTCAAGATTATTCCCAAAATTCCTTGCTTGAGAAGAATCTCGGTTCATCAAAGTTTTAGCTAAGGTAATGTCAGATCAACTGGGCTTGGTCTTCCTAACCAGTAGGAATTGCACTCTAACATCAGTGAGTATGTGTGTGCCTTCAAGTTGTCCATTGACTCTGAATTTCACAGAGTTTCTTAAGCAAGGAATACTCAGTGGTGATTTTGTCAGTCCCTTCTTTTGAAATACAGCCTACAGCACCTGGTATTCATTGGTTGTCTCCGATCCACGCACTAATCAGGTTTGAGCCTCTTTAGTTTCTATGATCAGAGAGAATCTGGTACTTTTTGAGTGTTCAGGAATATGAAACAGCTGCATAAAACATTTTTATAACAAATCCTATTGTAATGAAATAGCTATTTCTACATATGTACCAGACATAGCAACTTCTTTTCACTGACTGCCTGCTGAACCACAGTCTGTAATTTAATGGATCCATAGTTTCAAAAATCATAGACACCTACAGCTTTAGATTCTTCCATTGACATCTCAGTATAGGGAGCAACGGAGTTCAAGCTATTAAAGAGCTACATTGGAGGCTACATTTTGACTTGTGAGTCTCATAACTGACTCATAAAACAAGAGAACTCTCATGTATAAACCCGTGAAGGTTATTTTAGCTCAAATCCATAACTCTAAGTTGTCAGCTTCAGAGTTTGAGGTAGTAGTTATTTTTGAGTCGAATCTTCCAGAATTTCTAGTCAATATGTTTAATAGTCATACTATCTGGTTTATTCTGCAAGTTGAAGTCCAACAAAGCAACTTGTCCAAGCTATGGCCAACTTCTATGGAAAGAGGTCCCAGACTGACATTATCTCACCATATTGATTCCAGAGCTTAGAAATATAACTTTTAGATTTAGAACTTCCAGAATTCCTGACTTAGCAGGACAATTGAGAATTCTGGGAACTGTTGTCTCCACAAGTAACTTTTCCAAACTCTGATTAATTGATTCTATCTGCCAGCCTTTGCTTTAAACTTTGAATTATTTTCCTACATTTCCTAAGTTCCTTTCTAACAAAATTACTCTCTGCATGTCAATTCATAATTGACCCCACTATGTTTCAAGAGATCAACTCCTGGTGGGACAAAAGGAAGACCTTCTCCAGATGACCGTAGAGCTCTCTCTGGTGGTGGCTACTTCTTTGGAGGCTTTTAAGCAGAAGCTGGATGGCCATCTGTCGAGGGTGCTTTGAATGCGATTTCCTGCTTCTTGGCAGGGGGTTGGATTGGATGGCCCATGAGGTCTTTTCCAACTCTATGATTCTATGATTCTGTAAAGGGAGATGCAGTCCTTCAAATAATCTGTGGACACCAACCATATAAATCTTTATAGGTCAAGAACAGTGCTTTCTGCCTGGAAATGGACCATTGGGTATCTCCATTCCATGTTTTGGCCAACTTCAGAGGAGTAATCCAAGATGCTGGACCTGTTCAGGAACCGAATTTGCCACCTTGGAGATCTCTTTTAAAGTTGGGATAAACATCTGGGAAGAATTCACTGTCCCAGCAACAAGTGAGGTACCAGCTTCTCTACAGCTGTCAACCTCCAATCAGCTTTGAGCCAAGCACAAGATTTTACTCTCACGTATTGTATATACCTGACATGGGCAAATTTCAGGTCTCTAGGTGTTTTGGACTTACACTCCCAGAAATCCCAGCCAGCTTACAGGCTGTTAGGAATTGTGGGAACTGAATCCCAAAAACCCAGAGTGTCAAAGTTTGCCCATGTTTGGTATAGACTTTTGCGTATATGCGGCATATCCAGTTCATTTTTTGGAACTAATGAGGTCCTTTTCGCTTGCAGAACCGGTTGTGATCCTTGGTAGAGAGAAAAAGATAATGCAAGAAACTATATACAGTGCCCTTGTGGCATTTAAAGTCTTCCAGAAGCAATGATAGGTGACAAAAAATAACCCTCTTGTACTATATTTAACTGTCTCAGCGTACGAGCGCGGCAATTCATCATAATCAACGGCACTTCAGAAGGAAGAAGCTGGAGTGCAAACATCCCAGTGTGACACTTGACATTTCCATTTGTCAGTAATCCAAAGGAGGTGTTAAACTTTTCTTTCAAGATGTGTGCTATAACCAACATATTTTCTCAACTGCTTTGAGTTTATTGGAGAAAAGTTGAGCTATACATGACATTAATATGCTGATGGTCTCCATATATTCTCATTAAACTGCTGCGAGGCCCTCAGGAACTCTGTTTTGACAAATACCTTTTCTGAGGTTGGCCCCAAGACCCCTCAGAGTGACACCTCAAATATGGACCTGTGGTTGTGTTGCTGTGTGGGTTCTTTAGTTTTGGTATGCATGGCTTAACTTTGGATAGCATAGGGAAGGATGAACACCCCAGTGGTGTTTGCTTTGCTATTTGTATCCCTGTTCAGAAGATTTCACCTCACTTTCTGTCCTTGTCATAACTGGATTTTGGAAATTTTGGCTTGTTGTGGAAACAAGGATTGGTGAGAAAGCTTCAGTGGAGACACATTTTTCCCATGATAATAACTCTTTCCAGGAGTGAATTTACCTTCCTAGAGGTAGATTTCTCTGTCTGGCTTGAAGGTCTGTATTAGGCCCCCACAACTACATCTTTTCCAGTCCTTGTTCCCTTAATTCTTATCCAGATGTTCTCACCCTGGTTTTCAGGATTTAAGTCTTGCACTTTGTACCAAACTGGTGATGGAACTAGTAAACGTGTTCACAAACACCCAATATACCAAACTTTGCATACTGGTGGGGTTTCAAGGGGACTGACCTCAGAGGTTGGGAGTTATAGTTCACCCACATCGACAGAGCAATGTGCACCCAACTGATGGATCTGGACCAAACTTGGTACAGATACTCAATATGACTAACTTTGAATACTGGTGGGGTTTGGGGGAGGGGACTGACCCAACATGATGGCAATTTTAGTTCTCCCTTCATCCAGAGAACCCTTGACCCCTACCGATGATGGATCTGAACCAAACTTAGCACCTAACATGGCCCCTTATGCATTTTCTAATGGGAGCATTAATAAAAAAACAAAGTTCCTAAGTCCATCAGAAATATGTGTTTCTGATGGTCTTTGGTGATCCTTCTGAACCCCCCTCATGATCCCCCAGGGGTCCCGACCTCCAGGTTGATAAATGCTGACCTATTATATCGTAACTGTTTTGTTGTGTTAGAAGTTCCAGCTCATCTTGTTTATTTCCCATGCTGTGCGTATTAGTGTAAAGACATCTAAGCCTGTGGGACATTCTCCTTAATTTGTTTGAGATTATTGTCCCCTTGCTGCTTGGTACTCTTGTGTTTGTCCAACCCCCTCTTTAGCCTTTTGTCTGTTTAGGCTTTCATAAACTACTGTTCCCAAGGATAATGTCACCCTTCCCCACACAATCTAGTTTAAAGTCTACCTGATTAGATTTGCTAGTCTCTGAGCAAAAAGATTCCTTCCTACTTCTGTGAGGTGCAGCCCATCCCATGCCAGTAGGCCATATTCTTGGACGAGCAGACCATGATCAAGGAAGCCAAATTGTTCTTCCTGACACCATCTATGGAGCCAGTTATGGGCCAGGCTGTGGCGCAGGCTGGTTAGTAGCCAGCTGCAATAAATCACTATGACCAAGAGGTCATGAGTTCGAGGCCAGCCCAAGTCAGAATGAGCACCCAACAATTAAAATTAAAAATAGCCCTGATCGTTGTTGACCTAAGCAACCCGAAAGACAGTTGCATCTGTCAAGTAGGAAAATTTAGGGACCGCTTATATGGGGAGGCTAATTTAACTGATCTACAACACCATAAAAAACATCCAGCAGCCTGCGTGCCAGATGAGGAAGTACACCATCAAAAGGACTCATGGTCACAGTGGATGAAGAAGCAGCAGCTCCTCCTGTGGCCAGAATCAAGCATACCCTCACAAAGCCAGAAGCTGGAAAGTTAAATAGCCTCTGTGTCTGTCTGTCTGTGTGTTTGTTTAATGGCATTGAATGTTTGCCATATATATGTACATTGTGATCCGCCCTGAGTCCTCTTTGGGGTAAGAAGGGCAGAATATAAATACTGTAAATTAAATTAAATTAATAAATAATTCACCTCTAATCTTTGGAACCTGGGTGGGGGGCAGGCTGAGGACCACAAAAACATTGCTGGAGGCTACCTGTGACCCCAGGATCATACTCTGCCACTCTGGTTTTCTTGGCTTAGGGCAGAGTGAGCTATATACAGCTCCCCAGACATTCTTGGATCCCAACTCCCAGCAACATGGGAAAGGGATGGTGGGAATAGCTACCCTTGAAAGGCCACACTTTGCCCAATCTGGCACGAAAAGGTTGTGCTTTAATGTATTGCTTATTTCTACTTCACATAATGAGAAAGCCATTAATCCCAAGGCTAATTAAGTGAGCCGGCAATATTGTGAGACCATCCAAGCAGATGGGGTTTGGGAAGAAAAGACTCCAACAATGGGGTAATTAATTGCTATGCAGCCAGCATTATCCAGAAAATGAATAAAAAGGGGTGGAAGTAATTGACTCATTCCATATTTCTTTCTACTATCCGTTCCTTTTGAAATACCTTATCGAGCGCTGAGTCACTAGAAGGCTGCTGGATTCCAGCTGACTGCTGAAATAAAAGAAATGTTGAACATCCAAGGAGTCCTTTTATAAATAAAGTTTTGAATTCAGCACTGCTGAGATATCCACATGTTCCTCAGTTCCAATGAATACTCCAGTATTTTGCAGAAGCAATTATTCTAATAGGTAGGAACCCTCTGAATGTGATTGAAGTTCCATTATACACAAGCACCCATATACCCACGCATTCACTTTCCAGGATTGCCTGTTCTCCTTCGACTATAATTCAGAAAAGAGAGAAGAATGGGCAGGAGACACACTGGAAATGGGAAGTAGCTTTATAAGCAAGACAATCCATGGATCCACCTAGTTTAGCACTGTGCATAGTGACTCACTGTAACTTGTGAGGGCTTCAAACAAAATTATTTCCCAGAGCATGAAGAAATCATTGGGGACTTAAATTCCTAGCATCCTCCAGTCACCACGGGGATTTCGGAATAGGAAATTACATAGTTAGGGCTTTGGGCTAGGAGGTTATACAACCACCTAAAAAGCAACATCTGCTGAGTAACACCTGCTCAAATTCTCTCTTCTATTACTGTTGTTGTGTGTGTCTTCAGGTTTCCAACAAATGGAAACCTTATCTTGGGGTTTTCTTGGTAAGGTTTGGTCAGACCTTTGGTCCTTTGTCTTTATCTCACTCTGAGACTGAGTACCCATCTAGGTTAACAGCATTGAATTGCATTACATGACAGTATAGAATCCTGCAATGCAGTTCAATGGAGTTGAACTGCATTATGAAACTACATTATATGGCAGTGTAGATGGGACCTGAGATAGTGTGATTTCCTCAGGGTCACTCAATGCATTTCCCTGGCTGAGTGGGTATTCGAAACCCTCATTTCCAGATCTGTAGCTTAGCTCTCAAACCACTCCATCACACAGGCTCTGAAAACATCTATAATATATATCAATAATAATGTAATAAAAATGTCGTTGCCTTCTTCTCCTCATAGCTCAAGTGGGGAACAACATGGTTAAAACAGACAACAGAACACAAGAAGAACATGAATCAACAATATGATGCAGCAGCTAAAACAGCCAATGGGTTTTCGGGCTGCAACAAAAGGAGTATAGTGTCTAGATCAGTGGTTCTCAACGTGTAGGTC
Organism: Anolis carolinensis; assembly: GCF_035594765.1. Taxonomy (NCBI): domain Eukaryota; kingdom Metazoa; phylum Chordata; class Lepidosauria; order Squamata; family Anolidae; genus Anolis; species Anolis carolinensis. Next base: position 13,686,149 of record NC_085843.1, read on the forward strand.
CCTAGCTGTTGGCCTACAACTCCCAGAAACCCCAGCCAGTTTACTAGCTGTTAGAATTTCTGGGAGTTGAAGGCCAAAACATCTGGGGACCCACAGGTTGAAAACCACTGGTCTAGATCAAGGGAAGTCATGGTACCCCTATATTCCAGACCTCACCAGGAATAATACTACTGTGTTCAATTCTGGTCACCACAGTTTAAGAGGGATATTGACAAGTTGGAGCGTGTTCAGAGAAGGGCAATTAAAAGGATCAAAGGAGCAGCTTAAAGAGCTGGATATGTTTAGCCTGCAGAAAAGAAAGTTGAGAGATCACATGATAGCCAAGTTTAAATGGTTATCATAAGGAAGAGGGAGCAAACTTGTTTTCTGCTGCCCTGGAGCAGAATTGCTATACCACCCTGGCTCTGCCCTTCTTCTATGCCACCATTAGATGTATAGGAACCAGCTCCAGTTTTGACTCTGGCAACTTCAGACTTACACGATAAAGTAAATATTTGAGTGTGCAAATCTAGCTTCCCACATCACAGCTCTTTCCCTGTGGTTCCATGTTTGTGTTTGAAATTAGAAGAGAGTAAAGCTGGGTTGGAACAAGATTAGTCTGATTTGCTTCCCTCCCTTTCCTTTTTCTTCTCAGTTGGGAGAATATGGCTCTGTGAAAGGAGCAAACAGTTTAGGGATGGGTGAATCTGTCAAGCTCAATTTCACTCAGGTTCTCATTTGTGCCATACTAGGTTCATTCTGCCTTGTGTCCAGACAGGAGTGCAAATGTCTTTCCAGATGGCCCAAAATAATTAGGCTTATTTTTGTGCCTGTTTTTCAAAATATATGCATTTTTATGCACACATCATTACATGTTTATGTTTTATTTTCAAGTGTTTTTTTCCTCAATGAATACAGCCTTTTTGTGAATCCCCCAAATACACACCCTTGGCCAGTATTCAAAGATGATCACCTCTTGTTCCTTCAAGGAGGGTTAATGGGTTGTGACAGTTTCCTGAATGGGCAATTTATGTGCTGGAAGTAAACACAGCCAATGCCTTGTATGGGCTGTCTGTGTCCACATGCCTAGGCATGGAAGTAAGTTGCCATTTCTGGCAGTTTTTAGCTAAACTACCGACAGCCTCCCGCATTTGCCTGAGTTAGGTGCACATGGCCCTCATAAAAGTGGAAAATTGCAAATAACAAAATTGCTTTTTTCACCTAGAAGAACACCTCTCTAGAAATGTCTAGGTTTATCATCATGACTCTATAATTGACTTCCACTGGAAGTTGACCATATAATTGCATTAGATGACTTAGAGATTCCCAGAGAGTTGTACCATTTAGAAATCTCTATGTCCTTCAGCATGGCTGGCGGCAGATGATCATAAAGTCACACTGGAGGATCTAGAAATTCTTACAGAGAACAAATATACAAATAAATCCACAATAGTGAAAATCACAAATGTGGACGATGACTATAGTACAGATTGTCTCACAAGAACACATACTGCTGTTATTGGGACCCAACCCAATCCAACCCGAGTAGAAGGAAAAGCAGGAAAAGTGAAATGCCAAAATACAGAACAGACAAAACCCAGCTTGGAAGCAGTACATGTGAAACAGATCTAGGGGTCTTAGTAGACTATAAGTTAAACCACATGACAGCTAAATATAAGCCACAGTTTTATGTATCCATGTGAAGTCCAGGAATGTATTCCCTGTGGGTATAGGGGTCATACTATATTTTATAATTCAATTCCCATCAGGTTTTTGGAAAACTAAGGGGGATGAAGAGTTTTTCCGCGTTCTTTTCCTTGTACTTCACATCTCTTTGTATAACTGATCTATAATCCTTTCTTATCACAATCTTCTTCTTTATTCTTATGCAAAGGAGGTATTACAAGAGACACAGTTAAGTCTCTAATTCTTTGTCATCCAAAGAGGAGGTTAAACCTCAACACTGGCCTTGACTCTGTGTTGCTCTGGGAAATAGGGAACATTTAAGCAGTATTAATTTATCACATGCTCCAGCTGAACTATTCCTTTACAACTCATTGCCTTTGTAACTTGCAATTAGCTCTACCTGGGAATGAAGACACACTTTTCAGCCATTCACAGGTAAATTTATTAGCTGGGAGATATATCTCCAGTTGCTTGCAGAATTGGACGTGGCATAAACTCCCAAGCTTTCCTATCCGTGAATAAACCCACTGAAGCTAGCAGGGGCTGCTTGCATATTCATTTTCCTCATTAAAAAAGGCAGTGAGATACTGAGGAGGACAGGTTGGGAGGAATCAATTATTTGTGTTCCTGTGAGAAACCAATAGAAGAATAATCTCACAGGTCATTCAGTATGCAGAGGAAAAGAAATTCACTAAATAAACTCCATTTCAAAAACTGACATTCAAGTGTCAAAACTTCAGAATGTATATTTAACAGCCTTTCCAAAAGAGATCCCTGAGCCACTAAACCTTTGGTGATAAAATTGCACAATTCCCCATACAACTTTACTGAATCCGGTTGCAACCTACACAAATTTACTGTGTTGTCATGCCCACATATTTTGTATTATTAACCTGTCTACGAAACTGTACTTGGTTGCCAAACAGGAAACTGTAGAGGGCTTTTGCATCATTATTGGCTGTGTAAAACAGAGGATTCCAAGAGCCATTCCTTGCCAAACAACCAGATAACAATTCCACACCTGTTGAAATTCTATCTATCCAATAAGGCATATGTGTCAAATTCAGGGCCCACAGGCTGTATCCGGTCTGTCGCATCATTTTATGTGGCCCTGCAAATGCTGAACTACGACTCCTGTATTTCTTATCATTAGACATCATTAGAGTTTATGGGTTTTGTATTACAGTAATATCTGGAAGGTTGCAGTTTGTTCTGTTTAGTCAGGAGAGTGGGGTTTGAACTTAGATATAATGCTTGTGGATATGATGCCTGACTTTAAAATGCCCTTCACTCATTCCCCAACCTCAGAGTCACACGTGCTGTTGGGTTGCAATTCCCATTATTCCCAGTCTGCACAATAGGTTGGGAGTTCTTGTTCAATAACCTCAAATGGGGTAAAAACTAAAGAGCACCAACTACTATGTTAATAGATAGATAGATGATAGATAGATAGATAGATAGATAGATAGATAGATAGATAGATAGATAGATAGATGATAGATAGATAGATAGATAGATAGAAGGGCCTCTGTATCCATGGCTTCTCCATCCATGGATTCAATGGCCCTTTGAAGGCAACCATAAGGCTGACGAGGCCCTTAATAAAACTAGTTTGACACCCTTGCATTAAGGGTCTAGGAGACCTCTTCAGCTTTCATCCTAGAAACCTCCAGTGTGATGCAGAAGCTATTGAACGTGTCTTCAGAATTTAAACTTACTGAGTTACACATTCCCCTATTCCAAAAAAGAAAATTCCTCAAGTGGATTTCCAGGTTTTGTGATCCTTTAAAGCAGTGGTTCCTAACCTTTTTTTGTCCAGGGACCACTTAATCAGGGACCACTCTCCAACATTAGTACCAAAAGGGTTAAAAATCAGTTTATGGTCAACTTTAGATTTGGTTTGGTTATTTGAGGCACTGATTTGGAAAATTGCATTGGATAGACCACATGCTGATATAGAACATATAACATCCAGTAGTCGCCATCTGCTCGTCCACAAAAACTGTATTTAGTAATCTAAAGCTGATGTGGTCTATCCAATGCGATTTTCCAAATCAGCATCCCAAATAACCCCAGGAACCGGCCTAAAAACAAAGACACCAAGGCACTCCCGCTTCCCGGTGCCACATGGAACGGCTCTGCTCAGGGGGAGGGAGGGAGGAGGAGGAGAAGCAGCAGTCAGGAGGCTTGTTGTCATGCTTTTCGTGGGAAGTCAGCCTCTCCCCTCCCAACATCCCTGTTGCCTCAACACTATAAAAGGGTTTCGTGAAACCAGTCAATTTCACTGCAATGGTGTAGTACCTCCTAGGAGCCTTATTCAGAGTTCTACACAATTTTACCCTCTGAATGTTTAGCTATTATTATTGTCCTGGTTTTAATTCTGTTGATGTGTTTTATTGTTTATGTAGTTAGAACAATCAATTAAAAGTATTATAATTACTCAGAACAATCAATTAAAAGTAGTATGTGTTTTAACTTGTGTTGTTGGGTTGGTCCGCATGTGAGCCGCTCTGAGTCCCTTCGGGGAGATGGAGGCGGGATACAAAAATAAAGTTATTATTAGTATTAGTAGCGGTGAGGCTGCAGACCATATTTTAGTTCTTGGGGACCACTGGTGGTCCACAGAGGTTGGGAACCACTGATATAAAGAGAGAAACTAGCAAGTCCACCCTACAATTGTATGCATTTAAGCATACATTCTCACCATCACAAGCATGACTGGTGTGGATGCAAGAACAGAACATTAAAGCCTTTTTATTTGGGCAGGTGTTTAAAACAGTAAGATTTAAAAGACTGGGCCAAGGGATCCTGCCCAAGGTTGTATACCCCTAACTGTCCCAATTTGGCAAGAACAGCTCTAGTTATTCCTCTGCTATTCCAGTTTTTAGCTCCTCCTCCCACTTTGTTCTCTGTTTGTTGGAACTGATTTGACTATTGGACCGGTTCACCATGTAACCAGGCATCAAATTCCTGCTTAGTTATGGAAACCCAATGGCTGACCTTGAGCAATTCATACTTTCTCAGCTTCAGAAGAAGGCAATGACCAAAAAAAAAACCTCTGAAAAAAAACCTATAGGAAAACATTGTGATGACTTCACCTTCGGGTTATCCAAACTCAGAAGACTTAAAGGCATGCTGCAGCATTAATGACAGTGGTCTAAAAGTAATTTAAACATTTTTTTGAAGCATACTCCCAGACTGTGCTTTTATCTATGTTTCCATACCACTATAAACATATATAGATCACAGTAAAGTGGAAATCAGATCTGATCTGCTGAATGCCTTCAGCTTTCTTATGCCTGCGAAAGTATCTCTCAGTGCAGTTTGTGCCAAATTGCTCTGAAAGGGGTCAACAGCGACGCATGTGAGAAATCGGCTGGAGCATGCAGCTTTCTCAGACCGTGAAAAGGAATTTAATGTATGACAAGGACAATGAAACAGGCTTGATGAGATTCACCATCAGATCAGAGAATGTATTTGTGTAGGAGAGTGCTGAAACAGCACTAAGCCTATGACATCTAAATTGTAAAAGGATGCTTAATGACTAAAGAAAAGGAACAGCCACATTCAATCCTTCTCCCATTAATCTTTTTTCTTAAAAAAAAATACTTTTAGAAGTCTTTGTAAAATCATACGCTTTGCAGCCCAAAAGGACATTTAAACTTGTGTCTAGCGATGCTGGATTTTAAAGCTATATTTGAAAGCTATTATGTGCAACAGAACTACAGACGAGAAGAACAGTCATTAATTTCTGTGTCCAAGGGTTCCTCTACACTGTAGAATTAATGCAGTTTGACACCAGTTAACTGCTGTGGCTCAGTGCTGTGGAATCCAGGGAATTGTAGTGCCTGGGTTATACAATCTTCAGCCTTCTCAATCAAATAGTGTTGGTGCCTCACCAAACTACAGCTCCCTGGATTCCATGGCATTGATCCATGGCAGCTAAAGTGGCATCAAACCACATTAAATCTACAGTGTAGATGTACCCCTAGATGAAATAGGCTGCTTTGCTATGTCTCCCCTTTGTGAATGCACAAATGTTGTTTTCTTTAAAATCAGAATTGCATAAAATTTATTTATTATTTATTTACAGCATTTATATTCCGCCCCGAAGAGGACTCAGGGCGGATCACATTACACATATAGGCAAACATTCAATGCCTTTTAACATAGAACAAAGACAAGACAAGACATAGATTCCGAGCGGGCCGCGAACTCATGACCTCCTGGTCAGAGTGATTCATTGCAGTGATTCATTGCAGCTGCTCTCCAGCCTGCCCCACAGCCCGAGCCCAAACTTGGGCAAAACAAACCTATAAAGGTTGTGTATTCCATATTTAAAATGCTTGAGACTCAAAGTGTCAGGCTCCTTTAGCTTTTGGATATACAAACAAAATGTATTTATGAACAAAATCATATATCTTGGCAAAGAGACCCAGTGCTTCACATGCCTCTTATAGATATAGCACCGCCATAGCACCCTCAGGTTGAAAAATGATGCATGTTTTTTCCCAACTTCATATTAGAAAATTACTTCTGGGTCAGCCCACAGAAGCAATTAAGCCAAGTGCAGCACTGGAGATGTTGATCTGCTTTCAAACTGCTTTTTGTATCAATATTGATGATTTAATTCTATTTTAATGCTGATCTCTCACAATGTTTTTAGCAATACTGTATTCCTGCTTTGAGTTAATAATAAAGAACATCATCCTCATCACTGGTTATGCTTGATTAAAGTCACAATCCAACAACATCTAAAGAACTAAAAGTCATCTACCCTGGACCAAGGCCGGTATATTTTCTAAACATCTTCCAAGTTTCCAAAGCTCCACAGGGGAGATAGTCTCCAAAACATTAGACAACTACAGAGTGACTGCTTTTGCTCTCTGCTAAAAGATGCCACTGCTGAATCTCTCAGAAAAGAAGAAAACTACACATGTTGCCTTAATACAGTCAAATGCCTCAACAGCATTAACTCTGATGCAACAAGGAAAGCCAAGAAGATACAAAAACCACAGGTACAATATGATACAAAAACCATTGTACAATGTCCTGCAGGAGAGAAGATTGGCTGAACTGAACAGCTCCAAAGTGAGAAGAACAGAAAGAAAGACAGCTTGAAGTCCAATGAAACCTTGCAGACTTGGGTCAAAATGATCCAGGGGGCACAAAACCCATGGGCCTTCAACTGTGTTTATTTTTCCGTTTTAATTTTTAAATCCTCTTTTGATCATAATTGTCTTGACAATAAAGAAGACAGTCTAAAAATGAAATAGGAAACAGCAAATGATTTCTTTCAATCAGGCAGCAAATTTGTTTTGGGTTTTAGTCCAGAATGTAAAGTATTTTTTTGTGTGCATGAAACAAAGTCAATGTACAATGAATCATCAGAAAGCCAAGTATCATGTTGACAATTTTATGGACCCATGTCCACAAAATGTGAACAATTTCAGATTTCAGAATTCTGGATAAGAGATACTCAAACTGGATAGGAATTTTGGGCCCTTTCACATTACACATTTTTTTCCAATTTAATTGTTCCATGGAATCCTAGGATTTATTTCTCAAATTGTGAGTAGTCACATGGGTTATCTAGGTTTTAATCACCCATCTTGACTATGAAAAATACTGTCCCATGAACACATGTCACAACTAGGAGTAGGTGAGAAAGTCACTGTACTTGCATTTTAATGTGAGAAAACTAATTTACACTTTAGGTGACTAAACACACTTCGCTAATGAAGTCTTTGCACTGCTGAGGTTAATGATGCTCTTTGGAGGAGGACTGGTACATGAAAAACAGAGTGTGTGGCTTTCTAACATGTACACACCAAGACTTCTCCCCCCAATGGAAATAGATATAGTTGCTTCCTAAGTAGCTATGTCCATGGGCATTGCTGAGCACTAATTTTAAAAATGGGCACAAAAGGCGAAATAATATAGAAAGAATATGGATGGGTTCATGCACGACAAAAAGTAAAACAGTTCAATGTGTTTCGGCAAGCGTTTTATTCAGAATTGACTCTATGTACATGTTTCATTGTGTGACAGTTATGTTTCCAAGACCAAGGTACTGGAATCATGAATGAAATAACTGGATTTGGGTTCACCCTATACCTTCCCACTTTGAAGAGGTGGAAGGTGCCAAAGTTCCTTCATGTTACATCTGCTCAAAAGAACACAGAACCTGTTATTCAGCTGAGTTGGACCAATGTTTGTGTCTCACATTGTCAACTCAATGGGCAGTAAAAGGTAAGGTAGGTTTTCCCCTGACGTTAAGTCCATTCATGTCTGACTCTGGGGGTTGGTGTTCATCTCCATTTCTAAGCCGAAGAGCCAGCGTTGTCCGTAGACACCTCCAAGGTCATGTGGCCGGCATTACTTCATGGAAAGCCATTACCTTCCCGCCGGAGCAGTACCTATTGATCTACTCACATTGGCATGTTTTCAAACTGCTAGGTTGGCAGAAGCTAGAACTAACAGCAGACACTCACTCCACACCCGGGATTTGAACCTGTGACCTTTCGGTCTGCAAGTTCAGCAGCTCAGTGCTTTAACACACTTTGCCACTGGGGCTCCTTTTCAATGGGCAGTAGCTCATTCTTGTTTTAGACTTGGGGGCTTCTCCGCCCTTTCTTGAGAAATCATTTCCAATCAGATCAGACCATAGTTAGCTTCAAAAACCAGATGTGACCCAATGTGTTCAAGCTTGTTATAATGAAGATAATGGAGATATCGGTGGAGATTCCTCTATATGGATCTGACCTTCCCAGAGGAAAATCCTTACCTTGGAGTAAGGTTTCTAGAATGGGTTGAAATATAGTCCTTCAGGCTTCCAAAGTCCTCAAACACCTCCCCCCTTTAATTTCAGGAGTGATTTTTTTTATCCAGACCTCCCAAATTCCCTATATTCCCAAAAATAAAAAGTAAGAGAGGAAGAGAGATGAAAATCTGTCAAAAAGAAATTGGAAGTGATACAACATAATTTCTGGTAGCATCAGGCATGTTAGTATGACCTTCACCGATTCTGTGGTTGTCTCACACCGTGTAATGTTTCTCTTGAACCCTTCATGGCCTCATTTAGGCTGAATGCAGTTCTCCCTGATTTAAATGTATGTTCTGATATGGTCAAGAATGGCATGGCAACCTGCCAGAAACCTGCCAGTAGACAGTTAATTTAGATCCAGACAGAACAAGCACCAATTTGTGAAAACTGACTACCCTGAGAATCCCTAAGGTTGATATGTATTGTTTTATAATAAAAATGCAAGGAGTTATACTATGTTTTTTCACAGGTCCTAGCACAGAGCTCTTAGAACTTTGAGTGCTTTACATAACTAATTAACTTTCTGTGAAAATGGAGCTGTGTAAAAATCTATATTAAATTATATCTATGATGGAAAAAAAATAGAACCACTGAAGAAGAAACCATTGGATGTTTTAGAGCCATTTGGGAAAACACAAGGGTATTTTGTGGAACACCTAGATGGGATATATCTAATTATTTCTTAATACTGCTTGCATAATATGTGTTAATTTATTGTCAGCAACTCAGATAAGAGTTATGAAAGACTTGGGTTAATGATATAAGTGTTCTAAATTACACCATTAACTGTTGCAATTTGGACAGAACTGTGAATTGCTAGGCATGGTTTGAAGAGCTGGTGACCACAGAGTCATCGGCTTTGCTATTATTTGTAATCAAATTGACTTTGACGTATGGCATGGGACACTCCCAAGTGCCCCTATTATCAAAAGGCTTGAAAAGGTCTTGCAGACTTAGGGTGAACCTTCATTGTAAAATTAATGCAGTCTGACAGCATTTTAACTTTGACACCATGGCTCAATGCTATGGAATCTTAGTAGTTCAAGTTTTACAAAGTATTTAGCCTTCTCTACAAAAATGTGCTAGTGCCTCACCAAATACAAATCCCAAGATCTTATAGCACTGACTATGGCAGTTAAAGGGGCATCAAATTGCATTGATACTATAATGTATATGTACTCTCAGAGCTGTGGGATTTTTGATTGGGTCTATCCACCTGTAATTTATTTATTTATTATTTATTTACAACATTTATACCCCGCCCTTCTCACCCGAGGGGACTCAGGGTGGCTTACAAAAATTGGCAAAATTTAATGCCCAAGATGCAATCATAAAAACAAAACAATATAAACAGATCCATTAATAACATTGTTAAAACACATTATAAAAACCTTAAAAACATATATATAATTAATTCCATTCGTCCGAGATCCTCATGCTTCTACTTTACTGAGTATTATTATTTTTTCTAAACTGTCTTCTCGTGATATGTACAAATAGGATAGTCTCCGTTAAGTCCTTTTGGCTTCTAGGAAAGGTTCAGGCAGAACTCACTCTAAAACCCATTCATTTGTCTTTTTCTTAGTACAGTAGAGTCTCACTTATCCAAGCCTCGCTTATCCAAGCTTCTGGATAATCCAAGCTATTTGTGTAGTCAATGTTTTCAATATATCATGATATTTTGGTGCTAAATTCGTAAATACAGTAATTACAACTTAACATTACTGCATATTGAACTACTTTTTCTGTCAAATTTGTTGTAAAACATGATGTTTTGGTGCATAATTTGTAAAATCATAACCTAATGTGATGTTTAATAGGCTTTTCCTTAATCCCTCCTTATTATCCAAGATATTTGCTTATCCAAGCTTCTGCCGGCCCGTTTAGCTTGGATAAGTGAGACTCTACTGTATATGGTCTCCATAGGATTCTCTTCCAGCATCACATTTGCAATGAATTGATTCTCTCTTCCTATCAGCTTTTTTCAGCGTTCTGCTTTTACAACCATATGTGGAAACTGGAAATATTATGACATAGACAATCTGTACCTGGATATTAATCATATAGCTTTACAATTGACTTTCATCATAGCTGCTTTTCTGAGTTCTTCTTCCTCTAATTTCTGGATAATAGTTTCACTAAAACAAGGGATGGAAAATCTTGAACTGTAATTCCCCTTAAAGTGGCACACAACTAAATGTGTTGTTTTTCTTGTTCCCCTTTAATCCACTTTTTACTTAGGATGATCCTCTACCACTGGGATTTTTTTGACAAGATTTGATCCGAGGAAGTTAGTTTTTGCTCTCCTCTGAGGCTGTGATCAGGTGACTTGCTCAAGATCACCCAGTGGGTTTCCATGTCTGAGCAAGATTCTGAACCCTGATCCACAGCACCATAGGTTTTCCAAAATCCAAAACACTTCTGGCCCCAAGCCTTTCAGATAAGGGATATTCAGCCTCTATTTGACTTATTAAAACCAAATTCTCAGCCCTCCTATATATGATCTGATCAGTGGACTCCAACACACAATGTTAAATGAGGTCTTGGCACTTAAAAATCTTCCCACTCAAAGAATACAAAAGCTTAACAGAGAAATTGCAAACATCTTACTTTGCATCCTTTACCTAATGCAGCTCTATTTCATCTTCAACTACATCTGCAGCTGTAGGAAGCAACAAACATGCTGTGCTTGATTTAGCTTCATCTTCTGGATTTAACAGCATCTTCTTGGCAACAGATTTTGTGATATGTCACTGATTTAATTACACATCCCTTGCATTCTACATAATTATAGTGCTATAATCCACTTTTAACTGCCATGGAAATATCTTATAGAGCCCTGGGCTTTGCCGATTAGTGTGATACTAGAACTTGTTGATTGAGAATTGCAAATACCACTCCCTAAACTGCAAATCCAGAGTTCAATAGTATGGTACCATGGCTGTTAAGTGATATACAGTTGGCCTTCCGTATTTGCAACTTCATGAATTCTACCATGTCACCATCCGTATTTGGAAAATATTCCCAAAACATTCCAAAAACCAACCTTGCTTTTGCCATTTGGCTAAGAGACACCATTTTACTACATCGCTGTATATAATAGGACTTGAACATCTACTGATTTTGGTATCTACAGGTAGTCCTGGAGCCAAAACTCAGTGGATTTCAAGGGCACACCATAATTGTGCAGTTTTAAAGGAAGGAACAACAAGAGCCTTCTATCCCAACCTCTTGCCATATGGAAACACATGACTGAAGTACAGTATTCCCTCACTATCTTGTGGTTCATTTTTTGCGGATTCGCTGTTTCGCAGTTTTTCAATAAACTCTAAAAGACTATTATAAATCATTTTAAAAATTACAATTTACAACCTAAGGAAGGGAAGAAGGAGAAGCTGAAGGGAGAGAAAAGGAGCCTAAGTTGCAATGGGAGGAAAAGGAGGCGATTTATCAACAAAAGATTGGTTAATAAAGACTTAAAATAGTGTATAACTACTAAAATAATGTATAAATATTAAAATAAATATAGTGTCCCTACTTCATGGATTTTCACTTATTGTGGATGGTCCTGGAACCTAACCCCAGCGATAACTGAGGGAACACTGTACTCTCAGTTGAAAACCAACCAAGAAGTTTCTTTCATGTCATTCTTACTAGAGATTTTCTGAAGGTGGAGGGACTAAGAGAAAGACAGCTCCCCAAATTCAGAAGGCCAGGGCAGATTGATCAGAGAGAACATGGTGCTTCAGACAGAATCATAGACTTGGAAGAGAACATAAAGGGTGATCCATACAACCCCATACAACTTTCAGTGATGGAGTGTCCATCACACGGTGAGGCAGCCACTCCACTGACAAATGCCTCTTACTACAAGGAAGTTTTTCCCAATCTTCAGACAGAATTTCCTGCTTAGCAATTTGCATCCATTGGTGGCTCATCTCCCAGTCTCCAGAGCAGCAAAAAAGACATTCACTTTTAGCCCTTCAGATATTTAAATATGGCATACCATCATGTCAACTCTCAGACTTCTTTTCTCTAAGCTAAGCATATTCAGCTCCATAAGGCATTCCTCACACAGTCTGGCTTCTGGATGTTTTACCATCTTGGTTGCTCTCCTTCAAACATATTGTACACAGTATTCCAGGTGAAGTAAAGTAAAGGTAAAGGTTTTCCCCTGACATTAAGTCTAGTCGTGTCCGATTCTGGGGATTGGTGCTCATCTCCATTTCTAAGCCGAAGAGGCGGCGTTGTCTATAGACACCTCCAAGGTCCTGTGGCTGGTATGACTGCATGGAGCGCCATTACCTTCCCACTGGAGTGGTACCTATTGATTTACTCACATTTGAATGTTTTCAAACTGCTAGGTTGGCAGAAGCTGGTGCTAACACCAGGCACTCACCCCGCTCCCTGGATTCGAACTGCCGTCAGCAAGTCCAGCAGCTCAGCAGTTTAATCCACTGCATCACCAGGTCCACGCAAAATACAACCAAAGAGTAAAGCTATTTCTTCCCTAAATTTGGACACTGTATTCCAGTTGAAGTAGTCTATAATTTTGGCCACTGCACTATATTGCAGATTCATATTATCCTTGCGGTCCACAGAAGCTCTGAATCGATTGTATAGCTCCAAAATATAGCATATAGTTGACCCTCCATATTTGCAGATTTAACTTTTACAGATTTGATCATTCAAATATTTAATGTGTTCTCTCTAGGAATCTATACTCAAACAGGAGGACATAGAGATTTTAGAGAGAACACTTATTGCGTTATTTGTAGGTCCTCCAGCACAATTTTATGATCAACTTCTAGCAGGGTCATTCACAACTCATTGATACACAATCCAGCTCATGCTTTGTCACTTACTGTATATACTCGAGTATAAGCCTAGTTTTTCAGCCCTTTTTTAGGGCTGAAAAAGCTCCCCTCGGCTTATACTCGAGTGATGGTCCTGGCCGGCTTCTATTCAGGTCAGCTTATACTTGAGTATATAGGTATTCAGAGTTGGACAGTCTTATCTTATTAAAGTCTTATTATTATATTAAATTACAGTTTTATATAAATATTCAAAAACATTTAACCTACTGATGCCTCAAATAATGAAATTTTATTAATATCTATTTTTATTTTTGAATTTGACCCGTAGTTGCTGCATTTACCACCCTCGTCTTATACTCAAGTCAATAAGTTTTCCCAATTTTTGCGGTAAAATTAGTTGCTTCGGCTTATATTCAGGTCAGCTTATACTCGAGTATATATGATATTTTATCTATATTTTACATGGAACTTGAGTACCTTTGGATCTTGGTATCTGTGGTAGATCCTGGAATCAATCTCCCATTAATTTAGAGGCCAGCTGTACCTTTAATTTAATGTTTTAAATTGTTTTAATTCAATAGATGGTTTAATACTGTCTCAATCTTAATTTTCATGTTTTAACAACATGCAGTTTTACTTGTTTTCCCTTCAATTCTGTATGCTCTGAATTTCATTCTTAAGGAAAAACTGAGGGATTGATTGATTAAATTGACAACATCCTGTTGTGGCATTATATACTTTTGTGAACATTTGCCTATTTTCCTGCAGCCCCTTTATCACTTATTTCTGAAGCAATCTTTATACATTTAAAAAGTTGCTGTTACCTTTATTTCTTTCTCCTTATCCCCATAATAGATAATAAAGTGACAAACTGAGTGATGTTGCTTCTTGCTGTTTTCTTTCACACTCTCTTTTTTGTGCCTGAGAACTAATCCTAATTTGGTGCTGTTGTGTGCTTAGATCACACAGTTTGGTGTTTGGTAGTTAAAGCTTTGAACTGGAAATGAATCTGTTCTGATTTTAACTGATGGCATGACCTACTTACACACACATACAGACACATCATTTCTTCCAAAGTTCTGTAGACATTTTGTCTGAGAAATCTCCCATTAATTGTGCATACCAGCACTGGCTCGCTTGTCACTTCAGATATTTAATGTAGGGCTTTAAGACTTGGCTTCCTAAAAGTTACTGCTTAAACGGCCTAGGGAGGCACAGAGCTTAGAAAGTTCCTTTTAAATGCATATTGTTGCCGTTTCATTTCTAAGGCTCTGAAAATACAGTCAGCCTTTTGTATACCTGGATTTTGCAACCATGGATTCAGCCAACCATGACTCCAAAATATTTGAGAAAAGAAATTCCCCAAAGCAAACTTTGGCAAGTACCATTTTACTAAGGTAAAGGTAAAGGTTTCCCCTGACGTTAAGTCCAGTCGTGACCGACTCTGAGGGTTGGTGCTCATCTCCATTTCTAAGCCGAAGAGCCGGTGTTGTCCATAGACATCTCCAGGTCACGTGGCCGGCATGACTGCATGCAGCGCCGTTACCTTCCTGCTGGAGTGGTATCTATTGATCTACTCACATTTGCACATTTGGGTATTCACAGGGGTCTTGGAAACAAGCCCCAGCGGATACCAAGAGTCCTTTGTAGTTTGCTGCAGCTATATGTTTTGCAAGGAAACACTTCCAATGGTCATTTCTGAAAAGGAATTGAAGCAGATACTAAAATATCTGAATGCTTAAAGTTTCTGACCTATGGTACAAAAAGCACCCTTTTCCTGTTGTCAAAAGCTTTCGTGGCTGGGATCACAGGGTTGTTGTGTGTTTTCCGGGCTGTATGGCCATGTTCCAGAAGCATTCTCTCCTGACATTTCGCCCACATCTATGGCAGGCATCCTCAGAGGTTGTGAGGTAGACATGAGAGAAGTAAGCAGCATTGGCTGTACCAGCTACAACTGGCAAAACTTACTTCATGAGTTCCTGCAACTTGTAAAGACTCTCCAGAGGTAAATCTATGTATTGACCCAACTTAATGTTACCCCTTCCTTCTCAGTTGTTGTAATCCCAGGACTTACCCACCACTCTGCATCCACATCTTAGAAGCAAATAGGCTAAATTAAACATTCCTTATACACTATTTTGATTGCACACATCTTCCTCTATTGCCCATGTGTCAAACTCCAGATTGCAAACTGTTCTTTTATATTGTTTACTCCAATGGTATGGAGCCCTGGTGGCGAAGTGTGTTAAGCACTGAGCTGGAGACCAAAAGGTCCCAGGTTCAAATCTGGGGAGTGGAGTGAGAGCCCGCTGTTAGCTCCAGCTCCTGCCAACCTAGAAGTTCAAAAACATGCAAATGTGAGTAGATCAATAGGTATCACTCCGGCGGGAAGGTAACGGCGCTCCGTGCAGTCATGCTGGCCACATGACCTTGGAGGTATCTACGGACAATGCCAGCTCTTCAGCTTAGAAATGGAGATGAGCACCAACCCCCAGAGTCAGACATGATTGGACTTAACGTCAGGGGAAAACCTTTACCTTTACCTTTTACTCCAATGGTACTGTATATGTTAGATATTCATTTCAAACTCTGCAGTAGTAGAGAAACCATGTTTCTGGATATTGCTGGACTAGCAAAATTTCTTCATGATACAAAGATTATACATTTTTTAAAAAAATTTTAAAATATTAAATGCAGAACAAAACAGCATTGACTTTCTTAGGATATCTGTGGTGGCCCATGAATCACACATCAGTGGGATAATGAATCCACTCTGAGTTTTAGTCTCAAATTCAAAGGAGAAATCCAAGATCTTGAATCTGTTTTGGAGTCATGTTTTAGTACTTTGGTTATTAACATCCAGACTGAAACCCAGAATGAATTTCCTGCTCTCCTGACATGAGAGCCACTTCTCACTACTGTATGATCTCCAAGCAAGAAGAACTTTAGAAGATTTTAAATCAAACCCCGACCTCATCATGC
Source organism: Anolis carolinensis (assembly GCF_035594765.1). Classification (NCBI taxonomy): domain Eukaryota; kingdom Metazoa; phylum Chordata; class Lepidosauria; order Squamata; family Anolidae; genus Anolis; species Anolis carolinensis. The sequence goes on from NC_085843.1 coordinate 13,702,439, forward strand.
TTATCTAAGTCAGCGTCCTAGGATGCTTCTACCCTGTCTTCTGGACAGACCCATGCTGGCCATGACACAATGTTGCGTGACTTCCAGCAGTGGAAGTGTCATTGGATGCTTCCCCCACAACACAGAAGGCTTTCCATGTGGTGCTGGCTCCAATTGAGCCAACATGAATCCTCTACAGAAAGGCAACACTTCCCACATATGATGTGGGTAACGTCACCGAAAGGGAGCTGGCACATGGGGTAACATATTCTTCCCGATGCCCCTTTCTTTTCTCACTGAAGTCTTTTGTGATGAGGCCCATTTTGTCTTTCCTCTGAGTTTACACCTCTCGGATTTTCATTAGACACAACAGCTTTATAAATAATTATCTTTTTTTGGCAAAATCTATTTTTATTTGTTACTAAGGAAACCTTCCATGTAAAAGCACCTGTTAATGTTTTATCTTTTTTTTCCAGTCTGAAGACCTTGGTAATAAAATAACAGCAGCAACAAAAGTCACTTCCTTTAGAAAAGCATCCACAGTATGACTCTCCATAATAGTTTGACATGTACCTGCAGTTTCACCTACCCACATCCAACAAAATATATCTTCTCTAAGAATTTTTGGTCTTCCAGGCAATTTTATAGATACCATTGAGTTGCCCTGGAAGACATACAAATTCCTAGAGAGGATACTTTACTAGGAATTTTCTGGGTTCTCCAGGGTGACTTCTGACTGAAGTTGAATATTTCAGTAATGTTTGCTATTATCCAAGTCTCTAGTATCCATCACAATTTCAGGAACATATTCTCCATGGATATGGGAGTTGTACTGTCATATGAATTAGACATCACTACCTTGGTCCATATATCAAATGGACTATGTACTGGGAATATCACATCAGGACAACATATTTTATGTGTGACCAAGACCAAAAAAATAATATATAACTCTCAACATATAAGACTTTAGTCTTATAAAGTTCTTCTTGCCTGGAGATCACACAGTAGTGAGAAGTGGCTCTCATGTCAGGAGAGAAGGGAATTCATTCTCGGTTTCAGTCTGGTTATTTAAGAAGATAGCCAAAGTACTAAAACAAGAGTTCAACATAGTCTGTCTTCTTCAAAGGAATTTCTCCTTTGAAGTTCAGACTAAAACTCAGAATGGATTCACGATTTAAGCAAAACAATATGTTTGAGAACCACATATGTGGGGCTGATCAGGGTAAATTGTAGGAGTGATAAGGAAATATGATGTATTATTCAATTTCATCATATTTATTTACTGTATTGTCATAAGTGTCTTATTTTAACTTATTACATAGAGTGTAATCAAGTGCTATCAAGCCTTGTTGTTTGGTTTGGTATTGTGATATGGCCTAAGGACTAATCAATAAAATTCATTCAATTCAATTTGACATCAATTATGTGTTCATAGCAGTGTTAATCTCTACTCTGAACCTTGATCAGTACTCAAGAAGCACATTTTTAACCACTTGATTTCCCCATCCCTAAGTAGGAAACAGATTATATCAAACCTATCAGAAGAGTTCTAGTCCAGGGGCATATTATACAAATACTTTGGACATCTTTTTCTTGGACTAAAGAGAACAAATCTAAAGAGACAAAAATCAGGCACTATGTTAATTTATACAAAAATGGCAGTAGGCAATGCACACACTTCTTTAAAACTGCCTTCTTCCTTTTAGCTTTCTTCACTGTCCAGCTGTCTCAACCATACATAGAAAGTTGTTTATGCTATAGAATAAACCGATTATATCATTAGTCCTACTTTTTTCACACTACCTTGGTAGCTTCCAAGCATCTCATTGAGCCACAAATCCCAGAATTCCCAAGGATGGAGTTACAATTATTAAAGTTCTACTAGAAAGCTAACTGTAGCAGAAGCAATGACTAGAACATTTTACTTGGTGGATCCTTTAAAGAAGAACCAAGGTTGACAGAACACACAAACAAATAGGTGTTTAGTGCATTAAAATTGCACATTGCACCAGCTTGCCTGCTCACAATGGAAATTTTATTAACAAATGTCTCCAACAGCACCAAATTTAGTTCATATTTAGAGTGGCATAAGGCAAGTACAGCATGGCTCCCTGCTAGTACTCCAACTCAAGGCAGATGGGATCCAAAGAAGTTCAAGATGACACCTGTTCTGATAGATTTCAGTTTTGAACTACCCAAAGAACAGAGAGGCAGGTGAACAACAATGAAAAGTATAAATGTGTTCAGAATAAACATGTACCAGACAGCCCAATTAACAAAAGATGGCCCAGTCCAAGCAAATTATTCTGGCTCACAGAACTTTTGGGAAAGAACCTACACACACAGTACAAACACATGCACACACTCTCACCATCTGTGCCAGATCAAAATTATTAGAACTAGAATTTGTTATCACAGGGTATAGGGCCTGATGATGCCATCAAGCATAGGGTTGTCAGATCTCAGGGTTTGGCCCAATTCCCAGCTTTTGAGGGTCATTTCCAGATGGGAGACAAGAGTATAGCTCCAGTCAAGAGGAAAAGCTGTGTGCAAATAACCAACAGTTTGTTATAATTTGCAAGTCTTTCTTGACTGATTTCTGAAACTTGAAAAGACTCTCCAGAAGGGCTATGTATGGACTTAGTTAGCTTCCTTCCTTTCTCAGACATCAAAGTACCAAGGCTCACCTTCCTGCTCTGCATCTGCTTTCTGACAAATAAGGCAGATGCAATGTTCATCCCAAAGTAGGTGAACAACTGTGGTTGGGATTGACTGCACTACACTGCATATCTATTCCTACATCTTCAGATTTTAGCCTTAAGACTACACTCCTGAACTGGTAAGACTAATCCAGCATAATATGTCAAGAAGCAGTTTGAGGCATCACTCTCCTCTTCGGGGTGGCTTTTCTGCCTCCCTCTCCTGCCATTTTGTGCCCAGTGCAGACTGTTAATCCAGTTGGTTTGCCACACATTATGGAGGAAAACTGGCATTATGCCACAAATACATTTGGAGTTTTTAAAATATGCTTGCAGAACAATGGCAAGCAACAAATCTGATTCAGCTGGTTGCAGATGAGCCAGATGCCCCATTCACTCTCAGCTGGCAGCTGCCCTTGGCATGGGAGGAATCCAAGGAAGAGGGAGAAGAAAAACAGCTGCAGAATTACAAAGGACAATTCAACTCTTTCATCAGGCAAGCAGCAAACAGAAGCCAGGATAGACCTCAAGAGAGACCCAATGGGAGCAAGGAAGCTTTGGAAACGAAGAAGGAAGCAGTCAAGTAGGGTTCAAGCACCAGACCATTTGCAGTATAATAAACATCAGAATAAGAATAATGAGCCAAAACAAAAGCAATTATTTCTGTAGTATTGTTGATGGGTTGAGTATCTCTTATCTTGAAATCCAAAATCTGAAATATTCCAAAACCCAAAATGTTTCCGCATGGGTGGCTAAGATAGCAACACCTCTGCTTTCTGATGTTTCAATGTACACAAAAATTGTTTCATGCACAAAATTCTTTAAAAAATATTTTATATAATATGACCTTCAGGCTATGTATCTAAAGTATACATAAAACATAAATGGATGTTATGTTTAGACTTGGTTCCCATCTCCAAGATACCTCATTTTTCCAGCTATGCAAATATTCCAAACTTTTTTTTAAATATGAAATTCAAAACATTTTTGATCACAACCAAAATTGTAACGTACGGTATGGCTCCTTATCTACAGATTTGATATTCATGGTCTCACTTACTCATGCTCCAAAAATGACTACACCCACCTAGTCACCTGGAAATGCTTGTAGGTCCCACTAAGTTTGTCTATGGTATGTTTCTAGATGAAGTATAGTCAAAATATAGGATTCACTATTGTCCAATTTCAAGGTGGTCTTGGAATGTATCCACCATGGATATCAGGGTCATATTGCACTATGATGCTCTCTATTATTTCAGTGCTCAGAAACCAGCTTCCAATTATTAATATTTTAAACCTTATTAATTTAAATCTTATTAATTATAACAACTAGCATGATAGAGAGATGTGTGTGTTGGCTCTGGGAGATCAGAGTTGAAATTCCCATTCTGGTTTTCAAGAATCCGAGGGTGTATCCACCCTCTAGAATTGATGCATTTCAACACCATTTTAACTAACAAGGTTCAATGCCATGGAATCACTGGAATTGTAATCTGGTGGAGCAGCAGCATTATTTGGCAGAGAGAGATGCTCCATGGGATTGAGCCATAGAAGTTAAAGTGGTGTCAAACTGAAATCCTTCTTCAGTGTGACACATCCCTAGTCCAACACTCAAACAAATATATGGTAATATACCTAAAGAAAAAGGAGTATGTTGTGCAAAGCCCCCTTCGGGGGAGATAAAATGGGGTATGAATAATAATAATAATAATAATAATAATAATAATAATAATGCACTTTCTACTTCTGGAATTATAGAAGTCCCCTTTGGGAGAGATAAAGCAGAATATAAACACATAATAATAATAATAATCATCATCATCTTCAGCTGCTGCAAAAAAATAGCACAAACTGACTACAAGCAGAGTCATAACACCGTTGCTCAAACGATTCATTGGAACTTGTGCCACAAATATCATCTGCCTGCGACAAAGAACTGGTGGAATCACAAGCTGGAAAAAGTTACAGAGAATGAGCATGTCAAGCTACTCTGGGACTTCCGAATTCAGACAGACAGGGTTTTGGAGCACAATACTCCTGACCTCACGATCGTGTTAAAAAACAAAGTATGGATTGTCGATGTAGCAATCTCAGGTGATGGCATGATTGAGGAGAAACAACTGGAAAAGTTGACACGATATGAGGATTTAAAGATCGAAATACAAAGATACTGGCACAAGCCAATAAGGGTGGTCCCAGTGGTGATTGGCACACTGGGTGCAGTGCCTAAAGGCCTTGGCCTGCACTTAAACACAATCGGCACTGATAAAATTACCATCTGCCAGCTGCTGAAGGCCACCTTACTGGGATCTGCTCACATTATTCGCCAATACAGTCCTAGACACTTGGGAAGTGTCCGTTGTGTGATCCAATATAACAGCCAGCAGAGTGTCTGCTGAGGACTCATCTTGTGTTTCAAATAATAATAATAATAATAATAATAATAATAATAATAATAATAATAATAATAATAATAATAATAATTGATATGAAATCCAGCATATCTATCTTGTATGCTGTGTCATACAATATAATAATAATAATAATAATAATAATAATAATAATAATAATAATAATAATAATAATACTTCTGGAATGATAGAAGCTTGTTTTTCCAAGCACTGAACAATACACAGAGGATTATTTCATCATACAAGTCCTTAGTTTACCCCTCCTTGCTTTCACCTCAGTGTAAACTAGGCCAGTGTCACTCAGTCTTGGCATGGCCTCATAAAGAGCAAAAGTGGGCCATCCTGTTTTCCACTTAACTAGAACTAGAACACTGTTCTCATCCAAATTACACACATATAAGGAAACAAGAGGGCCCTTTGGGGCAGGTCAGAGGTCTCTCTAGTCTAGCACTGTATTTATGCACAGCCTAAGAGAAGCCCACACACACAAAAAGCCGTTGACAGCCAATGACAGCCACAACCTCCATAAATTGATCAAATACTTCTTTAAAGACAGAACTAGATAAAATACTCTCCATCTATCTCGATTGCCACTGCCCTAGTCTCAGAGGGAGAGAAGATGGGGCAGGCACACCTCCATCATGTCTAGCCCAGAAGCAGATGAAAGGTCCTTCTGCTTCAACGGATGATCCCAGATTATGATATCATGAGAAAAAAAAGCTGCTCCTTCTTCACTTTCCCAACACCATGCATGATTTTATATGCATCTGTCATCTATCATGTTTTCTCTTACTCCCTTTACATACACAAAACCATGGTACGTAAAATATGCACTGGTGCAAGAATCTTTACAAAAAGGGAATTAAGGTTTTTAAAAGTCTCCAAAAGCAAAGACTTATAATGCATGGAATGAAAATTCAAAAGAAGAACAGATGGGTCTGACTACTGTTCAACATGGAGCCCTTTCCAAGAACATTTTGTTTTAACACTATGTAGTCACAAATGCTAGGTTGTTAAATTTGGAAGTGTACATACTTTGACGGTACTCCTGCATGCATTCATGCTCTGGATCATAGAATCATAGAATAAAAGAGTTGGAAGAGACCACATGGGCCATCTAGTCCAACCTCCTGCCATACAGGAAAAGCACAATCCAAGTATCCCTGACAAATGGCCATTCAGCCTCTGTTTAAAAGTTTTCAAGGAAGGAGCTTCCACCACACTCTGAGGCAGAGAGTTCCCCTGTTGAACAGCTCATACGATCAGAAAGTTCTTCCTAATGTTCAGGTGGAATCTCCTTTCCTGTAATTTGAACCCATTGCTCCTAGTCCTAGTTTCAACAAGTCTACTCTCTCTTCCTTATGACATCCTTTCATGTCTCCTCTCAACCTTCTCTTCTGAAGGCTAAACATATCCAGTTGTTTAAGATGCTCCTCATATGGCATGGTATTAATGCTGATGTAGGGGGTCATTCTTGTGCTACAGCTGATGATGAAGAGTCCATCTAATACTTCAGCAATGGAATATCCTAACTACGTTCTGCTGATCAGTAGTAGAAGCTTGACTGCCATACATACAATATTATACTGATTATGTGACCCATTCTTGTCCCTTAAAACCTCAATGGAGACCTTTATACTATGTACTCAAAACTTCTGTTAATGTTCTTTGTGGTACCATAAGTAGCCATGCTCCCTTCCTCGTGTTGCTATTATTTGAAGCTTCATACGATTTTCCTTCCTTTCCAGAATATTGATGCATTTCCTAAAGTGTAGTTTTTGGCACCACAATTTCCAAATTAGAATACCCTGTCATGTATACTGCTATCCTTTTGTACCTTCCACCAGTAGAATGTTCCTCCCTAAGACCTTCTCTGAAACAGAATTTATATCTTGTGTGCTGAGAAGTCCCCCACCATATTGCTTTACAAAATCTCTAGCAACCATTTCCTTTCATCTTGATTAACATCGGCCATGGAGAAGAGAGATCGTTGGGTTTGGGGTATGTTTAGGTATACAAATCCCATGTATCCGTTCATGTCTTCACAATAGAGTTTATAGTATAGACCAGGGGTCCTCAAACCTTTTAAGCAGAGGGCCAGTCCACAATCCTTCAGACTGTTGAAGGCCGAATTACCATTTGAAAAAAAAATACAAACAAATTCCTATGCACACTGCACATGTCTTATTTGTAGTGCAAAAAAACAATATCAACAACCATGAAAGAACAATACAATATATAAAAATAAAAACAATTTTAACCAACATAAACTTATCAGGATTTTAGTGGGCCTGCTTTTGTCCAATGTGATAGTCAAATTAATTAGGATTGTTGTTGTTGTGTGCCTTCAAGTCATTTCAGACTTTGGGCAAGCTTAAGTCTAAAAGTGAGGGCAGGGGCCAGATAAATGACCTTGGAGGGCCGCATCCGGCCCCCGGGCCTTAGTTTGGGGACCCCTGGTATAGACAGACATTAATTGTCATCATACATGGACCCGGAACAATTGTATTAAAATTTTAGTATTGGGAGGAAGGCTCAAGAATGGTAGGTAGAGTAGAGTTTCACTTATCCAACATAAACGGGCCGGCAGAATGTTGGACAGGCGAATATGTTGGATAATAAGGAGGCATTAAGGAAAAGCCTATTACACATCAAATTAGGTTATGATTTTACAAATTAAGCACCAAAACATCATGTTATACAACAAATTTGACAGAAAAAGTAGTTCAATATGCAGTAATGCTATGTGGTAATTGCTGTATTTACGAATATAGAATCATAGACTCATAGAATAGTAGAGTTGGAAGAGACCTCATGGGCCATCTAGTCCAACCCCCCCGCTAAGAAGCAGGAAATCGCATTCAAAGCACCAAAATATCATGATGTATTGAAAACATTGACTACAATCCAGAACGTTGGATAAGTGAGACTCTACCGTAGTTGCTTGTCTTCTTATAGGTACAGTCAGCCATTGGTTTTCATTAGGATTAGGAGCGCAGCACCCCCTGCAAAACTGTGGAACAACCTCCTCATAATTTCTAGATCCTACAGTGCAACTCTATGGTCAATTTCTATTAAATATGGACCGTAGACTTGTGCTGAAGGATTTAAAGACTCCTAGAGAGACTATATTAATCACATCTGCAAAAGTTAAACCTGTAAATGGAGAGGTCTGATTGGAAGAACAAATTACTTTCCTCATCCTTTATCCAACTAGCCCATACTCCAGGAAATAATGCCTGACTGCTCATTGGAGGGAAGGCTATTGGAGGCAAAGATGAAGTATTTTGGCCACATCATGAAAAGACAGGAAAGCTTGGAGAAGGGAATGATGCTGGGGAAAATGGAAGAAAAGGGAAGAGGGGCCAACCAAGGGCAAGGTGGATGGATGGTATCCTTGAAGTGACTGGCTTGACCTTGAAGGAGCTGGAGGTGGCCATGGCCAACAGGGAGTTCTGGCATGGGCTGGTCCATGAGGTCATGGAGTCAGAAGCGACTGAACAAATAAACAACAACAACAACATCTTTTATCACATCTTTCAACATGCAGACTCTTATAACCACAAAGTGTACTTTTAAGTGTTCCCCATGTGTTCAGTAGAGCTTACTTCGAAAGAAGTGTATCTAGGATACTAAAGGCAGCCTTTACTATTCCTGGGAGAGCTCAACTATGTTGTCTTACTATTTCTAACAGCTTTATCCTTTAGTATACTTCTGACTGATAATGGCTGAAGAAGCTCAACCACACAGGTGTTTTGGTGGTCCCGTTTTACCAGTTCATTTTGAGAGAGACTCAGCAACCCTTTATTCTGGTGGGGGCTATCCTGTTCCAGGGTCTAAATTCAAATGTAAGTGTAAGACCAATGCTAGATTCTTTAACTGAATACTGACAATACCATTAAAGTAGAAACTGTTGCATTGAGCTGAGAAGGAAAGCTCTGCAAAGCTGTCAGGACTGTGTTCAGATGTAAGGCCAGTCCCTACCTGCATTGCCAGGTTCATACCAATTAGAGCTGGCAGCTCCGAGTGTCAGAGCATGGAAAGTCGCACTCTACACGTCACCTACTGTGCATCACACCACTCCAAAAGCATGGAATAGGGAAGAGGAACAGTCTCTGTGTGGGTGACATTTGTGAAAAGCTGGAATTCACCTGCCCACACAGCATTGCAGGGAGGCACCGAGAAAAATAGAAGACAGAGGGGGAAATCAAAAGAATGGGAAGTAAATGAGCTGGTAGTGGGAGAAATAAAAGCAGCACATGATCAAAGCCAAAGGGGAGAAAACTGCACATCTTGGGATTGTTACGAGTTTTCTTTTCAAAAGTAAGCTGGAAATGAGCGTAGGCACTTCATACCAGTATAAGTTATTTGTCAGAATATGTAACCTGAGGCTCTCTAGAGCACAGCTTTCCAACTATGTGTCATGACATGTTAGTGTGTCAGCTGCAGTGTGCAGGTTTGTCACACAAGCGTAGTGAGAGACCCCTGAGTCTATGTGAAATGAGCAATAAATCATGTATTAAAAATATAAATGAAAGGGTTTATGAGACATGTTGCGTCCCCATACATTTCATTACTACATTGCAAGTATGTTTCTGTATCTTTTAAAGGGGGCTGGTTTAACTTCCATGCTGCTAATAAAACTGAATGACTATGTCACAAAATGATAGATGTCTTAAAAGGTGTGTCACCAACAGATAACTGCAGATTCCATAATTCCTGAGTATTTCACCCTAGCTTTTGTCTGATGTGGGATGACTAATCCAAATATCTAGGAGGAAAGTAAACAAACATAATCTAAACCTGACTGGCTGCAGATGTGTTCAAAATCTCAAGATGAGGTTCTTCAAGATGAAGATCCGTTTAGCAAAAGGAACTGAACCTAAAAGGTAAAGGTTTCCCCTGACGTTAAGTCCAGTTATTTCTGACTCTGGGGGTTGGTGCTCATTTCCATTTCTAAGCCGAAGAGCCGGCGTTGTCCGTAGACACCTCCAAGGTCATGTGGCCAGCATGACTGCATGGAGCGCCGTTACCTTCCCGCTGGAGCGGTACCTATTGATCTACTCACATTGGCATGTTTTCGAACTGCTAGGTTGGCAGAAGCTGGAGCTAACAGTGGGCGCTCACTCCACTCCCGGAATTGAACCTAGGACCTTTCGGTCTGCAAGTTCAGCAGCTCAGTGCTTTAACACACTTCGCCACTGGGGGTCCCTACATAACAACATAACTAGACAAGAGGAGACAAAAAGTATATCCAATCACATTTTTCCCTACACAAGTGGCAGTGAGCAATGAGCCAGATATCCATGCCACATTTCAATTTTCTTTAAAGGAAACATTGAGGGGCTGGAGGAAAATCTGGAGCAGCTTTACTACCCCATTTCCACGTAAACTACGAGATGCTCCTGCTCTATAGTATGTGGATTTGACCACAGTGGCAGAAAAATGGAAACTAGTAGAGAAGAGGATTGGAATAGAAAATCTAGAGAAAGGATGCAGTTAGAATCTGAGTTGGAAGAGACCACAAGGGTCATCTAATCCAACCTTTGCCATGCAGAAATACACAATCAACACACTTCCAACAGATGGCTATTCCAGGTATTGCTAGTACAGCAAAATACATCTAGTTAGGTGCTAAAAAGGAATCTAATCTCTTTTTACAGCTTTTTTTTGCCAGGGGCACAAGTTTGTTTCAAAGCACCAAAATTCCACCTTTCCATGATCAGGTTCATATCCCATCGCATGCAGCAGTGGCAACAACAGATTCAGGAGGTGCCATGAATCTGCCTTGTTCAAACCTGTCTTTCCGCTGCTTCTGGAGAACTGTGCAGTTCCCCATGTCCTTGATACATATGGCACACTTGCCAAGTTGGATGGGCAATAGTGTTCTCAGAGGATACTGAAACTCAAGTTCCATTATTGACCTCAGCCTTGGCTCTAATCCCCATTTTCTGAGATAAATACACTTTTCACATTCTTGGAGGCATTCTATTTCATACATAGAAAGTGTGTGTCTGTGTGTCTGTGCCTTCAATTTGCTTGTTGACTGACGCAAACCCTATGAATTTCATTGAGTTTTCTTAGGCAAGGAATACTCCAAGGTGATTTTGTCACTTCCTATGTCTGAAATATAGTCCACAGCACCTATGGCCATACCACCCTGAACACGCCTGATCTCATATAGCCTACAGCACCTGGGATCCCTAGCAGTCTTCTGTCCAAGTACTAGCCAGAGCTAACCCTGCTTAGCTTCCAATACCAGAATTGAATTGGTGTCTTCAGGTTATGATGGGACTGAACAATTAATCGTTATATCAGGTAGTTCTAGCTGCACTCTATTTTCCTGCCTATGGGACTCGTCACATGGAGGTCGAGAAGCCAGGGGACAGCAGGGGAAACCATGGGATAGTGTAACGCTATGTTCCCTTACCATCATAGGATCCCTAACCATGATGTTTCTCTGCTTTTCCCAATTTTCTCCCGCTTCCTCCCTGGCTTCTTCTATGAGATCTTAGGTTTACATGACACTCGTCCTTTCCAGTTATCTTCACTAATGGAAGGTAGGGTGAGAAAGTGTCACAATGAGTGTCATGGCTTAGTGGAAGATAGAAACTGAATTGTCCATCCAACAATATAACCACCATACAACTCAGTTTTAATCTTAATCATTAATAGAATAGTAGAAATCCATTGCTGGCCCTATTTTCAAAAAGAAGAAAAGAATTTATAAATGATACTTGAAAACTGAAAAGTTGTTTTTTTTCGTGTCAGGAGCAACCGCGGAGTTGCTTCTGGAGTGAGAGAATTGGCCGTCTGCAAGGACATTGCCCAGGGTACGCCCAGATGTTTTGATGTTTTTACCATCCTTGTGGGAGGCTTCTCTCATGTCCCCGCATGGAGCTGGAGCTGATAGAGGGAACTCATCTGTGCTCTCCCCAAGTGGGATTCGAACCTGGCAGCCTTCAGGTCAGCAACCCAACCTTCAAGTCACGAGGCTTTTATCCCCTAGGCCACCGGAGGCTCCATAAGTAATCAATTGAAACAATGAATGTTTACAGTTCAATAACAGAGATATAAAGAATGTATATACATTTTTTTTTCTATTCTCAACCAGAATGGTTGTCTTGTTCTGACACATCCTAGCATAGAACAGGAGTTTCCATATGTTTTTCAATATTTTTACAATCCTTGCAACCTTTCTGGAAAAACAACATTTGTGCACAAACAATGCACACAAAGCACAATATGCACAAATAAACAATAAACAATATGCATAAACTTATATTAAAATGGAAAAGTTTATGTGCAAGCAAATTTTCCAAAAATCTCACCAACCCCAAAATGTGAACAATAATTGCAAAATATGCACAAACTCTTGTAATAGGAAGGAACACTATTTGCCATTTTTCATTCCAAGTGCAAGAAGCAAAACGATACAATCTAGATTTGGAAGAGTTTGCCAGCAGTAAGAGGTGTAAGCCCTGGATTTGTTTGGCCTCAGTAATTAAGACAGTTCTATGAAATATACAAAACTGGCAAATAATGTTTTGCCGCATGGACTAATAATAGTAGCATTGGATTTTGTTTTAATTTTATTTTTTGTTTCCCTGTGATCAGCCAACTGGTCCTTTTCTGCTTGCTGTCTCTATGCTTAGCTTCACACAGCCTCAATTGTCCAATAAAACCTACATTACATTTTTCTGGGTTTTGTATAATTAAAAATATTACAACCCTAAAATGCTGGTTTAATCTCATTTTGCCATATCACTAATTGAGTTAGCATTTATTTGATCACCATAATACCTTTTTATCTACTGGCTGAAGAAGTGATGGGATTTCAGCCAAAATACATGCTAGAATTAAGCTGCCATAATGCATGAAAATGAAAACAAGTACATATTGTTCCAAGATAGGGAAATAATGATCAAACAGAACAGAAATATAGGATGATTTGAATATTTGTACCTTCCAGATACTGACAAGTCTTCAATATCTTGTTATTTACTATTCCAGACCTTAAATTTTAGATCATAAACACCAAAAGCCTATATGTTCATTCAGTGACCAATAGCTACATCTTTTATTCCATGTTCCCAAGTGACAGATATATAGAGTAGTGTTGCTAGATTTTCAAAATATCAATAAGAGGCGATAAAAAATCATGGCATGCTATTAACAAGTCCATTTTCTGCCTAAATACCAAATGAAAGCATTAGAATCATAGAATCATAGAATAGTAGAGTTGGAAGAGATCTCATGGGCCATCCAGTCCAACCCCCTGCCAAGAAGCAGGAAATCGAATTCAAAGCACCCACGACAGATGGCCATCCAGCCTCTGCTTAAAAGCCTCCAAAGAAGGAGCCTCCACCACAGTCCGGGGGAAAGAGTTCCACTGCCGAACAGCCCTCACAGTGAGGAAGTTCTTCCTGATGTTCAGGTGAAATCTCCTTTCCTGTAGTTTGAAGCCATTGTTCCGTGTCCTAGTCTGCAGGGCAGCAGAAAACAAGCTTGCTCCCTCCTCCCTATGACTTCCCCTCACGTATTTGTACATGGCTATCATGTCTCCTCTCAGCCTTCTCTTCTGCAGGCTAAACATGCCCAGTTCTTTAAGCCTCTCCACATAGGGCTTGTTCTCCAGACCTTTGATCATTTTAGTTGCCCTCCTCTGGACGCATTCCAGCTTGTCAACATCTCCCTTCAACTGCGGTGCCCAAAATTGGACACAGTATTCCAGGTGTGGTCTGACCAAGGCAGAATAGAGGGGGAGCATGACTTCCCTGGATCTAGACACTATACCCCTATTGATGCAGGCCAAAATCCAGTTGGCTTTCTTAGCAGCCGCATCACATTGCTGGCTCATGTTTAACTTGATTTCAGTTCACTTAGTTTAGGGTTTTTCTGTAAAAATGAATATACAGTAAGACCACCATATGATTAGGAAGCAATAAACATTTTTTCATTTATCCACATCCACCTAAATATGTCCTCATTAGTCATTTTCCAGCATGGGTCTATGTTTTTCTTGGGCCAGAAGTCTTTCATTTCAGTAGGGTTTGCTATTTTCCAGGGTTCCTTGCATCCACATAAAATCCAAAAACACTGGAGGACCTAGAAATTCCTAGAAAGAACATATAAACCAGATCTGCAAATGTAACTCTGTAAATGTGGAGAGCAAGCTGTAGTCCAGCCAGGAGGTAACCTGGGCATGGGTCAGTGGATGAGTCATGCCTGGTCTCTCTTCTCAAGGAAAGTCCACAACCAGAAAACTAGACACAATTGTTAATTTTTCCAAAAACAATTTGGCTGTCTTTGCTACCAGCATATCCAATAACATGTCAGGTCCAACAGAACCTCCACACTCATATCCTGCTCTATCATTGATGGCTGGTAATTTCAGTAATTCCGAATGACACACACACTATTAAATGCAATAATTATTCAACAGAGACCCATTCTTTCCTTGACTGCATAAAAATCCCATCCAATAAATTACTCATAGCTGACACTGCCAACTATTTGGGCTTTTGAACATAGGACAAAATCTACCACCATGTCAAAAATAAAATAAAACCCATTCATACTAGGATTTTCTCAATCACATACCTTGAATCAAAAATTACACGAATGCTTACCATCTGAAGATCATTCTCAAAACAAAGCATGCTGAATGCAAATATAGGGAGCATAGGAAAATCAAGTGCTTTAACAGACACACATCTTTCTCCATTTGGAGTTCAGTTTCAAAAATTTAGTTGAACTAAAGTCTCAACTTGCACTCTCAGTGATAAGAAATCTGGGGTTCATGGGGTTCATTCACACTGTAGAACTAATGTAGTTTGACACCAATAATTACCATGGCTCAGGGCTATAGAATCATGGGATATGTAGTGTGCACCAACACTTTTTGCAGAGAAGGTGAAAGACCTTGTAAAACTACAACACCCATCATCCCATAGCATTGTGGTGTGATAGTTAAATTGGTGTCGAACTACATTATTTCTACAGTGTACATAATTCTCAGAAGGAAAGCCTATAAAAATGCCCCTGTCTTCATTCATATACCCTGGCAATGTGCTAGTTATTTTTTTAACAAATAAAACAGGATGGGAATCACTCAGACCTTCAGATCTATTTAAACTGCTACTTCCCACAATATTGGTTTAGCTGACTGAAAATGATGGGACCTGCAGTACAGCAACTTCTGGAGAGACACGTGGGCATTTATCTCTACGTTCTAGACATCATTCCAACAAGACAATTTCAAGTTCTCTCTAAAGGAATAAAAAACCCAAAATCAAACTCTACATTAATTATTGGTGGTGTGTCTATTTTACAGTTTCATTTCTGTGATGGTATATCAAACATATAACAGACACCTTACGAGACACAGAGAGAAAATATGCTCAAAGGAAAAATGGAATAATGAGGACTCAAGTGTTTGGGTTATATATATATATAAAGGTGCAGTAGGCGTACAAGTTTTGACTGAGGTGAAGTAATTAAATCAGAAATATTAGCATTTCTTTTCTCCCTTGATGTGATAACCCATGAGTGTGTGCTTTAACAAGTCTAGATTCAAACTTGTGTTGCTGAGTAGAAGATCTGACAGAAACCAATGAGGAAACACAAAGGCGCTTTTGTATGAAGACTTCAAGAGATAAAAATCATGAAGTACGTACCATAATCTGGAATAGGATCCATACATAGGGCCTAAAAACATCAGAACTCATAAAGTCTTGGAAGCTAAGCAGGTTAGTAGCCCTGGTTAGGACTTGGATGGGAGACTGGAATTAAATATTTCAAAGGAAGGAGCTGGCGAAACCACCTCTCAGTATTCCTATGAAAACCCTATGAAATTCATGGGGTTACTGTAAAACTTGAAGACATCCATATAGGTCAGGACAAGAATAGGTGGTGGAACCCCTTTCAACACACTATGAACACCAACACCTTACTTATTGCCTTTACAATTTGACACCTGCTTTGCTTATCTATCTGGAAATTCTATGCTGGAGATCCCATTCCAGTTTAAAACCATCTTAAGATAATGATCATTCCAGAAAATCTAACTACTGAGCCAGATAGTCAAAGAATGATAGTGAAAACCAGTTGACTCCAGTTTGGGGAAAGCATTCAATAACTCAAATAGCTCCTTAAATATTCAGACTAAAAGTCAAATCAGTGACTGCTTCACTGATATCAACTAGTCTCCACTGATGCACCAAAAAAAATATTCCACCTCCTATCTGTTAAGAAACACAAAGTTAATTTTGTTGTGACTAACAGGGTCCGTTCATTTTAAAAGACCTATTTGAGGAAGGAGTGCATTACACTTAGCTTGATGTGTTTCCCCAACTTTCCCAGTGATTCTCCAGAACTTCATTAGCCATTCCAGAAATTCCCAGAAG
The DNA here is from genome assembly GCF_035594765.1 of Anolis carolinensis. Lineage (NCBI taxonomy): Eukaryota > Metazoa > Chordata > Lepidosauria > Squamata > Anolidae > Anolis > Anolis carolinensis. Next base: position 13,718,939 of record NC_085843.1, read on the forward strand.
TGTAGCCATATGAATCAGTAGCAGCAAAAACAAGGGACCTTATATCACCTTTAAGCAGTGGTTCACAACCTGTGGGTTCCTAACTCCCAGAAGTCCCAAACAGTTTACCAGCAGTTAGGATTTCTGGGAGATGAAGGCCAAAACATCTGGGGACCCACAGGTTGAGAACCACTGCCTTAAATACTGTTAAGTTTTAATTGATGTATTTGATACTCCATGCACATGAATAAGTAAATGTTGTGATTATATCTCAAAAGTATACCAAGAAGCGTAATTCCATCTGAAGGGATTTGTTTATTTTTTCATTGTTGAGCTATGGCAATACGTTTCTTTCATTTGATGTAACTTGGAGCAAATCAAAACATAAAGCAGATCCAGGAGAGAGTGACCAAGATGGTAAAATGTCTACAAATCAAACTTTATAAGGAATGGCTTAGGGAGATAGGTATGTTCAGTTTGGAGAAGTGAAGACTTAGAGGTGACATGATATCCATCTTTAAATATATGAAGGGATGTCAAATGGAAAATAAAGATGGCTTTCTGCTCCTCCAGAGACTAGAACATGAACCAATGCATTCAAATTCAAGACATTCCAATTAAATATTAGAAAGAACTTTTTTATTGTATGCGCTGTTCAAAAGTACAATAGCATGCCTCATACAAGAGTTGATGTCCCTTCTTCTGATATTTTAAAGACTAGATTACATGATCTTATCACAATTTGCTGCTATAATTCTGCATGATAGGGGATCCAACTAGATCAGTGGTTCTCAACCTGTGGGTCCCCAGATGTTTTTGATCTTCAGCTCCCATAAATCCTAACAGCTAGTAAACTGGCTGGGATTTCTAGGAATTGTAGGCCAAAAGCATCTGGGGACCCCAGGTTGAGAACTATTGAACTAGATTGTCCTTGTGGTCCCTTCTAGCTCTATGATTCTGTGAAAGCCATTCAAAAGTGAAAGATCTGCAGGAACTTTGGTATCTCCTTTGAATTTCGCTAAACTTTCACAGAAATAACAGCTGAACCATCAGTTGAGACTATGACTATCATAGCAATTTTAGGTGTTGAAAATGGATAAAAATTAAAGTCACCCCCAAGCCAGATGGATGTCTAATTCACATGGAAGCTTGTCAGCAGACATCCTGGCTTCACTGTGATAAAATATTTGCAGCTATCTGGGGTATCTAACTTGGACAAAGTTAACACAGCATTATTCATAATGATCAACAGTGATTTGTACAAAGTAGTCAAATAACTGATGGAGGAGGGTGAAGTGATGAATGTTATCTGCCAGTTGAATTGGGGGTGGATGAGTGGGTGGGAATCCAAGGCAAGTTACCATTTTTATAGGTGCTGAAAATATTTAGAATAGGATGCAAAGCTAACATCTAGAGTTGGCTCTTAATACTTTAGCAATTCATTTAAATGATATCTTTTAAGCACAAGCTCCACTCCATACAAACAGATCTTCTTTGCTATATTTCTAATGATGGCGTAGGTGGGCAAGAATGAACAAAACATGACCTATACATCCCCTGCTGCCCCTAAATAAACATATATAATTGTGGTAGAGCCTCCTCCTTTTTTACATTTCTGGAAGCCTTCCAGAGTGGCATGTGGAGTTGGAAACAGGATGCTGAGCATTCCTAACTCTACAAAATCTTCCGGATAAATTATGAAACTTATATCCACTATGTTGTATAGAGACCTCTGTTAACACAAGGACTCGGGGACTCTTTTTTCTTTTTTTTCTTTTTTTTTTTTGGGGGGGGGAGTCACAGCAATAGAAGATGTTACCACTCCCCATTCTCTTGTTCAACTGAAATAAATAAAACTGATAGTAGATATACAATGTGATCTGCAAAAGATACCTTCCTGAGCTTACAGTGGAAACAGGAAAGTATAGATACTTAGTTGTCTTAGAAGACCCAGAAAATTTCTAGAGAGATATTTTATTAAGGAATTTGCTAGGTCCTCCAGAGCAACTCTGAGGTAACTTCCTGCAGACATGTACCATAGAAACACTTGAAAGATCTACAAAATGTTTCAGATGTTGGTAAATGAAAATATGGATACCAGTCCCATCAATCTGAAAGTCATACTGTAACTGCAAAATAACCAGAACATGGAGCAATGCCTACAAAAAAGACAGTGAACCTATAGTTCAATAGCTTACAGAAAAAGGAATGACACATCAACTGTAATTTACAGGAAAAGGAGTCACACATTTCCCGTGAATTGGCCCAGGTCATGAGTGGTCAGATTTTAGCATTCTGAATTGGCTATGTTTTGGAAGTTTCTTGCAAAGGTAGTCCTATTAGACTGCTTTACGGGAGTCTAAATGCATGTAAGCAAAGCATATAATACATATTTTAAAAATTCCATTGAAAACAATACATATCACCAATATATTATTGCAAGTCGTTTTTGCATAAGCAGTCGGTTTCCACAAACTTAATGAAACAAATGTACTTTTCATTCCCTTCCCATACATACACACACACACACACCACAGTTGGGCATGCAAAGGACACCACAGAGGAGGCTAATTTAACTTTCCTAGGAAGGTAGTTCCAGAACTTGAGAGCAACCACCCGTGTTTCTACTTGAGATACAATGAGGGTGATGGGAAAAGAGAAAGATCTCTTCTGCAGACATCAAAACCCAAACTACTTCTTACAGAAGAACATGATGCTTCAAATGTCTAGTAGGTCCTCTACTTTTGAAGGGGTTAGGGTCCAGAGCACCCCTGCAAAAGTGAAAAAACTGAGACAACATCTCTGTAGGAATCTCTACTACCTCCATTGCAACCCCATAAACTTCCAGCAGGCATTGACCATAGAGATGTGCAGAAGAAGCTAGAGAGAACATTCCAGTCAAATCTGCAAAGAATCAAAAGTACCTTCAGCATGACTCTTGACTACAGAACAACACAGGAGGATCTACAAATGCATAGAGAAGTGTTCTCTTTAGGAATCTCTATGTCCTTCAGGGCAACTCTATGGTTCGCTTCCAGTGGAAGTTGACAACAAATCAATGAATAATCAAATCCACAAAAGTAAAACTTGCAAATGTGGATAGCCAACTATATATTGCTATTGGCCTTAAGATTAAAAAACAAGGAGAAAACTTTTCATTAAGGATGTGTCCATCTAAAGATATACCCAGAACTAGAAATATGCATGAAGGAATATGATATACTCTAGTTGCATCATCTTCAGCATCCAAAACCACAAAGGAAAACTGTGATGGAGCTAAGAATAGCACAGAAGCACATCTGGTTCATGCAGACACTTATACTCTCATCTTCCTCCTCCCAAAATAGGATCAATTTTGAATTTCAAATAGAGCAATAATGAGTAAAATCTTCGCATCCGCTACTTAATATGTGTTTTGATGGCATGGGTAAGCTTTTGAGCTTGAGCAAAATACAGGAGAGTCATTCTGAGATACTTGAGTATCAGATCTTGTTCAAAAAAGGACATATCTCCTGATGTCAATAGCAGGATACTAACAATCTTAATGGCTCTCTTGAATTCTAGATAAAATTCCAAAGCTTTTATTGAGCAGTCCACAATAGATTTGAAAGCGGTAAATAGGAGTTTTTATTTTAAAAAGCAAGCGAGAAGGTCAATAACACTGAAGACAGCCAAAAGTAGTTTAAGAGAGACACAAGACATTTGTTTTTATCAACATTTCCTAGACTTCTGAAGAAATAAAAAAAGCCTGCAAAATGGTTTACTAGAAGAGACAACAAGAGTCATCTAACATCATTCGTTTTTGGTCATTTCTTAATACAGAGTAGAGTTTCGACATATTACTTTTTTGTACCACAGCTCCTAGTACTCTAATAGTTTCAATCTGTTTATTTTTCATGTTTATTTTTTCAAAGCATCCGAGCCTTCTCAATCCAAATGTATGTAGTGGGGTGATAGAGAAAAGTAATAGTTGACGTATGTGTGTATATATGTGTGTGTGTATGTCCTCCATCAAACAGCATTAAGGACCTTCAATTAGCTTCTATTACATCCCCCAAATAAGGATGCAGATTACAGACTGGATATTTGCACATGAAGATATGCAGCTGTGGTGAAGTACCTGAGGGCATACAAGCCTGCCATCAAACCATCATGAGCACAGGTCACAACCAACACTCAAGGACAGCTAAGTGGGAGCCAAGGAGCAAGCTCTTTAGAACCACCCTCCACTCAGTACTAGAGGAAAGGAAAATCACATTGGTGGGGAATGGAGAGGAAGGCTTGAAAGCAAGAGCAGGACAAAAACTTCTCAATGTGTTGTCGAAGGCTTTCATGGCTGGAATCATTGAGTTGTGAGTTTTCCGGGCTGTATGGCCATGTTCTAGAAGCATCCTCTCCTGATGTTTCACTCACATGAATGGCAGGCATCCTCAGAAGTTGTGAGGTATATTGGAAACTAAGCAATGGGAGGTTTATATATCTGTGGAAGAAAGAACTCATTTCTCATTTATTCTTATTCTGCTTCACAATGTTCCATCTCTGCTTGAGACCCTTCACTTCTTCTAACATTCAGCACGTTCGGATTTGTTTGTGCTCACTTATCCTTCTAATCCTAAATGCAAGTCTAGAGGTTTTCATTCAGAATACATTTAATCAAATACCTAAAGGTATCCAACAGAGTTGACAAGAGACTTGCAAAAAAGCAGAGTTAGGATTTGGCTTAATAAAGCTCCTATGCCAACAAAGCTTTTATATAGAAGTACAATAATGTGTAGATTTTATTTATTTATTTATTTATTTATTTAGATCACTTTTACCCCACCCTTCTCACCTGTAGGGACTCAGGGTGGCTTACAACAGTTGGCAATTTACATTGCCCAGAACACATTCAATAAAACAATAACAAAATCAATTAAAAACTCTATTAAACTCTATTAAAACATGAATTATAAAATTTTAAAATGCACATGTAGTTAGATTCGTCCTTTATAGGCCAATATTCATAAGACATATATCCTTCATATTTCGGTTTTACTAGCAAAGAACCATCAAACTTCCAGCTCAGTTGACCAGTTAAACCACTAAGATAGCACTTTCCATGGAAAGGATAGTAAATACAAGAAGCTGTCAGGTTGGGATGCCAATGGAGCTGCAACTCGGAAAGTCAGAATTGGCTCTCTGGTTCAATGTAATTACTGGTGATCACTGGCCTGGGGCTTGACGCTTGCAGATGAAGAAAAGAGTTGGCAGGCAGTAGCATATCAGGATTTGCACAATGTTTTCAGATGGCTTTACTCCTCGCATTAAAGCTGAAAAGCTAGGCATCATGGTGTAGTGATTGAGCATTGGGACCAGGGCCAGCCCTAGGCAGAGTGTGGCGGCTACCTCAGACAGCAAAAAGCCTTGTTATCAACATTCCCACCAGAATACTCTAAGATAGCCTATCTGTTGCCATGTAGGTAGCCCCATGCTTCTTAAAATAATGGAATCATAGACACTCAGAAACACAGAGCTGGAAGAAACCACAAGGGTCATAGAATCATAGAATCATATTGCTGGAAGAGACCACCAAGGCCATTCAGTCCAACCCCATTCTGCCAAGCAAGAATATACAATCAACACTCTCCCAAAAGATAGATATCTAGCCTCTCTTTAAACAGCTCTGAAAAAGGAGAGTCCAACATACTATGAAGCAGTGTAGCCCATGTTCAAACAGCACTTACTCTGAGCAAGTTCTTCCTATCGTTCAGTTGGAATCCCTTTCCCTGAAGGTTGAGTCCATTGTTCCATGTCCTTGTCTCGGGAGCAGTAGAAAACAAGCTTGCTCCACCCTCCAAATGACATATTTCCAAAGATTTAAATATCCTTATCCTGTCACCTTTTCACTTTTTCTTCTCCAAGATAAACCTACCAGTTCACTTATCCACTCATCATTGAGCCTGTCTTCCAGGCCTTTCATCATTTTGGTTGCTCTTCTCTTGACATATTTCTAGCTTGTCTGCATCCTTCCTGAATTGTGGTGCCCAGAACTGGAAGTTACCAATCAGGAAAAGATTAAGGCAATCTACAACTCTTACCCATCCCTATACAAAGCCTTATGCTCTCCAAAAGTTCAGAAAAATATTTAGAAGACAAAGCCCTTCCAATTCTTAATGAAGATCAAAGAAAGAGACTTGATGAACCAATAACTTGTGGACATCATCTCTGAGATAAAAATGGCTCAATGCTATAGGTCTCAATTAAATGAATGTAATATAATAATATAATAATGCTACGGAATTCTGGGATTTTTAGTTTTGTGAGTCCCCAGTGCACTTTGGCAGAGAAGGCCAAAGACTATGTAAAACTATAACTCCCAGGTTTTCATAGCACTGAGCCATGGTGGTGTTAAACTGCATTCATTCTACAGTGTAGATGTACCCTCAGATATTGTTTCAATTTCTATGACAACGTCCCATGAAATCCTGGGATTTGCAGTTTAGAGAAAGGCATTTAGAATTCTCAGCCAGAAAGCTCAATTGTTTAAATGCCAGTCACTAAATTATAAAGTTCAGGATTCCATCAGATGTCTCCAAGGCAGTTAGTACTATCATAACACCATCATTTTGTAGTTTGAAAGGACTCCATGTCTTCCTAAGCAAATGTTATAAAATCCCTAGTGCTATTCTGCACATTCACTGCAACATTTGACTTGCTGAGAAAAAGGGAGTGCTCAACACATCACTGATAAGACTAAAACTCTACAGAAAGCTCGAAGCCAACGTTGCTGAACAACCAGCTCCATCCTTCACAGCTGAACAGACTCAGGAGGAGAGCAACGTACCAACACTCATTTTGAAAAGGCTCTTAGTCATACGTTATTTAAACTCCACAATTGCCATATAGCAGTGCTGAGAGACTTTGACACAACATACACACGCACATATACTTCCATACATATTCACAAGTCTGCAAGTATGAGCTATTTCTTAGTCTGACTCAGCTCCAGCCAACACTATTTACAATGAAAAATGCCATGAATAGACATTTACAATAGGATTTATACCAGATGGGTTCAGCTCAACCAAAAAAGTGCAGAACTTGGAAGCTGTCTTCCTCTTCTAACCATTAGGTGAAATACACAGTTTGGCTTGAACTGATCAGTCCAGTGGCTTTTAATGTATCCGACTAAAAGCCATTACAAAAAAAAACAACATTAAAATATCTATTGTTGTGTGCCTTTAAATAATTTCCAACTAATAGTAACCCTAAAATGAACCCATGGCATCTGAAACCTAAAACACTTTTAATCCCAAGTATTTTGGATAAGAGGGTCTCCGCCTGTATTTTACTATCCATACTCTCATATTAGTAATATCATTAAACTGGAGAAAGATAATAATACATCATAGAATCATAGTTGGAATACACATAATTGGCAGTTTGAGGGCAGATAGCATTGAAGAATATTGGAGTGGCAACCTCAAACATTTCCAGCATGAGACATTTACATCAATGTGGCTGAAACTCTCATGGACAAGCCCTAAGGCCTCAGCAGAGCTAAGCAAGCCCACTCACATGTAAAACTATGCTGGTTTATTAAGCTTCACAAAACTAGAATAGAAGTGGAAGATGAATTTCCAGCCTCTTTAGCAGTGACATGACAGCATAATAGGGTAAGATTTTTGCAGTTTCTTGATAGCTAAAATTATTATTTCTTGGAAGAAGAATTTCTAGAAAGCAGTCAAGATTGGAGTTACACTTTTTTCTTGTGGGATTATGCATTTCTAATAAATATACATACACACACACACACATCTATCCATCATCTGTCTGTCTATCTATCTATCTATCTATCTATCTATCTATCTATCTATCTATCTATCTATCTATCTATCTATCAGAGCTGAACTGGAATACTGTGTCCAGTTATGAGCACCACAATCAAAGATGAATAATGACAAGCTGGAATATATTCAGAAAATGGCAACCAAAAAACTCCTAGGATGCCAAAACATGGAGCCTAGTTAAACATAGTTAAAGTGCATCAGTCTGCATTACTTCTGCAGTGTAGATGCACCCATTGAGGATAAGAAAACTTAAGAATATTTTTTACATTCCTACTTTGGTGAAGCAGTTACAGTGTAAGAAAATGCAGCCTTCCAGCCAGAAAATACTCATAGCAGGCTAAGCCTAAGGTCTATCACTCACCCTGACTTTCCTTCTATGCATTTATGGTGAGCATAAAAATGATGTGGCATGAATCCTCTATGCTTTTACTGTTAGGAAAAGACTTATAGTCCAGGGTTGGAAAGAAAAATATTCACAATCTATTGCCCAATGTTCAGTAAATCTGAGTGCTTTAGCTATGCATCAACATGCATTTTATAGGCACCACATTCAAGGAAACGAGTTCTTGAAAATATGGCCATCTTATATTCATGTATATTCCTATCCCACATACATATACTATTTACTACTGTCTTCCTTTTTTTTTCTTTACTTTTTTTCTCCCCTTTCTCTGTAATACTATTTTAATGACCCAATAAAAAATAAAAAGGAAAGAGAAACTTGTCACCTTGAGCTCCTTAGAGAAAAGACATGATAAGAAGGTAGAGCATACATAAATATACCCAAACAACAAGCTGGAGATTGAAATTGTGTGCTTATAGATGTGAGAGATAAAATACTTGTGGGAAGATGGAAGACAAAAGGGAAAAAATGCAGGTGGAAAGACATATAAGGATGCAGGGAGCAGAAGAAATGATACAGATATTATGTGCTAAGTTGGCTTCAACGAGTAATGACCCCACAGCTGTCCAAGAAACCCTGTTATTAACAGCCTAGATCAGGTCTTGCAAAGTAAGGGTCATGGCTTCTTTGACTAAATCAATCCACCTGCCATGCCATCTTCCCCTTTTCCTCTTCCCTTCTATCTCACTAAACATCATGGTATTTTCCAGTGAGTAATGGCACCTCTCAATATGAATGATGTAGGAAAAACATGAATAATTTTCCCATACAGTACAGCCCCCAAATCCACAGGGATATTTTTCAGGATCCCATGTGACTATCTGAATCCATAGATAATAAGAAACTATATATGTTTACTACATGTGGGTCAAAAGCATACTGTAGAACCACACTGGATGATCTAGAGAGGCTCTGAAACATTTCCAGGAGGGAATATTTTTTGGACCAAAGATAAGTGAAACTATGGGTATCAAATCCATGAATAAGAGAGTTGTAGGGTATGTGTGCGGTGAGGTGGGAGGGTATGTAAATACACACAAACATACAGTGCTCAGTAACAATGCTTCCAATGCTGGCATTGAATGTTTGCCTTATACGCTGGAAATTGCCCTGAGTCCCTATGGGAGAGAGGGCAGTCTACAAATAAAGTTTTATTATTGTTATTATTATTATTATTAATGCCACCTGCCCATTCCAACAATCCCACTACTGACTGAGTCATTCTGGGAAATATCTTTTTTAAAAGTAAGACCAGACTAAACCATCAATTCAGAACTTCTAATGTTTACAGTGCAGCTGTCACTGTTTACTTGTACAATTTGTGCAGCTTGATGTAGTTTGTGGAGAAATGGTTCTTGCATGTGTGAAAATGTTCCCAAGACTTGTAGATAATATAGCCTACATTCTGCATGATGTTTGATAAAATTACACTGCATTACACAATGAGATTGTGGTATCTGCCAAAGGGCCCCCTTACTATCCCACTATGCAAGATAGATTAAACAGGTGTAATTGCTGCAATTCCAGTAAATAAAGTCATATGCTGAAGGCATGGAACAACATCCATTCCATGTGACTGAAATCCTGTGGGTCATTCTCAACTAGACTAGACTTATTCAATCAACTGTTTATAGTGAGTTAACACATAGGTAAATCCAGTTAGCTTCTGAAACCTCTGAAACTCCAATTACTCAGCCATGAACTGAACATATCCATTGTACACTAGCAAAAAAGTATAATGGCACACACCGAGTGAAATTACACAAGATGAATAGCACCACAGGAATTAGTAGGGGTGTGTGGTGTTGTTGTTGCTTTTCATTCTCACATGGATGAAAGAGAGAAACACTATTTCCACATTTTATATGTTATGGTTGAGCCTCATGGCTCTACTACTGGGAGACGTGGGCGTAAGACTCCTCGAGAGTCAGATACTCTCGAGGAGCGAGAAAGGAAGCGGCTGCGAGATATCTTTGCAGAACCATCTGACGAAGATTCTTTTGAGGGGTTTACTGAGAGAATGGAGGAAGAGGTGGTTAGCTCGGAAGAAGATGATATGGAATGGACTCGGGTAAGGGAGGATTTGGGTGCCACTGGCAATGATACTATGGAAGACGATTGGGGACCTTCAGGATTAGACCCGTGGACAAGCTGGAGGGATGGGACAGGATCCACAGCTGGGGATGCTGTGGGGCGTAGTCAGAGGTGTTCCAGTTCTGATGAGGAAAGTGATGAGGAAACGCCCGGGCTAAGGAGAACAGCTGATAGTGATGAGGACTTGTAACTGGCATAAAATGGGGTTTGGGAGCAATAGCAAATTGCGTTGGGCAAGGTAATCTGGACGAACGCTTGGGATCTGTGTGGGAAGTTTTCCTGAAGACGGGTGTAATTCGTTTGCTGACTACGTAAGTTATCCTGGACATTGGGCTCAGACGGCGGGAGGAATTGTGTGGGGTTTTGTTGTGCAACCTCTGCTTAATCTTAATAGCTTTGACCTTCCGTCGTCTTCTTGACGGACGCCATCTGCTACTCTGGATTTACGGACTGAACTGACTACGGCCTCGGATTCTCCTACCTGTGTCTGTCGTTGGAACTGGTGAACTACAAACGTCTGCATCTGCCTTACGACCTTCGGAACGGACTGGGACTACGCTGACTGCTTCAACCCTCGTCTGCTGTGTTTGTATTGGGAATTTGCCTGCTGTGTGGAGGAGTAACTTCTAAAGTTACTCAAACATAGTTTTTGGCAGCAGAGAAGCATCTGCTGCCAATTAGTTGCATTCTTTTGAACCTTTTGTTCACCGGCTTCTGTTTGTTTAATCCCAGGCTGAAGCAAGCTGTTTTGATTTAGTCCGAATTAAACTCCGGTTTAATTCGGTTTATCTTTTGAACGTTTTTCTTGTCTCTTTTTACTTTTAAGGCCAGTGTTTGCCTAGCCCTTGTCTTTTACGGGCATTTTTGGTTCTGTAACTCCAATAAACTCTGTTATCTTTTATCTTGTGGCGTTCTGTCTTTGACATTATATGCAGACAAAAATGTTATCTGCACAAACATCCCTGTGTAAATTTTGCATTGAATAAGTCCAAATTGTGAAAATTCCCATCAGTCAGAGATTTTTGACTCCAGGATTTCTCAACACTTGAGGAAAAAAACCATATACAGTATGACTCTTCTCTTTGTGGAGATATGTTCCGCATATGAATACTCAAAACTGTGTATAACAGTGATCCCTAGATTTTAGCTGTGCTTGGGCCAGAAGCATACTGTAGTATAGCACTAGGACAGTGGTTCTCAACCTGTGGGTCCCCAGATGTTTTGGCCTTCAACTCCCAGAAATCTTAACAGCTGGTAAACTGGCTGGGATTTTTGGGAGTTGTAGGCCAAAATACCTGGGGAACCACAGGTTGAGAACCACTGGTCTAGAAGATCTAGAAAGGCCCACAAACACTTCTGGGGGAAGTAAGGAGGGATTGTTTTGGACTATAGCTAAGTGAATCCACTGATATTAAATCTGTGAATAATGGGAATAGTACTGTATTCTTGCCATCTCTAGAAAAGCTTAAAATGATTATCTGCTTGACTTGATGACTCCTCTTGAGACAGTCAAGTCAAATGAAGGAGAACAACCAGACTGGAAATAAGAAACATTACTTGCTTGGACTACAACTTCAAAAATATCAACACCAGTACAGTAATCACACTTTCTGCCACTTCACTAATTTAAAATGTGAAGATCTCAGCTCAGACATGAGGAGGTTTATTGCTGCTATTGTGTCGTGTTATCTGTGCCTGGAAAAGTTATTTATTTTTATTTATTTACAGCATTTATATTCCGCCCTTCTCACCCTGAAGGGGCCTCAGGGCGGGTCACATTACACATATAGGCAAACATTCAATGCCTTTTATGTTATGATTGAGCCTCATGGCTCTGTTACTGACAGACGTGGGCGTAAGACTCCTCGAGAGTCAGATACTCTCGAGGAGCGAGAAAGAAAAAGACTGCGAGACATTTTTGCAGCACCATCTGACGAAGAGTCTTTTGAGGGGTTTACGGAGAGAATGGAGGAGGGGCTGGTTAGCTCGGAGGAGGATGAGATGGATTGGACTCGGGTGAGGGAGGAATTGGGTGCCACTGGCCATGATGGGATAGAAGATGAATGGGGACCTTCAGGATTAGACCCATGGTTTAGCTGGAGGGATGGGACGGGATCCACAGCTGGAGATGCTGTGGGGCGTAGTCAGAGGTGTTCCAGCTCTGATGAGGAAAGTGATGAGGAAACGCCCGGGTTAAGGAGGACAGCTGACAGTGATGAGGATTTGTAACTGGCATAAAATGGGGCTTGGGAGCAATTGCAAATTGCGTTGGGCAAGGTAATCTGGACGAACGCTTGGGATCTGTGTGGGACGCTTTCCTGAAGACTGGTGTGTTTTCGTGTGCTGATACGTAAGTTGTTTTGGAATTCAGGGTCAGACGGCGGGAGGAATTGTGTGGGCATTTGTTTGTGCAAACCTGTGCTTACTCTTATTAGCTTGACCTTCCGTCGTCTTCTTGACGGACGCCATCTCCTGCTTTGAAAACTCGGACTGAACTGACCACGGCTTGTCTTCCCCCTTCTTGGACTTGGAAACTACAAACGTCTGCTTCTGGCTTTGATCTACGGAAAGGAACTGGGTCTACTCTACTGCTACAATCCTTGGCTGATCTGTTCGTGTTGGAAATCCTGTCTGCTGTGTGTGTGGGAGCGACGCAAGTTACTCTAAGCACAGTGTTGGCAGCAGAGAGGAATCTGCTGCCAATTAGTTGCATTCTTTTGTATCTTTTGTTCCTCGGCTTTTGTTTTGTTTATTCCCAGGCTGAAGCAAGCAGTTTGTTTTTACCCGGATTAAACTCCAGTTTAATCCGGTTTATCTTTTGAACGTTTTTCCTTGTCCCTTTTTGCTCCTAAAGGCTAATACTGCCTGGCCCTTGTATTTTACGGGCATTTTTGAGTTCTGTAATCCAATAAACTCTGTTATCTTGAATCTTGTGGCGTTCTGTCCTTGACATTTTAACATAGAACAAAGACAAACAAACATAGGCTCCGAGCCGGGCTTCGAACTCATGACCTCCTGGTCAGAGTGATTCATTGCAGTGATTGATTGCAGCTGCTCTTCCAGCCTGCGCCACAGCCCGAGTTACTTTCAAAGTTACTTTTATACACTACAGTTCTAAACCTTTCTCCAGCCAGCATGCCTAGTGGGCCACATTAGCTGGGGAATTCTGGTAGTTTTAGTTCCAAAAAGTAACTTCTCCAAGCTTTAGACCAGGTGAGTACCAACACCCTCCAAGGTATCTCAATCTCAACAGAAGTAATGTATTTTATCCATACCATTCTTCAAATCCAGACAGTTAAAAAATATACACCTAGAACAATTTTTCAAATACAGCGATTTTCATGACTTACTTCTTAGTCATAGAGGGAGAGCAGAAAAGCATCAAAGGAGTTTCCTTTACAAATAAATACAGGATGGAAAGAAGAATCATGCTTCTGGGCAGGGAATACATATTATATCATTGTCCCCAGGAAACTGCCCTATCTTTCCATGATTGGTACCTCGTATTTAATTTCCCATGACTAACAATTTGTTTATCGTAATATCCAGGAGCAGATGTATAGGTTTCATAACCTAATGTATTAATTGCTCTTATGAAACAAGACTGATCAAATGTTCTGTGTCATTAGCAATGCTCTGACACAGAAATTAAAGAGGGAATTGCTCAAAGCAACTTTTAAACTCTTCGGGACACTTACAAAGCTGGTGTGGAATTAAGAAGCCTTTATGTTAGGTGGAGTGTGACGGGGAAGCGATATTCAAAATTAAACAGGAGAAACCTTACTGAAATGTGTATATGATAAGCAATATTGCATATGAAGCTTGAGAGGTAATATGATGGAGCTGGCTTGAGCACTGCATTAGAAAGATCTGAATGCAAGTCCCTCTGTAGCTTTGTATGTGACTTTGGATCCATCAAAATCTCTCAGCACAAAATAGGATCCTTCAGATTACCATAAATAATTCAATGGTTCTCAACCTGTGGGTCCCCAGGTGTTTTGGCCTACCACACCCAGAAATCCCAGCCAGTTTACAAGCTGTTACAATTTCTGGGAGTTGAAGACTAAAACATCTGAGCATCCATAGGTTGAGAACCACTGATATAATGTTAGGGATATTCTTTGCGATATTTCTTCTTGAAAGAAGCAACAAGTAATTTTAGGAATTTTCTTCCCACTGAAAGTCTTCAAAATGATGCTGTTTTCGAAACCTATTCACAATTTAAGATTGCTTCTGCAAAAAAGTTACACTTGGTTGTTTTGCATAAAAGGCAGCATTTTCTACACAGTAAATAATACTTTCTGTGCAGAAAGTAATATTCTGATATGTTATTTTCTGCCCAGAAAATCCTGTTTCATGTGCATTATATTCAAGTCCCTAATTACAGCTGTTTCTGCAAGGAGGGGATTAAATGTAGCATTATGACCAAATAGTGTGAAAGCACCCTACTTTACAGTGATTAATATTTTCATTCTGCTCTGAGCTGATCAGAGAAAGAAATGGATTAAAATTTAAGCGGTACTACATATTTATTTATGTATTTAAAATATTTGTTGCCTATCAACCCAGCAGGGTGCCCAAGGCAATGTAGCATGGATTTTAAAAGTTTGAACTCTAAATACATACATAAAATTACTTATAAAATGAAATATCACAAATTCAGTACACATCGTTTCACCTATCCACACTGCAAAACATATCCCCACCTTCCTGTGCATCTCAAGTGTGATTCTATTGTATTTTTCCAGTCTAAGAATAGTGGAATATATAGAATTCACTATTATCCATAGTAGCCACTGGGAGCCTGGGAACATATCCCCTGAAGATGCACAGGTTGTGCCATAGTTAAAATTGTGGAAGCTTAAGAGTTAGGGCCCTTTCACACAGCCATATAACACAGAATATCAAGGCAGAAAATCCCACAATACCTGTTTTGAAGTGAGTTATCTGAGTCCACACTGCCATATATTCTAGTTCAAGGCAGATAATGTGGGATTTTATTTAGCTGTGTGGAAGGAGCCTGAGATGGGACCACGAGGGCCATTTCTAGTACAACTCCTTGACTAGGGAACTAAGGCACTGCTGAAAAGTGTTTAAAACCTTCAGAGATGGAGAATCCACAGAGGGTTTAACCACAGACAATTAAATGTCCAGTGGAGCCACATAATAATAATAATAATAATAATAATAATAATAATAATAATAATAATAATAATAATGTTTATTTGTATCCCGCCACCATCTCCCCTGGAGGGGACTCGGGGCGGCTCACAGATATATCAAATACAAAACAATAACAAAATACAATACATCAATAAACAATAACATGCACTCTGCTTTTAAAGATGTGGGAGGGATCATATGGTGCTCCAGATATAATTATAACTGCCTTCAGGAAGCTCAGGGGGAATGATTTTCATTGGAAGGGGGTTCCATAGACAGATGCTGCGACAGATCTCACAGACTCACCAATCTATCCTAGAACATGCAACAGGTCTCCATTAAAGACATCAAACTTCAGCCAAATCTCAAATTTCTAGCAGATAAATAAGCAGCGGTCCATATGCATTCAAGAACAGAAATACTCCGGGCTCTCAGTTGCATAACACATAGTTAGACTTGATGTAGGGTGTAGGTGTCATTACTGCCCAAGAACACAATGCAGGGCTAAGTTCATGTTTAGAGCTGTACCTCTTGGAATCTCCCAGACACCATGGTTATTTGGCATGCCGGCTAGGTTTTTCATAGTTACAGCCTGCAATACTATTTTTTTCCATTCTTTGATATGATAACTTAGTAATGGCAAGAGGTCTTTTTGTGTCTAAGTCAGTGGTTATCAACCTGTGGGTCCCCCAGGTGTTTTGGCGAACAACTCCTAGAAATCCCAGCCAGTTTACCAGCTGTTTGGATTTCTGGGAGTTGAGGGCCAAAACATCTGGGGACCCACAGGTTGAAATCCACTGGTCTAAGCTAAGAGGACAAGGCTGCTCTTGATATCAACTCCTTGTTGATTTCCCTCCTTTTATACCAAGAGTATGGATACTGAGATATTATTGAACCATTCCTTTCACCTTTCCTCACTCATGGGTATGCCTGCTAGGACTCATGGGAGTTTCAGTTCAACCACTCCTGAAAAGTTATGCATGCCTTATCTCCCCAGCCTTCCTTCACTACTACATTGAGTTATGTTAATTTTCTGCCCCTTTTGCTGGAAGGGGTGAAGTGACTTGCCTGTGACCAGTCTTGAAACTACAACACCCAAAATCCCCCAGCTGTTATGCCAGCTGTACAGTTGGCCTCCCATATCCATGGATTACATATCCACAGATTCAACCACCCACAGCTTGACAATGCTTTTTTAAAAAATCCAAAAAGCAAACATGGATTTTGCCATTTCATTTAAGAGATTTTACCATTCCACTGTATATAGAACTTGAGCATCCACAGACTTCGGTATCCATGTGGAGCAATGGAACCAAACCCCAAGAGGTACCTCAGTAATCCTAAAAATATCCCACTCCCCATATTCTAGCTTTGGGATCTCAAGCAAGTAGCTAATGTATCTTCCCTGCAAGATTTGTTGAGTAATATCAAGTTGTTCTGAGTACTGTTTCAACACTTGTTGCTTTTCTGCTGCTTTGAAACTGAGTAAGTTTATTTTAAAAGTTCTGTTACATTTCAGTTTTGAGCTGAAATGTATAATTATGTTAATCTCAGTTTAGTTATCATCTTGCTAGACAGCTTCAGAAAACCTACTCCTGTTTTCATATTGGTAATGAAAGGTTAACCCTACTGACCTAGCCTAATAGATTGTGATAGATTGTTGTAAGAGCTACTGAGATATTGCTGTAAATATTTAGAAAGAGGCATCATCACTAATTTAGGAGTGTTCATTAGATACTTGTCAATGAGTCTCCACCACTTTGGAGGACTTCTGGGTACTCTTAAAGTCACAGGCCAAAATGTTATTTTAGCTCCTCTGAATCAACTAGATTTATTTACAGGTTTATTTGCCATTCAACATTTATTGCATAGGTCTGTTTTCATTTGGACTAAGAATGCATCTATACTATAGAAGTAATGTCATTTAATTGTCATGGCTCAATGGATGCCTAGGCTTCGTAGTTCGGTGGGACACCAATAGTCTTTAGCAGAGAAGGCCAAGGACTTTATGAAACAACAACTTGATGAAACAATGATTCCAAGGGATTGAGTTAAAGTTAAAGTTAAAGTGGGGTCAGACTGCATTAATTATATCTTAAGGTAAAGGTAAAGGTTTCCCCTGACGTTAAGTCCAGTCGTGACCGACTCTGGGGGTTGGTGCTCATTTCCATTTCTAAGCCAAAGAGCCGGCGTTGTCCATAGACACCTCCAGGATCATGTGGCCGGCATGACTGCATGGAGCGCTGTTACCTTCCCGCCAGAGCAGTACCTATTGATCTACTCGCATTTGCATGTTTTCGAACTGCTAGGTTGGCAGGAGCTGGAGCTAACAGCGGGTGCCCATGCTGCTCCTGGGATTTGAACCTGGGACCTTTTGGTCCACAAGTTCAGCAGCTCAGTGCTTTAACACACTGTGCCACCAGGAGCCCCACAATTATATCTTAGGCGCACCCTAATATACAATCCATATTTACAACCTCCTCAGACACACAAAATTGCCCATCCAACAGTTGAGGCACAGAGCCCACTGGCTCCCATCACACAACATCAATCTACTTCTGGCAGGGCTTTGTATCTCAAGTGAAGCCCAAGTGTGCCAGGAGGCCTCTTCAGCAACATGGGAGGATCTTGCTTACATTATATCTGTTGAAATGATCATACTCTCATATTTTCTAACTTACTCCATTGATTTTAATAGATCTGTTCTAAGCATGGCCCCAGCCAATAATCTGGAATGGATAAAATATCTACAACTAATACTTATTCAAATTCCTGCTTTAGATATTAGCATATGGTACCTGCTGCTTACACTGATTATAATATCGGAAACAGGAACTGATTAGCATTAGAAGTAAACTCATCTTTATTCATCAGAATCAACTTTAACTGTAAATAACTCAACATTTGCCTGCTCTGAACAGCCCCATTGCTTCTGAATGGTAAAAACAGTGAAAAGTCAACAAATACCCCAAAATTCAACTCTTTAACTTCAAGAAGCCAATTCTGTCATGCTGTCAATAAATGGAAGCTCCATCATTGACAAATGCTATGAAATGAAATGCTACATTTTCCTTACTGAACCTAACTCACACCAGCTGAAATTTGAAGACATGGCTAATAGCAATTCCTATTGTTTCATTGTGTCGTCCAGCACTTTTTTTTGCCTTGTTTTAATTTTTTTATAGCATCTCTGGAGGCAACCACCCTTACAAGTGACCCAAAAATGATTTCA
Organism: Anolis carolinensis; assembly: GCF_035594765.1. Lineage (NCBI taxonomy): Eukaryota > Metazoa > Chordata > Lepidosauria > Squamata > Anolidae > Anolis > Anolis carolinensis. Next base: position 13,737,639 of record NC_085843.1, read on the forward strand.
GTATTTCTGTGAAAGTTTTTTTCTTGTGGCCATTCTGAATGTTTTCCAAGGCCTTGGGCTGACCCTTACCTGGGCGAGGGCGCCACCTCTCGATTGAACTCCTACTGTTACATTTTTCAAGAACTGCCATTCAATTAGACTTTGTCCAAATTATGTTCTATCCAACATCCTTTGCAAAGCTTTTAGTGATGCCATGAACTCTTTCAACTCACTGCTCTCTGTATGTTAAAAAAAAAAAAAAAACAAACCCAGTGGGGAAAGAAAAAAACCCAACTCTGCATTATCTGACATCTCTCGTCTAATTACGAGCAAAGGCGATTTATTGGAAGAGACAAGCTGGTCCACTCCTGCCTATTTCAAGGTTTTTTTTTTAGATGAGCAGGCAGTGATGTCTAACTCTTGAGCACATAAATAGCAATGTCCTGGGTTAAGCAGTCTTCAGTTCAAAGCATGCAGCCACTTTCAAGAGAAAATGATATCAAATCCTTTAGATCTCCATTTAGACTTTTCCAGACAAGCTCTTTAGACTGTTTTATTTCTAAACCCTGCTGTACTTTCACAGTTCCCCAAAAGCTTTCGTTAACACAGACACATAGCAGACACTGTTTTCAGCATGAACCTAACCCCCACAAGCTATAACTGCTATCAGGAAATAAAACAAGCTGTCCATCTCAGGAAAAGAGATGCACAGGAGATACAGAAGCCTTGTCCCTCATCCTCCTACCTTGCATCCAAACATCAACGACAAAGTGTTGTTGGTGCAGGCAACTTTGCAGTGGCAAATCATTGGTGTAACGCGGTGGGAAGAGTGAACAATACGGCACATTCCTTGCAGGCTGCAGCAGGAGCAGCCAACCGGCAGATCAAAAACAAGCAGCTAGCACAACACATGGAGAAACAACATTTCCATCCCAAGAGCTAGCTCAATTCACTCTCTCTCCCTCGGCAGTCAGAAGCGGCATCCCCATTCCGTCGACACCTGTGCCCCCAAGTCAACCATCCCCTTCCTTGTAGATGAATCAATGCTGCAGCACCAAGCATGAAGTGTCAGGATTTCCCCCCTCGTCACAGGGGTGGGGTGGGGGATTAATTTTAAAAAATCTCCTCTCCCCTCCTCATGTACACTGAAAAATGGAAATGAAGGTGGCACGGCAGGTGCAAGAGCATTAGCATGTAAAAGGGCACCGCCGCCTACTCGTAATAATCACACAAGATTGTCATGCTAGCTCAAGTGGGCTGAGAAATTATGCCATCGGAAGAAAAAGACTGCAGCTCCTGATTTGGTCAAAAGCCAGTGGTTTGCTGCAATACATAGTCATTGTGGAAGGGAAGAAAAAGTCGCCTCAACAGCCTTCAGTCCTTTGCCGAGAGGTGTTCCAGAAGGACGTGTTCACCCTTTCTCTTGACACCGCTGCACTCCGAGTTGAGGAGAAGGAGACGGATCCAGCAGAACTCAAAGCAGCACCAGCCACCCCCTGGTCTCAAAGCTGAATCTCTGCTCGAAAGAAATCAAAGCTGAATGTGCCGGAGGAGGAGATGACAACCCCACACTGGTGCGAGCAACGTTCACGTTATCCTCGCCAGACACGGTGTGGAGTTCGGGGAGGGAGGGGAGATGTCTATCCCCAGGGACCAATTTATCAAAGACGGGTTGGGGGTCTGAAAGGGACAGCTGTGCACACGCTAAGTTACTTATAAAGTAAGATACATCGGCTTGTTTATGAGAGTCATCCCTTCAAGGGGAATAGCAGATTGAGCTGTTTGTTCACCAGTTACCCATGGCTTCAAAGCAACTCCGGAATATTGGTTAAAACCCATGTGCTACTCTTTTGGGAGAAAAGCAGTGAATTTGCAAAAGGGCGCAGAGAGAGAGAGCTGGAATAACACAGTAGCTAGGAAACTAAACAGTCTCAGGAACTCAGAGCTTTCAACTATTCATGGGGTACCTGTACAAATTATTATTTACTCACCCAGCCTCAATCTTCCATGTGTGATATAGTATTTCTGTTGGTCCAACTTACAGAATGATTGTAAGGGTTTTTTTTAAAGAAAACTCAATTTTTTCTTAAACAGAATGAGAAATTCCTAGTGAACATATTAAAATGTCATCATCATCATTTGGTAGTCACTTTCATAACTCCAGTTAATAACTGAGAACTATGTGATGAATCCTCCTGTGTGTGTTTAAATACACACAGACAAAGATAAAGAGCAATCTATTGTATATATACTTTGGATTGTGCTAACACACAATAATACAGTGGGTCCTCGGTACCTGCTGGGGGTTTGGTTCCAAGATCCCTCGTAATTTCATAGTGAATGGATGCTCAAATCCAATAACCTACCATACAATACAATGGCAAACTGCTCAAAAATGTGCCAAAGCGAGCCTAAGGATCTGTGAAATGGCAGGGGGATGTAGCAGGGTGAGGGTATGCCAAACATAAGTATAATGTTCAGTGCATGACAAAATCAATGCAATGAGAATTAAGCTTATGTACAACTATGACAAAACCAGCTCTTGCTTTTGGTATCCCTGACTCTTTCCTAATATATGTTCCAGCTGTAATTGCTTGAATCCAAGGACAAAGAACCCATGGATACAAAGAGCGGATTCTACTGCTTTTTGCAACTGTCCATCTTTGATAAGGTTTTTCTTTTGGTTAAAACTGTATTTTTCACCACTGGGACAAGGGTGGGCAACTTATAAACTTCCAGATGTTGTTGAACTACGACTCCTATCATTCAGAATCACTGGTTAGGCTGGCTAGTCACAGCGACGCAGTATCTGGAGGACCACACACTTCCAATCCATCAGCTACATCTAATACATCATGAAAGAGAAACACAGCCATTTACTCCATTAGTGGAAACCCCAAACAAAGTGCGGTAACACATGTTTAAAAGTCTTTACCTGGAAGAGACCTAAAGAGGAATCATAGACTTGTAAGAGAGCACAAGGGCTGTCCAGTCCAACACTATTGTGCTATGCAAAAATATACAATCAAAGCACTCCCATCCAGCTTCTGTTTGGAAAGCTCCAAAGAAGGAAGTTCCACCACACTCCCAGGCAGGCAGCAGCATATTCTTCTATCAAACAGCACTTACGATCAGGAAGTTCTTCCTACTATTTAGGGGAAATCTCTTTTCCTGAGGCATGAACCCATTGTCCTATGATATAGCATGAGGCCTGTAGTACAATGAAATACTTTGGCCACATAATGAAAAGACAAGAAAGCTTGGAGAAGACAATGATGCTGGGGAAAATGGAAGGAAAAGGGAAGAGGGGCCGACCAAGGGCAAAATGGTATCCTTGAAGTGACCTTTAATGAGTTGGGGTTGCGACGGCCAACAGGGAGCTCTGGCATGGGCTGGTCCATGGGGTCATGAAGAGTCATAAGAGACTGGATGAATAAACAACAACAACATGTAGTGAAAACAGGGTTCTAAGTTGCAAGACAGTCTAACTGCGAGAGACTATGACATGATCCAACACAAAGACTCCCAACTTCATTCTACTCTATGAGTTCAACTCCAATAACCACAGAATTATAGAGTCAGAAGGAAGGATAAAGTCACCTAGGATAATTTCTTGCTATACACAGGCCCACATCTAAAGAACTCCCAAGCAATAGCCATACAACCAATTAAAAATAGTTCACTTCTGAGGTAGTCTATTTCATTGGTGAACAGGTCTTGTCCTCAGGAAGTTCTTCTTAACATTTCAATGGAATATTTTTCTTACAATTTCAGTCTCCTGGATTGTATCTTAGGGTGCATCTACACTGCAGAATTTATGTAGTTTGATGCTACTTTAACTGCCATGACTTAATACTTCTCTGCTTAAGGGTGCTGTGCTCCACCAAACTATAACATAAATGATTCCATGGAAGTGGTGTCAAACTGCATTAATTATACAGCACAGTTGCACCTTAAAGTCTCTGAAGGAACAGAAAACAAGCTTGCTCCATCTTCGATGAAACACCCCTTCACATATTTAAATATGGCTATCTTCACACATGCATGCCCAGTGTGGAATATATATCACTACATTAAAACAGTGGATGTGGCTCTTAATGAGACAAGCCGCATTATCACAGGATGACTACAGCCCACACCATTGGAGAAATTATACTGTTTAGCCAGTATTGCACCACCTGACATCTGCCGGGAAATAGCAACCAATAATGAAAGGACCAAGGCAGTGACATCTCCAGCCCATCCTCTGTTCAGGTATCAGCCAGCATGCCAATGCCTTAAATCAAGAAATAGTTTTCTAAGATCTACAGAGATGCTCACAGGAACACCTCAGCAAGCGAGAGTCCAAAAGTGGCAGGCTAGAACCCGGAACCTCAAGCCAAGGCTGATACAAATGAGAAACTCCCTCCTGGCCACACAGAAGACTGGGGTGACTTGGAAGGAGCTGAACAGACTGCACTCTGACACCATGAGTTGCAGAGCCAACTTTAAGCAATGGGGCCACAAAGTGGAATCCGCAAAATGTGAATGTGAAAAAGAGCAAAGCACAGACCACCTACTATAATGCAGTCTGAGCCCTGCCACATGCACAATGGAGGACCTTCTTATAGCAACACCGGAGGCACTCCAAGTGGCCGGCTACTACTCAAAGGGCATTTAGTAGAATGTCAAGTTTTTAACTTAATGTTTTTCAATACATTACAACTGTACCCTCGGTTCATTTCTGATACGATACATAAAATCACACCTTTCAACTGATTCTTCCCCAAGTTGACTATACAAAGTCTTTTATCACCTTGGTGGATGTTATCTGGATATGTTCCAGCTGCCTTAGATTCCTGACCTATGGTGCCCAGAACCGGGCACATTCTTCCAGATGTGCTGGCAAATCTGGGAAGGGGATGGATTTTTCTGGCAGGAATGTGTTATTAACTTCTGTTGTCATGCGATAGGGACTATCTCCAAAAGTGATGGTCCATCTTCAATGCCAGTTTGACTCATGCAAAAATATCTTTAGTCTTTATTGTCAGAGCAAAATACTGGATCATTCAGATGACAGTTTGTGAGATTGTGAATGAAGACTCCATTAAGGCCCCTTATTAAATCAGGTAATCCACATTATCTGCTTTGTACTGGATGATATGAATCTACACTGCCAAATAATCCAGTTCAAAGCAGATAATCTGGATTTCACATGGCAGTGTAGAAGGGGCCTAAAAGAAGCAAATGAGAGTCCCTATCATTGTGGTCAGTTTTCAGATATGCCAGCAGATGGCACTCAGATCCTGTTCTAGGTTTAGCTCCCTCATTATATTAAAATTTTAAAGGTGAGAAGCAATGGCCTTTCAGACTTTTAAAAATACACTAGAAATCCCAGAGAGGCAACCCTTTCCAACTGTAAATAGCAAGACAATTTACACCTAGGGAATCATAGCCTTTTACCCCTCAAAACTCAAACCTTTGTAACAACTAGCCACATTACAGTACTGAGCAAAATAACAATAGCTAACTCTCTTTCCATGGCTCCTCCTTTGCCTCCACTAATGCAATTTATAAATGTATTTATTGCTTTATACTTTGTAGAATGCCCTAAGGTAGCAAACAGCACACCTTTAAACACCTCTGTCATACAGGCAGTACACAAACACACAATGATATTACTAGTAACGGAACCACAAACGCTGTAAAAATGTTATGGCTGTTAGCAAATAATGTTGTCATTCTCATCAGGTCTACTTTGATTTATGGGGGCCCTTATGAATGAGAGACCAACAGCCCAGCTCGGCTTTTGCAGACTCAGGCCACGGCTTCCTTGGCTGAGCCTATCCGTCTTTATTCTGTCCAAGCATTATCGAATTTTGTAGTAAGTCATGTCTTCTCATGATATGGCCAAAATATCACATTTAAGTTATCCCAACTTCTATGGAGTGTTCGGGCTTGATTTTTTTCTAGAATCACATTTTAAATGAGTTGAGTTTCTTTCTATCAGCTTTCTTCACTGCCCATCTTTTACAACCACGTATAGAAATGGGATATTCAATAGTGTGGAAAATCCTAAATTTAATATTCAATTATATATATTTAAACTTTGGGGTCGTGTCTAGATCCTTCATAGGTTGCATTTACACTGTAGAATCAATGCAGATGGACACCACTTTGACTGCTTTGGCTCAATGCTATTGAATCATACGTGTTATTTATTTATTTATTTATTTACAACATTTCTACCCCGCCCTTCTCACCCAAGGGGACTCAGGCTGGCTTATAACAACCGGCAAAATTAAATGCCAAAAAGATAAATAAAAACAGCAACACATCTAAAACCATTAACAAGGTCCTTAGCCTCCTTGGTCAAAAAATGCTGGTGCCTCACTAAACCACAAAACCTAGGAATCCATGGCATTGAGCCAGGGCAGTTAAAGTTGAGTCAAGTTGTGTTAATTCTACATTATATAACCAAGTCCTGGTCTTGGTTTCATGACTGCAGTCCCCATTCTGACTAATGGCTAAGGAATGTATGGAAAATCTTGAACCATTACGATGTATATAACTTTGTTGGCATTAAAATTATATAAATCATCTGTGGTCTATATGTTTTCTTACACATCTTTTCTATTTTCTGCTAGTAGCATAATATCATCTGCATATCTTAAATCACTGAAGTTTCTTAAGATATGCAGATGATATTAAATCACTGATGTTCCTTGGCTGAGGTTGCCAGTTCAAATCTGCAAGACAGGGTGGGCTCCTGTCTGTTAGCTCTAGTTTGCAGGAACATGACAGAAGCCTCCCAGCAGGATGATAAACACATTTGGGCATCCCCTGGGCAACGTCTCTGTAGATGGCCAATTCTCTCACACCAGAAGCAACTTGCAGTATATTCTCAAGTTGCTTCTGGCACAATAAAAAAAAAGGATGTTCCTTCCTCCAATGTTCACACTGCCTTACTCTGAGTCCAGTCCTGTCTGCTTTACATATTAAACATTCAACACAGAAGTTAAATAGGATAATAAAATGCAGCCTTGCCTGCTTCCCTCCCTTGCCAGTTGGAAAGCATTCTGTTTGTCCATATTCTGTCTTAGCAGCTACATCTTGTTCTGAGTACAGATTATGCATCACAACAACCAAATGCTGTGGCACACACACTGGCAGAGACAGACAAATGTAAATCAGAGAAAATACAAAAAAAATAGCAAAGGCTACTTAAAAATGAGGATTTCACTTGGCACCAGAGTTGAGTCTTGCGCTTCCTTGATAGTTTGGGCAAAAGCAAACTGCTGCAGCCTCTCTTAGCTTGTCTGTTCTTACGTATTAACATTTTTGCCATCATGACCATGCACATGTTTCCATTTCTGTCCGTGAAATGTTGGAGAATGTTCTGAGTCCATATCAGTCAGGAAAACTCTTGGAAATTGAAGAGACTGGGGAAAATAGGAGTTATATGTATCCCCAACCAGCTCCAATCAGCAGTCTGGCCATAGCATTTCCTACCTGATGAAATTTCTAAGTTTTTAAGAGAGTGTGGCAGCATAATCCAAATGAGATCTCAATGCAGACATGTGCTACTATGGCCAGATCTGACATCTTAAGTCACCAGTGTAGTTGGAGCACTTACGCCAAGCGTTGGTGTAATTTTGTCAAAAAAACAAGTGTGGTTTCTATGACAATCCATTACACAGTTTAAAGCTAAGAATCACAACTGTTAAAAATGAATCACACTGTTCCCTTAAAGGTGCGAGTGTACAGCACTGCAGCCCAGATGACCAGCAGTGTGGCATTTCAATATATTTTAGAGGAGTCAATTACCTCCCAAAAATGAACTGTAATTCTGAGTCTACATTACAACCTCTATATCCACAGGGGATATGATAAGAGACTTTGTCTGGACACATGAAATCATGGATAATGGTGAATCCTATTGAAATGAAAAATGTCTGGCCCAAGGATACCACAGGGTTGTACTAGGGCACCTAGACAATTCCTACAGAAGATGTGGATAATTGAAAGTGCAGGTACCAGTCTTGGCAATACAGGGATCATACAGCATTTTATATCCCTAATATTGGAAGTTGGGATTCATAGTCTAGGTAAGCCACTAGAGCTTACTGACTGAGGATTCTAAGTTGTTATTGTTACTTGTCATTGACTACTTGCTAAACACTGTTTAGCATGTTTAGCCTGCAGAAAAGAAGGCTGAGTGGAGACATGATAGCCATGTATAAATATGTGAAGTCATAGGGAGGAGTGAGCAAGCTTGTTTTCTGCCGCCCTGGAGACTAGAAAGCAGAACAATGGCTTCAAACTACAGGAAAGGAGATTCCACCTGAACATCAGGAATAACTTCCTCACTGTGAGAGCTGTTCATCAGTGGAACTCTCTGCTCCGGAGTGTGGTGGAGGCTCCGTCTTTGGAGGCTTTTAAGCAGAGACTGGATGGCCACCTGTTGGGGGTGCTTTGAATGAGGTCTTCCTGCTTTTTGGCAGGGGGTTGGACTGGATGGCCCACAAGGTCTCTTCCAACGGTATGATTCTACGAATCTACGACTTTGAATTATGGTGACCCCATGAATGGGTGATCTTCAAGTTACCTAATCCCCAAAGTCCTGCTCAGGTTTTGCAGACTCAAGGCCACAGCTTACATGAGTATATCTATCTGGAATGCTATCTTCCTCTTTTCCTATTGGCTTTTACCTTATCAAGCATTATTGTTTGTTCTTTTTTAATTTTTTTTAATTTTACTTAAAAAAATTAAATAACCCTTCACCTAGTGCTATCCCTTCACCCCAGACCAGCCAGTTACAATATTTATTTCCAAAATTCCATTGTTTCTTTTTCTCCTTACCTTCTACATATACAAACTCTATACGTCAAATTACATTATGATTTTACAAAAACATCATGTTATACAACAGATCAATAGAAAACGCAGTTCAATGCACGAAAACATTATGTAGTAATTACTGTATTTACAAAGCACCAAAACATCACAATGTATTGAAAATATTGACTACAAAAACATTGGCTACTAACAAATTGACTACAAATAAAGATAGAATTGCATAAAATGAACATAAAAGTAACAATATTTTCTGAAATTAAATCCGTAAAACGTTCAGTCCTTGCTGCCTAGAGAAACAGCTGTGGATCTGGATGGGAGGCACACTGCATTGGATAATCCAGAATGTTGGACACGCGAATGTTGGATAAGTGAGACTCTACTGTATCAGTTCAGTCATTTTGATTTCTAGAGAGAATTCAGGTTTGATTCGCTCGAGGTCCCATTTGTTTATCTTTAGCAGTCTGCAGTATTCTCCTTCAGAACCGTATTTCAAATGTTGATTTTCTTCCTACCAGATTTCTTCATTGTTCAGCTGTCACAACCATATGTGGAAATGGGAAATACATTGGCACAGACCATTTTAACTTTAGTGATATATCTAAAGAACTAATTTTAGGAAGAACTTCCTTACTGTGAGAGCTGTTTAGCAGTGGAACTCTCTGCTGCGGAGTGTGGTGGAGGCTCCTTCTTTGGAGGCTTAAACAGAGGCTAGATGGCCATCTGTTAGGGATGCTTTGAATGTGATTTTCCTGCATCTTGGCAGGGGGTTGGACTGGATGGCCCATGAGGTCTCTTCCAACTCTACAATTCTACCTAATGCCTTTATAGCTGGAGTTCCAAATCCTCTTTCACTTTCTTGACTGAAGACTCCATTCTGAGCTATTAGGCATGGAAAATCTTGACCTATTTCAGTGTTTTATTGTCTACTTTAAATAATTCTAAATGCTGCTCTCTAAGCTGCCAAGTCAAAGATTCCACAGGATGGACAGTTAAGGTGGAATCATACTGCTACAATGGTGAAGCGTGAAAGAGCTTCACATATTTACTTCCAAGACAATTCCCAATAAAAGGTACATATTAATACACACTGAGACAATAGCCAGACTTTATGTTAGGAAATGTGGAGCTAATGAGGCAATAATAATGCTGGGGAAAGTGGGGGGGGGATTATAGACCTCCCCAGCTTGTCTTCTTGCAAACTCTGCAGTCATTCTTCTCTCTTGAATTGCCATAAACTTCTTTGAAGTGGCCTTGTACCATCCAGTGGAATCCCATTTACAAGTAAAATTCAAGGGCCAATCAAGCCAGTTTAATAATAATATAAACTTTATTTATACCCCGCCACCATCTCCCCAGTTTATATACATGTAACCACTGAATTAGATCATCATAAGGGACTTCAAAGATCATCTAAGCCCAACTCCTTGACAGTGAAGTAACCTACCAGTAAGGAGGGGGAACCCAACCAATCTGGCCAAAGAGAGTCCATCATCTTCAGATGAGTCTATTACACTCAAATGGCTCCTAGCATCAAAAGATTTTGTTTTTTTCCCCATAATATTGGGTTGGAATCACTTTTATTGTAAATTGAACGTACTAGTTCACACTTCATTCTGGAGCAGTATCACACATGCTCACGCCTTCATCTACACCACAACCTTTTGAAGGCGACTACCATTTCTGTTCATTTTGTCATTCCGTTGATTTTTCAGTAATTGTTACCCACTTGAAAAGTGTATTTCTATGCACCAGTGTGGGTTGGATCAATCAGCATTAAATGGGATGGGTGAATCAGTATTTTCCCCAGCCTATGTCAGTTCTGGAGGCATGCAGTCATACGTTAAGCTCACGCACTCAAAGATTACTGAAATATTCGTGTTTGTAGTACTACTGTATTTCTTTTCAGAGATGAGTCTTCACAGAATGAAAATTCAGGAGAGCTTTATGAATAATCCCTATAGTTCTTCTGATAATGTTATTCAGTTGCTGTTTAGGATTTGTCCTGTTCATGCTGGCTTTTGCAATTCGGTTGTACATACAATATTTTTCATGGAATTACTTCTACATGTAATAGCCTACAGCTACAGACTAGAAGTGAAGAACATGTGGCCTTCCAGGTCTTGTATTTTGTGATGTGTAGATTTTTTTAAAAAAATAGTTGTCTATATTAAATAAATTATGGTAATGTGTGGTTTTTATACCTTAGAGGCAGCAGATCCCATTTGATCTTGGAAACTAAGCAGGGTCAGCCCTGGTTGGTGCTTAGATGAGGGACTGCCAAAACATATTAGGTATATAAATATATACACCAGAGGAATGAATTGGCAAAACCTTATATTGACTATTCTTGCCTAAGAAAACCCTATGAAATCCATGGAGTTGTGATAAGTGAAGTCAACAAGTGACTAGAAACCACATGCACAATGTACAAATCATTTATAATTTTTAAGGATCTGTTGGGTTGACATGAGAGTATGGAATGATTGAGAGTAACTGCTGATTGGCTGAATACTTGAATGGGAGTATTAACTAATAGATACCAAAAGAAAAACTAATAGGTGCAAAGAGAATGAGATATGTGAGTCTATCAGAGTTAGGAATATAAATTAAGAGATGTTAGAAGAAGAAGAAGAAGAAGAAGAAGAAGAAGAAGAAGAAGAAGAAGAAGAAGTAGTAGTAGTAGTAGTAGTTTGGTGATTTGGTTATTTTCTCTATGAGCCATGGCAAATGTTGGCCTCCATGTTGGTCAAGCTGCAAGTCTACTCCAGGTCTCAGGTTGAATGAATTCAGTCTGACACCATTTGAACTCCTATGGCTCAAGAGTATAGAATCCTGGGAGTTGTAGTTTGGTGAGGAACAAGCATTCTTTGGCAGAAGCTTTGTAAAACTACAACCCCTAAGATTCCATAGTACTGAGCCATGGTAGTCCAAGTGGTATCAAACTGAATTAATTCTATAGTATAGGTCAGTGGCTCTCAACCTGTGGTCCCCAGATGTTTTTGGCCTTCAACTCCCAGAAATCCTACCGTGTTTCCCCGAATATAAGACAGTGTCTTATATTAATTTTTGCTCCCAAAGATGCTCTAGGTCTTATTTTCAGGGGATGTCTTATTTTTCCATGAAGAAGAATTCACATTTATTGTTGAACAAAACAATGAACATTTATTATATGCTGTACAATAGTTGTCATCACAAACCAGCATAAGCAGACAAACTGTGAATCCTATCAAGAATTTCTTGTTACTACCATTATTTCCATGTACAACACTCTATGGTACATACATCCTGCATGCTCTGGTGTTCTGTTTGTTGGGCATGCTTCCAAACAAAAACTTTGCTAGGTCTTACTTTCGGGGGAGGCCTTATATTTAACAATTCAGCAAAACCTCTACTAGGTCTTATTTTCTGGGGATGTCTTATTTTAGGGGAAACAGGGTAATAGTTGGTAAACTGGCTGGAATTTCTGGGAGTTGTAGGCCAAAACACCTGGGGACCCACAGGTTGAGGACCACTGGTATAGATGCACATGAACTTTAAAGGATCTATCCAAAGTACTGAACTTACTTTGAAATTTCTTACCACAAAGTCTCATTTGGAGTTGATGCGATTGGCTATTTAAAGCCAAGACAAACCATTCTCTATTCTCTGAGGCATTTTCATTTACTCTTAATCAATTACGGCATTAGTTTTACACTGCTTTTATCTGGTGCTTTGACTCTGTTGCTTATACTTTTTCATTGATTGTGTTGGGGGTCGATCTCTTTCCATTGACTGCATTTGTTCATGTATGCTTCAGGAACAGCAAGTGGAGGGAGGGATTAATACAAAGAATGATTGCAATGAAAAGGTAAAGAGTTATGCCATTTCCTAGTCCTGTTCCAAAAGTCCTAGCAGCCATGCATGTGAACAAGAAACTATGATCAATGATTTTTACTTAAAATATAGTTTATTCCATTTATCCAAGTCATCTAGTGTCCATTAGGCACCAATGGTCTGCTCCCTACCTCCACCACTTAAAATAATTTGAGATATAGCATTTAGATGACCATAATGGGAATAGAAATGTCAGAGCATACTAGTATTAAGTATAAATGCTTATTTGAAACAGTATTTTAGACTCTAATATTGCCATGAAGTCTTTATTGTAGCAGATACTCTACAGAGGCCATGCAATTTCAGGGTGCATATACACTGTACAATTAATGCAGTTTGATAGCACTTCAACTGTCATGACTTAATACTATGGAATCCTGCGAGTTGGAAAGTTGGAACTCTTGGAAAGGGAAGGTTAAAGACCTTTCAAAACTACAGCTCCCAGGATCCCCTAGCATTGCACCATAAAGTGGTGTCAATCTGCATTAATTCCACAGTGTAGATGCACCTCTAGAGTCTGGAACTCTGGAACCTCCTGACACAGGCAACCACGATTGCTCTTATTTCTCTTGTCCTACCTGCTGACAGTTAAAAGACTGATTAATTCAGGTTGATGTTTGCCACGCAAACGGGTTTGATGTTAAGGGATTCTCTCAAAGGGATGGTGGTGATATTGTTTTACTGCTGCATGTTAAATTTATATCCTTCCTCGTTGTGCCTTAGCATTTTACTTTTAACCTGCATTTTATTACTGTTAGCTACCTTGAATGTCATTTTAAAAAGAAGGTTAGGGAATAAATAAGAATAAATGAATAAATAAATATTAAATATTGTCAAAGGCTTTCATGGCTGGAATCAATGTGTTGCAGTGAGTTTTTTGGGCTGTTTGGCCATGTTCCAGAAGCATTATCTCCTGACATTTGGCCCACATCTATATCAGGTATTCTCAGAGGTTGTGAGGTATGATAATATTTGACAAATAACTTCAGTGGCCGGAGGTTATGGATATCTTTAAATGGTGCTTGCTGTACATTTTTAAATTGTTTTATTTGATATGTTAATTGGGTTTTTATATCGGGTATGATGTTTTAACTGGTTATGTATTGTGGTCTGATGCATTTGTATGAATTTTATATGTTGTATGCCACTTTGAATCCCACCCATGGGAGAAAAGTGGGATAGAAATGAAATAATAATAATAATAATAATAATAATAATAATAATAATAATAATAATAATTATAATAATAATAATAATATCAATTGCACAGACAGACTACAAACAGAGGCACAACTATTTGGCCCAAATGATTCATTGGAACTTATGCCTCAAGTACCACCTACCAGCAGTAAAGAACGGGTGGGATCACAAACCTGCAAAAGTATTGGAAAATGAGCACGCAAAGATACTGTGGGACTTCCGAATCCAGACTGACAAAGTTCTGGAACACAATACACCAGACATCACAGTTGTGGAAAAGAACAAGGTTTGGATCATTGATGTTGCCATCCCAGGTGTCAGTCGCATTGATGAAAAACAACAGGAAAAACTCAGCCGCTATCAGGACCTCAAGATTGAACTGCAAAGACTCTGGCAGAAACCAGTGCAGGTGGTCCCGGTGGTGATGGGCACACTGGGTGCCGTGCCAAAAGATCTCAGCCGGCATTTGGAAACAATAGACATTGACAAAATCACGATCTGCCAACTGCAAAAAGCCACCCTGCTGGGATCTGCACGCATGATCCGAAAATACATCACACAGTCCTAGACACTTGGGAAGTGTTTGACTTGTGATTTTGTGAAACGAAACCCAGCATATCTATCTTGTTTGCTGTGTCATACAACGTCGTTGTGTCAATAATAATATCATAAAAACACAACACAGAGCAGAAGAGAAAACTGGCAAAAGAAGGCTCTCCATGATTCCTGGGAAAAATCGAGAGCCAAATTGACAAAGAAAAAACATGGTGGTGGCTCACAAATGGAACTTTGAAAAAGGAGATGGAGGGCCTGATTGTGGCAGCCCAAGAACATGCCATTAGAACCAATGCCATTAAAGCCAAAATTAAAAAGTCGATGACAGATCCCAAATGTAGACTCTGCAAGGAAGCAGATGAAACAACAGATCACATCCTCAGCTGCTGCAAGAAGATCGCACAAACAGACTACAAGCAGAGGCATAACACCATTGCTCAGATGATTCATTGGAACTTGTGCCACAAATACCATCTGCCTGTGACAAAGAACTGGTGGGATCAGAAGACGGAAAAGGTTACAGAGAATGAACATGTCAAGCTACTCTGGGACTTCTGAATTTCAGACAGACAGAGTTTTGGAGCACAATACTCCTGACCTCACGATTGTGTTAAAAAACAAAGTATGGATTGTCGATGTCGCAATCCCAGGTGACAGCAGGATTGAGGAGAAACAATTGGAAAAGCTGACATGATATGAGGATTTAAAAATCGAATTGCAAAGACTCTGGCACAAGCCAGTCAAGGTGGTCCCAGTGGTGATCGGCACATTGGGTGCAGTGCCTAAAGACCTTGGCCTGCACTTGAACACAATCGGCACTAACAAAATTACCATCTGCCAGATGCAGAAGGCCACCTTACTGGGATCTGCTCGCATTATTCGCCGATACATCACACAGTCCTAGACATTGGGAAGTGTCTGACGTGTGATCCAATTCAACAGCCAGCAGAGTGTCTGCTGTGGACCCATCTTGTTGTGTTTCAAATAATAATAATAATAACCTCTGAGGATGCCTGAGTGAAATGTCAGGAGAGAATGCTTCTGGAACATGGCCATACAGCCCGAAAAACTCACCACAACTCTAATATTAAATATCTCTTCCATTAAGAAAAACAGAGTGCTATCACCTCACATTTGGGGAAACAATATGAAAGTAGTACTGAGTGGGAGGAGACTTTGATCCAGCTGTTAAAAACTCTGTGAAAATTGATAGTACAAAGCTTTGATGCAACAAGTTGGATGTCACTCATCTAGAGTTGAGGGAATTGACTTTTTTTTTGGACCACAACTCCCAGAATCCCCTGTGGGCACTGCAAACACCAGATTGAAGGGTCAGAGTAGGTGCCATCCCCTGTTCATTTGGGGGCCGCCTGAATAGGATGGCAAGGTAACCAACTTTCCAAAATAAGAAGCAACACATCTGATGATCACACACTATCACAAACAGGGCATACACCAGAGCTTTGAGGAAATCTTTGAACATTGTTCAAAGCTGGGTGAAACTGAATAACCCCCAAGCATCATGCAACTGCCATGGAAAAGATTCAAACCTCCTTCGGTGTAATGAAGAGGCACCCCTTCTTTCCCACACCACCACTGCAAATTATTTACAGTGTGCACCAAATGAAGTAAAGGTAAGATAAAGGGGAAAAGTGGGAGGGAAAGATAGAAACTGGGACATTTAACAGCAACTAGGAGATCAGGATGGCAGAGAAATAACAGAGACTACTGCTGCCAAATCCGGATACTTGGAGAATAGACTAGACTAGCTGTCTAAGTCCAAGTAAAGCAGTGGTTTTACATCCACAGAGTAGAAACTCAATCTCAATCTAGAATTGTTTTTGTTTTCTTTGCCTTGTAACTTGAGTGTGCTGTTCAATCATTCTTTAAAACCAGTCTGTTAGGTAGCTGCAGATAACATCCAACATTTTAATGCATTCTGCATAAATCTATTAATGTATCAATGTATTACTGTATTCATACATAAAACAAAACACAAACAAAGAAATCCTCCAGACAATTGAAAGACTTGCGGTTGCATTTTGCATGGGAACATTAGCTCATTAGAGGGACTCGTTTTAGAAAATGGTCAAAACAATCAGAAATTCAAAACAATTAATCATCCCTGCCAAGAAATTTACAAAGTAATCCAGAATGCACCAGGAGCAGAAATACAATCTTTTTTTAGTGACAAGGATTTCAGCTCCAGCCAAGATCTTACTTGCAAGAAAAGGCAAGGTTGCATTCAGGGAGTTACATGGAGGGCGTCTACACTGTAGAATTAATGTAGTTTGACACCACGTTAACTGCCATGATTCAGTGCTATGGAATCTTCGGATATGTTGTTTGGTGAGGCACTAGAAAGAAGGCTAAAGAGTTTGTCAAATTACAACTCTCATTATTCCATAGAAGACAACACTAAGCCATAGAAGTTGAGTGGTGTCAAACTACAGTATTTCTACAATGTAGATGCACCTCTGGTGGTTGGATAATACCACCTGATTAATGAATTGCAAATTGCACAACCAGGTGTACAACCTATTCTGTGTGTTTCGAAGCACAATGGCATGCACAATTGCACCATAAGCACAACTTTGCTTCTGCTACCATGAATGCAATGCAGATATTTCACATTGGAAAAAAATTTCCAATCACCTCCATAGAGGAACTTACACATGCAAAAGACAGTCATAGGATCCTAGCCTTTGTGAGATCTGGAGACCCCCTTCTCTCTGTGTAATTACCTTCTCAGGCTCTTATGGCAGAAACAAGAGAGAAGGCCTAAATTCTCAGTCGTTGCTCCCAAGCTTTGGAATTCCCTCCCTAGAAAGGTCTGGATGATCCCATCTTTGCTCTCCTTCTGCCAGCAGGTCAAAACGTTTCATTGCCATCAGGCTTACATAAACTGACTTGAGTTGGGCTTCTAATGCCATGTTTTACCAATTTATACACTTGTTCCTCTGTTTCCAGGGAACCCTCACCCACACATTCAGCCATCTACAGCTTGAAAATAATTTTTTAAATCCCCAAAGCAGACCTTGATTTTGCCATTTTATTTAAAGGATACTATTTTACTATGCCAACGTATATAATGGAACTTGAGCATCCATGGATTTTGGTTTCCATTGGAGGTTTTCATGTCTAAAGGTTTCAACTTTATTAATGGATTGTTTTCCAAATCTTACATATCCTATAAATCTTATCCATTTAGAAATGTCCCTGTATAGTTTTGTCTTGTTTTACATGTGTTGTTAGCCAACTTGAGTACCCTTATTGGGAAATAAATAATAACAACATATACTGAAAAGCTGGAAAATGTATACAGGGAGTCGCAAGTTACAAGCATTCAACTTACAAACAACCCATAGTTATGGACAGGGTGAAACAACAGAAAGTGAGAGAAATCTTCCCCTCAGAAGGGAAATTCACTCCTGAAAGAATTATTATCACTGAGAAAAGGGGTCTTCACTGAAGCTTTATTACCAAGGCTTGTTTCCACAACAGGTCAAATTTTTCAAAATCCAATTATCACAAGGACAGAAAATGCAGTCAAGTGTTCTGAACAGGGTTACAGATAGCCAAACAAACACCACAGGGGTGTTAACCCTTCCCTTTGCTATCCAAAATTAATATACGTATATATTTGGCTGAAGATACACTTTAAAAATGTACCTATTTCAACTTATACACAAATTCAAATTCAACTAACCTACAGAACCTATCTTGTTCATAACTTGAAGGCTGCCATGATGATGATGCTTCATCATCTTATTAGAAACAATTTTATTAGAACTTTTTTTTCCATATTTTGATATTTCAAACACTGAGCTGGCCCACACTGTAAAAGAACATAAAACTTTATTTTCTAGTCATATCTAGATTACAGATGATTATGAGAACAGTAAGTTATTTAGGCAAGATGGAGTTGAAAGTGACACTGGAAAAAAATCAATGACCTCAATGGAATGTAATATTAGTAGTGGGAATTTTTGTGATGACAGAGTTCTACTGTTCCCCCCGTTATGTGCTCAATATGAATAATTTCTATTATTCTTATCACCATCATCAAGAACAATGTCTGAGCACTTCAGACATTGCTGTGATAATGGGGGACAGCAGTGACATTCTTCATCCTTTTAGGCTTTTGCATGAAATCTGTTTGCACTAAAATATGTTTTTGGGGGCAGCAAACTCAGTTTTGTTCAGAATCTTTTGTGGTGGAAGGTTTGACCCAAAAATCATGGTCTTTTTGTGTTAAAAAGTCTACGATTTTCGCAGTCTCACCCCCAGCAAAAGAACAACTCTGGGGTGAAGAT
Source organism: Anolis carolinensis (assembly GCF_035594765.1). Classification (NCBI taxonomy): domain Eukaryota; kingdom Metazoa; phylum Chordata; class Lepidosauria; order Squamata; family Anolidae; genus Anolis; species Anolis carolinensis. The sequence continues at coordinate 13,756,400 of NC_085843.1, forward strand.
TCATCAGAAATCGCTCACAAATCCTTATATTCTCACCTAACACTGAGAAAGCAGTTGAAATTGTGTATCACACAAAAGATCCAATATATGACCCACTAGGATCCCATGCAGTCATGCTGGCCACATGACCTTGGAGATGTCTATGGACAACGCCGGCTCTTCGGCTTAGAAATGGAGATGAGCACCAACCCCCAGAGTCGGTCACGACTGGACTTAACGTCAGGGGAAGCTTTTACCTTTACCCAGGATCCCTAGTAAGCAGGAATACAGTTGATAATGTGATGCTTGTGATTGTTACTGCTTGTGCAACTGATGGTATGACCCACTTTGCACAACCAGTTCCAAATTTCTGACATATTGAATACTTTCTTTGTACAGAGAGCCCAGAAATAGGTACCTTCAAATACAACCTCATTCACAATTGTGGAACATCATCACTAGTTACTGACAATCATCAAATGTGAAAAGATATTCAGCCAGCTCTAACAACTATGATTCACCATGGTAAGATCAGGTACTGGGATTATTTGGCTCTCCAGAGGTCTGCAGATTCAGCTCCCAGGAGCACCAGACACCACAACGAATAGCAATGGATTATGAGAAACGTAAGTTTCCTAGTCTTGCTATTTTGATGTAGACCTATCTATGGAGATGCCTTTTCTTTTCCTATCATCCCCACAAATGCCGTTTGTTTATGTTCTATTTTCCACATAATATATTTTGAGTATGTTCAATGAGACAATTGAGTATAATTTCAACAATGAATTCCATGTTTATATTACATTCAGCTATTAATGCTATTTGAAAAGGTTTTATGCCCAAGAGTGTCTGCAGAAATTCTTTGTGAACATTATGATTCTAAGGAAAAATGAGCCTTAAAATGCCACTTAGAGCTGTAGAAACACACAGAATAATGGAGCATGACGACTTTGTTGCTCTTGAAAGACGAATGTTCAAGTGATGACAAAACATCTTTACACCTTTGCACAAATGAAGGTTTTAAGTGATGTAACAGCAACCACAGAATAGTGCAGAACCAGCAACAGTTGTTCCCTTATTTTAGGACAAAAAGAAGAACACTTAGACCACTAATAGATAACATCCATGCCCATACATGGGGGACACTGAATTCCAAGGTTTGCATATCCTCCAATATTTCACAGATGAAAACCAGGGCACATAGCCAAGCAACCTCAGAATGTGAAAGATGAAAAGAATTATTAAAGACGAAGAACAGACCAGTTTGGAGAGGATGCAGTAGTTTGCCTTTGCTTGAGCTTCCTGGGAATGACAGCATTCCATCTCCTCCTTTTATTTTTTTTTCCTCCTCTGGTTTATTATTATTTATTTACTATATTTATACCTCGCCCCTCTCACTCTGAAGGGGGGGGGCTTAGAGTGGCTTACAAATTGGCAACAATAAACAAATGTAAAAACAATAAGCATATACATAAAATCATAAAAGTTAAGAAAAAAACATCTATACACTAAAAACCAATTGTTAAAACCACACAAATCCAAAGTACAGGATGTTTGAAAAAGAACTCCCTAGTTTCCATTTACTTTACCCTAGTCCAGAAACTATTCCAGTCATGATTGCACCTATTTCATATCTACTGATTGCACTGAATTACTCTGTAAAGGCTTGGTCCCACAGCCAAGTTTTTAATTTCTTTCTAAAGATCAGGAGGGAGGGAGTTGATTTGATTTCACTGGTGAGGGAGTTCTACAGCCATGAGGCCACCACTGAGAAGGCCCTGTCACTCATCCCCACAAGTCATGCCTGCAAAGGAGGTGGGACCGAGAGCAAGGCCTCTCCAGAAAATCTTAATCTCCGAGGTGGTTCATAGAGGGAGATAGGTTCAGACAGGTAAGCTGAACCAGGACCATTTAGGGCAGTGGTTCTCAACCTGTGGATCCCCAGGGGTTTTGGACTACAATTCTCAGAAATCCCAGGCAGTTTACCAGCTGTTAGGATTTCTGGGAGTTGAAGGCCAAAACATCTGGAGATCCACAGGTTGAGAATCACTGGTATAGGGCTTCATAGGCTAAAGCCAGCACTTTGAATTGTGCTTGGTAGCAGACTGGCAGTCAGTGGAGCTGGCATAACAGGGAGGTTGGACTGCCACCCGTTCGACCACTTGAAGCTTTTGAACAGTCTTCAAAGACAACTCCACATAGAGCGCGTTGCAGTAGTCTATTCGAGATATAACAAGAGCATGGACCACTGTGGCCAAGTCTAGCTTTGCAAGGTTTGCACTCTATTGTTGAGCGAATTGTGTGCAAACTACTTCTGAACTCTGTTGGCAGCAATTGAAGTAAACTGGGAACAACTGGGAAAGTGGAAGAAGAAAGAAACCAGTACATTTTTAAAACTGCTGAAAAATGTGGAATTACACAAGATTTATTGGGACTATCCCTGCCGCACTGGGACCAGGGGGTTATAGGTATGATAGTGTAAAGACTCTTACAGAGAAGAAGGGGTATAACTATTCCCAGCTGTTTCAGAGGGTAAAAGTAGATCTTATGGTTTGAAGTTATAAGAGAGTAGATTTTGGCAACATTAGAAGGAACCAAGCCTTTAGGGAGCTGGGGATGAAGGCAGAGGGGAGACATAATAGCCACATTGAAATATTTGAAGGATCTCACATTGAAGATGGAGCAAGTTTGTTTTCTGTTGCTCTGGAGACCAGGACATAGAGCAATGGATTAAAATTGCAGGGAGAAATATTCCACTTAAACATTGGGAGGAATTTTCTGATATTAAGAATGATTCAGCTATGGAATATGCTGTCTTGGAGTTTCTCCTTCCTTGGAGGTTTTTCGGCAGAGACTGGATGGCCATCTGCTGGGGGTGCTTTGATTCTGTGTTCCTGTACCTCTAGCGTGCCCTGAGTGGCTGTGTAGAAAAGTGAATTTCAGCAAATGTTTCGTGTCATGGGACCGATTCCAAGAGCTGAATCTGCAAGCTCTTGAATCGGAGCCATAACAATACGCACTCCTCGATAGCTCCTACGGACACCTGGCAGCCAAGCATGGGAAATTCTGGAGTGAGAATCAAAACAATTTTAATGAGTAGTTTGTGTTGTAGTGATAGTCATATGATACATGGGGTGGGGTTTGGGTGATGATATTTACGTGTGGTGTGACGTTGTAGCAAAGGTAATAAAAATGATTGTATGTAAACATTATGTCATTCTCGACTTTTCCAAGTCGTGTGTTCTTCAATAAAGATTGGTTTTGATAGCAGATACCTTTGGTCTGTGTTCATGCTGATCGTTTGAAGTAAGCGTGACATTAAGTCGAGAATCCCATTCTCACCCTCCTGCGGAGCCGCAGTGAAGTGAAAATGAGTGGAGGGGGCGATCGGAGCCCGAGGGGGGCAGAGGGCCCCTTACCAGATGTCCGGCCGCTGGGAGAGGAAACGCTACAGGCCATCGCTTCCTCCACCGGCTACCCTAGGCCGAATGGAGTGACGCAGAGGATCCCCAGAGGAGGGAGAGGAGTCTCGGCGGCTGCGGAGACCAGTTAGGGATCCGGGGGGAGCATGCCGGAGACCGTGGCGCTACGGTTGTCCATCTTGGAGACCAACTTGTCACGGCTGTCGGAAACCGTGGGAAGATTGGTGCCGTTGTTGGAAGAGAATCTCCAGAGGGAGCCCACCCAGTACGGCACCGAAAGAGGACCGGGCAAGGATGAAGCCTGGAGCCAGAGGGGCCAGCGCGCGTCAACGCAGAGCCCAACGGCAGCAGGCGGTGATGGAGACGAGGAGTATTGGCAGGAGCTGGAGTTCCAAGAGAGGATGGCTCGGGAGGTGGATCACCAGCAAACCTTGGGAACTCTGAGGCCACCAACCCCAACCAGAATCCCAACCCCCCGAATTGGTATCGGAGTCGAAATACCGCTAGGACCCGGGATCGGGTCTAGTGGGTAGGTGGATGGAAGGGCCGACGGCAGCGGCGGAATTCCGGGGACCACAGGGGGCGACCGCCGGGCTGGGGTGCGGCGTGGTCAAAAGGTCGGTTCAGGGGAACCTCATGCAACACCTCCCCAGGCCACCCGTTCAAAGGCAACGTACCGCAGAATGGATGCCTAGGAGAGAGGAGCTTAAACTGGAATACGGAGGGGAATCCTCCGAATTAAACTTTTTCCTCATTGGCATCAGAGGGTACATGGAGGATAACGCGCACACATTCCCCTCCGAAGGAAGCATGGTTCGGGCCATCGGAAATACCCTCAAAAGGGGGGCGGCCAGCTGGTATGTACAATTACACGCCAGGCACGACCCGTGCTTGAGATCAGTGCCCCAATTCCTGGCTGCACTGGAGAACCGTTTTAGAGACCCGCTGGAGCAATTAAGAGCTTGCGATCAATTAAAACTCATAAAACAAAGGGACAAGACAGTACCCGAGTATGCAGAAGAATTCCTCCATCTCGCGGAAAGGGTACCAGAGTGGTCCGAAGTGACCAAAGTAGAAATATTTAAAGAAGGACTGCGCCCTGAGATATTTAGCTGGGCGGCGCACAGGGATGATCCAGAGACGTTACAGGGTTGGATTCAACTAGCAGGGCGCGTCGAATCTACCCTGTCCCAAGTAAAGCGCTTCCGGAGCGGCGGGGCCCAGCAGCAACCGGCAGCGAGGGGTCGTGGAGAAACAAGGAAGCAAGAGCGACCCGGAGGGCGGCCCGGGATCCCCTCCAAAGGAGACGACAACAGACCCAAGCCAGGATGCTTTGTGTGTGGGAAGACGGGCCATCGGGCGGCGGAATGTTGGGCCCGGAAGGGAGAACCGCCCAAAGCCACAAAACCCACGCCAGCAGCCGGGAGACGAGCGGAGGAGGAGGTGCAAGCCCCAGAGCCTCCGGAGCAGCTGGTGAGTCAAGACAAACGCATGATGGTAGTGCCAAACTGCTTATCGGGACTAGAGAATCGAGCCACCTGTAGAGCATTCGTGGATTGCAGTTGCTCTAGGAACATTATAACTCCAGAATTAGCGGAGGCGCTAAAATGCCAGCAAACTGCACTTAAAGTTCCGATTGCGTTCTCGCAATTGGACGGATCGGTGGCTGCTGGGGAAGTATCCACGAAAGAAATACAGGGGATCCCATGTAAAATAGGCAAATGGGAGGGAAGGATATCCTTTATAATAGCCCCTATCGCCACGTATAATGTCATACTAGGGATCCCGTGGCTGGAGCAGGCAAACCCCGAGGTAGATTGGAGGGGAAAGAGCATGTCGTTTAAAGAACAACAAACGGAATGGGAGATAGGCAAGATAGCAGAGGAAGAGAGTGAGGGAGATGAGTCGGAGGAAATAAGCCAAGAACTATTGCCCCCGGAATACAGGGACTTTGTGGATGTGTTCAATCAGAAGGAAGCAAGCAAATTACCTCCCAAAAGGACTCTAGAAGTGGGAATCGAAATAACCCCAGGGGCAAACTTACCAAAACCTAAAGTTTACCCCATGTCTGTTCAGGAAAAAGAGGAATTGAGGAAATATATTGATAAAAATCTGGCGCGGGGGTTCATTAAGCCCTCCAGCTCCCCTTTGGGAGCCCCCGTGTTATTTAGGAGAAAGAAAGACAATTCTTTAAGACTGTGCATTGACTATCGAAATTTGAATGCAATTACGAAGGATAACAAATACCCTATGCCCTTAGTAAAGGACCTAATTACTGTGTTGAAGAAAGGGAACATATTTACCAAGCTTGATTTGATCGAAGCTTATCATAAGTTAAGAATCAAACCCGAGGATACTTGGAAAACTGCATTTTCCTGCGCTTTCGGACTTTTTGAATATTTAGTTTTGCCTTTTGGATTAAAAAACGGCGGCTCCTGCTTCATGCAGCTCATAAACGAGATCTTACGCCCACTGTTATACCGGGGAGTATTTGTATTTTTAGATGATATCCTTATCGTGAGCGAGGACAGAAAACAGCACATTGAATTGGTCCGGGAAGTCTTGCAAAAGCTAAGGGAAGCAAAACTGTATGCAAAATTTTCCAAATGTGAATTCAACAAGACACAAATTGACTTTTTGGGGTATCGGATATCTTCGGATGGATTAGCTATGGACCCATCCAAAGTATCGGACGTAAGGGAATGGGGAGTCCCTCAAACAAGAAGACAATTGCAATCGTTCCTAGGATTCGCAAATTTCTATAGGTCGTTCATAAAGGGCTTTGCTCAACTGGCCGCACCCCTTACAGAACTTTTGAAAACGAAGGGGAAAGGGGAGACGGCAAAAGTAAAAGCCCCTGGCGCTAAGCTGAGTTGGACGCCAGAATGCCAAAAAGCTTTTGAGACTCTAAAAGGATGCTTTACGGAAGAACCCGTCCTAAAGCACCCAAACATGCAGAGTCCTTTCATAATACATTGTGATGCTTCGGACTGTGCAAATGGGGCAGTATTATTGCAAAAGGATCAAAATGGGAATTTGAAACCATATGGATATTTATCACGGAAGTTTAGCGAAACTGAAAAATGTTGGCCCATATGGGAAAAAGAAGCGTTAGCTATACTGAAGGCATTGGAATGCTGGTGGCATTTTCTTGAAGGAAGCAAAATCCCATTCGAAGTCTGGTCTGATCATAGAAATCTCCAGTACTTAAAGTCCCCACGAAAATTATCCCCCAAACAAATTAGATGGGCACAGTACTTCAGCAGGTTTAATTTCCAATTGAAGTTTTTCCAAGGGAAACAAAACATTCTGGCCGATGCCCTTTCACGCATGCCTCAACATGAGAATATAGCCGCAGCAAAGGAAGGAACTGTATTTTCCGAAAAACAAGGGGGGTTATCAGTCAGCACGAGGGCACAGACAGAAAGAGAGAACTCGGCAGCGGTCAAAATTAACGAAGGAGGCATTTGGGAAAAGGAACTGGCACAATCATACGAAGGGGACCAATGGATTTTATCCAACGCAGAAAAAGGGGAACAAAAGGGGGGACTATGGTTTGTGAAAAGGAAATTGTACATTCCTGCAATATTGAGGGCTAAAATTTTGCATCGTTTCCATGATAACCAGAGCGCAGGACACATGGGAATTACAAAAACGACGAAATCCGTAGCGAGGCATTGTTGGTGGCCAGGGATGAGAAAGGACATAAAAAATTATGTTACCCAATGTGACGATTGTGCCATGAATAAATCGCGGGGGGGGGGGGGAGACCAATGGGACTATTGCAGCCTGTGGCAGAACCTACCAGACCTTGGGAATGTGTGGCTATGGACTTTGTGGGGGAATTACCTGTCAGCAAGGGGCATCGTTATATATGGACTGTATTAGACTTGTTTTCCAAACAAGCTCACTTTATAGCGCTTGCAAAGCTACCATCAGCAGAGAAACTGGCCGACTTATACATAAATCATATTTACAAGCTACACGGATGTCCTAGCAGGGTGGTCAGTGACAGGGGTGTCCAATTCACGGCAAAATTCTGGGGGAAATTCTTAGAAATATTAGGGGCAGAAAGGAGCATGAGTTCCGCTTTCCACCCTATGACAAACGGTGCAGTAGAACGTATCCAACAGACCCTTGGGCAGTTCCTTCGCATATACTCAAATTAGAGACAAAACGATTGGTCTAGGTGGCTAGCATTTGCTGAACTAGCCTTTAATTCTACAATCCATTCCGCAACTAATAAAACTCCGTTTGAAATAATTTATGGGCACGAAATCCAGCCTTTACCCCAATTGCCAAAGTGGCCAGAGAATGGAGAAACAGGGGTGGGGAAATGGAAGACTCAGATGCAAGAATGTTGGAGCCACGTGACCTTAAAGGAAGCGCACAAAAAGTATAAAACCTTCGCAGATCGAAAAAGAATTGAGGGCGATAAGTTGGAAAAGGGGGGACTTAGTATGGCTAAGTACAAAAAACATAAAACTAGGTCTGCCCTCAAAAAAGTTAAGCCCCAAATTCATCGGACCCTTCAGGATACAGGAAATCATAAACGAAGTGACTTTCCAATTACAATTGCCAAAAAGTCTAGGGAAATTACACCCTGTGTTCCATCGCAGCTTATTAAAAAAGTATATGGGTACTTTGGATAAAATGGATGCATAGTGTTCATATTTGTTCTGTTTCAGAGTCATGGCGATCGAGGTACAGAAGAAGAGGTCGGCGACAGGGGGGGCACCATGTCATGGGACCGATTCCAAGAGCTGAATCTGCAAGCTCTTGAATCGGAGCCATAACAATACGCACTCCTCGATAGCTCCTACGGACACCTGGCAGCCAAGCATGGGAAATTCTGGAGTGAGAATCAAAACAATTTTAATGAGTAGTTTGTGTTGTAGTGATAGTCATATGATACATGGGGTGGGGTTTGGGTGATGATATTTACGTGTGGTGTGACGTTGTAGCAAAAGTAATAAAAATGATTGTATGTAAACATTATGTCATTCTCGACTTTTCCAAGTCGTGTGTTCTTCAATAAAGATTGGTTTTGATAGCAGATACCTTTGGTCTGTGTTCATGCTGATCGTTTGAAGTAAGCGTGACAGTTTTGTATCATGCAATCAAATATCAAGCACCTCCAGCTAAAACTTCCTCTCTCACATAACCATTAAAGATACAGGTGTTCCCTCAAGTTTTCACTCTGGCAAGTTAATCCCATTTTCACATCTATCTCTGATTTCCACCCTGAAAATCCAAAAGGCAAAAAAAAAAAATCCAGTTATCTAAACATCTACCTTTTTATGCATTTTCCTAACACACATAAGATTTATAGGCAATTTCCTCTAATGTGTGTATTTTCTTCCTCTGCATAACATATATTCTTGAGACTAGTATTTTGATTTGCAAAATTACATCACGGAATCCAAATAGAGCAAATATCACCTTTTCCATTAAATGCATATCTTCAAAGCATCAATTCATTTCTATTCAATGTTGATCATAAGAGCAGAGACTGGCAATGAGAGACCTTTTAGATATTATGTTGGTCTGTAATTTCTATCAGACCCAGCTAGGATAGTGAGTGGTGAGGAATGTTAGAAATTACAATTCATCAACATCTGGGGGAGTATGTTTTGCCCAATCTACTGCACAAGAATGAAAAAAAACAACTAAGGTCTGGGCAGTCAGGAATAGCAATGGCAGCTCAGATCATTTCACGTCCTCTTCTCAGATTTCTAGGCCAAACCATGATACAAAGGGATGGCATTGAAACATCATGCATTAAGTAACAAACACAGTTGGCCCACAGATTCTCATTCAGATACACAAACACATTTACATAGGAAGTGTTTTCCTGTTTGGAAATCAAGACAGAAATATTAGCTTGCTACCAGATCAAGGTGAAATGTGAGGATTATTCCTCCTCATTTACATAGTGAAATAGCATAAGGGTCATTTAATATCGCAGACTTTTAGCTTTTAGCTAGCTCAGAGGTTCTCTACTTGTGAGTCTTCAAGTGTTTTGGCCTTCAGCTCCCAGAAATTCCAACAGCAGGTAAACTGACTGGGATTTCTGGGAGCTGTAGGCCAAAACACCCGAGGACTCACAGGTTAAGAACCACTGAGCAAAGTGGATGCAGAATGGAGGGCAAGTCCTGACATCACAACAGGTAAAGAAGAAGTTGAGTCAATGACCTTTATAAATTACAGCAACACATCAAGTAAGCTTTGACCAGTGTAGCAAGCCCATGATTTCCTAGGTGAATTGGAGTGTTTGCAACTATGTGTCAGATAACCCACAACAACCAACAACAATGAGAAACTTAAGTTGCTTCTCAGAAGCAATCCCAGCTTCCAAGATGTAGTACCAGCAAATTTAATCTAGCCTTCTTGCCAGGACATAGATGCACCTTGTATGACGTGTATGCCAAAGACTGAGAGGAAAAGAGAAAGAAAACTCAGTATCTATGTAGACCCCTCTGGAGAGTCTTTGCAAATTGCAAATAAATTAAACCTCGCAAATTGCAGCAAGCTGCTGCTCTCTTACCTGGAAATATTTTTCTTTTTTGCCCAAATGAGCCCCTCCCCCTTTCCCAAAAATTGAGATTTTGCATCCTCATCTCTTTTTTTTCCTACTTGGAGGTAAGACTCCTGGCAACGTTTTTCAGAAAGATATTGTTTTTGTTGTTGTTGTTATTATTGGTATTATTGTGGAGGAAAAATCACTTTTCTTCACAAACTAAATCTCTGCAAATGAACTAGTAGAGAGTTCCCTTTACATCTTGAAAGGCAGTATGTACATCCTTTCCAGATAGCACCATACCTTGAAATCTTTTATGTTTCCTACTTGCATTACAATGCAACTCAAAACTAAAATGAGCATCTCATGCACCTCATGTGAGGTGCAAAACCCATGGGCAGTTTCTAAGCTACCTGAGCACAATTTACATAAACCCAGGTCCTTAAGGCCTACTATTAAGCAAACAAAGTGAACCTTGTGGTTTGAAGCATATTCCTTTAATGCTACTCTTGACAAGGAAAAACCAGTGGTGGCAGGCTAGATTTCGGTCAATTAGCTGTTGACAGTTTATTCATCTGGGATCCTCCAAAAATGTTTTGGGGAAAACCCATGTACCCTGCAAATATTCATTCCACATAGCCCTTGGGCACTCATTTTGGTTTGTAAGATAATTTGTAGGTCATGTATTGTAGTATTTAAGAGTTCTTGACTGCGCTAGAAGTGTCCTGAATTCAAATCTCAATTTGATTCTGAAATCCTATGGAAGATCATGACCAGATACACTTATATGATGAACTACTTCGTCATGGGCTGTTGTGAAAATTGGAGGATGAGGGTATTTTATTTATTACACATCCTTGGATTTCTGCCAGGTTTATCTTCCAGACGGGTGTAGACATGGACTACGTGGCTTTGGCCAGACATTGTCACATAACCAAGCTACCTAACAAGGCTGATGTGAAAACAACCTTGGGAGGTGGGAGACTGTAAACTTCAAGGATTGGATGGGATAAGAATTCATTTAAAATGATCGGCATCATGATGAAATAAACAGAGGTGTTATAGTCAACGAAACCCAATTCCTCATATTTATCCTGGGAAAAGAGCTGAACCTGTTGAACTCCTGTCTGCTTTGCTTGTCTGGACATTCAAACAGACCTCTCTCCTGCTCTTGAAAGCTCTAAAGGGGATTTTCCCAATGATAAAGGGACCCAAGACACACATAACCCACTCTGTTGGGGGTGAGTAATTGCCCCAACACAAACGCATACGCCCTCCTTCTCGTAATAAATCTGAGCAAAGAAATAAGTTGTAAAAACTGCTAGGCAGACGGCTGTCTTCAGCTCTTCTGGTAACTACAGTCTGCATTGTACTTGACTGGGAAGCAGATGACCCCCAAAAGAATGTTGTCATTGAGCTTAACGCCATCCTTGCCGCTTCCCTCCTCCCCCTAAAAAGCAGGTGTGAGCAGGAGACCACCGCTCTGCTCTGCCCCTTACCTGGGAGGCTTCCCCCTCTGCCTTCTGTTTCTCCTGCAGTGCAGCAGATGACTTGTCTGGAGCAAGCTTCCAAGAGAAGCAAAACAACCAGGCAGGACACAGTCGGCTTGTGGGCTGTGCAGCGGCAGAAGCATCCATCTTAGGTCCAGTGGAAGGAGGGGGGAAGAAAGCTGGGACCAACTCCCTTATTAAAGTTGCAGGGCTGCACTTGATCTGGGGAGGCGATCCTCTTACTCCAGCGACACCACAAACAGCATCCCTCCTTCTCAATGCCAAGCTCTCCCCAGCAGAGTTAACCCCCCCCCCCTTCCACCACTCATATACACACACACACATATTTCACCGTCTCCATTATGGATGCAATACACAAACCACTTAGGCTGGCGTGTGCATTACAAAGCAGATTACTTGGAAGGGAGTCACTTTCCAGTCAATAGGACTTGCTTCCAGATCATGTGTTTGATCAGAGGGTTAATATCGAAGCATCAAGGAGAATTCTCTTCCAGCCTATCCTACACACTTCACAATTTACAAATATCTTCACATTTGACATGGAGATGACTGGAAAGGCCATGGGTTCTTTACATTGCTGAAAGTGGAATAAAATCAAGTTGACAGAGCGAGGAAACCTCAGTTGGTCTTGGAGGCCTTATTTCCTCATCTGGGACCCTCTTGGGGCCAGACACACTTCAAAACTGGGAGGTGAACAAGGGGCATCTCTGGTTTTGAGGATTTTTTAAAAAAAGGGCCTATAATCTGTTGACAAGATTAACTAGCTCTTCTTGAAGGAGGGCAAGTTCTGTCTTTCTCTGATTTTAAGGAGAAACTAAGCTCAGTCTGTCACTACACACTTAAAACTTCACATTTGTTTTCTTAAGGTGAGTCTAAATCAGGTCTCTATAACCTGTGGCTCTCCGGATGTTTTCAATTTCAGCTCCCAGGATTCCTGAGCACAACCAGGAAAGCCCTCTGCATCTTCCTGGTCACAAAGGCCAGGATATCAACACAGGATAATCCTAATGACCAGGAGCTTACATGAAGCTCCGCATCTGGCTGCTGGTGGTGATGGCAATACAGAAGGTGAGCTGATGGTACAGTGAGACTGATTGTCTGTGCTGGACCATGTGTACTCCAACCCAACATTGCAACAAGTTCAGTACAGAACATATGGCCACCTCTAAAACCACTCCAGAGCATTTTTGCTCAAGACTGGTCTCAGATTTACCATCCATTGTAGACTAGCCCCAAGACTGAGAATGAACTAAGCAAATCTGATTTTATGATTTTCTTTTCCCAACCAGTTGCCAAATTCAATATGAACAACAGCATGGATGTGATTATGTTATAGTGGTCTTCTCAGTTAAAGAGGAGGATGTTAGGGAAAAGATCCCAAAAAGCATGATAGGAACCCTAATTTTATACTCAAACGTGTATTTAAAGACATCTGTCTAGATGGATAAACCAGTATAATTTTTACTTGATTTAACTGATAAAGAAACATGAAGATATTTGTAAAGTTCTTGTCCAAAGAAGGAAGAGGAGAAAGAAATCACCAGCTAACTGTTGCAGACTGAACCACATCTGCGGTTTTGACTTTTGGGGATTTGATTATTTGCAAATTTGATTTCAAATGTTCCCTCTAGCAATCTCTAGGGGCCCTTCTACACTGCCATATCTGAACTGGATTATATGGCAGTGTAGCTTAGGCCCTCCAATGGAATTCTATGATCAGACTCCAGTGCAAGGTGACCAAAAAGTCATTCTAGAATACCTATTTTCCACTTTTATGGTAATCCTGTCCCCCAGTGGATGTGGAAAGGCTGCCTGTAATTCAGAAGACAGCAGTCTTCTTTCCTGGTCTCTCAAGAGCTCAAAAAGACCATGGTTAGCCAACTACCAGGCTTGGAAAGTGAACTTCCTGTGGAGTCACAAGTGAGCAGCGAAGGAGGGATGCTGCTGTTTGTTTTCCGTCAATACAAAGCACATTCCACTTCACTTGGAGAGCATCAGTTTTAACAACTGTATCAGCAACCACAGTTCCAGGAGTATGATGATGCTTTAATTGTCATGGAGCCACCCTGCAGATTCCTGGGATTTGCAAACTCTTCAGTATTTCCCAAAGGAAAACCAGGCTACATGTGGCCAAGCAGCATCGGGTTTGGTCAAGATGGCAAATGTTAGGAGAGACTGCAGCAGTTTGCTTTTGACTCACCTGACTAAATCCCCACTAGGAGAAAGGTGTGGTATACATTAAGGTGATGATGATGATGATGATGATGATGGGAAGGGCAAGATTATCATTTCCTCTCAACCTTCCTCTTCTGCTTTAGTTAACTGAGGCCCCTTCCAGACAGCTGTATAAAATCCACATTGAACTGGATTATACAACAGTGTGGACTCAGATAGCCCCGTTTAAAGCAGATATTGTGGATTATCTACTTTGGTATACTTGGTTATATGTCTGTGTAGAAAGGCCCTGAGTGCAAACTACTTTTGCACTTGGAACTAAATTTGTAGCAACTAAGACCCTTCTAGACTGCCATATAATATCTCGATTATCTGCTTTGAATTGGATTATATGACAGTGTAGACACCTAATAAAATTCAAAGCAGATAATGTGGATTATCTACTTTGATAATCTGTGTGGAAGGAGCCTATGATAAAATGAGGGCTAAACACGGGAAAGTGAGAGAAGGAAAGAGTCATGGGAACATTTAAAATGTGGCTGAAAAAAGTGGAATGACAGAGGACTGATGGGGACTAATCCTGCCAATTTGGGACACTTGAAGAGTATGGATTGGGATCCAATGTGAGAGATTTATAACATTATAGTTCAAAGAGGGGCACTAAAGTTTATCTGACAACATAGGCATTTAAACAAACTACAAATCCAATTCAGTGGAGGCACAACATTGCCCAGATGTATACAGTATCCAGATTTATGCAAAGTAAGACCTACATTTTCTCATTGGACTCATTCAAGCATTGATAACTTGGCAAGTTAACATTATGTAAATTTCATTGGTTAAATGTGGGGATAACATGAGGATTTAGACTGCTTAATTAATTGATTAACTAATTGTAAGTATCAAGTAATGACAAACTATAGTTCTCTGTAATGACTATTCACATTTAAAGTATGAGTCCCTTATTCATGAACTCAATGTCCAAAGTTTCAGATACAGTTGTTCATACTTTCAGCTATCCCCATGGGTATCTTGGAATGTATTCCCCATGGTCATATTGTACTTAGGAGGAGGAGCAGCAGCATTTCTTTATGCACCATCATAGCATTTACAAGTAAGATAACCAAAAACACTAGATCTTGCCAAGGGCATAAAAACTAAAATTATTATTATTAGTAGTACAGTAAAGTCTCACTTATCCAAGCTAAATCGGCCAGCAGAACCTTGGATAAGCGAATATCTTGGATAATAAGGAGGGATTAAGGAAAAGCCTATTAAACATCAAATTAGGTTATGATTTTACAAATTAAGCACCAAAGCATCATGTTATACAACAAATTTGACAGAAAAAGTAGTTCAATATATAGTAATGTTATGTTGTAATTACTGTATTTACAAATTTAGCACCAAAATATCACGATATATTGAAAACATTAACTACAAAAATGCATTGGATAATACAGAAGCTTGGATAAGCGAGTCTTGGATAAGTGAAACTCTACTGTAGTAATATTCATATTTATATCCCACTTTTTCTCTCCCAAAGGATAGAGCAAAGGAAAAAAAATTAATATAAAAATACAATACAATCTCAAAATAAAGTATTGAGATAAAATACAAAAAAGTACAATCCGGTATGAAACAAACTGACAAATACATGTGATCAAAACATATAGTATTTATAAAACAATATCAAATTTATTTCTGCTGTCACTGACTTAGGGCCCATCTATACTGTCATATAATGCAGTTTGACTCATATAATGTAGTTTAACTGCATTATATGAGTCTATGATGACCATATAATCCAGTTTCAAATTGCATTATATGGCAGTGTAGATGGGGCCATTGAATCGTGGGAACTGAAATCTGGAACATCATCAGATTTGGTAAAACCTCACTAGTCAAAGTGACTCATGAAAGAATAGAGTACGAATAGCATTTATCTCTGAGGCTTTAAGAGTCATCAGTTCCAAGCAATGCTGTGTAGTAAATATTAAATTAACATGTCATCTTTGGTGCTGACCTCACAGAGGTTCAGTATTACTACCATATTCCCATTTGAAATATGAAAACACAGAGGGAGTGATGCTAAAGCAGGAATTACCAAAATGTGTTAGAAAAAACAGCGTACAGAAAACCGTGCGATAAAGGACAAATTTGAACCTAATGTCTCTCCCTAATTCTCTAAGCAGCTGGAAACCATCATTAAGGCTGCTGCCTTTTATTTCCTTAGAAAATCTTCTACACTTTTAAGATCTGTAGAATAGATGGAAATTTATTTGTACAATAGATAGAAATTCAGAACCAAAATGCAATGCTGAAGATAAGGCAGGGGTGAAATCTTCAGCTCCCATCATTCATTACTAATGAATATGTTGGGTGAATGCTGCAGAGAACTCCAAATTGCCTTTTACTGTACTAAAAGAGTCAAGCCTTCTTGGAGGGAAGATCACAGTTTGTAAAATAAGCAAGAATCTTGGTTATCTACACGGAGTTGCCAAATTTTTAATTCCTTGCCTTAGAAAGCAACCTGCCTGAACCTCAAAAATCAAGCCACTGAAGCTTTCTCTGTTACCTACATCTCTATGCCAAACAAAACTTCATCTCCTAAATTTCTGTGTTTCAGGCTGCTGGGTCAGGAATGGGACTTGAGCCAATTTAAAAGCTGGCAACCTCACCAGCTGCTTACTACAAGGGTTTTAATGCTGAGGAATACGTTTCACCTAGTGCCTGGATTTGTTGTTCTTCCAAGCGGTTCATTTCTTCCTGCTGTATGGTGGATTTTGATTAGAGCAATACTGCACATGTAGCAAGTGCAACCTCCTTTATTTCCATGATTGCTATAGTTCCAAGAAACACAAGTGGCTATTTAACTGGTACTCAAACAAACATATACACAGATTTATAGAACAACGAATTACTGCAAGTTGAATAAATAAATAAATAAGCAATGAGCATTTCACCAATGGGGATGTGATATTTTTTGTATTGTCGAAGGCTTTCATGGCTGGAATCACTGGGTTGTTGTGAGTACCAGAGAAGCCACTGAAATACACAAGCATGTGGACAATTTCAACAGAAAGGAGAAAACCATGAAAATGAACAAAATCTGGCTACCAGTATTTAACAAAAAACTCTAAAATCAGAACAGTAAATAAAGATCAAGACTTAAAAAGCAGGGGAATTGCAGACAAGAATCAATCAGGGCCAGCTAACACCTCCCAACAAAGGATTCCCCGAAGCAGCTACCAGCCAGGCCTTGAAATTATGTGTCATTAAAATGCTAATCAAGATGGCAAATTGCAACATTCACACATATCTCAAGCAGACGAGAGTTGTTTCCCCCACTCTGGACATTTCACAGATATATAAACCTCACTTACTTTGTTTCCAACAGACCCCTCAGCCTTTGAGGATGCCTGCCATAGGAGCAACTGCTTCTGGAACATGGCCATACAGCCCGGAAAACTCACAACAATCCAGTGATATTTTTTATTTGGTAGGCTAAACCATAATAGCTAAATTTGGGGCTGTTGTGCATTATACTTATCATGATATGACCTGCCTCATTGGGAAAAGCAGCAATGCTCAGTAATGTGGAAGGCAGAAGAAAAGGAAGGCCACACTATAGGCGGATTGCTTCCATCAAAGGCTGCACTTTTAAGAGGTCTGCAGGACAGGCGGCAACTCGTTCCTAGTGATGCCATATGTTGAAGTTGACTTGATGGCAAATCATAGCAAGGTGTGCATCTACACCAGTCTTTCATAACATGTGACCCTCCAGGTGTTTTGAACTTCTGTTCCCAGAATTCCTATTGGACAAGTTGGCTTTGGCTCCTGGGAGAGTTCCAAACACCTGAAGGACCACAAGTTGTCCAGGACTGATCTACACTGTCTGTTCAATGGAGTTTGACATCACTAACTACCAGGATTCTGTGGAATGCACTAGCACTCTTTGTCACAGAAGGCAAAAAACCTTCATGGCAGCAACACAACCAGGAGTACAACAGACTCCTCAGCTTGAAAATTGAACAAGAGCACCTCCCCATGGCCAGAGTTGAGCACCGCTTCCAGAAAGCTGGATGAAAGGGGAAGTCTTGATCTTTGTTCTGTGTATGTGTATGTCATTGTTATGTCTACTGTATTAAAGGCATTGAATGTTTGTCTACCTGTGTATGTTTAATCCGCTCTGAGTCCCCTCAGGGAGATAGGGCGGAATATAAATAAATTGCTGCTGTTGTTGATGTTGTTGATGTTGTTGTTGTAAGACTAAGTGTTGGAATCACAGACGGGCCAGACTTAAAAGTGTTTTTACTGTTTGTAAAGTTACTCACAGGCTCTACTACAACACTAAAATTCCCATGGTTCCATAACTCTAGACCATAGTGTCAAGCTGCATTAGTTCCACAGTGCACCCAAAGGCTGTCAAATACTTTTTGGCATAAATGTATTGCAAAGGTCATTTTGGTATCTACAGGTTTTTAATGGTTTCTTCCTTAGTCTCATATCTAGAAAATACTAACCTAAACTGAATACAGGCAGTTATCTGATACAAAGTCAGATTTTATCCCTGGTTATCTGCACGGACTGGAGGCAGCTCTCCACAGACTGCCTCTTTTCCCTCCCTCTAAGTCAGATGGTGATGATGACAACGACAACAATGATGACTTCTCACTATATACTTCTCTAAAATGTGCACAAATAGACTTTGTTCAGTTTGGCATGCATCCATTAATATGTCCATTTGAAAAATTTACTCATCCTTCCACCTCAAAGGCTGCTTCTGCCATGCTGACAATGCCAATGCAGTCTAGACCTTCAAGTTGAAATACAGGCCTCCAGACAGTAGAAGTCAATTTGCTCTCACTATCATCACTCGGAGGCCTTACAAGTCCTACTGAGAGTATAGTTGGCTTCTCCATTGCCAACCAAGCTATGATAAGTCTGTCTGAGGAAGTGAAATCCTTTGTCTGTTTCTAAGGATTTATATTACTGCTGCTGACATGTCTCGTGACTCAGGGCCTGCCTTCTCAAGCCAAAACCTCCAGGCTTGCTGTGAATGAGAAAGGCTATCTGTCTTCATGATGTAGAGCTACTTCCTGTGACTATCACAAGTTTTTTTAGCTTTAAACCTACCCAACTAGTTGAAAGCATGAATTTTAAAGTCATGTCCTGTGTTTTGGTCTCTTTCTTGCATGATTAATGTGTATTTTACAAAACTGCTTTGATATATATCTTTTATGGAACTGCATTTTAATATGTGTGTTTGTAGAATTTTTATAGTATTTATGTGTTTTTGACTGTGCTGTGACCCACTTTGAATTATGGGGAGAGGCAAGTAAGAAATAAAATTATTATTATTGACACAATGACATAGTATGACACAGCAAACAAGATAGATGTGCTGGATTTCATATCACAAAATCACAAGTTGAACACTTCCCAAGCGTTTAGGACTGTGTGATGTATATTATTATTATTATTATTATTATTATTATTATTATTATTATTATTATTATTATTATTCCAACTTTATTCGATTTCAGGCAACATAGGGGGATGCTATGGCATTTGCTTGAAACTCCAGAGTATCCCACAGTTTTGTGATACTCTAAGCATCCTGACTGGGTCTGATTCAGCATGATTCATTGTCCAAACAGGGTACCAGTGTCATCATCCTTTCTATCAACACAGAGAAATGGGATGGATTGTATTCATGCCACCACTGCTCCTTGCTGTCCACAAAGCTCTGTGAGACTGAATCCTCACTGCTATATATCCCAGAATCATATTCCACATTATCTGCTTTGAACTGGATTATATGAGTCCTCATTTCCAGACAATCTGGAATAAGTAGATAGCCTGGGATCAGATCCTGGGATATAAGGACAGCATAGATCCAGCCTGAGAGCTCCTAACAATCATGGGCATCTTTGCTGACATCAGAAGGGGGCATCCACACAGCCAGGAAGAAGAAGGAGCAGTATTTCAGGGTGGCTTGGCTGTGAACAGGCAATGAAGACTAATTAGCTTTACAAAAGATCTGCTCCTGGGAGAGTGGAAAGAAACTAACACTGGTTTCTTGATATGAATCAACAGCACAGCCTACAATTCTGAATTCTCCTTCATGGAGACTGTCATGACACAAGCTTGCACACTAGAATGTTCTGCTCCATCACTGCCCACATCTACCCAAATAACAGAAACTTCTATGGTCAGTGAGGTAAGTCCTACTCAGCCTACAAGTAACAAGGTGTTTGCTTTTTTTGCAGCATGTGTTTGCAAATATATCTGGCCTCTCTTGTTCCTTGGTAAAATGTGCATCTGAACAAATAGATTGTGCATTAGACGTGTGCATGATATATGTTTCCTTTGTTTCCTTCATACATTCGTTTTATGTCGACCGTTCATCTACACAAAACAAATGACGACATTTTCATACAAAATGAGAGGTGACATAGAAATGAAAGCTGCACATTCATCATGCTTGCTTTTGTTTTCTGGCCACATGGCCTCTATGCCTGCAGTTCACTTCTTCATACGTCAGAGAAGGAGGCAGGGAGGAGATGATCCTTGGCCAATCGGAGGCCAAGGAATCACTGAAGTGGGCTGGGCAGGGAGGGCAGGGAGGGTATATAAGGGGGGGACTGCTCCAAAAGCAGCCATTGCTGCTGGTGGTGCTGGGTGCTGGGGCTGGCTGTGGGTTTCTGTTGCTATGTCTCCGCTTGGATTGCCTTGGCTTGCCTTTTTCCTTTTGTGCCTTGCCTTTCTGGTGGGGACACTGAGAATGGGATTTTGGGTTTGGGGTTTTGCCTGGCTGCTTGCCTTATTTTAATTTTTTCCTTTCCTTGTTGTCTCCCCTTCTCTGTTTATCTCACTGGCTCTTTATGTATTGCCTGCCTGCCATGGCTAGATTATGAGGAACATTTTCTTGCCCACCCAAAGGATGAGCAAAAAGACTTTGAAGGAGTTGCTTGATGTTGTAATATTTTTATTAAGAAGTGAAATCTTGGGGCTAGGCACCGGGCTATGTGGATGGTGTTTCTGAGGAGCATCTTTCCCATTTGGCTGGCTGGCAGCTCCCCGGCCTCCTTTTGCTGCTGCAGAAGTTAAGATGGCCTGGCCAGCTGCGAGGAAAAGGGAATGCTTTAATAGAGGATTTTATTTATAAAAAGGAAAAAAAATGCTAGGAAAGACCCAAACGTTTAAAAAGTTGGTGGGCTAAAAAGGGTCGATATGCCCTCAGTATACAGTGATTTTCATCCCTTTAGCCCTAAATCTGAGCAAGGTGTGAGCATCAGAAGCCCTCCCATTGCCGCCAATGGCACAAAATTTTTAATTTTTAGTAAGCAAGACGAAAATTCTATTCATATAGAAATAAATATGAAAATGAGACAAAGCAAATGAAACTGCACAAAACGAACAGCAATTCCATACAAATGCACAACACTATTGTGCATCTATCTTATACCCTGCTCTTTTCCCAATATGGGAAACATTACTTACACTGCAAGTTAAAAATTTATCTTGTAAATTGAAGAGTATGCCGTGTTTGTGGAGTTTGTTTCCAATGTGTACCAAATGCACCTGAATTTTTTTAGAGGAATTGAAAAAAGTGCAGAGGATATATATTTATTATTTTGCTATAAAATGTAATTTTCCAAGCCTTGAATCGAAGTGACTAGATACATTTTGATAGCTTTGATCTGTACATAATAGTCTACTCTTACCGACAATGTACTGCCACCTATAAGCACTTTTTCAATATATATTTTTTAGATTTGGTATCTTTTGCAAACAAACAATGTTTAGGCATGTTTAGCCTGCAGAAGAGAAGGCTGAGAGGAGACGTGATAGCCATGTACAAATACGTGAGGGGAAGTCATAGGGAGGAGGGAGCAAACTTGTTTTCTGCTGCCCTGCAGACTAGGACGCAGAACAATGGTTTCAAACTACAGGAAAGGAGATTCCAACTGAACATTCGGAAGAAACTCCTCACTGTGAGAGCTGTTCAGCAGTGGAACACCCTGCCCCAGAGTGTGGTGGAGGCTCCTTCTTTGGAGGTTTTTAAGCAGAAGCTGGATGGCTATCTGTTGGGGGGGGGGGATGCTTTGAATGTGATTTTCCTGCTTCTTGGCAAGGGGTTGGACTGGATGGTCCACAAGGTCTCTTCCAACGCTATGATTCTATGATTCTAGAGTTCTTTCTCTTTCTCTCACTTTCCTCCCACTAAATCCTCATTTAAATTTAATTGTGGCAAACTGAGTTTAAATTTGAGCAATAGTTTGCATTCTGTTAATGTACTGGGAGAAAAGGAAAGGAAGTGAAAAATCCTTCCTTCCTGGTAAACACAGCCATATAACCCAAAATATCAAGGCAAGTAATCCGCAATACCTGCTTTGAACTGGGTTATCTGAGTCCACACTGCCCTATAATCCAGATCAATGTGGATTTTATACACTGCTGCAGCCTCTCCTAGTTCATCTGTTTTTCCTCTTTAATAACTACAGCTATCTTGACCACACATCTGTGAAATGCATGTAATTATATTGAAAGCATTAATTTGCAACTCTTTATAAGGGGCTAAACATAATTATGATTTTAAAAACCAGGGTATAACACAGTTTTAAAACCCCCTCTCTAATTGCAATGGTAAAGCAAGATTGAGCCAGCTCAACCTCATGAGAAATAATTCAATGTCATTTCTATTTACAAGATTTCAGAATAATGATAACTAAGTTCAGAATGCAGGAAAAGCCTGGGAGGACTTCCTTTTCCAAGGTCTGAAAACAACAGAGATATGCTGAAATATTTTTTATGAACTCTGGCATGTTGGCCAGGCTAGGCTGAATGGCCTCCCTAAGGGTCCTGGCTGAGCAACAAAGGTTAAAGAGCAGCTTAATGAGTTTTCAGCCAGCTGCTTCATTACTGTCTCATTACGGCTTACTTCCACCGAGAATAGCTGGATACACAAATCAACATGCAAAATTAACAAGTTGCATCTTTCAGGCCCAGTGTAATCACTTGTCTCTATCTGTTGACTCCATTGAGCTAAAAAGGAAGTCTTACAGAAATAGTTGCTCATGATTTACATTACTTATTGTGGTTGACCCTTCTGGGTGTATGTGGGGGGAAACTGTGGCCCTGGGACCCCACTTTTGTGGTACCTGAAATCCCTCACCAATTCCCCTCAAGCAACCTGCTGCTCAATTAAAAACAAAATTAGTGTCTCAAGCAATGTCTGCCCTAAAACTATGCAGAAAGTCTGGAAAATGGGAGAAAACAAACACAAATCCTTCCACTGCTATCCACACACTCCTAAACTCCATATTATCATCAAATATCCTTGTTTCCTTCTGGAGTTAGTCTGAGAAAGAACACATGAAGTGACATAGAACACTTTTGCAGGAAGTGCAGGAAAAGGCAGAGGTCTTTGGGTTTACAGTCAGGATGTTGAGCTTCAGAGGGTCTGGAGGTCTGGCCTCTGCCTCTCACATAGTTATACACCTCTGCTTTAGTGTTTAGGAGCAGCCACAACTGTAGCAAGGAGCAGGTGGTAACACTGATCTCTGCTGTGTTATTTGTACATCAGCCGCCTTTAAAAAATAGACATAGGGTATATTTACAATGCAGAATTAATGTAGTCTGACAGTACTATAACTGTCATGGCTCAAGGCTATGAAATCATGGGATTTGCAATTTTACAAAAACTTTAGTTTTTTCTGCCAAAGAATGCTGATGGTCATCCCATGGTTGTATAGCATGGAGTCATGGTGTCAACATGTTTGAATTCTCACCATCTGGCAAATTTATAAAAGCATTTATCCTGGATCAGGCGGGATTATTTGACTTCCATATCAGTGAGATGGAGAATCCATTTCATTTTTTAGTAATAATAATAATAATAATAATAATAATAATAATAATAATAATAATAATAATAATAATATATTTATATACCGCCCTGTCTCAGGGACTCAGGGCGGTTTCCAATCATAAAAACAACACATAAATTACATAGCAACACAATAACACACCATCAAGCAAAGTAAAACAATACAATTTTACAGCAATAAATAACACATGACCTGATCAAGGGGACGGGAACCATAAACCCAATATATTAAAATGTATCATTTTAGTCAAGATAAATCCTGTGCAATACATTCAGGCCCAGAAATCGGCGGTATTCCAATGTAATTACACACTTTATAGTACATATCCAAAAGACTTTGCCTCTTTGGAGAATGGGGCTCAGCAACCCAGTTAATGTTTTGAAAGTTCAAGCTGAAACTGGAGAAGATTCTCCACCTTGTTGGAACAGAAACCATCATTTGCCCTTGCTTGGAGCCTTACTACATAGATTAACTTTGAGCTAGTTTGTGGAATATAAATAATAATAATAATAATAATAATAATAATAATAATAATAATAATAATAATAATAATAATAATCCAAAAATACATCACACAGTCCTAAACACTTGGGAAGTGTTCGACTTGTGATGTGGTGATATGAAATCCAGCATATATATCTCATTTGCTGTGTCATACTATGTCTTTGTGTCAATAAAATAATAATAATACGCTTTATTTATATTCCACTTTACCTCTCTGGAGGGACTCAGAGTGGATTACAGTACACATATAGACAAACATTTAATGCCTTTTAAACAGGGAACACAATGTCATACAATACACAGACAAGAAACAGTTGTAGTTTTACTTGTCTCACTGCTATACAAGTTAAATATTCCTTATCAGAGTATACCTTATACAAATCGCCTGAAGACAATTTAATGCAATATTTTTGATAATTGTGTGTGTATATTAGAAAGCAAATTAGAAAGCAAAGGGGTCACTTTTCCAGCCAGCCACATGGACAATTTTGGATTTCAAAGTATTTTGGATTTTGAAATTCCAGCTAAGGGATGCTCAACCTGTATATGATTGCTTTTAATTCAATTATATTTTATATGAGAGTTTATTACTTGGTTATTTGTTCCTGTGTTTGTATCTGGACCTTTTTGACATTATCTGGATGCATGAGGCTGTCCTGGCCATTTTGCGAGAGGGAAGGTGGCAGTCAAATAATCAGTGCATACCGATCCCCATCTTTCTTGACCTTCCAAACTTTTCTGCACACAATCCAGCAACAAAGAAAAATTCCCTCTTCTATGCATTGTATACAGGAGACTTCCCCAGTTTCTAGAATCCTGTTCACCAGCCATTCCAGATGCAGCATTGTTCACAATTACAACTCCCATGATAGTTGGAAGACAACATGACGATGAAAACATCTTCTAAGAGGGTGTTGACACTGGGCTGATTCCTTCCTGTCAAACATGCATTTCATTGATCTGTATTTGCACTTGCTTATCCTTAAGGAACATCTATACCAACTCAACAGAAAAGTGCTGCTTCTGAGATGATTAGGGTCAATATGAAAATCTTCTCTGTAGTGTCAGAGCCACATAGATCTATTCATACTAGCAGATACCTAATTGCTATATATGGCTATCTCTATTGCTGTTGTTAACTGCCATCAAGGCAACTTCAACTTATGGTAACCCTATGAATGAGAGCCCTCCAAATTACCCTAACACAACCACCCTGCTAAGTCTTGCAAATTCAGAGTTGTGGCTTCATTGACTGAGTGTATTCATCTGAGATGCAGTCTTCCACTTTTCCTGCTACCTTCTGCCTTACCAAGGATTTCTAATAAGTCATGTCTTCTCATGATATGGTCAAAAAACAATGACCTCAGTTTAGTCATCTTAGCTTCTAGGGAAAGTTCAAACTTGATCTACTTTAAGGTAAAGGTAAAGGTTTTGCCCTGACATTAAATCTAGTCATGTCCAACTCTGGGGTTGGTGCTCATCTCCATCTCTAACGCAAAGAGTAAGCGTTGTCCATAGACACCTCTAAGGTCGTGTGGCTGGCATAACTGCTTCCGCCAGAGCAGTACCTATTGATCTACTCATATTTGCATGTTTTTGAACTACTGGGTTGACAGAAGCTGGGGCTAACTGTGGGAGCTCATCCCACTTCCTGGATTCAAACCACTGACATTTCAGTCAGCAAGTTCAGCAGCTCAGTGGTTTAACCTGCTGTGCCACCGGGGCTCTGCTTTAGGACCCACCTATTTGTCTTTTTTAGCAGTCCACATCTCAAATTAGTTCTCTTTCTATCAGCATTTTTTACTGACCAACTTTCAGAATCATTCATAGAAATAGGAAACACAATATCACAAACACTCCCATTTTCAGTGTTCAGTGATATATCTGCATAGTTCAGGCTAAGCTCTATACATCTCATTCATTTCAATGGATAGACCTGGGATCACCAGACTGAAAATCGGAGGTGGTTTCTTTACCTTTAACAGCTGTGTAGAAGAGGAGGATTTTATCAGGTGCTGTTTAAATAAAGAAACAAGCAACACCTGGTGAAATTTCCTTTCCCACACAACCATTAAAAATATGGGAGCTTTCTCCAGTTTTCACTCTGGCAACCTGAGTTACAACATATCATCAGACACTGCACATGACACCTCAAAAGTTAACCCCATGAATTGAGATTTACAGTGTTCTCTCACTACTTTGCAGTTCGCTTTTTGCGGATTTGCTGTTTTGCGGTTTTTCAATAAACTAAAAGAACATTATAAATCATAAAAATTACAATTTACAGCCTAAGGAAGGGAGGAAGGAGAAGCCGAAGGGAGAGAAAAGGAGCCCAAGCGGCAACGGGAGAAGAAGGAGGCGATTTATCAACACACGATTGATTGAAAAAGACTTAAAATAGTGTATAACTACTAAAACCATGTATAAATATTAAAATAAATATAGTCCCTACTTCGCAGAATTTCAATTTTTGCGGGTGGTCCTGGAATGTAACACCTGCAATAAGTGAAGGAACACCTTATTCACTGTATAAAAGCTACAACTTCTTGCCTCAACATTTGTTTCATTGTCTTGGGAACATCCAGCCAGTAAATGAAGCCATACATCTTAGAAGTCGACTCCTAGTTGAAGCTAAATTTCTGTTACGTTGAGTTCCTAATAAAAACATTAAATCTTATTTCCCCAATAAAAAGGATTTTTATAATGTAACTGAAATGCTGGGCACAAATATCTGTCTGTGTCTATTTCCCTAATAACACGAAACTCATCTTAGTCAATTGCATTTTCTGCCAGGTGAAGGAGCTAAAGCTACACAAATGATCAAAATGGATCCTGAAATACACGTCCTTAAATATCTCAAATCCCTCTGCTCTGCTTTTGAGATGAATTCACCACTCCAATTACTGCTCAATGTAAGCTGTTTCCTTATATATTTGCATGATGGGGATTTCAAGAGAATCCTATGATTCTCCAGCACCTTTGGCAGAAGGTGACAGCTTCCCTACAGTAAGATCTCCATATTCACAGGAGTTATGTTCCTGAATGGATCACAGTTATTTGAAATCATAGATATGGATTGATAGGATACAACTACAGTTGAAGCCCCAAACACCTGGAGAACCAAAGTTTGGGAACTATTGTTTTAGATTATTGTAATATCATGTGCCAGCTTTCAAAACATAGTTGTTGATAATTTCCATATGTATCTGTGGCCAGATAGTGGGGAGAAAATTGGTTAAATTATTTCTTCTTCCACATTGAATGAATAGTTTGAATTAACACCTCCAGATTGCATTAGATTGTACCTCTAGTTCTCTTAACATTTTTGTCTTACTGAACAATAAAAAAGTCATCTACAGCTTAATCTTCTGAAATTGATT
Source organism: Anolis carolinensis (assembly GCF_035594765.1). Lineage (NCBI taxonomy): Eukaryota > Metazoa > Chordata > Lepidosauria > Squamata > Anolidae > Anolis > Anolis carolinensis. The sequence continues at coordinate 13,783,790 of NC_085843.1, forward strand.
TAATTATGTGTGGCTTAGTTGCCAGTTCTCCAAATCTGAAGAAGTCTGAGGCTTCTGTGTAAACATTCATATGGCAGCCTTGGAATTTAGAGGGGGAAGGACATCAGTGATCACCATGGCTACCCCCAACTCCCTCCCAAGATCCAGGGCTTGGATCTTGGATGCAAAATTAGCACTCTTTTGTACAAAATAATATTTTTGAGCAGATAAGAATTTTTATATATAGGTATTGCTAAAAGGGATTCTCCTTCGGGTCCCCATGATTGAATGAGGACTAGAACCTTGACCTTCTACATTCCATTTTAATACTGGGACTCCTACTCAAAAAGTTATTGCTGCTGCCTTGAACTTCTGCTTCACCAGTAGGATTCTATTATCTGAAGAACTGAGGTCCTGAATTACCAGATACTGCTTGCCATCCAAAGTAGGCAAAGTGTGGCTCCATGCAGTGTCCCTGGCTATTTCGTTTGACTACAATCCCGCTCAGATTCTCTGGACTTACCTCACTGTTATAAGCCTTCTGGAAGCCTATAAGAAAAAGCCAGTGTGGTGGTATATTTTGAGTATTCAACTACAACTCTGGAGGCTAGGATTTGATTCCCCTTTCAGTCATGGAAATCCATTGGGTGACCTTGGGCGAACCACATAATCTCAGCCCCAGAAAGCCCCATGATAGGTTCATCTTTGGATTGCCATAAATCAGAAACAACCTGAAGGCACACAACAATAACAAGCACCACCATCTCTACAAAACGGAGTTCACATTTTAAATATAATGCAAGGGACCACTTTATAACATTTTAAATGATTACCAATTTACCAGCGCTTAAAAATGTTCTCTGGAAATAAATCCTTAAAGAACACACTTAACATTCAGCCACATCAGCTAAGTTAAGATTCACACAATGATATGTTAAATACCCCAAAGTAATCAATCATCTAAAACTCCATTCACATTATGGTCACGGTGACTAAAAATCGATAAATTTAATTATCCCTTCATCAGTTTACAAAAGGCCTTAGGTAATCAACAAAGATTGACTTACCCGCCAATAAAACTTTCTAAATCTTGAAATGTTGCTTCTTATAATATATATGATTCTATATATTGTTATGTGCCTTCAGGTCGTTTCTGAACTATAGCATCCCTAAGGCAAACCCATCTCAGGATTTTCTTAGCAAGATGTGTTCAAGGGATATTTGTCCTTGCTTCCACTGAGACTGGGAAAGTGTGTCTCAGTGAAGTTCACCACTAGGTTTCCATGGCTGAAATGTTTTAGATGATTCAAATAATGGTCTTCAAAGTCATGGGGGACATTCACCCTGTAGAATTAATATAATTTGATACCACTAACTGCCATGGCTCAATGCTATGGCAGTTTGATGAGGCACAAGCACTTTTTGGCAGAGAAGGCTAATGTCTGCAAAAACTACAACTATAGCATTCTCAATGCTGATACAATCGTTGGGACACAATCCTGTGCATCCTATATTGGCCTAAATGAACCAGAAAACTGATTTAGTATCAAATAACATCTCAGGAAAATGCATAGGGTGATTAATCCCTTTTCCACCCACACAGGATTTAATGAAAGGATCCATGTCTCGGACTGATTCTACACTGCCCTATATCCCAGGATCTGATCCCAGATTATCTGGTAGTGGAGACTCATACACATCCAGTTCAGAGCAGATAATCTGGGATCAGATCTTGGGATACAGGACAGTGTAGATCCAGTCTCTGTGATCAGACTTGCAAATTAAGCCATGTTTACTTTTCAATGAGTGAGAGAAATGGACTCATGAACTGAGTAGAATTTTCACAATTTGGGATTGATTCTGTGCAAAATTCACACTTTGTTTATTTACATGGAAAACAGTCTTTTCCAGCAGAGAATGGTATTTGTGTTCAGAAAATGCTGGTTTCTGAACAATAATCTCCCCACGTGTGAATTTTACACAGGCTAAGTGTACTAAGTCCTGAACTTCAAATAGTCTTCAAAGACTATGCAGTTGTGAAAGATTTTCTTGCAGTGGGAAGAAAAGTTCCAAAATTATTCATTGCTTCTGACAAGAATAAAACAAGCAAAGAATTACACATCTAATAACAAGCAGGCCAATAAGGACAATAAGTTGCCATGACAGAAATTTCTCTACTTCTTTTTAAAACATGCTAAATATCATCTGACCTGAGTTATCATCTCCAGGAATTGGACAGGTCTTCCTGCACAATTCTTTGGTACCTCTCAAAGAAAGAATAACACAGAATCTTCTGGAAGACTAGGCAAATGCCTAGAGAAGCCATTTTCCCCTGGTGCAAGTGAAACCACGGATATGGAGTCCACAGAGTCACACTGTATTTTAAATTTACAAACTTTGGAGCAAAAATATGAAAAATAAAAGGGTGCTTGGATCTAGCTATCTGCATCTAAGAGTTATGGCTCAGACTAAATTATTAGGCAATTCTGAAAGCCAATTTGAAACATTTAATAACCACACTGTTTCCTGCTCTTGATCTTAGAAGTATCACCTATTTTCCCATCACTGACATTTACCAAGATGTGACGCTTCTTGGGCTCCATCTACACTGCATTATATGATCAGTATATACTAATATAAAATGCAGTGTTACTGCACTGAATTGCATTATATGAGTCTACACTGCATTATATGGCAATGAAGGTGAATTGAAATGGTGTCTTTCTCTCCTTTGATAATCTCCTTTGGCATTTTTTAATGTGTAGCCCCTGTTAAAGTTTACTTCAGAAGTTATAGTTGGAGGTGATGTATTGGTTTGTTTTGTTGTTGTTGGTTTTTGGGTTGTTTTTTTTTTTTAAACAACCTTTAAAATGTCAAATGTGTTAACCATTTGGTTCTATTTTATGGTAATGATAGCCTTAAAAGATGGTTGTATTTTTGTCATGTTCCAAAATACCTTCTGTCAGTGTTGACGGATCATGTTTAATACTGTCTTTTTGCGTAAGAGGCATGGGTTGCTGAAAGAAAAAGCTGCTGTGGAGGCTTGTTAATTTGTACTTTAGATGTTCACTTATAGGAAAAAAATGTATTTATCTAAGCATTTATCGAGTTGCCTTCATGGTGACATCATTATTTTCATAAGATTCTTAAAGGCAAGGACCACTCAAGGGGTAAGTTTTACAAGTTCCTTCCTCTGAAGTATAGCCAACAGCATCTAGTATTCATTGGTGTCTCCTTTCCAAGTGCTAACCAGGGCTGACCTTGCTTAGCTTCCAAGATCAGACAGGATACTCCTCTGGTGAACTAGTTAGGACTTGCATTTAAAAGTAATTAACTACAAGACATCTGATATCACACTCAGGCTACAAAAGCTACTCATGCTGTGTGTCCAGCCAAAGGAACATAATCACCCCTTCAACTACCCAGGAAATGGCCATGTTGGAAGAAGGTTACAGGAGAAAAAATAGGGTTTGTAGGGGTTGAAATTGAAGATTTATAGTAGTTATGCATGTGCAATACATTTCCCAGTTGAAGACTTTGGCGATAGCCAATAAGTAACCATACACATTAAAACAGAGTGTCCTTGTACATGCAATGACTGACAAAGTCATGAGGTATTCCTAGGACTTTTCACATTTAGAAGTCCCTATACTGTTATCCTCATTTGATAGTTTGCTTGTTCATTGTTTGTATATCTAGGGTCACTTTATCATCCGAGGTTCTGATCCATAGCTTAATACCTAGCTTTCACGCAATTTTGCCACTTCACATAATGGTAGCACTTTACTCTTGTCAATGTGCTGGAGTTGTCCTGCTGCCGAGGCTTTGCACTGCATTCATTTTCATAGCAACATCATGACCTGCCCTAACCTTTGTGATAAAATGTATGCTAGCAAAATGAATGGAACTGTTTTCTTTTTGTCAGGCTCTGTAACACTGAACAGAATGTTTCATCACTAAGGGGACCTGGTTGTACTGATTGGAGAACAGCTCTAACTCTAGAATATTCAGCAGATCAGAAGGAAAGCGATGCAGAGGAATGGCTTGCTGTTACTGTGTGCAATTCCTACATGTGCATTTGATCCATGTATGTCAAGATTAATGTTGGAGATGTAATTTTAAATAGTTGGGAAAGAGGGTTGAAGGAATAAATCTATACCAGAGCTAGACATATTACATATATTAAAATGTACCTCTATAAAAACTACACACCAAAATGTATCTCTATAAAATACATATGAAAATACACAAAACAGAGATTAAACAAAGGACACACATTTAAAATTCATGCTTAAAGACTTTCTGGGTAGGCCTGCCCAGAAGAGATAGGTCTTTATACAGTTTTAAAATCCCAACAGCTCATTTAGCTTCCGGCAGGTTGTTCCACAGTCTTGGGGTGGCCGATGAAAAGGTCCTCTGGGTGGTGGTTCTGGCTGGTTGGAGCAGATGCCTCCCAGGGGACCTTAGTGTCAGATTGTATGAGAGAAGGTGAACTTTTAGGTAACCTGGACCCAAACCATGTAGGGCTTTAAAGGTCAAAACCAACACTTTGCCTGGAAACTAATTGGCAGCCAGTGGAGTGACTTTAGGATAGGTGTAATATGCTCTCTCCTGAATGTTCCTGTAATGAATCTGGCTGCCATATTTCAAACCAACTAGAGTTTCCGAACTTGGTACAAGGGTAGCCCAATGTAAAATGCATTGCAGAAGTCCAACTTTGAAGTTACCAGTACTTGCACTACCATCTTAAGGTCCTCCAAATCTAGGAAGGGGTACAGCTGGCGTATCAGCTGAAGCTGGTTGTAAGTACTCCTGACTGTCTCATCTACCTGGGCTGACATGTGGAGAAACAGATCCAGGAGCACTCCCAAGCTGTGAATACAGTCTTTCAGGGAGAGTGTAACCCCATCCAGAACTGGTTACCATACCTTCATACCCAGATTAGGACCCTTGATGGAAAGCACCTCTGTTTTGTCTGGATTCACTTTCAAGTATGCTCCAGACTGGCCATGATAATGGCCAGATGCACTGGGCTTAACTCACTGTGGTGCTGCATTGGTATCCAGGTAGTCTAACTGGGCCAAAACTGCCTTGGATCCACTGGACGATCAGCTTGTATTCCATGTTGTAGTCACTGCTCCCCACAGAGTTCCCTGAAAGTATCTGGCCATCACAGTTCAACCTGCTGATGGGTAATCAGAAATGAGGAGGTCAACTGACCTCTCCTCCTTCTTGTTACTTCTGCAGATGCAATATAGTGGAGAACCACCTCTGTTCTCTTGTATCATCTGAACAGTCTGAAATGGAGTCAACTGCCTTGTGGTCCATCCTAGCACCAAGATTTACTGATTCTATCCTATTTTAGTAGAATCTTCAATGTATAAGGTTCCCATAAATCAAAGATGATTTGATGGCAATGAACAAGAAGACGGATTTGAGCAATCAGGCACAGGGTACATCTGCACTATAGAACTAATGCAGTTCACTATAGAATCATGGAGTTGTCATTTAGCCTTCTCTGCCAAAGGGTTCTGGTGCTTCGCCAAACTACAGCCCCCCTCTATACTGCCATATAATGCAAATTATCAAAGCAGATAATCCACATTATCTGCTTTGAACTGGATTATATGAATCTACACTGCCATAAAATCTAGTTCAAATGAGATAATCGGGATTTTATACGGCAGTGTAGAAAGGACCTGAAACTCCCAGGATCCCATAGAATTGAATCATGGTGGCAAACTGCATTAATTCTACAGGGTAGATGCACCCATGGTCTTTATCATCCCAATGTGGGATGTGTGTGGCATGACTAAAAGACAATTAAAGAGGGAATCCACATTTCAGGTGAGCTAGCATCCCGGCTATGGTTGAATTTCTAGATCATCACCTCTCCGTTCCACCAGATAATGTCTTTTCAGTTACAGAGACATCACAGGAGGCAATTAAAACCATGCTGAGTAAATCAAACTTGCTACTAGTGAATGTTCATTTTCACCCACAGTGTTCCAAAAGTACCATAGCTACAGGTTTCATGCCCACGCAAGTGATGTTTTAAATCCCATTTCGAGCATTAACAAACATTATTACATTACGCCTTATTATTTTACCACGTTGTCTTGCCTTCTGATTTATTGCTGAAAGGCACAAAGCAGGAATTCTCCCCGGTTTTCTTTTTAAATCTTTTCTTCTTCCTTCCCAGATAATTCTTTTTCTGCCATTAGATGGCAGCTGCTCTATAGAGAACACACTGCCAGAATAACATAGTAATTATTAAAGCAGATTCTCCAAGCAGTGTCTATTAATTGGTCTGGCTTGAATTGCTCAAAAGTTGGCTGACATTTGGCTCCTTTTGAGATGCAATGACATTCCATCCAAGACCTCGATTTAACCAAGAAACTTTAATCAGGGCTTATTAAAGACCAATCTTTGCATTGCAAATCATAGAATCATAGAATCATAGAATAGTAGAGTTGGAAGAGACCTCATGGGCCATCTAGTCCAACCCCCCGCTAAGAAGCAGGAAATCACATTCAAAGCACCCCCGACAGATGGCCATCCAGCCTCTGCTTAAAAGTTTCCAAAGAAGGAGTCTCCACCACAGTCTGGGGGAGAGAGTTCCACTGCTGAACAGCCCTCACAGTGAGGAAGTTCTTCCTGATGTTCAGGTGGAATCTCCTTTCCTGTAGTTTGAAGCCATTGTTCCGTGTCCTAGTCTGCAGGGCAGCAGAAAACAAGCTTGCTCCCTCCTCCCTATGACTTCCCCTCACATATTTGTACATGGCTATCATGTCTCCTCTCAGCCTTCTCTTCTGCAGGCTAAACATGCCCAGCTCTTTAAGCCGCTCCTCATAGGGCTTGTTCTCCAGACCCTTAATCATTTTAGTCGCCCTCCTCTGGACGCTCTCCAGCTTGTCAACATCTCCCTTCAACTGCAGTGCCCAAAATTGGACACAGTATTCCAGGTGTGGTCTGACCAAGGCAGAATAGAGGGGGAGCAGGACTTCCCTGGATCTAGACGCTATTCCCCTATTGATGCAGGCCAAAATCCCATTGGCTTTTTTAGCTGCCGCATCACATTGTAGGCTCATGTTTAACTTGTTTTCCACGAGGACTCCAAGGTCTTTTTCGCACACACTGCTGTCAAGCCAGGTGTCCCCCATTCTGTATCTTTGATTTCCATTTTTTCTGCCAAAGTGAAGCATCTTGCATTTGTCCCTGTTGAACTTCATTTTGTTAGTTTCGGCCCATCTCTCTAGTCTGTCAAGATCGTTTTGAATTCTGCTGCTGTCTTCTGGAGTGTTAGCTATCCCTCCCAGTTTGGTGTCATCTGCAAACTTGATGATCGTGCCTTCTAACCCTTCGTCTAAGTCGTTAATAAAGATGTTGAACAGAACCGGGCCCAGGACGGAGCCCTGCGGCACTCCACTTGTCACTTCTTTCCATGATGAAGACGACGCATTGGTGAGCACCCTTTGGGTTTGTTCGCTTAGCCAATTACAGATCCACCTAACCGTAGTTTTGTCTAGCCCACATTTTACTAGTTTGTTTGCCAGAAGGTCGTGGGGGACTTTGTCGAAGGCCTTACTGAAATCCAGGTACGCTACATCCACAGCATTCCCTGTATCGACCCAACTCGTAACTCTATCGAAAAAAGAGATCAGATTAGTCTGGCATGACTTGTTTTTGGTAAATCCGTGTTGACTATTAGCAATGACCGCATTTGTTTCTAAGTGTTTGCAGACCACTTCCTTAATGATCTTTTCCAGAATCTTGCCTGGTATTGATGAGATTCAAGATGTCTCTCTATCTCTTTAAACCAGTGGTTCCCAACCTTTTTTTGACCAGGGACCACTTTGACTAGGGCCACTCTGACCAATGACCACTCTTCAACTTTAGTGCCAAAAGAGTTACAAATTAGTTTTTCGTCAACTTTAGATTCAGTCTGGTTATTTGGAGTGCTGATTCAGAAAACTGCATTGGATAGAACACATCAGCTCTAGCTTCTGATACAGACAAAATGCCACCCAGTAGTTGCCATCTGCTCACCCACAGAAAACCATATTTAATAACCTAGAGCTGATGTGATCCATCCGATGCAATGGCCAGCTCTGTGGAAAGGAGCAGAAATAAAATAATAACATAAATAAATAAAGAGGAAAAAGATTTGCAGACCAGATTTTCATTCTCACGGGCCACAGCCCACAGGTTGAGAACCACTGCTTTAAACTGGGTGTTTGTGCATTTTTCACCCATCCATTACTAGCATGATGAATGTCAGAGCTTTCAACATGGCAATTTTCCTCTTAAATAATAACAAGACAGGCAATGGGTCAATGTGGCTTGATGGTTTGAGTATTGGACTTTAGGAGGGCATCTTGCCATCGAAACCCATTAGGAGTCCATAGGCAAGTTACACTTAGACTGGATCTACACAGCTATATAATCTAGTTTCTGAATCCATATTATCTACTTTGAGCTGGATTATATGAGTCTACATTGCCACATTATCCAGTTCAAAGCAGGTAATCTGGATTCAGAAACTGAATTATATGGCACTGTAAATCGGGCCTTAGAAGAAAGCAGCAGCAAGCCCCTATAAATGAAACCTTGAGCTACTATCACCATCAACTGGAAATTATTTGAAGGCATATATTCAGAACAATAAAGATAGATTTTGCAATATTTTGTTGTTGTTTATCATCATCACCCGAGCAATGAACATTTCACATTATTATTACTATGCATAGTATATGGAATATCAAAGCCAGACAATTAGATCTCAAAGTTTTCTAGCATCTCATTGGCATAGTGATGTCACTTACTCACATGTTAATGTAATGGCTGCCATGATATATGGATGTGCAGGTTGTGGCGGGCTGTGGGCTGTGGCGGGCTGTGGCGCAGGCTGTTGAGCAACTAGCTGCAGCCAGCTGCAATGAATCACTCTAACCAGGAGGTCATGAGTTTGAGACCAGCTCAGAGCCCCGTGTTTGTCTTGTCTTTGTTCTATGTTAAAAGGCATTGAATGTTTGCCTTATATGTGTAATGTGATCCGCCCTGAGTACCCTTCGAGGTGAGAAGGGCGGAATATAAATACTGTAAATAAATAAATAAATAAATAAATAAATAAAATCACTTTATGCTTGTAGTATGAGTTTTTCTAATGGATGGTAATATGTCAGGTGAGTATATGAAACAAGATGTTCCTACTGATAAACCTCGGGTGAGAAATAACCCATCAGAGTCAAAGAAGTCAAAAGGAAGAAGGGTATAAAAAACATGCTTTAAAGAAACCAAAGACAGACTGCAATCGTGATACAGACTTCTGTGTGGCTTTAAAGCTGACTAAATGGGGGAAATGGGAAGAATTCAACATCAACCACAAAAGGTTAAAAATGAGTGAGGAATTCAGGCAAAGTCAGAGATGAACTGACCCTCATTGCTTGCAGCAGCTGCTTACAGTAATATGGGATTTGGAGGTTTTCACAGTTTCTATATCTGCCTTAAAGTAGTGAATATTTAGGGAATCATGGATATGAACTAGTCATGAGTGCATAACTCTAGGTTATATATTCATAACTGCCTTAGTGAATTTGGCTGCCATACTTAGTAGATGGAATGCTATACAAACTGTCTTAGAATATCAGGTTGAAAATGTGCAGTCAAAGAACCTTTCTGCAACTGGGACTTTCTCAGAACTCGATACCTTATTTGATTTTCTTTGAAAATAGTCTTAAGAGTTCTTCCACTGTTAAACCGTTAATTCTTTCACTGGAACAGGGACTTATCTTTGTTTTAGTTATGCTTTACAGAGCAATGAACATGACCTAAACCAAATCATGGTAATGCTAATATAATTATACATTTCCTATTTCCAAAAGCAATTTTACATATAATTGTCTGTCTAATCTAGCTTGGAAATTTGTGAGAAGAGAAAAAAAGGTCATATATATATCTCCACCTATAAAGAACTATGCCAAATCAGATAATTATTCCATACACGGCATTGACAGTTCAGTCCAATTAATGAAGTTATTTAAGATCCTGCAACTATCAGAAGCATTAAAGGGCAAACTGAATATCCTTTCAATGGGCTGGAAGCATTGTTTTTGAAGAGCAGCTTTGATACAAAAAAGCGTTTGCAATGTTAAAAACCTGCTCAAGCAAAAGAGAGGGAAGCTTTATTGTTTTCCCTAATTAGTCAGTATTCAAGCCATACCCCTGCTTGCTTGACATTCTCAATCCTTCATTTCATAAGTTCATGTCCTATTTGTTTTCACTTCCATCAGAATCGTTTCAAGCAATATACTCATGATGATCAGATTCACACCCCCACGTCAGGGAGAGTTGTCTGGATGTAGCCAATGGCTAAAATAATGTCTATCTCCCTTTATCATGGCATTAAGCAAAAAAACAAGATTTGTTCCAAGAAGAACGAGACATTATGAGGAATACAGACAAGGCCAGCTCTGGGTCAAGTTTGCTGCTACTGAAATATAAATGGTTGAGTCAGTCTTATGCTTTTCAGGGGAGAAATGTCTCAGGGTGTATCTACACTGTTGAATGAATACAGTTCAACACCACTTTAACCACCATGGCCTGATGCTATGAATCCTGGGAGTTGTAGTTTGGTGAAGAACCAACATTCATTAGCAGAGGAGGCTAAAGACCTTGTAAAACTACAATTTCCATGATTCCATAACATTGATCCATGGTAGTTAAAGTGGTATCAAACTGGATTAATTCTACAGTGTAGATGCACACTCAGGCTCCTCTGGTGATGATATGTGAGTAAGCATTTTGAGTGGCTTCTCTTAGGACTTGGAACTCTCTCCAAGCAGTCCTTTCTCTGCTCCCTTTTTGTTAGCAGGCAAAGATCTTCTTACAGAAATTCACACTTTAACTGCTTGAGATAAAATGGCATACAGTGGGTTAAACCACTGAGCTTCTTAACTTGCTGACCAAAAGGTCAGCGGTTCGAATCCGGGGTGAACTCCCACTGTTAGCCCCAGCTTCTGCCAACCTAGCTGTTTGAAAACATACAAATGTGAGTAGATCAATAGGTACTGCTCTGCAGTCATGCCAGCCACATAACATTGGAGACATCTACAAATAATGACAGCTCTTTGGCTTAGGAATGGAGATGAGCACCAACCCCCAGAGTCAGACAAGACTAGATTTAATGTCAAGGGAAATCCTTTACCTTTATCTTAGGCATTCTGTTTCTTATTATACAATATATTTTATGTATTTTAACTATTTTAGAATGTTTTATTTGGATGGATTGCTTAAAGCTTTTTAAATGTTTATACTACATGTTGACTCCAACCCAGTGTTACTTAGCATATCATGAGATGATCTGTATGCAGACCAATGCTAGGCTAAGTCATAACCATTCCAAATCTGGTGAGCAACAGATGGCAATAGAGAAGGGCCTGGATATGTTTCCACAAACATACATAAATTATTATATCACCTTAAAGTGTTCTATTGTTACAGTAGATCGGATTGGATTAGAACCCTACAGTCTCTCAACAAACCTAAGATTGCATAGCATGAATTGGTGCCAAACCATTATAATGCTGGACTCTCATGAGGAGCAAAAGTGGGACTGTATGAAGACAGCAACAGACAAATGGGAACTATGCCAGGATTCAAGAGGTTCACTCATCCCACCATATGCTACCATGATTACATTGCATTTCTTCACAGTGAAGGGCAACAGCCAGTTATAATGCGAATATACATTGTCTAATGATGGTAGCACATGGATGCTTCATTTTCATTGCCAAACACTTCCTTATTTTTAGTTCAAACAATTTAGATTGAGCCATTGTTTTTCCAACATTTTTATCAATGACTTAAATGCCAGGAAGGAGGAAATTGTTATCAAGTTTACAATTGATACAGAATTGGGAGGAGTGACTAACACATTGGAAGATAGGAAAATGTTAAATGGGCCTAGATCAACTTGAAAATTGGGCAGAAATAAATTAAAATGAAATTCAATAAAACCCAACCAAATGCACAGGTACAGAATGTGAAATACAGAAGTATTACAATAAAAAAAATGCTTGGGATTTTTTTTTATCATAAACCAAACATAAGCCAGTAGTATGATGCTGCAGCAAAGAACATGAATGCTCTCTCAGCCTGTATTAATGGAAGCATAGTTTCCAAGTTGAGGGAAGTGACAGTCCCACTATATTTTGCATGGATCAGGACTGATTTGGAATACTACATTCAGTTCTGTTCATCTCATTTTAAGAAGGATATAGACAAGTTGGAGCAGGTTCTGAGAAGAGCAATGAAAATGACAAGAGATCTGGAGAACAATATAGGAAGAGGTCAGCATGTTCAGCTTGGTGAAGAGAAGAGTGGGAGGTGACATGATCATACTCTTTAAGGGCCTGAATGACTGCCACAGAGAGGAAGGGGCGGGCCAGAAGGTAGAGTCAGGTCTCGAAGTTTTACATTACAGGATAACAGATTTCAAATGAGCATTCTTCTCTTGACACCCAAAATGAGACTGGACAATTACCTCCTATTGATGTTTTAGCGCAGTGGTTCCCAATCTGTGGTCCATGGATTACCATTGGTCCCCAAGAACTAAAATATGGTCTGTGGCCTCACGGTTACTACACCATTGCAAGTAGAGTGACTGGTCTCGCGAAACTCTTATAGCACCAAGGCAACGGGGATGTCGGGAGGGGAGAGGATGACTATTCCCAAAAGGTGTGACAAGTCTCCTGACTGCTGCTTCTCCTCCTCCTCCCTTCCCCTGAGCAGAGCCATTCCATGTGGCGGGGACACCTTGGTGGCTTTATTTTTAGACCTGTTCCCAGGCTTCTTTTGGGGCACTGATTCAGAAAATTGCATTGGATAGATCACATCAGCTATAGATTAATAAATATGGTTTTCTGTGAGCGAGCAGATGGTGACTACTAGATGGCATATTTTCTCTGTATCAAAAATTAGAGCTGATGTGATCTATCCAATGCCATTTTCTGAATCAGCACCCCAAATAACCCAACTGAATCTAAAGTTGACCAAAACCTGATTCATACTAATCAATTTTTGGTACTAATGTTGGAGAGTGGTCCGTGGTCAACGTGGTCCCTGGTCAAGTTGTCCCTAGTCAAAAAAAGATTGGGAACCACTTTTTTTAGCTGGAGAGCCTACATTGAACCGGGAGCTGGACCCATGAGGCCTCTTCCAACTGTATGATTCTAGAATTGCTGCATTTCCTTCATTTTGTTCTGCACATCTGACACTAAGATCTAAGACTGACAATATATGTAACTCTTCAAAAGTTAGAATGTTCTCAACCATTCAAAGATGATATAATAGTTCAGCCAATATAGGAAAAATGGGTTCATTTGCACCATTCACTTTTAATAGAGGCAAAGCTATTAGTTTGCCTCCTTCTATTTGTTTGCCTTAATGTGAACAAAACCAGAGTTATAGAAAAATTAATTCCACATGCCTACAGATATAAACAGACAGACACTACAGAGAGCTCTTTAAATGGCAGTCTCGTTTGAAAATGTTTCTACTGTGAGATAAATGATAGTGGTATGAATTATGCATCGCAATCCACAAAGAAACAACAGAGTCCAAGGTGAATCAGGTTTTGTCCTTCCCACTGTAGTATTATTATGTCGGTCATACTTCTTCCATCTCAGAAAGTAAATTTCCAAAAAGTGTAGGCCTGTATATTACAGAAATTCATGTTATGCGGTTTCAGTTACATACAGAGACACCTTCAATGGACAAAGGCAGCCCCTTCCCTGGGTGCTAAATCTGATAGGAAGGCCAAATTGCACAGAGTCACACATCTTTCTCCACCAAGAGAAAGGAGTTGGTGTCCTTTCTCAGCAGAGAGATGTACTAAAGCCCTTTCTTGGGGGATTTAGTACAACACAAGCTTTGACCCCTTCTCTCTGCATCCCTTTTCTCTGGGGAGAGAAGGAAAGCAGAGCATTTATTGCTTCTCTTTGTAGATAAAGGAGATGGGATTCTTCCTCAGCAGAGAAGTATGGCTCCTCACAGCTGGCCTTTTCCACTGGATTTGGCACCCAGGGAGTTATGTGGTTTCAATTACTTGTTTCAATCCCCTTCAGGGATGAAAACAAGGGCAAAAGACTAGGCTGCCCGCAATGAATTTCCAAAAGTAATTCTTTCTCAGGATGCCATACTGGAGGGAAGCCTGGCCACATAGACCCATATGAACCCAGCAAACAGAAGTGCAGCTCAATCTCTATCATTTCTCTTTGAAGGAAGGATATGGATTTCTTTCTCAGTGGAGAGAAGTGTATGGCTCCACACATCTGGGTTTTCTAACAAATTTGGCACTCAGGCTGGGGTCTGCTTTCAGGAGCTCTGCAAGGGCAGATTATTTCCCGAGATGTGAATCTTCCCTTCAGCTACCTTCTCCTCTTTGAATAGCAGGTGTATAGTGTGTGGCAGATGTTTTAAAATAAGTAACGGTTTATTTGAAAGAAAAGAGTACATAATAGGAAAGCAATAATGAAACAAGGAAGCAAGAGTTCACAATATATAATGCCAGAACGGTACAGCTACACTCTATGCTACTACAGTAAACTACAAAATTACACCAAGACACAAACAAAACACACATCTACAGATACCAAGTACACTAAGAAATAAAGAAAGAAACAATTCTAAGATCTTCACACTCATTATCTGATGGTTTATATCCCTTAGTATTCTACTCCTTTTAGAATATTATATAACCACATTTCTACCTTTAGCAGCACTCTACTAATTTATAAATGCTACAGTTAACATTTGCCTGCATCGTTGTTGTGAAAAAGGTAATAAACATGTGTGTGTGTGGGGGGGGGGGGGGGGAAGGTATTTTGATTGTGAACTGTACAGTATTTTTCATATTCAGCTGCATGCCAGTCAGGGGGAAGGATTCCGGATGTTATGTGAGAAACATTACATGCAGTGTCCTGGAATCAGTCCTTTGCATAATATCCAGGATTACAATAGAATCATAGAATCATAGAATCATAGAATCATAGAATCATAGAATCATAGAATAGTAGAGTTGGAAGAGACCTCATGGGCCATCCAGTCCAACCCCCTGCCAAGAAGCAGGAAATCTCATTCAAAGCACCCCCGACAGATGGCCATCCAGCCTCTGCTTAAAAGCCTCCAAGGAAGGAGCCTCCACCACGGCCCCGGGGAGAGAGTTCCACTGTCGAACAGCCCTTCTCACAGTGAGGAAGTTCTTCCTGATGTTCAGGTGGAATCTCCTTTCCTGTAGTTTGAAGCCATTGTTCCGTGTCCTAGTCTGCAGGGCAGCAGAAAACAAGCTTGCTCCCTCCTCCCTATGACTTCCCTTCACGTATTTGTACATGGCTATCATGTCTCCTCTCAGCCTTCTCTTCTGCAGGCTAAACATGCCCAGCTCTTTAAGCCGCTCCTCATAGGGCTTGTTCTCCAGACCCTTAATCATTTTAGTCGCCCTCCTCTGGACGCTTTCCAGCTTGTCAACATCTCCCTTCAACTGTGGAGCCCAGAATTGGACGCAGTATTCCAGGTGTGGTCTGACCAAGGCAGAATAGAGGGGGAGCATGACTTCCCTGGATCTAGACGCTATTCCCCTATTGATGCAGGCCAGAATCCCGTTGGCTTTTTTAGCTGCTGCATCACATTGTTGGCTCATGTTTAACTTGTTGTCCACAAGGACTCCAAGATCTTTTTCACATGTACTGCTGTCAAGCCAGGCGTCCCCCATTCTGTATCTTTGCATTTCATTTTTTCTGCCGAAGTGAAGTATCTTGCATTTGTCCCTGTTGAACTTCATTTTGTTAGTTTTGTTAGAGATACTGAAATCTCAAAATTGTTGTTTAAGAATCTACTCATTTGCATTTCATCTTTGTCTATTTTCAAAATTTCCTGATCTTACTATGATATTGCATCAAAATATATAGCCAGCATGAAATGTTAGGAGTCTATTTTTAAGTGTCTCTTACCTTTCAAAAGCTATGTGATGTGTAGGTTATAGAACTAACATTGCAAGAACCAATTTGGGTCCACAGAACTACAGTCGGCCATTCACATTTGCAGGTTTACATTTTGCAGATTTAATTATTCATTATTCATTTAATGTGGCCTCTAGGAATCTAGGTCCTCTAGTTCAACCCTATGTTCAACTTCTAGAAAACTCTAGGTTTTCAAACACAACTCTATAGTCAACTTCCAGTATAAGTGGACCATAGGACCCTTAGATTCCTAGAGATGTTTTCTCGGGTTAAGATTTAATTTATGATTTCACAGGGATCATGTTCCCTAACCTTAGCAAATGTGAAGAGCTGGCTGTAGCCTCATAGGCTTTGGATGGCTTCATGCTACATTCTACTATGGGAATCTATGTGGGACTAATTCTTAGTGTACTGCTTACAACTAACTAGCAAGTTAGTTGTAAGCAGTACACTAAGAATTAGTCCCACATAGAAATCTTAGCACAAACAGTTGATTTTCATAGAACATATAGCTGTGATGGATTGAGGAGAGCCTGAGAGCTTTAATCCCTCAATGTATGGAGCAATATGTTCTAATAACAAGATACATGAATTTCCTCAACCTGAACAACACATAATTGCTGCAATTCCTCTATTCTGTTCTACTTGCTGACTTTAATCCTCAGCGGTTGGAATGCTCATGAACATTTAAAAACTGCCTAATATCCAGTGCCCCACCCATGCTTAATGGAGGCTTCGTTTTTACATCCAATGTGATTTTGATAAGCTAGAACTTGCACTTTAGACTTTTAGGAGTGGATCACAGTGATCCCGGGAACAAATTGACTGTGCCATTGTTCTTTGGCAAAGTAATGCATCCAGTGCTTTAATTTTTAATCACACTCGTTTGGGGGCAAATACAGATCATTAGCTTCAATGTCAACCTACTTTCTATGCTTAGTAACATGATGTCTTTTTTAAAAAGTGAGAAAGCACAATATGAGGACATGTTGCAAATTGCTCTGAAAGAAATCTTAGAACTTCCTAATAGAAATAGTACAGAAAACACATACTCCTTGTGCCCTTCAGGAAATAGATAAGTAATTCTTTTCAGAAGCTCATAAAATTCAGATCAGTGAAATGCACCTGTTCCTCTTGTAGTGATCTGGTTTTTTAGTATTCCTAACAGCAGTTCCAAGATTTACCCATCACTGGACGTTAGGGAGCAAAACACGGCACAGCGTATGGTATGTGCAGCTCATTACCATTCCCCCTCACGCATGCTCAGCCACCAGTGGAACAATGATTAAGAAACCGGATGGTGCACTCAGGCCTCTGATTATATATTCAATGCTGCTGCAATGTATTGACACCCGGCCATATGCAGATAGTTACCACAGCATTCCCCCAAAGAGTGCATTAACCATAGCAACCATATGCTTCTGAGCATAGCTGCAGTCACCTGCGGAATGCACATTGGATACTCCTTAAATAGGCATACTGGAACAGCAGTATAAAATCAAGGGGGAAGAGGACTGGCATACAGGGATGTCAAATTTCACTGTTTGTGATATCCGGATTCTTTGAATATGACCTGAACTTCCCCCTTCCTTTCCTAGTTTCATACTGTATTGGGTTATTTTGATCAAGATTGGACATTATACTTGTGCAGTGGAGGTCTATACTGATAGAGCTGTGAGATGGCTCAGCTCCTATTGCTGGATTCTTTATTTATTTGTTTATTTATTTATTTATTTACAGTATTTATATTCCGCCCTTCTCACCCCGAAGGGGACTCAGGGCAGATCACATTATACACATACAGGGCAAACATTCGATGTCCATAAACACATCGAACCGAGACAGAGACGGAGACAGACAGACGCAGAGGCAATTTAACTTTCTCCTGAGGGAATGTTCGATTCTGGCCACAGGGGGGAGCAGATGCTTCATCATCCACTCTGACGGCGCTTCCTCACTTCCTCATTCCAACGTTGTCAATTAGTTAAACTTGCCTCCCCACTTTTTATAAGTGGTACCTTATTTCCTACTTGATAGATGCAACTATCTTTCGGGTTGCTAGGTCAGCAATGAGCAGGGGCTATATTTTTTATTTTTAATTGACGGGTGCTCACCCCGCCACGGGCTGGCTTCGAACTCATGACCTCATGGTCAGAGAGATTTATTGCAGCAGCTGCTCACCAGCCTGCGCCACAGCCCTTCTATGCTGGAAGGTAACAAAAACCTATTAGGGCCCTTGCTACAATAGCTTCACTAGCTGCCTGTTTGTTTATAGGCACATTTCAATGTGTTAATTATTGCCTACAAAGCCCTATATAGCTCAGATTGAGGTTATCTAAGAGATTGCCATGGCCTGGATTGTCATTGTCTGTTTGGCCTGGATAAGCTAATGCTCAGCTACTGCTTCCCAGTATTTCTGGCCAGCTTGGGAAAGGTTGATTAGTAAAACCCATATATCTGTAGGGGATATGTTAGTGTACTTATTGTGGAAATGTGAAACTACAGATAACAGCATATTGAAATGAATGACTTCCACCAGAAGCATACTAGCACCTAGAAAATGCTTAGAGGGAACACCTCCCTCTAGCACAGTGGTTCTCAGCACTGGGGTCCTCAGATGATTTTGGCCTACAACTCCCAGAAATCCCAGCTAGTTTGGGAGCTGAAGGCCAAAAACCTCTGGGGACCCCAGGTTGAGAACCACTGCTCTAGTATTTAGGGGTTCCAGTATGAATCACATCACAGAATTGTGCTGGTAAGCCTAAAAATGCCCAGAGGGAAGGCCTTGCTAGGTTCTCAAGTGAAACTTTATGGCCAACTTCCAGCAAAAGTATATCATAGAACAATGTTGGAAGCCCTATAAAATGTCTAGAGAGGACATAAATTTCAAATGCAGGTAAATGTAACCACACAGACTATCCCATAGATACAGAGGTCATAATCTATTGTTCATTTTAAAACTAAGCCTCCACGATTCCCAATGTTAGGACGTGGGCAGGATGATGACAACAAGGATAATGATATTAATAATGATGAAACTAAATGTATATCTACCAATGTAGTAAACACTGGTGCATTTCCTGTCTGCCTAAATCAGGCAGCTGCTACATTACTATGCCACACAACTGTCCTTGATTGTTTCCTCATATTTATTTTTATTCATGTTAGTACTTTATTTGCTACTTAATATAAGCATTCTATTTATTATTTTGTTACTCACCCTCTATTTATCTGTGACAGCTGTACTCATTGAAATCTCAATGTGTTCAAAACTAAAACAGTGTGATGTATTATGGTTGTTAGTAAAGTGATGGGTTTTTTTTTTGCTGGTGATAGACTTGATTGATGGTTGAGGCAATGAAAATGAGATGCAATGGGCATGCTATTGCTCTAACAGGATACCATTACTTTGTTGTTGCTTTTTCTTTTGCCTTTTCATCCTGCAAACAAAGTTTTTACCAGAAAAAATACCTATCCCACCTTCCAGCTACATCAGATTGCAAGTTTCCTGTTGCTCACATATACATGTGGACATAATTCTGTGTGCATTTGTATATATTTCCCCACTGACCAAAGACTGCACTCATTTTTGAAAGGTATATGTTTCTCCATATTGTCTTTGAAATGCATTTTAGAACTATTACACTGCAACTGCAGAAATATACAGATTAGTTTTTAGTGTAAATTGCTTTTAGCTTTGCAATTAATTCAGGGAATATGAACTGCACAAGTTTGCATTGACAACAAAACCCAACGCACTTTGATATTTCTTCCTATATGAAAATCACATTGTCCTCCCCACTGTTTTGGCACAATGGAGATTCCATCCCTGTCTGTTTTCAGCATTTCTCCCCTAAATGCAAGGGTTAAAATTATGCTTTTAAAAAAGATAAACAAGAACTAAGAGATCAACAAGACCAACTAGGACATATACAGTACATGTTTTAAAATTGCCACATTAGAGTTGGTCACAGAGTATTTTCTCCATTTACTGATCAAAATCAATTATTCCTGCAGAAGCCATGCCATCCTGCCTTGCAGAGTGGCCAAGAAGGAAAAGAAAAGAATGAAAGAATACTATACAAGTCCACAGGACAAGGAAGATTCAGCACCAGATCTTTCTCCCCTGTTTTTGCAGAGCAAAATATCCACTCTATTGGCACCCAGTGACTACAATCCAGTTAACAGCAAATGCTGGATGTCCAATGCTAAATGTCCACATGTTCAGGAACATCTGACAGTAATGTGAGGTAAAACTAGTTGACCTGCTTTTATCCCACATTAGCAGATGTTGGAGAATGCTTTAGAGTTTCACAAAACCCTAGGGGAAACCCACCCTTTGATCAGGGACCACTTGAACAGGGACCACTTTAACCAGGGCTCACTTGATCAAAGACCGCTTCGTCCAGGGCCCACTTGAACAGGGATCACTTTGACCAGAGACCACTCTCCAACATTAGAACCAAAAGGGCTACAAATCGGTTTTTGGTCAACTTTAGATTCAGTTTGATCATCTGGGGTGCTGATTCCAAAAATTGCATTGAATAGACCACATCAGCTCTAGTTTCTGATACAGAACATATGCCATCCATTATTATTATTTATTATTATTATTATTATTATTATTATTATTATCATCTTCATTTCTGTCCCGCTCTTCTCACCCCACAGAGGACTCAGAGCAGCTTACAACATATGATACATTTAGGCAAAAATTCAATGCCTCATTATACAAAGCAAATAAAACATAACATAAAATCAATAGAAACAATCAACATATAAATACAATTTAAAACCATTAACACTAAGATATTAAAACATAAAACAGCATCTAGACACACCCTACTAGCCTCCCCCCCCCATCATGACCTTAAGGTCTTCTTTGGCTCCCTTGGATGGTACTGCTCGTCCACAGAAAAGCATATTTAATAAGCTAGAGCTGATGTGATCTATCAAATGCTCTGCAGAATAGAGCAGAAATAAAATAAATAAAATAAAATAAATAAAGAAGAAGAAGGTTCACGGGCTGGATTTTCGTGCCGCAGTTCACAGGTTGGGAACCACTGGTGTAGACAGATGGACTGGCTTTAATTCAAAATGGCCCAGCTTTCTGAATGTGCCAAAGCTATCACCATCTTTTTCATGCACCCCTTGGCACAGAGAAAGGGGGATGGAACTTACTTGTGCTGTTATTTATTACTATGGCAGCTGTGGAGCACCAGGTGCCTTTGCTGACATGAGCAAAGGGCAGCCTATATAAGGATGATTATCCACTGGAGCCAAACCAAGTTCACACTGACTGGACAGTTGGGACTCCACTCCCAGTGTTGCTGCTGTTAAGCAGTCAAATGTATTCAGCTGTGCTGAATCCAGGGTCGGTATGAGCAGCAATGCTCCAGCCTTTCTCTGGATGTATGTGATGCTTGACCCCCAAGAAAGTTAGGCTGATAAAGATTTCTCCTGAGCTTCTGTTGCCAACATGAAGGGCTGGTTCAGTATGGCCTTTACATCTTGAAATTGTTACATTGAAACCATTTTAAATTTGTACTTGACTATTGTTTTTTGATTATTTAAAAAAGTTTTCAAGGAAAATTTTATGTGTTTTAAAAACATTTTATATCTTTTTTGTATTAATTGCTTTTTTGTGCATCACTTTCAGAAGCCCTTTTTGTCTGGGAGGCAAGATAGAAATATAGTACTAGATAGGAAATAATACTCAGTCCTGAATAACTCGGTGATGGGTTCGTCTTAGGGTGACTGTTAGCTAGAAATGATTTGTAGGCACAATACAATAAGACTGGTATAGAATCAGTGTGAAGTAGTGGTTTGAATGTTGTACTACAACTCTGGAGACCACAACTCCAATCCCTGCTTGGTTAGCTATGAAAACCTTCTGGGTAACACTGGACAGTCACACATTCTCAGCCCCAGCAAACCCTATGACATGTTTGTCTTAGTTGGAAATGACTTGAAGGCACACAACAAAAACAAGACTAGGTTATCTACCTGGCTGAACAATGTTTAAGGGGGTATTCAGTAATGTATCTCCCTGTATAGTGCATTTGCCTGGATGCACAACAGCGGTTGACAGCTCCAGTGTGCACTTTTTAACCAAACAGTGTTCTTCTGGGAACAGCAGCACCCAATACCTGTCTGCCTTTGTGCACAAGGAAAAGAAGGGCCAGCCATTCTATCTATGTCTCCATTGACCTCTGGTATAATTACACTGGTAGAGATATATACTATTTGGTCAATCTTATATCTTGAGGCTGTACCATTTGAAAATAAGCCATATAAAGAGGGAAATATGGGCCTGCATAGTATATGATGCAAGTCTTGGATTCTGGAGAGCAGGGTTCAAATTGCCACTCAGCCATGGAAACCCACTGGGTGGCTTCAGCAAGTCATACTCTCAACCTCAGAGGAAAAGAATAGAAGAAAACTCAATTTGAAAAAAAAAAAAACGTTGTGAAGAAAACCTCATGATAGGGTCACTATAAATTGGACAAAACATGAAGACTCTCCCACATAGACAGCTGACCTACAGAAGAATGCTGTAGATGTGCTACAAGAAACTTTTATTTTCCCATGCATTTCTTTCTTTGACATTTCCGGCCCTACTCTCAGCCCATTTGTTTGACTTAGAATTCATTTCATTATTTGATTTTGTTTGTTATGAGTTCATTCATTTTCATTTCCCCATTGGGTTGAAATGAGAGATTCTTCATCTGCCTGTAACTCTGGTGTATTATGTGTTCTTGGAGTGAGATTTGCAAGGTTCTTATTACTTCCCAGGGAATCAATCCTGCCAACGATTCTGAGCAACTGGGACAAAGAGTAACTGTTTTATAAGCTTCTGTTTATTGCTTGTCAATTTCACTGCTTCCCAACCTTTTTCAGACCTTCCTTTGATTTTTATATGTAGTTTCAAACTATGTTTCCACCAGAAAGCAATTGGAAATTAAGGAACATAAGAAACTATAATTTCTCATTGCATTCATTTCACTTTCCTTTGGTCTGATATGAAAAGGAATGAAATGAAATGAAGCTTATTTATTTAATTTTCCAATTTGTGTATTTTGTTTTTTAAAAAAAAAAAATCAACATGAACGAACATCCTTGAAACAATCTGTATTCATATTGTTTCTTCTTTGATACAGACTTGTCAATCTTCAAAGTAACAAACAGATGGCCCATGAAAGAACCCAGAATGATTGACAGCTGTTCCATTAGATATACAGATACACACAGAGTTTCTTCACTCTTTGCAAGAGCGATGGAGTTGTTCTGCACATGCTGTTAACAAATCCTTACAAATAATTAAGAATTACACCAGGAATTAACTAAGAAGCTCCTCAATGGGCTTCTATCAAATTAATATCCCACTGTTCTATCACACTATCTTCCAAAGTGTAGTACGGTTTCCTTTCAAGTGAGTCCTAGTTCAGTGTAATTAATGAGGACGTACATGGCCAAATTTAATAACATAGCTAGAACACTCATGCTCTTTAATGGAAGGATTTGGCCAAGAGGCTAATGAGATCATGTACTTTAACAAGCTTAATCTTTGTTACGCATTGTCTCACGTTCTGTATACATGACAGTTGGGGGAGCTGATGGCTGAAAAGATATTGGTCAATATGGAAAAGGTCTAACATCCTCAAAGGAGAATCTAATGAACATGAAGTGAAAGGATCAATGCATCAAAATGTCTTTACTAATAAGGAACTTGGAATAAGGATAGCACACCTATGCTATTGGCACCTTCCCATGCTGAATTCCACGTCCAGACTCTGGTGCCATCACTCTTCTTGTGGTTTCTTTTACAGGATTAGTTCATGTTTACTGTTCCACCACCTCAAAGGTGTCCATACTTTAAATTGCACATATTGGCCAAGATCCCAAAGCAGAGATATATTATACAGTTCCATATGGATACTTTAAGGTAACATGGTACATGTTCCAATGGCTGTGAAGGCGGAAGAAGGCTGCAAGAGAATGAGAAACCACTGTAGTCGTTATAACCATGCAACTGGATGTGCACCTCACTCTGTGAAGACTGTATGTTGATCAGCTGTGCACTGACCTTCACACATTAAAAAAACTCCTGCATATGAGTCTTCCAAAAAAAAAAACCATTCTTGGAAGGCCATCATACTCAGACAACAAGGGATCGCCTGAGTAAAGTAAGTAAGGTAAAAGGTAAAGGTTTCCCCTGACATTAAGTCCAGTCATGTCTGACTCTGGGGGTTGGTGCTCATCTCCATTTCTAAGCTGAAGAGCCAGCGTTGTCCGTAGACACCTCCAAGGTCATGTGGCCGGCATGACTGCATGGAGCGCCGTTACCTTCCCACTGGAGGTAACCTATTCCCACTGGAGGTAACCTTCCCACCTATTGATCTACTCACATTGGCATGCTAGGTTGGCAGGAGCTGGAGCTAACAGCAAGCGCTCAAGCCGCTCCCGGGATTTGAACCTGGGACCTTTCGGTCTGCAAGTTCAGCAGCTCAGCGTTTTAATGCACTTCGCCACCGGGGCTCCTAAGTAAGTTAGTCCTTAAAGGTCCAACAACTCCAAGCCATCAGCCTAAGCCATCTTTTAGATGCTACAAGCTCTGCTCTGTAATATGGCATTTTCCTGGCTGGTGGAGAACAAGGTACAACAGCAGAGAGTGTCTACCTATGTTGTTATAATTGAATACACAGCAACACGCATCCTCCAGAATCTCATGGTGTCAACTGCAAGTCCCAGTGGATGTTGTTATCAGTATACATTCAACTATAGGAAAATAGCTGGAGACTTCTCTGGGCCAGCTTAGTACAATGTCCTGATTATACAGTTGGCAAACAGATGCTTAAAGAATGCATGCCAGAAGGACATGAGTATGATTCTAGTCTTTGTTTTACATTCTGGAGGGATATGAAGAAGAAAGGGATTGGTTAAGGCTTGGACATCTGGTGAACCAAGACTAGAGATGGAAAGGATATTTGAAAATATTTTAAGTGGTCAAGGAACATGATTGTTGAGTGTTGGTGAACCCCAAATGAGAAGAATTGTGGCCTGATTGGAATCTTGGTGGTCCAGGATATATTCTGCACAAAATTCATAAAACAGAGAAACAGCATTTTCTGTTTAAGAAAGAACATTTTATTGCAAGCAAAATCGTATTTTTGTGTAGGAATATTGTTCTCTTTACAGGTAGACAAGATAATAATAGTGCATGTAATAATGACTGAGGAAAAAGTTATATAAAGATGGATAAGTACTGGGAGTCAGATCGCTAATATAAATGTAATTATTGACCAATGAGATGTAGTGGTTTAGGGGAGACTTCCGGGTGAGTGCAATGGCGACGGACGTGGGCTCCTAGGGCTCTGGGAACCCAACTCGAGACCGGCGTCTATCGGGGACTCCAAACCCCGGTCCTGCCGTGGATCGAAACGACAGAGGTTGGCGAAGCCAAGGTCTACTCCCGACGACCCCAAAGATCTGCCGTTCCTCAAGAACGGCGGCTCGAGTGGGTCCGGGATCCCTGGCCAGCAAGACGCGGTTCGAGAAGCAGGAACTTTTCCAGCACAAGCCGACCGCCGCACTCACTTCAACAACAACACAGTGAATACAAGAATACACTAAAATCGGGCGCAGGGGGAACCCGTAAAGCGTAAGTAAGCTCTGTTGGGTCGCTAACTTCCTCATTAGTTTGGGAGGTGAAAATAGGAAAAATAATTAGAAATAAGAAGAATAATAACGACAGATTGAATGTGAGTTGGCTGAATGGTTGTAAGCAGTAAGCTTGTCTACCCGACCAAGCTGAGAGATAATAACAAAAAAAAAAAGCGGACTAAGAAAGGACAGAACTAGCGATCGTTTCTCTCTTTCTCTATATACGGGCAGCAATTTAAAACCGGGGAAACCAAAAGAGAAAAGTCAACCTTCGGCCATCAGTTTTGCATGGGCTCCGATATTAAGGCAGCGAATAAGAGATAACAGCGCAAAGACTGACCTTGAAAGAGTTACGGATTAGTGGTGTTGTGTCTTCAGCTCCCAACTCCCACGCGCCCGGCAAGAGGTGGAGAGAAGTCCCCACCCCGAGCCGGAAGCGAGGGAAAGCTAACGAGGGAACGCCGGAAGCGAGTCGCCCCTGCACCAGGAAGCGAGGGAACGCTAACGAGGGAAACACACACCATAGAGCGGCGGCATAGAAACCATTCCTTGGAAGGCTGTCTTGCAGCGTGCCTCGTAGAGGTAAAATAACAAAACAAGCTGCCAACTAGGTCGACAGTATACACTACTTGGAGCCTTTAACCGTGACGTCTGGGCGACTGGGCGGTGCTCTATGTTAATGCCCAACCACTAAAAGCAGAAATCACGAACAACATAAAGCCCAGATACCAACAGAATTAAGAAGGGGACAGTTAGATAAGACCTCAAAGAGAAGAGATACGGCAGGCGTATCCCCCTGGCCCGTCAAGTAGACCAAGAAACACCCAACCGAAACAATACAATCCAAATAGAACCCATACTCAATACTCAATATAAATTAAACGGAGACCAGAATGGCAACATTCCGTGGAAAATGGGATAAAGATATAAAAGAAGCTAAGTCAACACCAAGGAGGAATTCCTTACCAGAGGAAGTCAACTGGAAAGATCTCCTTCGGGAAATCCAATCCATATCAAACAAACAAGACTTACTTCAAAAGGAAATACACGAAATAGCCCGGAAACAGGATACACAACACAAGATATTACAAGAGGACATGGCGGATCTCAAAAAAGAAATTAAAGAAGAAGTGAATATGATAAAAACGGAAGTTGTAAAAAACATCCAAGAAATCTCGGGACTAAAACTCCAGAATGACAAAATGGAGAAAATACAACTAAAAATGCAAAGGAAATTAGAGACACTAGAAGCTAAGAACAGCAGGATAGAGAAGATACAGGATAAATTAGAACAAAACACTACAGATTTTCAACTAAGACTCAGGAACATACAAGAAGAACCAAAAGAAAATATTAAACAAATTTCAGCTCAGATAATAGCCAAAATTTTAAATTGTACAGAACAGGACGCATCCGAACAAATAGACACAGCCCACAGGATATACACAAACTATGCAAAAAAAAACAAAGTAGCTAGAGATACGATTGTCCACTTTGTAAAAAAAAGCACAAGAGAAGAGGTCTTCCGAGGCTCCAAACGTCAACCAACGATATATAAAGAAAGTAAAATCATGGTATACAAAGAATTCCCGCAATCCACATTAAACAGCAGAAGGAAATATCTGTTCCTAACAGATGAATTGAAACGACTTCAAATTAAATTTAGATGGGAAAGACAAGAAGGATTGATGCTAACGTATAAAGAGGAGAGAGTCTGGATAAAAAGCGAGGAGAAAGCTGATGAATTCTACAGGAAATTAAAAAAGGATATATTACAACAAACCAAGCAGCAACCACCGAGCCTGGAAAAGAACCCAAGGCAGGCAAAGAAAAGAAGACAAGACTCTCCCAAAGAGATACAGACAGCCCTGTTTAATGAAGATACTGAAGATAATCTAGAGGAAGATGTGGAGGAAGAAGAAGAAGGCGCAGTGAGTGACATATATTTTGATGACTAATTTACCAGGTGCAATAAGAATCTTCACAAACAATGTAAACGGTTTAAATTCAATAATAATAAAAAAAGATTATTTAATAATTTAAGGAAAAATAACTATGACATTATAGCGCTACAGGAGACACACATAGCCGCTAAAAATGCTAATTATCTAATAAACAATAGCTTAGGGAAAGCCTTCCACTCCTTAGACAAAAAAAAAAACGGGGAGTAACTCTATATATAGCAGAAAAATTCAACCCGGTGGAAGAATTCAGGGACCATGAGGGTAGGATCATCGCAGTTAAAATATTAATGGGTAAAGAATCTATATTAATATGCAACATCTACATGCCAAACGGCCCAAAACAGAATTTTGTTAAACAATTAAGAATTAAGATTAATGAGGCAGAATTCGATCACCTATTGATAATGGGCGATTTTAACGGGGTTATTGACTCCAAAATAGATAAATCATCACATAAGAACAATAAAAAAAATATTAAAAGCTCTCTTCCGAGAAACCTATTTCAATTCATGAATGAATTTGATTTATGGGACATTTGGAGACTAAAGAATCCCAACCAAAGAGACTATACATATTACTCGAGCAGACACCAGGTATGGACCAGAATCGATATGATCTGGACCTCCAAAAGCCTAGCACCTAAGATTGAAGAAATGAAAATTCAGGCAAGGGATCTCTCGGACCACTGTCCCATAACGATGTCAATAAATAAGAAAGACCATAGAGTAAACTGGAGATTAGACAATAATTTGATTAAACAGAAGAAAGATATCGAAAACTTAAAGCGATTAACTAAAGAATATTTCCAGTTAAATGACAATGAAAACGTCGCCCCACAAATTGTGTGGGACGCATATAAGGCGGTGGCAAGAGGTTTCTTTATACAACAAAAAGCAAGGAAAAACAAAATTAAAAGCCAAAAATTACGATCACTCCAAGAAGAATTAGAGAAACTCGAGCATAGACTAAAAATAAACCCTAAGGAAACTAACATACTCGTAAAAATAAAACGATTACAAAAAGAAAGGACCAATATACAATTAGAAACCCTAGCCAATCAATTAAAATGGACGAGACAAAACTCATTTGAAAATGCAAACAAACCGGGGAAATGGCTTGCCAGACTAATTAGGAAAAAGAAAAACAAACAACAAATTATTAAAATCAGTGCAACGGAAAAGGAGGTGTTTACAGACGATGAAATTAAAGCAGAATTCCTGAATTACTATAAAAACTTATACAAAAAAGAAATAGTTAACCCAGAAGAGATAACAAGTTACATATGCAGACAAAAATTACAAAAAATATCTGATACCCAAAGACTAATCCTGAATAAAGAAATTACCGAAGAAGAAATTAAAAAAGCCATCCAGGACTTAAAATCAGGCAAATCACCAGGCCCAGATGGCTTCATAGCCGAGTTCTATAAAATTGAACAAATAGAAGTAACTCATTATTTAAAGAAAATCATGAATATAGCATTAAAGGAAGGCAAAATCCCTGACTCATGGAAACAAGCAGAAATAATTTTAATCCATAAAGACGGAACAGATTCGAGTAATGTAAGGAATTACCGGCCCATATCATTACTAAATAACGATTACAAAATTTATACGAAAATCCTTGCTGAAAGATTTACAATTTTTTTAAAAGACTGGATCTCAGAAGACCAAGCAGGTTTCCTACCCAACCGTAGTACTAAAGATAATATTAGAATTATTCTGGACGCTATAGAATATTATGACCAAAACCACCAAAAGGAAGTGGGATTTCTATCACTAGATGCGGAGAAAGCCTTTGATAACGTTAATTGGGAATTTTTCAAATTTTTATTTGCAGAGTTAGATATGGGAGTTTTTTTTCAAAACGGGATAAATGCAATTTACTCTAATCAATTTGCAAAAATTAAAGTCAATAACGTGTACACTGAAAATTTTGTAATACAAAAAGGAACAAGGCAAGGCTGTCCGCTCTCTCCCCTAATTTTCATATTTACGCTAGAAATTTTGATGAGAGCAATAAAAGAGGATAAAAACTTAATAGGTATTAAAATTGGAAATCAAGAGCTAAAACTACGCGCCTTTGCCGACGATGTTATATGCATATTAGAGAATCCTAATGAGACTATTAAGGACTGGCTAAGAAAGATTGAGGAATTCGGCGTATTAGCGGGCTTCAAAATAAATACTAATAAGACAACAATACTTACCAAAAATATGACAAAAAAGAGACAACACGAACTAAAAGAGATCGCGGGATTAGAAATCTTCAATAAAATTAAATATTTAGGCATTTGGATTACAAATAGAAATAACCAACTTTTAGAAATAAACTATAGGACAAAATGGCAAGAGATAAAAAGAGACATAGAGGGCTGGAAGCATTTAAAGATATCACTCATGGGAAGAATAGCTATTATTAAAATGAATATTCTGCCCAAACTGCTATATTTGTTTCGTAATATTCCCATTATTAGAGGGAAAAAACTATTTGTTGAATGGAACAGAGTGTGATGATCCATGGGCCTTGTAGTCCTGCTCAGGACATTGTAATTCCTGATGAAGATGAAAACTTGGGTTTTTTACCTTCCCAGTCTGAACTGGATTCCTCTCAGCCAGATCTTTCCCAGGCAGATCTGGGAACCTTGCACCTGCAAGAAAGTTGTCTCCCAGAAGTATGTCAAACAAGCCCAGAGCCTACTTCTCCCGTGTTCTTGCGCCGGGAGTTTTGTAAACAACAGAGAAGTTTGGATTCAGCTTCGCGCAGGAGTGCGAGGATTGCAGCTAAGAATGTAGCCAATTAAGACTGCTTCTCGTGAGAATCTTTAAGGAGTTTAACATCTGGTCTCAGAGTTTAGCTTTCGTTTCTGATTCCCAGAGAACTGCTTCGGTGGGAAAGTTAGACTCTATATAGATGTTTTACCCGCGTAGTAACTTCGCGGAGTCAATTCGTCAGCCTACGGAGCGGGTTGTGTCTGGACAGCGCGCTCCGATTCAAGCCTCGCTCTCGCTCAAGCCTTGCCTTGCTATCCAGCCTTCGCCTTGCTTCCCAGCCTTTGTTTACCTACGGACTTTGCCTTGTTTCCCAGGACCAATCCTTGCCTTGTTCCACGGATTTTACCAAGTTATTCCACGGACCTTGTTCTTGTTCCTAGTTACCTTGTTCCACGTTTTAAGCCTTGTTTCAAGTATCAAGTTATTTCCTAGCCTTGCTCAAGTTTATGGACTAAAGGACCTTGTCATCTCCCCTCACTTTGCTTGGCAAAGTGAGTGTTTCGGTTATTGGATTACAACTTTGGACCTTAATATTTCATATTGGACATTATTTCCTTGGACTAATTTTGACCTTTCCTGAAAGGTCTGCTTCTGGACTATCTTTTACATTTGCTTTTACTAACTTTATATATTTCCTTAATAAAGATATTAGATAGAATCTGGCCTCTGCGTATGGTTATTGGTGCTCTGTAGCCTGGGTCGTGACAGTTTGACTCCGCCACCCTAAGCACCAATTAACCTCGGCCAGAATGTCTACCGGAACCGTGCCCGGTGGGCAGCCACTGAGCTACACCATCAGCAAGGACGAAGTGGATCGCATCCGCGACAGACTCAACGCCCAGGATGGAGAAATAAAGGGCTTGCGGGAGCGCGGAATCCGCCTCCCGGCCATGGCGTTGCCTACCAAGTTTACTGGAGAAGCTTCTAAGGTTCATGTTTTCCGTCGCCAATGTCAAGCTTATCTAGAGGCCCGTGATGCCGAGTTTCCCCAAGAAGACATCAAAGTGGCATGGGTTTACAGTCTTCTAGACGGGCCAGCGGCCAGCTGGGCGACGGCACTGTTCGACCAAGCCTCTCCACACCTAAGATCAGCGCAACACTTCTTGGACCACCTCAAGGAGACTTGGGGAATCGAGGACAATTTGGAGGCAGCCGGTCACAAACTCCGTCGCCTTTTCCAAGGAGACAGACCTATGTCTCAGTATATAGCCGAGTTCCGAGTGCTGGCCCACAACACCGGCTGGAACGATGTAGCCCTCAGGGGACAATTCCGGGAGGGTCTCAACATTGAAATGCTGGAAGAAATCTCCAAGGTGGATCCTCCCCAGACCCTCGAGGCACTCATTGATCAATGTTTACGGGCTGAAGTCATGATTGCCAACAGGAAACAGTGGGTTCGAGGCCAGGGCAGTAGAGCCGGGGCAAAACCCCCCGCTCCCGCCAGCGTTCAGCCACGTCCAGTGTGGAGACCCCCACCGCCAACCCCATACCCCAGAGGAGGCGAGGAGGTGCCGATGCAGTTGGGCAATGTGCGTCCCAGACTAGATGCCGCCGAGAAGGCCCGTCGTCAACGCTTAAACCTCTGTTGGTACTGCGGGAACGGGGGCCACTTCGCCAGAGAGTGCCCAGCCAAAGGGAAGCCTGCCGCCCGTCTTGCGGCGGCGTCCTCCACGGAGACGAAGGCGTCTGAGCCGACTGGCACACAGCCGGCGGGGGAAGCCAACGACCGGGTGTAGAGAGGCTCGCCAACCCGGTCAAAAAATCCATTCAAGAGCCGCCAACCGGGGTCCTGTTCCTTCTCGTGGTCACATTATGGTCAGCAAAAAGGGGACCCGTCATGATCCACGCCATGATAGACTCTGGAGCTACCAACAATTTCATTGATAGAGAGTATGCCGACTCTCTGGGATTACAATATCATGATTTCAAGAATGCCCGTGTGGTGCAAGCCATAGACGGCCGCCCCCTCAAGACGGGGCCCGTAAGTCAGTGGTCGGAACCCACCAGGATGTGGATAAGGGAACATATGGAAGAGATTTCCTTCTTTGTTACCGAGGTCCCCCATTTCCCTGTGATTTTGGGAATTCCATGGCTGACTCTCCACGACCCTAACATTTCCTGGTCCAACAGAGAACTGCAGTTTGCTTCACCGTACTGCCAAAACCATTGCCTCGTAGCCAAGGTCTGCCATGCCACAGACACCGAGCCCATCATCACCTTGCCAAAGAAGTACTCCGAGTATTGGGATGTATTCAATGAGAAAGAAGCCGAAAAATTACCCCCACATAGACCTTATGACTGTGCCATTGACTTGGTGGAGGGGGCCCCGATCCCGCGAGGGCATCTCTACTCCCTGACTGAACCAGAGCAAGAAGCTCTCAGGGAATTCCTAGAGACAAACCTTCGCAAGGGATTCATCAGACCCTCTCAATCCCCAGCCGCCTCCCCAGTGATGTTTGTGAAGAAGAAGTCAGGGGAACTACGCTTGGTGGTGGACTACAGAGCATTGAACAATATCACCAAGCGGAACAGCTATCCCCTGCCCTTAATCTCGGATCTACTGGACCGGCTTCGAGGAGCCAAGGTTTACACCAAGCTGGATCTTCGGGGGGCTTACAACTTAGTTCGCATCAGGGAAGGGGACGAGTGGAAGACCGCCTTCCAGACCAAATTCGGATTATTCGAGTCCCGAGTTATGAATTTCGGTTTATGCGGAGCTCCCGCAACGTTCCAGCATTTTGTCAATGACATTTTTCAGGACTATCTAGACAGGTTCTTGATAATCTACCTGGACGATTTTTTGGTGTTTTCTAGATCACAATCAGAACATGAGAACCACGTCAAAATGGTGTTACAACGATTGCGGGATCATGGACTTTATGCCAAGCTGGAAAAATGCGCCTTTGATCTACAAGAGGTAGATTTCCTTGGTTACCGCATCTCGCCTCTAGGGCTTTCCATGGATCCAGCCAAGGTTTCAGCAGTATTGGAATGGCGGGCGCCAACTAACAAGAAAGAGGTGCAGCGTTTCTTGGGGTTCGCGAACTATTACCGCAAGTTCATTCCAGATTTTGCCCGCTGGTCCGACCCCATCACTAGCTGCATCCGTGGAAAGCAGCCTTTCCGCTGGACTGATCAAGCAGAGAAAGGGTTCCAGCAACTAAAGAAACTATTCACCTCCCAGCCAATTCTACAGCACCCAAATCCTGGAACCCCTTTTGTGGTGCAAGCGGACGCCTCTGATGTGGCAATTGGGGCTGTACTCTTACAACCGGTGGGAGATCACCTCCATCCCTGTGCCTTTTACTCTCGTCAACTAACCACACCAGAGAGGAATTACACCATTTGGGAAAAGAACTACTGGCCATAAAGGCAGCCTTTGAAACTTGGAGACATTGGCTAGAAGGGGCCAAATTTCCCATTGAAGTCCACACTGATCATCGTAATCTAGAACATCTAAGAACTGCCCGCAAACTAAATCAGAGGCAGCAACGTTGGGCTTTATTCTTTGAACGTTTCAACTTCCAGATCCATTATGTGACCCCAGCCCAAACCAAGCAAGCAGACGCCCTGTCACGTAAACCGGAATACGCTGCAGGACGCAAGGAGACCTTTGAATCCCAACTACTACAACCCGAGAACTTTGCCACGCTCACAGTGGGGAACACCAAATCCACTCCCATTGGTTCAACTTCCTCTACTCCAGGACCCATCTGTGCTCAAGAAATCAGGGCCAGTCAGCAAGCAGATGCCTGGGCGCAGGACCAACTTCGTCAAGGTCTGCATTTTCCCTTTTCGCTTAAAGATGGACTACTTTGCTATAGAAATCATGTTTATATCCCACCCGGACCGGGCAGGGAAAAAGCGCTTCGTCTGTGTCATGACTGCAAACCAGCAGGGCATTTCGGACTATTTAAAACCATGCATCTGATCCTAAGGGATTTTTGGTGGCCCAAGATCCGCAAAGATGTGGAAAAATATGTCAACACCTGCCCAGTATGCCAGCGCTCCAAGATAAGAAGGGAGAAACCCTCAGGGCTTCTACATCCCCTTCCTACCCCATCTCGCCCATGGGAAATAATTTCTGCGGATTTCATCACTGACCTACCACCTTCCAGTGGATTCACCACGATCCTAGTGGTGGTGGACCTTTTCACCAAGTTAGCCCATTTCATACCCTGTGAAGGTCTTCCCACGGCCAAAGAGACTGCAGATCTATTCCTCCAACATGTTTTCAGACTACATGGATTGCCCAAGAGTTTAGTCACAGACCGTGGTTCTCAATTCACCTCTCGTTTTTGGAAGGCACTACAAAAACTATTGGACATAGACTCTCGCTTATCTTCAGCTCATCATCCTCAAACAGATGGGCAAACGGAGCGCACCAATGCCACCTTGGAGCAGTATCTTCGCTGTTATGTAAACTACCAACAGGACAATTGGGCTTCTCTGTTACCACTGTCAGAGTTTGCTTATAACAATGGAGTTCAAGCTTCTACAAAAGAAACGCCGTTCTTTGCAAACTACGGCTTCCACCCACGTTTCTTTCCCCCTGTCATTGAAACTACAGAAGTTCCCGCAGCAGAGGATTGGCTGCAGGAACTCACAGCGGTACAACAACTTTTGCTCCAGCAACTGGACCAAGCCAAGGAGGACTATAAACGCCACGCTGACAAACATCGCCAGCCGGGCCCCGAAATTAAGGTAGGAGATCGGGTTTTCCTGTCCACTCGCTTTCTGCCCTCCCACCGCCCTTGCCGGAAGTTAGATGCCCGTTTCATTGGCCCCTATCCAGTGGTGGCGCAATTAAACCCCGTGACTTTCAAACTCCAACTTCCGCGTTCAATGCGCATCCACCCAGTGTTTCACCGTTCCCTGCTCCTTCCGGCGGATGGTGTGCATCCTGATACAGACCAACCGGCCCCCCCTCCTGTTTTGATGAATGGGGAGGAGGAGTTCGAGGTTGAGGACATTTTGGATTCTCGCTTTCACCGCCGCCGCCTGCAATATCTCATTGACTGGGTGGGTTTTGGCCCTGAGGAGCGCTCTTGGGAAGACGCCTCCACAGTTCACGCTCCTGATCTAACCCGTCGCTTTCATCAGACCTATCCCACCAAACCGCGGCCTCGCGCTTCGGGGAGAGAGTCCCAGTTTGGGAGGGGCCTTGAGGAGGGGGATAGTGTGATGATCCATGGGCCTTGTAGTCCTGCTCAGGACATTGTAATTCCTGATGAAGATGAAAACTTGGGTTTTTTACCTTCCCAGTCTGAACTGGATTCCTCTCAGCCAGATCTTTCCCAGGCAGATCTGGGAACCTTGCACCTGCAAGAAAGTTGTCTCCCAGAAGTATGTCAAACAAGCCCAGAGCCTACTTCTCCCGTGTTCTTGCGCCGGGAGTTTTGTAAACAACAGAGAAGTTTGGATTCAGCTTCGCGCAGGAGTGCGAGGATTGCAGCTAAGAATGTAGCCAATTAAGACTGCTTCTCGTGAGAATCTTTAAGGAGTTTAACATCTGGTCTCAGAGTTTAGCTTTCGTTTCTGATTCCCAGAGAACTGCTTCGGTGGGAAAGTTAGACTCTATATAGATGTTTTACCCGCGTAGTAACTTCGCGGAGTCAATTCGTCAGCCTACGGAGCGGGTTGTGTCTGGACAGCGCGCTCCGATTCAAGCCTCGCTCTCGCTCAAGCCTTGCCTTGCTATCCAGCCTTCGCCTTGCTTCCCAGCCTTTGTTTACCTACGGACTTTGCCTTGTTTCCCAGGACCAATCCTTGCCTTGTTCCACGGATTTTACCAAGTTATTCCACGGACCTTGTTCTTGTTCCTAGTTACCTTGTTCCACGTTTTAAGCCTTGTTTCAAGTATCAAGTTATTTCCTAGCCTTGCTCAAGTTTATGGACTAAAGGACCTTGTCATCTCCCCTCACTTTGCTTGGCAAAGTGAGTGTTTCGGTTATTGGATTACAA
This sequence comes from Anolis carolinensis, assembly GCF_035594765.1. Classification (NCBI taxonomy): domain Eukaryota; kingdom Metazoa; phylum Chordata; class Lepidosauria; order Squamata; family Anolidae; genus Anolis; species Anolis carolinensis. The sequence continues at coordinate 13,820,153 of NC_085843.1, forward strand.
CTTTGGACCTTAATATTTCATATTGGACATTATTTCCTTGGACTAATTTTGACCTTTCCTGAAAGGTCTGCTTCTGGACTATCTTTTACATTTGCTTTTACTAACTTTATATATTTCCTTAATAAAGATATTAGATAGAATCTGGCCTCTGCGTATGGTTATTGGTGCTCTGTAGCCTGGGTCGTGACACAGAGAAATAAATAAATTCATCTGGCAAAACAAAAAGCCTAGAATCAAATTCTCCACCATGATCACACCCAAAGAAAGAGGGGGCTTCGATGTACCAAGTCTACAATTATATCATGATGCCTGTGCACTAGAATGGACAATAGATTGGGTTAAATTAGAAAAAATTAAACTACTAACAATAGAAGGATTTAACTTGCGCTGGGGATGGCATGGATACCTATGGCAAGAAAAAGAAAAAGTAGATAAACAATTTGGAAATCATTTTGTAAGATCAGCCCTAATTGGAATCTGGAAAAAATATAAGAGATATCTATATGAAAAAACCCCCCTCTGGTTTGCTCCCCTAGAAGCCACACAGCGGAGACTACTAGGGTGGCAAAAATGGCCCACGTATAGAGAAGTCATAAAAATAGGTAACATGCCGGGAATCGCACCCCCCTTAAAGGACATAGAGGAAATTAAAAAACAGTACAAGAACATTACATGGCTCCAATTCTATCAATTAAAAGAGTGTTATAAAAGAGATAAGGAAATTGGCTTCAACACAAACACAAGCTTCTGGGATATTTTACTTAAAAGAGAAAAAAAAACTATAACATTAATCTATAATAAAATATTAGAATGGAATACGGAAATGAATATAATTAAAGACTCGATGCTAAACTGGTCAAGGAATATTGGAAGACCGATAATGATGGACGAATGGGAAACTATTTGGAACAAGAATATGAAATTATGCTACTCTATTGAATTAAAGGAGAACTGGCTAAAAACCATACATAGGTGGTATATAACACCCAAAAAATTAGGTCTTATGTATAAAGACAGCTGTAAGAACTGCTGGCATTGTGGAAAACAAGTGGGCTCATATTTCCACATGTGGTGGGGATGTAAGATAATTAAAAAATTTTGGTTAATAATCCATAAAGAATGTAAAAGAATTTTTAAAATTAATTTTGAATGTAAACCCGAATACTTCCTTCTAGGTCTATACAATTTCCAAATAGAGAAAATTGACAACCCAGAAATAGGGAAAGATAATAAACAAAAACTATTTATCTACGCTATTACTGCAGCTAGAATAGTACTAGCCAGAAACTGGAAAGAAGGGAAAAATCTCAGCAAAGAAGAATGGATGGAAAAACTATTGGACATCAGAAACATGGACAGACTGACCTTTCTTCTCAAAAAATCTACGGGACAACCAATGAAGGAAACAAACTGGACACTACTAGACAACTACCTACATGAGACAACGTTCTGATGTGAAATATGGACTGGAAGTTAGACGATTGGAAGTCTCCCTCTAATCCCCCCCCATCCATACCTCTTTCTATCTCTCAATCTTTCCTTCCCCCCAACTGAGCCCTCCCCTCTTCCTTTCTACCACCCTCACCCTTACCCCAGCCCCCCTTCCTATCTTTCCCCATATCCTCCTATTATGGAAACTTCGTTTTTTCCACCCCCCCCCTCTCCTCTTTCCTTGTATTCCCCCCCCTTTTTTATACCGATGTTAACCACCAAACTTAATAAAAATTATATTTTAAAAAAAAGAGATGTAGTGGTTTAGATGTTGGAAAAGATTTCTAGATGTCCAGGATACAAATCTTCCCTCCGTCATGGAGATCGACTAAGTAACCTGGGGCAAGTCACACTCTCTCAGGTCCCATCTACAACTCAGAGGTATGACTTGCTCTATGAGATCTTAGGCAAAAAAGCTTTGCCCAAAATTTGTAAATTGGTTTGCTAGTTAATGAATCACTTAAACCTCCTAAGTGTGCTTATTGTGTGAAAGTCTAAAAGAACTCTTGTTTTCAGCAAAACAGGAAGGTTTGGAGGAATGGCTACCAAAGAATAACACAGTTCTTAATGGCAATTTCTACAGACTGTAGGTGAGCAACGATAACAAAAGTAAGCAACACAACAGTTGAGAAGGAGAAAATATTACATTTTAACATCAACTGAGAAACTAGGAATGCAAAGGATCAACAGTGGCTGTCCCAACATCACGAAGATATGTGAGAAGAGTACCGTGGAAGGATGATACATGCCTTTCACTTGGTCTTATGAGGTTAACACACCACCTGCATTAGCTTGCTTTGGAAAACTGCAACAGTTAAAGTTATTTATTTTGAAAATAAATGTTATATTGCTCCCATTTGGGCTGTTGAAATAATGAAGTTGGCCATCCACATTTAACGGCTTAACTTTTGCAAGTTTGATTATTCATGGATTTGATTTTTTCTCTCTAAAAATCTCCAGGTTCTCTGGCATGATTCTGTAGTCAACTTCCATCACAGGTTTCCCATAGAGTCACCCTGGAAGACCTAGAGATCCCTTAGAGGTGTATTCTACTGTGGAAAAAAATTATTTTATTTTAGGATTTTCCCATTTTCACCTCTAACAATCACTAAAATGATAGCCTTACTCTACTGAAAAACATAGCCGTAAAGTTATTTAAATACCATTTTCTGTTAAAAGACCTGTCATTTTACCCCTATGGCTGTTCTTACAAGCAATATTACATTTTAAAATCTGATGATAGAGTGGGAATAATGTTCATTTTACATTAATTTTACTTGTTATTTTAAATTCATGTCAGTCAGTAGGAGTCCTATTAAGTGTTTCTTTCTTAAGCTGTATATTGTGTAGCTCTAATTTTCTAAAGCTCAGCATTTATGGATGCCAGATTTATGGCAAATGCTTGAATACACAGGAAATACACAGGAAAAATGTTTGACTGCAATAATCTATCTTTTAAAAGTTTTAATAATATCTCAAAATATTTCAAAATAAAAAAGAGCTGTTAAAAGGTTGCTAAAGCGTTGTGTGTATATAAGTGACTGCAACTTTTCAGTTGACTGATGGTGACCCCATGAATTTCATTGTGTTTTCTTAGGAAAGGCAGGTGGTTTTACAAGTTCCTTCCTCTGAAAGATACCCACAGCACTTGGCATTTGTTGGTGGTCTCTCAATGAAGTACTAACCTGAGCTGACCTTAGTTTCTAAACTCAGATGGGACCTGATGTCTTTACAGTATTTATGACCCCTTATTTGCTCAAGTAACCATTTATATATCTTTTTTTGCAGTCTACAGTATCTGTAGAACATTTGTCCACCCCTACATTTCAAATGAGTTGGTTTTATTCCTATCAACTTTCACACCCAGACATAGAAAGTGGAATTACGATGACACGAGAGAATCCTAATGCTTGTATTTAGTGATATGTCTTTAGACTTCATGATCTTCCATCAAAGATACCCATCCAAGTCCAAACTTAATCTGCCATGCAGGACTTCACAACTTAATCATTCCTGAAATGATTAAGATCTGTTAAACACCTCCAAACAAGGAGAGTCCACTACTCTATAAGCAGTCTGTGGGGACTGCAGAAAACAAGCTCACTCAATCACCAACATGACATCCTTTCATATATTTAAAAACAGGCATCATGCCACCATACATAGAATCACAAAGTTGCAACAGACTCTAGAGCTATCCAATCCAATCCTGCAACAAAATCCAAGCACTCCTGCCAAATGGCCATTCAATCTCTACTTAACAACCTCCAAAGAAGAATACTCCACCATACTCTGATATTTCATTGTCAAACAGTTCTTACTATCAGGAAGTTCTTCCTAATATTAACATGTTACCTCTTTTCCTGAACATTGAATCCATAGCTCCATGTCCTAGTCTCTAAAGCAGCAGAAAACAAGTCTGCTCCATTTTCAATTATCCCCTTCCCAGGTAGAACACACTCAACTTCCTAAGCCATTATGGAGAAAAAGCTTCTTCCTAATGTTTAGTCCAATTTGAAAGCATTGGTTCAGGCTCCACTTTCTAGAACAGCTGTCTTTCAGATATCAAGTCACTTCTTCTCTTATCTAAGCTAAATATACCTTCCCTTCAATGCTGAAAGCAAAAAATACATCTAGCAGGGGCAATGGTTAACAAACATGAGATTGTTATCTTACTTTCTGGAACAGGTATCCTTCAGATACAGAAAGACAGCTATCATATCATCTCTGCTCTTCTCCAAGCTAAATATACCTTTCCTTCAACGCTGAAAGCAAAAAATAGATCTAGCAGGGACAATGGTTAAACAAACAAGTTTTTTTACTTGGTAAAGGATAATAAAAAGAGGGTCATTGCTCCCAGACACTTCTCCTTAGTTTAGGATTTGTTATTTCTATGTTGCCTAAGTGCAGAACCTTTTATGTTGAGAATTATGTGCTGTATCAAATGGAAAGAAATTATTTGGCATTATGCATAGCAAGGTTGCAAAGAAAAAGGAAAATTTGAAGGGATCCGTCAGCTTAATTCTTATCCATGGATCTGGCTGTCTGGGGGATTCTGGGAGTTGTAGCACAAAGAGCAACTTTTCTAGGGTCTTCCAAAAATAAACAAATGTCCAATTCAACCAGGGATGGACAACTGTCAAGATTAAAGGGACAAACTTGTCCCTCGTTCTGGACTTTGGAAGAGTGCACTCACATTTATTGCTTCTACTCCTGAAAAAATAACTAATTTCTTTGCCTCCAACATAAAGCTAAAATACATAAAACCACTTAAAACACTTAGATTAAAAAAGTATAATCTTAAGATTAGAACACACATTAAAATCATTCCATACTCATACTCTACCATCTTGATTCAACTGCCTCCCAGCCTGCCAGTTTAATCAGCTAATTGATTCCTATAATTACAGAATGTGTTGCAATTCTTTCAAAAATCTGATTTTATAACCCTAGGGATTAATAGCCAGCCAGAAGGTAGTAACAGACTAGCAGCCTGATACTGCTTGCACCAAGAACCAAGAAGAGCAACCAAAAAAAAATTAAGGAACACAGTCTCTGGCAACCGCTATTCAGTGAACAGGCTGAAAGGCATAAGGAGAAACTGTCGGGTATCTTTGCTAGCAAACAAACCAAAATATTTCCTTTCCAAAGAAGATCAGAGAGAAAAGGGGCCAGATTCTGAAGATTTTTGTGTGTTTCTTTATAAAAACACAACCCAAACCCTATATGTGGGTGTATCAAAGCACCAAGAGAACAGCACCAAAGAACATAAGCGCTGTTGTTATAGGATGGCTTTTTTAAAAGACAGATTTATAGGGGGTTGCAAAGAGACATAGCAGAGGTGGCACATTATTATAGCCTGCAATGTAGGAGTTCACACTTTCTGTAAAGAACCACCACCAAACAAGTGTCATTAAGCTTTTGAACACTTGGATAAACACATGGGCAACCTGGGTATTGCTGAGTAGGTTTCTTTGATAAAGCAGAAATCTTTGCAGAAGTTTTTGTAGACTGAATCATCAGAAAACAAAGGTATCACTGTCTTGGCCATCTATACAGCTGACAAATGTCAGCGTGCTGGAAGAAGCAAAGACCACCAGCATTGAAGTGATGCTCCTACTCCATCAACTCTGCTGGACTGGCCACGTTATCCAAATGCTGGATCACCATCTCTCAAAGCAGTTTCTCTACTCCCAACTCAAGAATGGGAAACGTAATGTTGGTGGGCAGGAAAAGAGATTTAAAGATGGGCTTAAAGCCAACCATAAAAACTGTGGCATAGACACTGAGAACTGGGAAGCCCTGGCCCTTGAGTGCTCTAGCTGGAGGTCAGCTGTGACCAGCAGTGCTGCGGAGTTCGAAGAGGCACAAATAGAGGGCTTAAAGGAGAAACATGCCAAGAGGAAGGAGCATCAAGCCAACCCTGACCGAGACTGCCTTCCACCTGGAAACCGGTGTCCTCACTGCGGGAGAACATGCGGGTCAAGAATAGGTCTCTTCAGCCATCTACGGACAAACCCCCAAGACCCCACAGATGGAAGACCATCATCCTCGAACTACGAGGGATCGCCTAAGTAAGTAAGTAAGCATCTATACAGACAACTTCAAATTTTGAGTATCCCAGAATTTTGGATAATTGATGCACAATCTTTATTACAATGCATTTCTTTTTTTCACACACTCTTGCAAATACCTTGAAATTTGTGCTCAAACAAAAACCCTGGCACCCCTCTTATAATAGCCCAAATTGTTTTGCTAAGGTAAAGCACACCATTCTTCAACCAAAAAAATACTGACAAAGAGGCCATATGAAATTGTTGAACGAGAATTTCTCATTAGGTTTGACTGTATTTGTTCAGGGCTCAATCAAGATCAAGGTTACTCTCCCTCTGGAAGTAGGAAATTAACATAGCAAAGCAAGGAGGATGTGTTATCTTCAATTACTACTCCTCCGAGTGATCTCTGTGCTTAACTTTTGTCTCTGAACTTTGCACAGAAATGCCTCAGGGCAGACCTTTTGTATTTCATGGCCACTAATTACATTTTTTCCATTGTATCAAATAGATATTTTTGGTGTATCACATAAGAAATACACTTCTCTCTGATGAATGCACTTCATGCTTCCGATGAAATGGGCTCTGCGCCACAAACACCTATGTCACAATAAATCTTATACGATTGAATCCTAGATTTCTGGGCCCTATGTTAGCATAAACACAGCTTTACCTAAATACAATTAATAGTGAAAAAGCACACATCCAGTCCTCTTTCACACTTTAAACTTTGTAGAATGCACAAGACCTGCGAGAATCATCACAACTGTGCTAACGTTTATTTAAACTAGTGGTTAGAATAGTGAGCAAGGTCTCTGGGCAATTCCACTCAGCTATGAAAACTCAATGGGTGACCTTAGGAAACTCACATTCCCTCTTGGGCCCTTCCATGTTGCCTCTATATCTTAGGCTCTGATCCCAGATTATCTGCCTATCCCATATTATCTAGCAGTGGAGACTCATATACTCCAGTTAAAACAGATAATCTGGGATCAGATCCTGGAATATAGGGCAGTGTACAAAGAGCCTCAATGCTGTGCATTTTGAGATCATTGTAACTGCCATGGCTCAATGCTGGGAGTTGTAGTTGGTTAGGCAGCAGCACTATTTGGCAGAAAAGACTAAAGACCTTGTCAAACGACAATTCCCATGATTCCATAGCATTGAGTCATGGCAGTTAAAGTGGGGACAAACTTCATTAATTCTACAGTGCGGATGCACCATTAGAAGAATGCAAAGGGAAGCCACACTCAGAACAAATCTTCTCAAGAATGCTTGTGTTAGAGTTGTCTTAGGGTAACTGGAAGTAGCCATTTTCTTTCCAGGCCCAACTTTCTAGCATTACAAAGAGAAAGAAACTGAAAACTGTCCGTACACAAAACTCTTCTATTTGCAGCAATCACATTTCCTATGTCAATGTGTTGTTGAACATTTTCATGGCCAGAATCACTGGTTGCTGTGAGTTTTCCGGGCTGTATGGCCATGTTCCAGAAGCATTCTTTCCTGACATTTCGCCTGCATCTATGGCAGGCATCCTCAAAAGTTGTGAGGTCTGTTGAAAACTAGGCAAGTGGGGTTTATATATCCATGGAATGTTCAGGGTGGGAGAAACAACTCTTGTCAGTTTGAGGCAGGTATGAATGTTGCAATTGGCCACCTTGATTAGCACTGAAGCTTCAGGGTCTGGCTGCTTACTATGACACTGGCTGCTTTCCTATGTCACTCAATCATTTTTTAGATGCTACTGATTTCGAACTATATTCCTAAATGCTCAACTGAGTTTTCCAGATACTCCAGTGATATACATTTAAGTACTGAAGGAATATTGTATAAGGTTGGAGAATTTTTATTTGTCGGGACAACAACATTTATTTACACCTGCCCTAATTTACACTTGCCCCTCTCTATCCGTGGATTTTGCAACTACAGATTCAATCAACTCGGGTTCAAAAATATTGGGGGAAAAGCTAGCCTCAATTTGCCATGTTGAGAGCATTATGCTAATGTGTAGCCATACCATGCTGTAGCCTCCCACCATTTCACAGATCCTCAGTCTCTTGCTGACATTCATTTCAGTTGTTCACCATTTTATGTAAGATATGCCATTTTATTACGCCCCGGTGGCAAAGTGTGTTAAAGCGCTGAGCTGCTGAACTTGCAGACCGAAAGGTTGCAGGTTCAAATCCCGGGAGCGGAGTGAGCGCTCGCTGTTAGCTCCAGCTTCTGCCACCTAGCAGTTCAAAAACATGCCAATGTGAGTAGATCAATAGGTACCGCTCCAGCAGGAAGGTAATGGCGCTCCATGCAGTCATCCCAATGGCCACATGACCTTGGAGGTGTCTATGGACAACGCCAGCTCTTCGGGTTAGAAATGGAGTTGAGCACCAACCCCCAGAGTCAGACATGACTGGACTTAACATCAGGGGAAACCTTTACCTATATATATACAGTAGAGTCTCACTTATCCAATGTAAACGGGCCGGCAGAACGTTGGATAAGTGAATATGTTGGATAATAAGGAGAGATTAAGAAAGGGCCTATTAAACATCAAAATAGGTTTTACAAATTAAGCACCCAAACATCATGTTATACAACAAATTTGACAGAAAAAGTAGTTCAATACGCAGTAATGCTATGTAGTAATTACTGTATTTACAAATTTAGCACCAAAATATCACGATGTATTGAAAACATTGACTACAAAAATGCATTGGATAATCCAGAACGTTGGATAAGTGAGACTCTACTGTAATAGGACCTGAGAATCCATGGATTTTGGTATTACCATTCATGGTAAGGTCCTGCAACCAAACCCCAGCAGACATGGAGGGCCCACTATACCTCTATTTCTTTGCAACTGTCTATGCAATTCACAGTTATATGACATTTTGCTGGCTCTGTTCAGGTAATTACTGGTGACACTACAGTCCCTTGAATCAAAAAAATTAATTAAGGTCTTAGTGGAAGTTAATATCCCTGAAATCAATTTCAAAAGGTAATTTGCTGTACATGAGACCTTTCAAACACCACAGTCATGTTTAATATTGTTACTAGGGGCACGTGGGGTACAGAATCTAATCTCGCAGCACCTTGTTTTGTTTTAAGGCCCATTGTTGAGCAGGTTGGCATGAAACTCCCACACAGTTGGAACAAATAGTCAAAATGACATTCCTCCCCTCCTTCAATTATAAAAATGCCACAGAGAAGGTGGTATGGGATGCAACAGAACAGCTTTGCCTTTGAACCTGGCTGCTATTCTCATACGCTAGATTTTTCAAAAGAACAGTCACATTAAATAGCTCATAAGTCAGCTAATTTTCAAGTATGCATACATAATGGAGGCTCTGTGATTTTCATGTCCAGAGACAATGACTCCACTCCATGTTTTAGTCAAAACAGTAAAGGATCTATGCAAGGTTGTGTATCCAGTGGATACTATCCACCTACAAAATGTTCTCATTTGCCTCTTAGCTGTGTATGCTAGACTTACTCTCCAAGCCCATCTTAACATCCAGCAGCCTCATCAGGTGACAGAGATCTGTTCAACTGCCAACTGGTGAACAAGCAGGATGAGATCTAGTCCTATCCCAGCAGCAAATGGGGCTAAGACAATAAATTGCAACAGGACCCCAGTTTCTGATGTTCACAGCCTCACTTGCTTACAGGAAGGATGGAAATATCATCCTCCTCACACTTTTTTTGCAGCTGAAAATATCTTTTTTGCTCAATATGGCTGCTGGCTGTTAAGGTGGGCTTAGGGATATATTTATGAGATCTTATAGTAAGACTACATAAACTTACTGAATATGGAGCATTTACTGAGCCATAACGCCAGGCTTTGAATCTATAACTGCATTGCAGAACAGCCACATTTATCTCTTTATTACTGGGAGAAGCTTGGATGGAAATTGCAAAATGTTGGGAATCAATGCAATTTCCATCCATAATATCTCTCATTTTGGTCAATACATTATTTGAAAAATTTAACTTATCACCTATGAAGCGGGAAATAAAGGAAGTGGGCTTCATAAAGATCTGGCCAGCATTTTCCTTCTACAGTATGGATCTGATTTCAGATCATAAACTGTAAAAAAAAAATCAAATGAGGTTTTAGAAGAGTTCTATTTGGCACAATGATTTACAATTGAAAAGGAAGCCTACAAGCAGTGTCTGGACTTGATATCAACATACAAGGTGGGGGATGTGTTAAGCTATGATACAATAATGCATTAATATAACTAATTGAGGTCTTTAGTGTGAATGTGTTTAAAACCTAAATTAAAAAGTAATAAAAAAGATTAAGCTTTAGTATTTTCCTGCAAGAGCCAGCATGATGTCGTGTGAGCATTGGAAGTAGTTGTGGCATTGAATGTTGGCCATTTATATGTATGTTAACTGCCTTGAATCCCTCTGGGGAGAGAGGGCGGTCCAGAAATAAAGTGTTGTTGTTGTTGTTGTTGTTGTTGATGATGACTCTGGAAACTAGGGTTGAATTCTCTTTGGCCATAGAAACCCAATGGATGATCTTAGATAACCATATATTCTCAGCCTCAGAAAATCCCATTATATGTTCATTTTAGGATTGCCATAATACAGAAATGACTTGAAGGCACGCAACAACAATTTTCACATTCCTAGAGGAAACATGAGAGCAAACATGGTGCAGAATGCTCAAGTGTTGGACTATAACTCTCAAGACCAGGGCTCGATCCCCCCTTCAACATGAAAACCTGTTGGGTGGCTTTGGACAAGTCTCATTCTCTTAGCCTCAGGAGAAGGCAATGGCAAAACCTTTCTGAACAAATCTTGCCAAGAAAATGTCGGGATAGGTTTGCCTTAGGGCCACCATATGTCAGAAATGACCTGAAGGCACACAATGACAATAACAAATAAGAAACTTAGGCTCAAAATCATAATGAACAAGTAAATTGAGATAGAAGATACTACTGAAAACTTAAATTATATAACAAAGTCAGAGTTGCGTATTTTGTTTCTCTGTGCACTCTAGTAGACAGTGAAGCTGATGGTTTCCATACCAAAGTGCTTATATGTGGACTAGCATTCTGTACCTTAAGAGCCAGCCCGGTTTAAGCATTGGACTATGACCCTGGAGTTTAGATCCCCACTCAGCCATGGTGACCCTATGCAAGTCACACACTCTCAGCCTCAGAGGAAGGTAAAGGTAAACATTTTCTGAAGCAATCTTGCCAAGAAAACCCTGTGACAGGGTTATCATAAGTTGGAAATGACTTGAAGCTCCCTCTCTACTCTCCTTCAGGAAACAACTAAAGACCTGGATGTTTCGGTTGGCCTTTGGTGAGACAACCATCGGATAATCTGCCCTAGATGGTATTATACCCCTACCCCGTATTTTATTAGGTCCTTATTATCTATGCACAGTAACGTATCATTTTATTCTTGCATAGTCGACAGAATTGTGCCTGGTGGTTGACAGATATTATTAACTGTTATAATACTCCTGTTCTATATTGTATTATTGTTTTTATCTTTTATACCAGTGGTTCCCAAACTTATTTGACCTACCACCCACTTTCCAGAAAAAATATTACTCAGCGCCCCCTGGAAAAAATTTTATTATTATTTTAATAGCAATTAAACAGAAAGATATATGTATTAATGCATATGGTAAATGCACCTGTGGCCAGGCCTGTAGCGAGGGGGGGGGGGTTAGGGGTTCAACCCCCCCCCCCCCCCGAAATTTTTCAGGTTATAAAAGAAACCTGGTTTACTCATGAATTTTAACTGGTTAACCAAATCCCCATGCTAAGTCTATGAGATGCAAAACATTAAGAGTTCCTCCAGGCACTATCTCAAGCAGATATTGACAGGTTTGTAGCGGGGAGAAGTGTGTGCTAGGGGTTCAACCCCCCCCCCCAAAAAAAATTTTCAAAACCCCTCCCGAAATTTTTTTCTGGCTACGGCCCTGCCTGTGGCCATCACCGCCCCCCTGGATCACTGCAGCGCCCACTAGGGGGCGGTAGCGCCCACTTTGAGAATCACTGTTTTATACTGTGAATTGTATTTATGTTGTTGTTTCTCTGTTTAATTATGTTGTTTGGGCTTCGTTCCATATAAGCCGCCCCGAGTCCCCGCGGGGAGATGGTAAAAAAAAAAAAGGTTTTCCCCTGAGATGGTGGCAGGGTATAAATAAATTATTTATTATTATTATTATTGTTATTATTAACAATGACAACGAATTCTGCATGTTGAATTACCCTGTTAAAGCTTCTACAAAACAGATTCAGCCACCCTTCTGACTTGAGAGCTATCTCTCATGCCTAGGGAACTCCTTTTTTTTTCTTAAAAAAGTAGGACATTAATGATTAATTAAAATAGCTGTTCTCAGCTAATAATACCACACAGAGCAGACTGGCCCAGTAATCTGCAGCTCGGTGAAAACATTAATGCCAGAACTGAGCAGTTGTCTATGTGACCCGTGTGTTCACATATATACACGCACAGTTGCTTTTCCTCCTATTCCTTCTGGCAGAAGCCTGAGGGAAGGAAGAGGCAGGGAGCTCTAAGAATGGGGATATTTTTCCCCTTCACACCAGTATAGACCTAAAGGGAATATTTCTGCAGAAAAGAAGGCTCCTGTTTCCATGGTAACATAAGAGTTGGGGCCCCCTTAGAGTCCAAATTTAGCAGAGTGATGTGTGCTGGTATATTGAGCAGTCTCCTTTGCACTCCAGGCGATGGTGGAATCACTCCATTTAGGAGACCAGGTGGAAGAGGAACTTGGATTGACGGTGTGCGCATATGAATCCAGGGCAATAGTTTTGCAAGCATTAACATGCACTCATAGTGGGCACTTAGTATATCCACTGAAGTTTAGTTCCAGGACTGTGGATACCAAAATCTGTGGATGCTCAAATCCCATCATACACACTGGAGAGTGTGTATCTCAATTTCTCTCTCTCTCCCTATCCATCTATCTATCTATCTATTCCAGGCATGGGCAAACTTCAGCCCTCCAGGTGTTTTGGACTTCAAAACCCACAATTCCTTCTTTTGAAATTCATTTTTATTACATTTCTATTCATTCTGTTACAAAAAAAATCTTTACAATTCATATAATTAATTCTTCTCCTTTCCATGATGTGCTGCCCGTTATGCTCCTTTCCCCATCTCTGGAGTCCTTTTCTTCTGGTGTGAGTTGGTTCCCTTCTTTCCTTGATGTTTCGTTGATAAATTTCTTCCATATACTTTCAAAATCATTATTCTTCCTTAGGCCTTTTTAAACATTTAAATTACATGTTAATTTATCATTTATTGCTAATTTCCAAATTGTACCATTCTTCTAACTTAATTTCCACCTCTCCTTTCCATTTTTATTGCTATTAATAGCCTTGCAGCTGTTAACAATATTGTTATCAAATTCTTTTCATTTTCTTTCCATTCATCTGTATTATAAATAGATAACAGTTTAGTCACTGAGTTTATATTAATTTTCTTTCATCATAATACTTTCTATCTCTACTATAAGCTTTCCCCAAAACCTTTGCACATATTTACATTGCCACCACGTGTGAATAAACGTTCCCTTTTCTTGACAATCCCTCCAACATTTTTCTGAGCAGCTCTTGTCCATATTGTGTATCTTTGTCTTGGTCAAATACCATTTCCATACTATCTTGTAGTAGATTTATTTTATTCCAATTGATGAATTTTTGAGGTGTCTTGTTCCCCATAATTTTTCCCAATTTCTTTCTCCTATTTTTATTCCAAATTCTTGCTCCCATATTTCCCTTATTTGTATCCCTTTCCTCCCCCTTTAATTTCTATTAATATTTTGTATCCTTATACAAAATATTATCATTTTCTGATACTCATGTTCTTCTTTAGCCTGTTCTTTCAATATTATATTTTTCAAATTTTGTTGGTTCTCTTTTCCTCAAACTTTTTCTTTTCCAATTTTGGAATCATTGGTCCAGTTGGACCCAATGGAGCCATGATATGTTTACATCACCTAGGATTCCCTTTTTGTTGTTCTTCTCCTTTATTTGTTCCATCCAACTTCCAATTTTGTCTTATTCCTTACTTTTCGGCTCCTTATCCATCACATTTTTTTAGGTTTTTAGGAAATTTCTCCTCCATTATCACCGACTGTTAGGAATTGTGGGAGTTGAAGTCCAAAACACCTGGAAGGCCAAAGTTTGTCCATGCCTGATTTATCCCTAGACATAAATAACACAATTTCTGGTGGAGAGCTAAAAGGAAATGAAAATGTACAACAGGGTTGCAAGTTTTGATTGGAAGGTAAATCAGCCAACACAATGATTATTAAATTCAGGCTATCATAGTTTGGACATATCACGAGTCAATGTGGTCCAATGGAAAAGATGATAACAGAAAGACAGAAACTACATGTGGAAAAACCCAATCAAGGAAGCCATGACCCTGAGCTTGCAAGACCGGAGCAGAACAGTTGTCCCGCAGGTCTTAAAGATCACACATTCTTAAGCCAAAGTCAGTTTGATGGCAAATAACAGCAACCATTTATAAAATGGTTACAAGGTTTAAACAAAACCACTTGTTTTCCAATACCATGATTCCTAAAATTTGATATATCCTGGGGATGCAGTTTATTTTGCTCTAGCTCTGTCAATGCCTGAAGCATTATATTCCTTGTGGTATAGGTTGATGAGAATAATCATAGCTGGGATTATAGTGCCTTTATATAGCAATATTCACAGCATGGCTGTTCTCACCTTTGAACCAAATGGATCAGAACCACTCAGGGAACATTTGTTAAATTACATTTTAACAGAGAATGAGGAGGGGGAACAGAACAGGAATGAAGTCTTGTAAATCAAAATGGAATTGAAGAATGTCTTTTAGAAAACAGTGAGAGATTAAACTCCTACACAACTGATGCTTGTTTTTATATATAGGTTCATTCAAATCAGAACTAGGAGAAGCTACTTCTCTGGACAACAAATCACAGAATCCCTCCACTAATAAGGCTAAAGATATACAGAGGGATGGAGGAATTTTTAATTGCATCAAAATTTTTGGAAGAAGTTCTGGTGTAAACAACTCACAATGGAGGGAGGGAGGGATAAAACCACCCATCGGCTGCAATTCAGGAAAATGTAGGAAAAAGTCAGAGGCATTTTCAATAACAGGACTGTTTGTGTACATTTGCGTATGCTCCCAAAATGTTTCAGCTCAGGCAATTCTATTTTAAGCACAGCCTTTGAATCCATCTGATGCATTAGATGAATGTGAATGATACAATAAACTGTTTTCCCCAAGTGAACATTCAAACTAAAAGAAAAGCAACAACTTCCCCTGTTTTTGATGTACTATGTATTCTTGAGTCTAACTTAGGGCTCTTCCACACAGTCATATAACCCAGAATATCAAAGTAGGAAATCCCACAATATCTGCTTTGAACTGGAATACAGTATATGGCCGTGTTGACTCAGATAACCCAGATCAAAGCAGATATTGTGGGATTTCCTACTTTGATATTCTGGGTTATATGATTGTGTGGAAGGGCCCTTGGTTTTCAAGATTTTTCCTCCATCAGCAGGTCCTCATGCCTTGACTTTCCTCTTTCTATCTAGAAGACAATACAAAAATATTGACTTTTTTCATGTCAGGAGTGACTTGAGAAACTGCAAGTCACTTCTGGTGTGAGAGAATTGGTCATCTGAAAGGACGTTGCCCAGGAAACAGATAGCCAGATGTTTGATGTTTTACCATCCTGTAGGAGGCTTCTCTCATCACATGGGGAGCTAGAGCTAACAGAGGGGAGCTCACCCCGCTCCCCATATTCAAACCGGCAACCTTTCGGTCAGCAATCTTGCCGGCACAAGAGTTTAACCCACTGTGCCACCAGGAGGTCCGAGAATATTGACTGATTGATTGATTTGTGCATTACTTTGCCTGGCTTCCTGTATTGCAGCTGTAGATTCATAACATCAGTAACTGCTCAGTACTACGTAAAATCTCATGAAAATGGCCCTCCTTCCCTGAACATAAATACCTCCCAGAACCTACTTTAATAGCCAAGTTTATGAACTGAAGATGTCTGTTCAATTGGTGGATAGTATTTTGGGTTCTCTCCCACCAGCAAGCAAAGCTGCAATTATCAGAAGTAGAACCCCTTTTGAAATTTCTCAGCCCAGCTTCACTCACTGGGAGAACTGGACTGGAAATGTCATCCTCTTGCCTTCAAATCACTAGTTGAACAAACCTTCATTGCTTGATGAGGCTGCTGGCTGTTAAGGTAGCTTTGGAGCATTAAGTTAGGACATATTACTCAGTTATGTATTTGTAATGAAGTAGGTTATATTGTCATTGCTCATTTTTATCCCACTGTTAGACAACTGTTGTTTCTTTCAGTGTTTAACATCAATAAAAATGAAAGGTATACTCTTTTATTGGGAAAAGGCACTTAAAAACTAAAAAACAGACTGGATAGAGATTAGTTCTTTGATGCTAAAACAAAGTAGTGAGTCTGCTGGCATCATAGACATGTATCAGATCTTTTACACATACAGTTTTACATTTCGGTCAATGTGCAATGGATATATTCTGTTCAAGATATCAGAGTTTGTGAGTCGAAAGTGCCACCACGTTTTCATTACCAGAGATGAAGATGCCATCTGTCAACATTCTCAACCTTTCCAGTGCATTCTAATTTTAGAGGTAGGTCTCATACCAGCCAAAGAAGAAATAGATTTTTTTCTATCAACAATGCAATGTTATGAACTATCCCTGTTATAAATTGCTGGTGGAACAAGTCTGTCCTAACAATAATATAGCCCCCCAGGCAAAGCAATGCATTGGGCCTGCCTACACAGCCAACCACTCACGGGAATAAAAATATAAATTATCAATGAAATAAACTTATATTTATCAGCACCATATAATAAGTGTACAGTTTCTTTTTCCTCACTTTGCTTTCTTACACTTCCTATAACCCTTCACCACACAAATAGAATTCTTGGAACACAAACATTAGAGGATCTGCTTCTGATAATGGAAATACATACTGTCAGCAATTGTTGTCCCCAGTCATTAATTGCCTCCCACGAATCTGTTACAATGTTCTGCTTCCATAACATTGCAAGCAATAAAAACCGTACAATTCGCTGAGGTGGGTGATCGGAAAATCAGTATTAAATTCTGGCCTGTATACAGATTAGCATGGGGCCCTATGCGTGTGGGGCCCCTGGGCAACTGGCCAGCCTGCCCATGTGTTAAGATGGCATTGGGTGGCTTTAGGACAATAGGTAATTATCCTATGTCAAAACTTCCAGATCTCTCCAAGGTTCTTTTGGTGCTGAACACCAGCACACATAACTGGTATAGCACAAACTTCATTGGTGATTAATGTTTCAGCAGATAATACATGTCAGAAAAGCAGTCCAGCCCTTTCGCTCCTCATAACCAATAGTAGAATTCATCTCTTAAACAAATTACCTCTAGATTTATCCCTTGGCCATGAATCAAGTCAAATATTTGTTGTGGGATAGGGCACCTTGGTAGGGTGCACTCTACTCCAAGTTTTAAAAAGGGCTCCCTGGGGTTACATTGTCCAAGAGGCATTCTCAGTTATAATTATAGTGATTGAGGTTTCTCTTTGTCGTAATAACAATGCAAGAACTTGACTTCTAGCATCAATCATTCCCAAAAACAAATGCCTCAATGCAGGGATCCCCAAACTAAGCCTCTCCAAGGTCATTTACCTGCCCTAAACTTTAGACTTAATAATAATAATATACTTTATTTATATTCCGTTCTATCTCCCCAAGAGGACTCAGAGCAAATTACATGTACATATATGGCCCGGGCTGTGGCGCAAGCTGGTGAGCAGCCAGCTGCAGCCAGCTGAGACCAATCACTCTGACCAAGAGGTCATGAGTTCGAGGCCAGCTCGGAGCCTATGTTTGTCTTTGTCTTTGTTCTATGTCAAGGCATTGAATGTTTGCCTTTTATGTGTAATGTGATCCACCCTGAGTCCCCTTCGGGGTGAGAAGGGCAGAATATAAATACTGTAAATAAATAAATATATAGCAAACATGCAATGCTGTTATACAATTGACAAAGACAGACAGAAGCAAGACTCTTTTCTTTTCATCTCCAGCATCTGGCTGTGCTTGAGTCAGCCATGGGGAGATGCTGTTGCTTCATTTTCCATGCCTAGGAGCCTGTCGTCCATGGATGCCTTTCCTGGTCAGATTTTTGCCAGCATGTTTTTTTAGGGCACCTTTTACTTCCCCACCAAAGTGTTATCTGGTTTCAAAATACTAGGTTAGCAGAAGCTAGGGCTGATGGCTGAAAATCACCCTGACCCAGGCTTGAACTGCCTACCTTCCAGTCAACAGGATCTTCTATAGCTGGCAGTTTAACCCACTGTGCTAGCCCAGGCCTTAAGATAAAATGACTTCAAGGCACACAACAAACATCCAAATTAACTTGATTATCTCATCAGCCAGAAGCAGGTCCACACTTCCTATAGAAATACTGGCAAGTTTTTGTTGGTTAAAATTGTATTTTAAATACAATTAAATACTGTATTTTTCTTCCATTTTTTTTACTACAAGTAAGCTATGTGCAGTGTGCATAGAAATTTGTTCATGCTGATTAGTCAAAAGTCTGATCAAGTTAATGCAATATTTCTAATACAGCAATGGTCGATGATGCCTCTCTCCATGGTACTAAATTCCTGGAGCTGCTATAAATTCCCTTCACTGCATGCAAAATTCCATGATTTAGCCATGCACTTCAATAGTTTGTACATCTTTTTCTCCAGAAGAATTATTATAAAGAAATATGATCAGTAGCTTGACATTTGCACAATGTATGAACAAATGGAAACACTGCCAAGAGGGGTAGGATGAGATTTGTATAATCTCAAGATCTTTTGGACATGTTTCCATTGGTTCATAACATAGCTCATGCTGGACAACTATAATGTAGCAAGAAGCCACCTTTTCAACCTCATCACAAGCCAAAACAGAAAAAGAGTAGAAGTGACTAGTAGGGAGTAGACTTGTACATGGATTCGGACTGGTCTGTATTCTACAGCCAATCCAGCTTGTTTGGCTTGGTCAGATGGCCATAACGGCGAGGGTCCAGACATTACCTTTTTCGACCTTAATGGGACCACACGGCAGCCAATCACGGCTCCTCCTCCCCTATTCGGCATCACAATTGCATCCTGGCTTCAGTGTATTTCTTGGCTTGGACTCTCTCTTGAATATTTTGATCTTCTTTTATTTCCTTGACTCTTTATTTAGTGGGACTGACTGGGAGTTGGGAACATGCAGGGTGGGTTGGGTGCACACATGCATTTGGGGGCTTGGAAAGTCACCCTTTTAGCTTCTCCTCCTCCTCTCCTTCAGAAAAATATTATTATTATTATTATTGTTATTATTATTCCCAGCCAACAAAAATAAAAGTTTCATTCTCAGAAAACTACTACCACCTAGTTACCTCTCCTCTAGAATAGAAAGTAGAAAAAGCTTTAAGGAAGCATTAACCCCAAAGTAGAAAGGTGTGAGGGAGGAAAAAGCAGGCACTGCTCTAGGCAGGGCCTGCAGTGCAAATCAAAAGAAAAGAGAGGGCTTTTAAAAAGGAAGCTCAGGGTTGGATAACTCCAGGTTATTACTCTTCCTTTTCTGAGCCTCCTTAAAATGCCCTGGAAAGCTGTGTACAGGAAAAGAGAGAGTGTGCCTATAGTGCCTGTGTAGCACTTGACTCCTCTAAAGTAGAAACAGCTTTAATGAAGCACTTAACCCAGGTCTCCTCTACAGTCCAAAAGGAAAGGATCACAGAACGATTGGTATCTTAAGCCCTTTCCTTAAACCCTGGTGTCTGCTACAGACCAATGGGGAAAGGATCGCAGAAAGAGAGGTATCTTAACTTTGGTGCTTTTTAATCCAGGTCTTAATGAAAAATATAAGGACAAATGATGACATGGCCTAAAATGACAGGAAAGGGAGCCCGGGGAGGCTCTCCACCCTCCATTGTTGCCAATGGGCTGGATCTGGCCATATTTTCCAGCTGCAGACCAAAAACAGCCATCCGGGAGGCACGCGAAAATGGATATGGGGGTCTACTGGCATCTGGCTAGCAGAAACTGATCACAGTTCAGCCAAAATGCACAAGCCTAATATGGTGTTTTGATAAGGCCTAGCACCATAGGATCAAACAAGGCCTTGAGGTTACATTTTGTCCATATCTGCCATAGTTCCTTATTGTTCCATTAATTTATTTTTTCTGTCACCACAAACTTCAAAACAGATCTTTGCAGTTCACTAGCAGGATTTCTTTGACCACAGAATTGCATTGGAGGACTTATGTTTCACCAGAAAGGAATTCAAACCCAGGTATTTGAGAGTTAAACAGCTAAAGCTCAGGCCCTGAATGCTTGAATCCATCAATTCTAATTTCTCCTACATTTGTCTTTTTTTAAAAAAAATCTCAAGTTTTTGCCATGCTTGATATAAGTTGCCCTTTTTATCTAAAGCAATTATTCTCCAAAATGATCTGAAGTCCAATCTCACTCAGCCCTAGATTGGGTTTCCTTTTTAAACCCCAGAGCCAGGAAGACTGTATATTCAATTCCATTTTTGGAGAAATAGTCAGACTTCATCATTTCCCCAGCAGTGTTGTTTGACTTGCAGCTTCAAGTTCTGCTCACTTTGTTTGAAAGTGATGTCTCCATGGACAGTCCAGGTCTGCCAGGTGTTCATCACTGTCAATTTGTGCACACACTTCTTTCACTATAGAATGAAAGTATCTTGGTCATGTCTGACAGAAAAATACCTGAAATTCAGGTACAATATTTCCAACACAGACACATGAGGTGTATAAGACAACCACCTTCCATCTCAGCAGGGCATGTATTCTATCTACTTTGTCTTCTGGTTGTAACCTGAATAATTGGCTTCTCAAACATCTTGCGTGAATAGAATAGACAGTTTCCCAGACCATACCTATCACATGGTTCATGTTCTGTATTTTACCACAGGGAGGAGCTCAACCACATGTTTCTTTCTGTAAAAGGAGGAGAATGAATTTGACTCTGTTCCCTTAGGAAAAAAACATGCTCATGGTGACCAGGTAATCTAGTGCACTTTTTGTACCATGTCCAAAGCAGCCATGGAAAACTTGGACCCTCCAGGAGTTTTGGACTTCAACTCCCACAATTCCTAACACCTGGAGGGCCAAACTTTGCCTATTGCTGCTCTAAAGGTAGTCTTTTGATAGTGGTATACTTACAAATTCGATTGATGAATCTGTCATCTATTATAGTGTAACAATAGGAACAAAAATGATAACACCCCTGTTGGGCTAGTCTCCAGATTGGGACAGCCTCCATCATGTACAGATTGAGTATCCCTTTTCGAAATGCATCATAAATTTTCTATATTTTGAATTTTCTTGGATTTTGGAATGCTTATGTATACATAAAAGAAATATCCTAGAAATGGAACCCAAGGCGAAACATGAAATCATTTATGTGATATATAAACCTTATACAAATAGACTGAAGCTAATTTTACACACAATATTATTAATAATTGTGTGCATGGATGATTATATATACACACACACACACACACACACACACACACACCATCAGAAAGAAAAGGTGTCACTATCTTTGCCACTTATGTGAGCAAGTTTGGATTGAGGGGGGGGGGTCTTAATTTCAAATAAGGGATATTCCATCTGTATATCTAGCACAATTGTGGATATTTGATAATACACCTCAAATTGGAAGTTGTTTTATCTTTTTTATTTTCTATGTTTCATGTGCAATGATCCATGGAATTGTATTGCAAGAGATGGATATAGAATTATGTGCAATAACTACTGGAATGGCCTGGATTACAATTGCAGATAGCGTGCTTTTAACAGTGAATGTAATGTTTTTTAATGTTTTAATGAGTTTTAAATTAAAATTTAAAATGTTTATTTTAATTGTACATTGTTTTAAGGCATCAAGGTTAAACTGCTGAGCTGCTGAACTTGCTGACCAAAAGGTCGGCAGTTCGAATCCTGGGAGTGGGGTAAGCTCCCGCTGTTAGCCCCAGCTTCTGCCAACCTAGCAGTTTGAAAACATCCAAATGTGAGTAGATGAATAGGTACCACTCCGGCGGGAAGGTAATGGTGCTACCATTCTCCTCTGCTATTCGTTTCACTGTTTCATTTGTTCCTGTGGCGATGTATTCTTCCTTGCAATCCAAATGGACAAAACGGTACAAAACCATGAATGAAACAGATGAAACAGGATTGGAGCCCAATTCTAGTAACTATTCCTAAAATTGCAGTGAAGAAAGGCATACATTGAAGGTACTAACAAACAGTTTTACACCATCCAATAATATTAACTGTATGATTGGAGTTTGGTTATAAATTCTAACTAGAGTAGACCCCAGTCAATCAGTTGGATAATCCATTGAATAATGGATTTGTTAATGTGGGATTTGTGTATAGATAGTGTTTAAATGAAATGTGTGTCTAGCATGTATTGCATCATCCAGGAAATGCTATAGTGTGTAAAGAGTTAATTTGGTAAGAAGCTGTATTGACTTTGGATATGTGGCTGGAGCCAGATAGGAGTGTCCAGACTACAAGTGTGTTTGTATATAGCTGATTGCATCAGATGAGATCTGTTTCTGCCTGCTGAGAAGATATGTGCTGTTTGTCTAGAGAGAAAGTCTTATGTCCATTGTCTGCAAGTCTGTTTGTTTTGTCCAGTAAAACTTTGTAAATACTTTTACTTCGTCTCTGACGTTCCTTCGTTCTGCGCTCAACTGACGTCATTCATCTGCTGCTACGCTGTGCGCATTACTCTGACAGGATTAAAATGTACCTTAAGTAAAACCAACTGATTTACTGCTTCAAATATGGTTGGTATCATGGACCTCTGGAGAGTTGACCTTTCTCAGAAGACAAAGAAGAATCATAATAGCTAAGTCCTCTTTCAGTAGTTCAGCCTGATGAACAGCTGAGTCCTCCTTCTGTTCAGCAAGAAGGGGACCTGAAAGCAAGACCTCGTAGCTAACCTCAGAGAAGATGAACTAAGCATTTAATGCAGATCCTCAGATGCAGCAAAAGGCTTTGTGTCCACAGCTGTAAGATGTTTTCTCTAAATACTATGGCCAATGCGGATGTGGGCTAAGCTAGGCTGAGCGTTGTTAAAAGCAGGCAAGTTTCTCCCTGATTGGGTGCTGAAAGCAACATCAGTCCACCTCTTGACCTCTAGATCTTCCTGTGGTATGTTTTGGAATTATGGTCCTTAGGCTATTCACTGACCTTTCTACTTAGACTTGTTCTGTCTGTTACTGGAGACCTTTTGTGCTTAGGCTTTTGAACTCCTTTAAGAGCAGGATTGTTTTGGAAAATATATGGTTACACAGAATTGAACTGAATTAATATATCAGTTGCAGAGTAGTCAAGAAAATACAACCATATGTTCAAGTGAACTTATAGATGTAAATGTCATTAACATAATTCCATCCATTATCTTTGGCCTATGACAGAAAGATTTGTGGGATGAATAAGAGTGAAGAGTTCTGATTTGTGTCAGCTGCTGCAAAGTGGCATGGAGGAGCAAGCCTGTTGCTTTCCCTTAGAGCTTGATGAGTCCACAGACATGATTGATGTCTCTCAGCTGTGCATCATCATTAGAGGGGTCTTTTGAAGCCTTCACATTAAAGAGAGATGTATTAAAACTAATCCTACTGAGGGAAAATTCATGAGAAGAACACTGATCATGCATTTAAGTGAACTACCGTGGAAAGCAGATTATCCACCAGCAAACCAGTTTCTCTCACAAGGGAAGGAGCTGCCTGTAAGACTAGTGCTAAAAATCAGTTCCTTGCTCTCTGAAGATGCAAAAGATATTGAACCCTGAACATATTAGCATGAATGAATACGAGGTTTACTTCTTTGGCTTAAAGAAGATAATTCGTGGATCTAAAAGAGACAACAAGGAACCAAAAACATGCTCCTCGGGAGGAATTTTTAAAAGAAGTCCTAAGCCAGGGTCCAAATGATCCTTGTGACTACAGATGTACATTGGCCATCTCAAACAATGACCTAGCTGAAAAGAAGGCACACTGCCTACATTTACCTTGGTTGAGTGAATATTGGTAGCTCTGCTTAAATATGCAACTCTTTACACCTGCTTTTTCGAACATGCTCTCTCTCTTTCTCTTATCTATCTTTCTATTCATCCATCCATTTTATATTCTTCCTTTCTTCTAATGAAGCCCCGGTGGCGACGTGTGTTAAAGCACTGAACTGGAGACCGAAAGGTCCCAGGTTAAAATCCCGGGAGCGGCGTGAGCGGCCGCTGTTAGCTCTAGCTTCTGCCAACCTAGCAGTTCGAAAACATGCAAATGTGAGTAGATCAATAGGTACCGCTCCGGCAGGAAGGTCACGGCGTTCCATGCAGTCATGCTGGCCACATGACCTTGGAGGTGTCTATGGACAATGCCAGCTCTTCGGCTTAGAAATGGAGATGAGCACCAACCCCCAGAGTCAGACATGACTGGACTTAACATCAGGGGAAACCTTTACCTTTAAACCTTCTTCTAATATGAGACCTTGCAATATAAGTTAAGTAGAGATACAGCTCCATCATGCCCAGCCCAGAAGTAGATGAAGGCTCTTCCCTCCATTCCAAATGCCACTGCCCTGCAGGGAGAGAGGAAGAGGCAGTATCTGCTAGACATAATCCCCTCCCACATTGCCATCCCCTTTTTTTCTTGTGTCATATGTTAGGGCCTCATCACAAAGGCCAGATGAAGCATTGTGCTTCACCCGGCTTTGCCGAGAAAGGCGAGGGACAGTGGGGCAAATCTCCCTGTGTGCAGCTCCCTTTTGGTGACGCTTTTCCCATCACATGGGGAAAGCATCGCCATCTTGGCAAGGTCCCGTGCTGACTCCATTGGAGCCAACACAACACAGGCAGCCTCCCATGTTGTGGGGGAACCCTCCGTCAATGCTTTCACCCTGGTTGAGGGTGGGGCCTCCACCAGAAGTCACAAAATGTCATGTTCTGGCCAGCGTTGGGCTCCATCCATTAGATGAGGTGAAAGTATCCTAGGACGCAAAATTCTCCCTGTCTGATGAGGTCCATAGTTAGCTTGTAAGTCTTAAAGTGGGGAACTGATTTATTTAGAAATCATTGAATAAGTTCCATATACAATGATGGTGCTTTAGAAATAAATGATGATGCCAACAAGTTGTTGCTTCAATACAAGACATTCAGAGATACTGTTCCATTACCTTCTTCTGAGGCTGAGGGAGTATGATTTACTCATGACTGCCCAGTGAGTTCCCATGGTTGAGCAAGACTTCAAAGTTTCAACTCTGGAGTCTGAAAATCAAATCACTACATCACACTGGTTCCTCTTTAGCTAGAAATAGGGTAATTTCTCTTGCAGGCCTGCATTGTAATACCTGTGACTGTCTGAGACTTGTCAGATATAAGGATTGGCTCTACTCAGATGACCGTCATTACTGTATTTACTCATATATAATTTATTTATTATTTATTTCCAGCATTTATAACCTGCCCTTTTCACCCGGGGGGACTCAGGGCGGCTTACAACAGTTGGCAACATTTAATGCCAAGAACATAATAATAAAACAAAAACAGTACATATCATCAATTAAAACTATAAAAATACATCATTAAAATACATTATAACGTTTAAAACATAGATCCATTTGTCTAAAAACTAATAATTCTAGAAATTTTAGTCACCAAATCAATCCAAAAAGCTTGGGTCAACTTCTTCATGGTCCAGTGTAAACACCTTAATCTTATAAAAATTGAACTATCTCCTTCTCCAAGTAGAGTGATGAAAGGTGCCTGGATGGGAAAATGGTGCTTTTAGCCAGGGGTGGCTGGCCCTCTGAGGAGGCATTGGTGCTTTCTGTATATGCTGAATGACCCTCAACTTATTCACAGTTCATATGAAAAGCCATAATCTAGGTCCCCAAATCTGCCCTTAATTTATACACGAGGCTGATTTACACATGAGTATATAGAGCACTTTTCCAAGGCCCTCCAGGAGATCTCTTAGGATTCCTCTTTTAACATGCCTATGATGCTGATCTCCCTGCTCTCCATCATGGAAATTACCACCTTGGTGACAAGGTACCCCACTTGAAAAGTGGTGTTGGATACTACATCATAAGTGTGATCTGGAAATAGTTTCCTGATGTAGGAACTTGGCCACTGATTAATGAACACTTTGAGCATCAGTTAAGATCATGAATAAATAAATAAGTGCTGTGTCAATTAGTAGTCCATACACATTATCAACTATTCAAAGCATAAATTAATGCTCTTGGGTGCCACCATAATATCTGGTTTACTAGCTAATTGGCAATTCCATTGATGCCCAGTGACCCTCTCTTTCCAGAATATGGAGCCCTACAGATTTTTCTCACAACTACATTCAGATTTTTCTTAAAAGAAATATCTTTTGGCAATGCCTACTTACATTGGGTATTGAGGGTGGCAAGACAGAAGTAGTATATTCATACTATCATAAAGATGCATATTTTGCCACATGGAATTTACATGCTTCACATATATTCTCAAAGGCATTTCCAAAAGTTCAGTGTGGCATTTTGAAAGTTTATTTGATCTTCCCCCTCTCAATTTCTTCTTAAGAAGGTACAGCTACCAAGCCTCAAAGGCATCTTTAATTTCCTGAGCTTATATCACAAGATGTTATTTCTTGTGCAAATGAATGGCAATGTCCTCCTTCTTTGACCCTCCTCTCATGAGCAATCTTGCGATCGGCTATTTTTTCACTTCTTTGGATGATCAACCTATATATGTTTAAATGGAACACCTCCATATACATCCACAGTACCATCAATGGCTTCTAATTTCATTACAGTCCAGATACTTAAGCTAAACTGACATTATAGAATAGCCTTGGTTGAAACAAGAGAAATATCCTTCTTCTGGAAACAGTAGGGGGAATCCAAACATTAACTAATAGGTATGGGAGGAGAATGCCTTTTAGAGCTTGACTGTATGTTTTACTTGTCAAGTGCCAAATGGCAAAACCTCTCATTAGTACATCTTCTCATGTCTATCTCTGGAACTTTGAATGACTTAGAAACTTTATCCTATCATTGTTGGCGAGAATAATTGCCCCTTCACAAACAATCAAACCCACAATAGCAATTTATAAACAACAACTGAACTGCAAAAAAAAAAAAAAATCCAGCCTAAACTCTACAGATTAGTCCTATCTGGAGTATAAATCAATTGTTGAGTGGTGAATGAACATATAGAGAAGTTGGTTCAGCAACTGGTGGTTTCAAAGATTTGCTGTCAGAGACCCATTGAATAGTAGGCTTGTGCATGTCGGCTAAATCTTGACCTGTTTCTGCTGGCCCACTGTTCCGTTTTTTGCGCACCTCCTAGAAATGGGCTGGTTGCCGAATACCCATTTCTGGTTCACAGCCGAAAGATCTGGGAAGATCTGGCCCATTGATGAAAATGGGGAACTTACGAGGCTCCCCTTTTCATTCCTGGGATCCTTTCCTTTCTTCCTTTCAAGGGAGTCTGGGTCTGAAGAATGGGGTTAAGGAAGCAGCCTTCCTGGGATCCTTTCTTTAGATACAACTTGAGTAAGACATGTCATAGCGTTTTATTCTGATTAGCCCAGCAGGCAGGACTCATAGGGAAACCCCATGCACTCTGCAGCCTCTCCTTGCCATATGGTGCCAAATAGGGAAGGAGGAGCTGTGATCAGCTCCCATTTGGTTCCGTAACGGATGAAAAAATTGTGATGGCTGAACCATTACCATTACAGCCATCCGGCCAAGCCAAACAAGCCGAATTGGCAGAAAGCAACTGACCTCTCCGAATCCATGCACAAGCCTATTGAATAGTATAAGTGTTCATATTTTATCCAGCTAAAACTTAGCATACAAGCATTAACACTTTGAAGAGGTATAAAATCTTGAATCCTGTTATTTAGTCTCAACCTAGAATAGACCCACTAAATCAGTTGTTGAGTAATGAGCTATCTGGTCTATGCTAAACTTTGGATTCACACCAATATATTCAGGATTTAGCAGGAAACTGAAACAGGAAGTGGAATGCCCTATATTCACCAATTTGAAAACTAAATGTCCCTATGCATCTCCTGCTATTACTGATTAAAAACAAATAATTAAATCATTTTATTTATAACATCATAGTTATTTGAAAACTAATTACTTTTATTTTATTTTTATTTTAGAAAACACTGAATTTTGGTGCTGCTCATGGACCTTTCAGTTATATCCCTATGGCAAAGAGATAGTACTTGTGCTGATAAAGAGACTAGAAGGATAAATATCATCAATCATTCAACCATCAACTGTTCAATGAGTGAAGGATCCTGATTTATGGTAAAAATTAACTGTCAGTGCAACTTCAACTAAATACACTGAATCAATGGGAACTTGACACTTAATGTGAGTTTCATTGACTCAATCAGTCTACCACATTTAAGACTAACAATTGGAGTTAAGCCTTACTGTAGGGGTGGAAAAAGCACGGTGCCTGGGATGCATGGGGCTTCTGGGCACCACTTTGCAGCCTCTGAAGGCCCCCACCACCAGTCTTCCAAAAATGCTTTTTCTTCCCAAATGTTTTTTAAAAAACATTGGGCCCATTACCTTCTGAAAACTGCACATAGTGCCATCCAAATATTGCAAAATACCTGCAATGACCAGGACTCCTTGCTTGCCCCAATACCATTGTCTTCATTGGGCACTCTCAAAATGATGATAAGACTGAAACAGAATCACTTCCAATCATTTTGAGGGGGGACTATAAAAAAATGGATGTCTTTTGGTGCCCTAGCAGGTAGTGCAACCAAAAGGTGGATCACAATGGGAGGGGGAATTTGCTCAGGGACACAAGCAGTTGGCCACCCCTCCTTTTCTCTTGAAAGCTTAGTCCATGTTGTAACTGCATACAACATTGTTGTCTATGGGTGGATGTGATATTTGGAGCACATATATTCTTTCTCCATACTTTTCCTATGAGCCCTTGTTTTGCCCATATAAAAACAACATGTAGGAAAATATCAAATCAAAAGGGATTAATGTACAAACATTTGTAAAACATGAAGTCTATACCACTTGCAGATGAGAGAGAGAGAAAAATTGTATTTTAGGTGGATTCTGTATAAGAATAGCTTGTTCAGGTAATGTAAAGAGACAAATGCAGGTTCCAGACACAGAGAGAAGGCCTGTTGGCATTTTTCTAGCTAGGTTGATCCAGAATGTAAATCTTGCAACATTTAAGCGAATTGACCTTTCCAGGGATCCTCTGTGGCTCTGAAACAATGGCTAATTCCTCACTACAGACCTTGGAAAGTCATCCCTAGTATCCCTTCTGCCTGCTCCATTATCTTCTCTTCCTCTCTTCCTTACTGCCAAAACATTAGACTTCAAAAAGGAGAAAGATTTTTCAGAGACAAAGGCTTGGATTCAATTGTTAGTCCTATCCAAAGTAGAATTACCAGGTCAATGAGGATTATATAAGTGTTGATTTATCAGTCAGAAATTGATATAGCAATCTGAGACTAACAACTGGGCTTAAGCCAACATAAGGAAAACTGCCTGCTTAAAAGCATTTCTACCCAGCGCTTATTTTTTTATCCAATCCATTACTATTGGCGCTCAACAACGTTTAGCTCATCAATCTAGCAATTTAACTGATTAAAATTGATTAAAACTTATGACTGAGGCAGTGCCAAAGACTGCATCTGATGCAGCTGAATAAATTAGTGAACCAAACATCACCTTGTTAAAATATTTTAGTACAATTTTAGTCCCTCATCCTCAGTCTCATTTTCCCATGCGACTTTTTATTACAACGGGGAGTGTCAACCCACATGAATGTATGTAATCTCAGGGAACAGCAGGTACACAACAACAGCTCTAGGGCCTCATCACATTCAGGTCCAAAAAGTCGGCAATAGTTGGGGGATTAGCCAGGCAGCATGACAAATCCAGTGGGTAGCAGGGGAAACCATTGTCCCATGCCCCACATTGCCTGCTTTCCCCATCCCATGGTAGAAAGCATCACCATCCAGATTACCTTCATGCTGGCTCCTTTCTTATAAGTGAAAACACAGGACAGATTGTATGGGAGAGAGCAATGCTGGACCCACACCATGTAGGGCTTTAAAGGTCAAAATCAACACCTTGTACTTTGCCCAGAAACTAATTGGTAACTAGTGGAGTGACTCTAGAATATGTGGATTATGCTCACACCTGGATGTTCCTGTAACCAATTTGGCTGCCGTATTTTGAACCAGCTAGAATTTCCAAACTTGGCACAAAGTTCAGAAGTCCAATCTTGAGGTTACCAACACATGCACTGCCATCTTCAAGTTCTCCAAATCTTGGAAGGGGTGCAGCTGACATATCAGCTGAAGCTGATAATAAACACTCCTGAATGTCACATCTACCTGGGCTGACATTTGGAGAGACGGATCCAGGAGCATACAAGCTGCAAACACAGTTTTTTTAGGGGGAATGTAACTCCATCCAGAACTGGTTGACACACCTCCACACCCAGATCAGGACCCTTGATGGCAAGCAGGGGCGGCACAAACTACAGGTGGCACAAAATCCGCTAAGGGCACTATTGAGGCATCGAGGCCTGGCGCATCCAGGGAGGGTTGCAAGGGTGTCTCCCTGAATCCCTGTTCAGCACCGAGGCCTGGCCCTCAGCGCTTGGCTCAGAGTGCTCAGCCCCAGCCTGGAAGGGTAGGGGGAGGAGCTGCCTGAATGACTGGCAGCCCTTAGCTGTTCGTCATTCAGGCAGCTCCACCCCCTTCCCTTCCCTTCCCAGCTGGATCACCCACCGCCATGGTGAAGATAGACTTCCAGTCACTCTTCACTCTTCAACAAGGACAAGCCCAAGAAGGATGCTGTGGAGGTGCAGGTGGCCGACAGGGTGTATATAAAGATATGGTGGATAGATAGATAGATAGATAGATAGATAGATAGATAGATAGATAGATAGATAGATATAGAGTATATAAAGTGTATATTATTAGGATCATATCTTGGGTCCCAAGATATGGTATAGATAGATATATAAAAATACGGTATATAGATATAGATATAGATATTGAGTGTGTGTGTGTGTATATAATGTGTGTGTGTGTGTGTGTGTGTGTGTGTGTGTGTAGTGTATTTTGCAGTGATTGGTTTTGGGGGGGCGGGCGCCAAAATACTGTTTGCTTACACTTGAAAATTACCTAGGGCCGGCCCTGATGGCAAGCACCTCTATTTTGTCTGGATTAAGTCTCAATTTGTTTTTCCTTATCCAGCCCAATACTTTCTCCAGCTGTTCAATTCAGAGGAGACAAACTAGCCTTAGCTGAGACTGTTTTTGAAGGTATGGAGAAATATATTTGGGTGTTATCAGCATACTGATAACACCCCACCCCATGGCTCTGGATGATCTCTCTCAGCAGTTTCATGTAAATATTAAAGAGCATTGGGGAAAGAATGGCACCTTGTGGGCTTCCACATAACAGCTCCTTTTTAAAGGAGCAGCTATCCCCAAGCACCACCATCTGGAACTTGCCTGAGAGGTACAATCGGAACCACTGCAGCACAGTGCCTCCAATTCCCAGCCCCTCCAGGCATTCCAGAAGGATACCATGCTCAATGATATCAAAGGTCATTGAGAGATCTAGAAGAACCAACACAGATACACACGTCCCTTGTGAGAGTTAAGGAGATCATCTACTAAGGCAACCATAGCAGTTTCAACTCTGTATCCAGCTCTGAAGCCAGTTTGAAATGGGTCAAAGAAGTGTGTGTCATCCAAGACTGCCTATAGTTGAAGGGCAACTGCCTTTTCAATCACCTTGCCCAAAAAGGAAAGTTAGACAGTGGTCTGTAGTTATTAAGGTCCAGGGGATCCAGTGGGGGCTTTTTCAGCAGTGGTCTAACTCTACTGCTTCTTTTAAGCAGGATTGAAAGTTCCCCTCCCTGTGAAATGTATTAATAATATGTTTTATTTGAGATCAAATTACATCTCCTCCCTGGATGACCAGCCAAGAGAGACAAGAATCAAGAAACAGGTTGTACAATTTGAACATCCTTTATCGGGAATTCTAAAATCCAAAATACTCCAAAATCCAAATTTTTCCACATGGATGGCTGAGATGGCTATATTTTTGCTTTCTGATTGTTCAGTGTACACACACATTGTTTCATTTAATAATACTGTGTATATAACATCACCTTTAGGTATATAAGGCTCAGATGACACATATATAAATTTTGTGCATAGACATTGATCCTATCTCCAAGACCACATTATATACATATATACAAACACAGGTATTTCAGAATCCAAAAAATAATAATCCAAAATCCAACACACTTCTGGTCCTAAACATTTCACGTTAAGGCATACAGAACTTGCACAACTGCTCTGTATCTACATGATTGTAAATGTACACTATGCAAGCACAAGGTACAATCTTAGTCATTATGTACAAATCTATGCAAATCATTTACTCATTCTTCAGTGATGCATAAGAGTTTCAGTTCAAATCTTGTTGTCTCTCTGACAAATGCCTCTGATTCTGAATGAAGGCGGAGTCACAATGCTTCTCTATGAGCTGCCGCTAAATACATGAAGGCTTTTACTTTGGAAAATAACTAAAGAAAGCATGTTTATTTTTTTCCATTAGTTAAGCATGGATTCTGGAAGATGGTCTTTGTCAAATGGTCAAATCAGAATGATCTGAACAACAGAATAAGATCTCCTGCTTACACATTGTTTAGATGAGGATATGACTTTGGATTCACAAACTCTAAAATGAATTTAGACCTATAGAAATGCTATTGTTTGTTATGTCAAAGTGGTTATGTCAATTCAGGCATCTTGTTCCGTAGTCTGACTTGAATGGTAAATGGTTTGTCTATTGTACATTGTTCTCTAAGTCTGCATCCTTTGCAAACAATTGGATATTTTGTTTGTGATTGTACAAACAAAAGTAATTTGTACATTTCTAACTGTGCATTGAAAAAAAGTGTAAACTCCATTATGCAATTGCATGCACACAAGTCAAAGAGTCCAATTGCTTGCCACCAGAAAATGTAGTGGTGACTGCCCACTTAGATGACTAAATGGGGATGGAATTGATTCATGGAAGTTAGGGATATTAATAACTTCTAGCCTACTCCAAATGAGTAATTTCAAGGGAGTTTCTGCTTGTTGCTTGCACAATGTCCTGTTCTTCAAAAAGAACAAAAACAGTTTTTCAGGATGCTGACAGTTTATTTCAAACTCCATTTGCCCCATGCATCCCCCAATGCATCAGTCAACTAGGTTTATTAAAGTTTTATTAAGGAAGATGACAATAACACCATATTTGAGGATAAAGTGCTTCTTTGCTTAATCCTACCAGAAAATCAATGGGTGGATGTAAATGATGCAGCCAACAGAAGTCAGAAGATGATGACAAGAGCATGCGTTATTTATTCCTACTAGCACTCTGTGAAAAAATGGACATTAGGACTATCAATTGCTACTGGTCAAGATGGCTATATTTCAGCTCCAGTATGTCTGGAGCTATGTTCTTTCTCCTCAATGGAAGATCTTATCTTATATCTATTTCAATAATATTATATAGTGGCCTAGAAAGTTCTTCAAATGTGCACAATCATGAATTTTCAGTTATTGGATGCTGATATCTAAAAATGATCACATAGAATGTATTTCTATTGCCATACTATACCAAAAACAGTAGAAGCCTACAATTTTTCAAAAGCAAGGTCTAGCAACCTTGGTATCTTCTTAAAATTGTCACAGAAAAAGAGGAGAAAGAATATGAAGGTAGGCTACAAATAACTGAAATACATAGTAAATAAGTGTTTACAGACTGCAAAGCAGCAACTATTTTTGCAACAGTCTGATGACACAAGAAGCCAGTACATATCCATTTGGTCCTCTAAAACTGATCTTGTTCTTTAGTTTAAGGAGTTTATCTTTGGCCCCTTTCACACAGCTGAATAAAATCCAAAATTTTCTGCATTGAACTAGAACATAGTATATGGTAGTGTGGACTCAGATAACCCAATTCAAAGCCGATATTGTGGGATTTTCTGTCTTGATATTCTGGGTTATATGGCTGTGTGGAAGGGCCCTTTGAGACACACTGAGATACTTCCAGAATTCCAACCCTAGTTTACTGCTCTGCCGATGTGCCCATTACTCTCCATATCCAACTTTTCAAGCAAAGTTTGTAGATAATCAGACTTCATTCCTTCAGTGGTTCAACCATTCAAGACATTCATATAGGCCACCCTGAGTTCCCCCTTGGGGGTGAGAAGGGTGGGATATAAATGTTTGTAATAAATAAATAAATAAATAATAAAAATTTCAGATACATTCTATAACTGGTATGAGATAACAGCAAACTACATGTTTGATGAGACCTCAGTTTGCATATGAATTAGCCATAACCTAACCGGGGCAGCCTGACGACATACTTACCATATAAGTTACTGTGAAGTGTTCTGTAGTATTTATTATCTTTAGATAGTATGAATTATCTAAAATACCACGTGCAGTATAGTAGCAACAATTATATTCTACATGATAGGCCATGCTCAGGGAACAAGCAGCTTGCGAGCACCTTCAGATCTTAGAGACCTATTTTGCAGTTCCCAGCCCTATTCGTCCCTGAAAAATCTCTACTTTCCTCCACAGAAACCTTTTCTTTTCAATCAATCAAAAATTCTGCTGAAATGCAGTCAAAGACCATGAATACTGCCATGTGACAGTTTGCATTCCCTTGGGACCCACAACTCCTTGAAAATACCTCAGATTGGTTTTATTTCAGCTGTTA
The DNA here is from genome assembly GCF_035594765.1 of Anolis carolinensis. NCBI lineage: Eukaryota > Metazoa > Chordata > Lepidosauria > Squamata > Anolidae > Anolis > Anolis carolinensis. The sequence continues at coordinate 13,855,113 of NC_085843.1, forward strand.
CTTAGAACTGGAAGGTTCTAAGGAGGGTGATGGCTTAAATCAGATTTGACAATTCACATCTGCACTTGCTTTGGACTAGATCAGTTCCTACCAAATCCAATTCAGCTCTTAGCATATTCCAAATGGTGATTTGGAATGTAGTATGGACTGAATATTGCAAACAAAAAATGGTTATCTTATCCATCTTTAAGACAGATGGTGGGGCAAAAGTGATTGATGTTGCCAATCACTTGTGCAATTCCCTGTTCTTCAAAAAGACCAAAGCAGTTGCTGAATGCTTTGCAATTTATTTCAAACTTATTTTGCTCCGATATTGTCCCCCAAGAGCACCAGTCAGCTAAGTTTAAAGAATATGACACCGATAATGATGACACCATATTTGAAGAGAAGATGAGACATTCGGGAACGTGAACCTTGAAACTCCTCCCATCTCTTCCAGAATTGCCTACGAAAGCCTCAGTGGAGCATTGTGGGTGAAGGAGAGCAGATGTTGCCGTTATCCATTATTCTTGCCCCAGGCCAAGTCCCTACTGCCTGGTTACTCTGACTTTTATCCTGCCTCTTTCCTTGGTGCAACTGAACTACAATTTATCTTAAACTGACATTCTTATTTATTTATTTATTTATTTCCTACACTTGTACCTCACCCTTCTCACCCCAAAGGTGCCTGCAACAGGCAGCAATTCGATGCCAAACATACATTACCAAAAATAACAGTTATAATTAAAACCAGTAATAAAATAAATTATTAAAACATCAATTAAAATCACAAGTTCAAAATCATAGTCCAAGGTCTGTCTATTAGTAAATCACATTAAATTACTGTCATTCTTGCACTGCTACAATTGCTGCTCGAATGCTTGGTCCCATAACCATGTCTTAAGGCCGGGCTGCGGCGCAGGCTGCTTAGCAACCAGCTACAACAAATCACTTTGACCAAGAGGTCATGAGCTCAAGGCCCGCCCGTGCCTGTGTCTATCTCTGTCTCTGTTCTATGTTATGGCATTGAATGTTTGCCTTATATGTGTGCAATGTGATCCGCCCTGAGTCCCCTTCAGGGTGAGAAGGGTGGAATATAAATACTGTAAATAAATAAATAAAGTTTTTCCTAAAAGACAGGATGGAGGGGGCTGTTCTGATTTCAGTGGAGAGGGAATTCCACAGACAAGGGGCCATCACTGAGAAGGCCCTTTCTCTCATCCCCAACAGTCACACTTGTGAGGGTGGTGGGACCGAGAGCAGGGACTCCTCTGACAATCTTAACCTCCAAGGTGGATCATAGAGGGATCTACATTTGGACAGGTAAGCTGGGCCAGAACTATTTATTATAGGCTAAAGCCTGCACCTTGAATTGTGTTTGGTAGCAGACTGGCAGCCAGTGGAGCTGACATAACAGAGAGGTTGTGTTTCCCCTGATCCATTGTTAAGGAACACTCCATCTTCTTTTTGCTCTTTAACTACTTCAAAAGTAAAACTACTTTAATGTGGCTTGTTCAAAGTTGCCTATTTACTTTTGTGGCTGAGCATAGGTCTAAACCCTAGTCTTGCTACACTCTTGGACACTCCCACATACTCATTTCAAGAATACAAACAGAACGATATAATGGAGGACTTCATGGAAGAAATCTGTCACATAATTTCTTTTTTTTTTTATATGGCACCCTCCCTCAGCCTTGGTCCTGTTTCTCCATCTCTTCCCTTTCATGCACTCAAGATGTATGACCTTTCATTTCTTATCAGCACTCCCCCCTCTTTATACTGAACCTGCAGTCCCTGCTCAGAGAGAAAACATTTAAGAAACAAAATGAAAGGCGTTTATCTTTCCCCTTCAGCTACAAAAGATTAATCGTGTGGGTTTATTTTTATTTATTTATTTATTTGTTTGTTTATTAAAAAACTCTATCTTTACCCTGCACCCTTTTGAAATGTTAATTGGCATTAAGCACTAGCCTCTCTAAGCCAGGTGCATGGTAACTGTTTGCTTGCAACTATTCTTTCTCTACTTATGTTATCATTTGCCTTCATTCCTTTCCCATCCCCAATGCAAATACATCACTCATGACATCTTTCTTCTTTCTGGAGCAAAACACAGGTAATGCATAAGGGGGACCAATAATTTTGAATTTTGCATTCACGAGACATAATCCACATATGCCAATTAACAACACCCAATCTCCCTGACAGCAAGCTAATTAGGGAAGCCAATTACTCTAAATGTCATCATTAAAATAATGCCTTCCATTAAAACAAATGTGTTTTTGATGTTGAAAAAAAAACCACAGAAGAGGGTTTGATGTAATGTCAGAATTTGCTCATAGACAGCCTGAAGACTGTTCAGAGTTTCTTCTTGTTGTTGTTGTTTACCATCAAGTCTGCTCTGACTTATGACAACCCTATGAATGAGAGACCTCCAAGCCCTTCAGTCATCAACAGCCTTGCTCAGGGCTGTGGCCTCCTTAACTAAATCATTCCACACTCTGAGCATGTATCTCTGAGAGATTTTCCTGTTCTTATTGAAACTTCTTTGACTTCCCTTGAAATTGCTCAGAAATTATCCTCCAGGTTCCACTAAACATATTCTACATTAAGCTTGACTATTTCTTTATAGTTCTTCTAGACTATGGAATGACCTTTCAGAAAAAGATTCAACAAGTAAACATGCTGTCTGGATTGAAAACAGCACTAAAGACATGTCCCCTAAAGCAGATTATTTATAAATTATTAATTTTAAATGATAACATTTAAACTATCCAGCCATTGTTTAAATATGAAACCCTGAAAAATTATTAGAATTTGCATATCCATTTATACAGAAATGTAGTATACTCCATCCATGTCAAAGTATACTTAGCACTGATTAACATAATTATTTTGATTTTCATCAATATGTGATGATGTAATATAACAATCTCCTTTTCAAATCACAGAATTACTAAGATAATATTATTTAACAGCAAACCATAGAACTGCTGGGATTGTCAAATTTTGTAGCCTCTTGCACAATATCATAGGTTTGGAGGGTCATGGGTTTTTGTTCTAATCTCTGTTGTCATCTTCACTCCAGAATTACTGTTAGTGGATGAATTTAACTATATATGCATTTTAAATTTTATCATTCATGGTTTAATACAGTTTAATTAGAGTTTTAATTAATGCGGTACTGTTTTATTGTTTATGGATTCTGTTACTGTTTTATTGAATGTATTTTCGGCAATATAATTGCCAACTGTTGTAAGCTGCCTTGAGTCCCTCCGGGTGAGAAGGGCGGGGTAAAAGTTATGTAAATAAATAAATAAATAAATAAATATGTATTGACTGGCTTATGTTTTTTAACTGATGGTATATGTTGTATTTTACTATACTGTTCCTTAACTTTGATCCATGGGGAAAGGTGGATAAGGGAGAAGTATTAGTAGTAGTAGTTCGGACTATTTCATACTTTGGTGAAGGATATATGTTCAAGATTTCCAATGGAGATCTTCCAAACCTTGCTACATGATATCCTATGGTTGATATGACATGGACTTCCAGGAACCATTTAACTCCATCTCCCATGAGCTTCAGCAAGCATGAACAATGATCAGGTAGCATGGCATACATAGTTTGGCAACATCTAGTACAGAGGTGTCAAACTTGTGGCCCTAAAGATGTTTGGGCCTCCAACTCCTAGAAGCCCTAGGCAGCTTGTCCAGGAATTCTGGGGGCTGAAGTCCAAAACATCTGGAGGGCCACAAGTTTGACATCACTGATTCCAGTGGAACATAACAAGCTCTGGAAAGACTTCCACATGACATTATGGACCATCTGCAATATATAGAATCACCATAGTCTCAGATTTTGATATTGTTATAAAGATAAGCAGGAATTCCCCACCCACCCTCCCTAGCAACGTATTTCTCTAGCATTATCAAAACTTTTATTTTTATGCTGTTACTCTTTCTTTCAGTATAAGTTTCAGAGTTCTTATGAAATGCCTTCGGATGTTCCTGAACAGGAAGAGCCTTTTATACATCTGAGACTATTTCTATAGATATTTCAGCATTGATTCTACTTCAAAGTGGAAAAATACAGCAGCATGGTATGAAAGACCTGACTCTTAGCAGCAGTGGAGAATGTGTTCCAGAGTTTGGAAAAGTAACTTTTTGAACTATAACTCTCAGAGCCCACTCAAATGTGCATGGCCAATGGCCAAGGAGAGGACCTTCTTGGTATTGGTGCCACACCTAGAGAGATTCTTCTAGAACAGAAGTTCTCAACCTGAGAGTTCCCTGGTGTTTTGGCCTACAACTCCCAGCAATCCCAGCCCATTTACCAGCTGTTAGGATTTCTGGGAGTAGAAGGGCAAAACATCTGGGGACCCACAAGTTGAAAACCACTGTTCTAGAAGCAGGAGAATTTTTTCCTAGCTTTTAAACCAGTGGTTCTCAACCTGTGGATCCTCAGATGTTTTGGCCTTCAACTTCCAGAAATCCTAACAACGGGTAAACTGGTAAACTCCATTGTTGATGCGTTGCCATTATTACATTGCATTTTATTGTCCATTTTAGCTGTGAAACTACCTCTCTCCATTTCGGAATATTCTGCACTTTAGCCTAGATCTATGAATTAATCTCCTGTTTTTAACATTTTATGCTGCATGTTGATTTTAATGACTGTTTTATTGATGCTGATGTTTTTATTGTTGGGATAATTGTGTTATTGTTTTGTTATTGTTATTATATTGTTGTATCGGGCAAGGCCCCATGTAAGCTGCCCCGAGTCCCTTCGGGGAGATGGGGCGGGGTATAAAAATAAAGTTATTATAAAGTTATTATTAGGCCAAAACACCTGGGGACCCATAGGCTGAGAACCACTATTTTAAACGGTCTGTAAATACTACTTAATTATTCACTCAGGCAGGATGCTAGTTCCATTATTTTTTATCTCTTTCACTGCTGTTTAGTGGTTATTGCTTGAATTGTTTTGATAGTTGTACAATGACTGCATTCATGTTTAATTTGATACTTTTCATTCCAGAACTTTACCTGAAGTACTAGATTCACTTCTGGATCATAGTTTGAGGATATCAGTGAGCTGGAACATGTTCATATAGGGTAACCAAAATGCTAAATGGCCTGAAAGCCAAGACCTGCAAGGAGTAGCTGAGCAAAATATGCATGTTTATTCTGGAGGGGAGAAGAAGGGGATATAGTGTATGTTTGTCCCTTCAAGTCATCTGTTGACTTATGGTGGCCATCACTCAGGAATGCTTTAGTTGTCAATTTCTTTCCAATCCTAAGATTCCATAATTCAATAAGATATAACCATAGCAAAGTAGTATTAAACTCTATAATTGTGCAGTGAGACTACGCTTCAGGAATCACACCACCAAGTGGATTTCAGCCTGTAGTTTGAAAACTGTGAAGACTTATCTCAGGGGTTGCTCAGCAAGATTCCTGGGGCAATATTTCCAAAGCGCATGATGTGCTTCAGCCCTGCTACATGACAGATAAATAATCAGCAGGCACACATCCATAGTTTATTAGTCTCGGTCAAGTCCCATCAAATGAGTCATGATTTTACAGGAAGAAATTGCAGGCATTGTTGTTATTCCTTACATGGGAAATGTTAATGCTTTTCTTGGCCCTTGCCCCAACCATCTGTAGGGATCGATTCTGACTCCAAATATACTCCCCAAATGAAAAGCTTCACATCTGCTATCTGTATTAAATCCATTTCCTCTCTTTGGAAATGCAGTGTAATTTTTCTGGCAAACCACCATTCATGAGGTGTTGAACTGATTAACGGACCTTCTGGATAGGTTTGCGGTAAGACGTAAAAATTTCTGCAGAACTCATTTGCTCTATAAAGAGTGTCTTTCAATAGTTGGAGGCTTATTTTCTCCAGACACATGCCCCCCCTCCTATGCTGTTTATTGAGGGGCTGCATTCCATCCACAACAAAAATGCAGAGCAACAGGATTAACCAACACTGTGTTTATTTTCATGATTGCATCCAGTGACATTTCTGACTGCCAATTCTTCCATTATGGTGGCCTGAACAGCTTTGTGGCAGCTGTGGAGTAGAATGGCTCTATGATGGAATTTAACAGTAAATCAATATTATAAGGGCTACGATCTGAGGTCAGGAACATGTAGTGTAAATTTATACTCATGTGGTTGCACTATGGTTATGCAACACTGGTCTTCTGCTGAATACTAAATCTTTACAGCTGCTTGCATGCAATGAGGAATGGCTGTGTCTGCAATCTGCCCAAACCAAGTGGAACATACAAGCTAGATAACATATCTCTCAAGAATGTATGGCTACATGTCTGGAATCTTATTGGTCAGTCCCAATGGGTTAGACCCACTGAACCAAATGTGTAATAGTGAGTCAACACACACACACACAAAAACAGTGTGGTGTAATAATTTAAGAGCTGGACATTGAGAAAGCAGGGTTTGCATCCTTCTTCAGCCATGGAAACCCACTGTGTGATATTGGACAAATTGTACTCTCTCAACATAAGAGGAAAACAGTGGCAAACCTCCTTTGAATATATTTTGCCAAAAACACTTTGTGATGGGGTCATCATAACTCAGGGTCAATGGGAGACATAGAAGAAAAGGAGGAGGAAGCCATCAACACATTTGCAGTTGTCGTTATATGCTTTGAGTTATTTCCAATTTATGATGATTGTTAAGATGAACCCACCGCAAGATCAGGAAAGATTTCTTCAGAAGGGATCAACCAAAGCTGGAAGAGTATGACTTGTTTCTATCTATTAGGGCCAACAGTAGGTTTTAAAGGCCCTGCTTCGGTTAGAGCAAACAACAGAATTTAAGGACATCGTCAAATTGAGGTCACCTATCCAGGTGATAGTGGGGGGATTCACCATAAATCATGGTGAATCTGGTGTGGGTCTTGGGTAAGCCATCACTCCACGCCCCACATCGCTTGCATCACCCTTCACCTTATCCCACCGGGGGGGGGGGGAGCATCAACGCCTAGCTTCCCCCCATTGTTATCTATGCAACACAGGAAGCTTCCCATGTTACTGGCGCTGTCTCCTGTGACACTTGGTCCTCACTTCAGGTATTGAGCCCTGCCAAAAATAAATCAATGCCATGTGATGGGATCTAGCAGGTTCCATGCCTGAAGAGAGGTCCAAGTGTCATAGGATGGGCAATTTTGCACATCTGATGAGGTCTTATGTCACTGTGATATGGTTGCATTGGAGTACCAAGCATTTCCTAGAGAGATATCCTCTAGGTCTTCCAGCATCACTGGAGGAAGTTATTCAGAGTCACAAAGAAGGATCTAGATATTCCAAGTGAGAACATTTTAGATTTAATCCATGAATACTCAAATCTGCAAATGTCAAAACTGCAAACGTGTGGGGACAAACATGTATCCCTTTCCTTTTAGCTATCTTGTATCATCCACAGCTCAGGAAATGCCTGGGGACATAGCAATGAAGATGTGTATCTCCACCTCTCTTGGCTTTTGTTTCAAAGATATTTCACTCTGATTTTTGAGAGAACACCTCAAGCTCTCTTTAATCTGCATTTTGATTTCCTGAGCTGATGCATCAATTTTTAAAAGTCAATGCAGAGTAATTTAGCAGCCAGAAGCAGAGAGAAGAGGGGAAGAAATAATTAGTCAAGAAGAGGCTGCCACAATTGTCTAGGGTGAATTCTTTTCTTGCCTCGCAGTAAGCTGAGAAAACACACTTAACTGAAGAAGGCTGACAGCGATGCTTAGAGAAATAATTCAGTTCACAAGTTCTCATACTGAGCTTTCTCTCTGTCAGTTCCAGTCCACATGGGGCCGGAGGACACAGAGAAAGAAACACTTTCTAGTCTGAACAACCTTAGGCGGAAGCAAACAGACAGCTGGTCACTCAGGTTCCTCCAGCTTAACATGATTCCAGAGGAAGTCTCAACTTCATATGAGGACAGTGCAGTGCAGCTCCTCAAGTCCATTCTTGAGTCAGGTTAAGTCTTGCTTTGACGTGTGGTCAATTTCTTTATGGACTTCAGCAGATAATATCTTCATTTCCTCATCTTCTTCCTCTATACCAGTGGTTCTCAACCTGTGGATCCCCAGATGTTTTGGCCTGCAACTCTCAGAAATCCTAACAGCAGGTAAACTGGCTGGGATTTCTGGGAGTTGTCAGCCAAAACATCTGGTGATCCACAGTTTGAGAACCACTGCTCTACAGTGAAGCATAAACTTGGATAATGGTTACACCAAAACCAGTGTTTTCCCTGCAGTCTATTCAGTGTATCCCTTGATCGCTTTTGCTAATTTCTCCTTGTTATTAGTGCAACCCCATTTTTTCTTAGATTTTAATTTCCTGAGTGAAACACTATGTAATTCTCTTACTCAAAATGTCTCATTAGGTTAGGTAAAGGTTTTCCCCTGACATTAAGTGTAGTTGTGTCTGACTCTGGGGGTTGGTGCTTATCTCCATTTCTAAGCCGAAGAGCCAACGTTGTCCATAGACACCTCCAAGGTCATGTGACCACTGGCATGACTGCATGGAGTGCCGTTACCTTCCCACCAGAGCGGTACCTATTGATCTACTCACATTTGCATTTTTTCGAACTGCTAGGTTGGCAGGAGCTGGGGCTAACAGCGGGCGCTCATTCCGCTCCCGGGATTTGAACCTGGCACCTTTCGGTCCGCAAGTTCAGCAGCTCAGCGCTTTAACACACTGTGCTGCCAGGGGCCCCAGGTATTTCATTACTCTTCTACATAATCACCACTCAATTCAATACATTGTCAACCATGGGACTAGTTTTTTGATGCCTGTGTCTAGAAGTCTCCTGCCGCCTTTAAAGCCAGTTTATCACTTCAAGGAACCGCTGGATCCCATTTGCAGGAGCTGGCAGCAGTGGAAGAGGATGAGGGGGAGGAGGAAGGAGAGGAGGAAGGCAATGGGGAGGAAGAAGAGGAACTGCCACTATAGGGAACTGCTGCCACCTCCTCCTCCTCTTTTCTCCTCCCCCTTGATCCAGCACAAGCATGTTGATGCAGCTCATAGAGGGGCTCGGCAGCTTGGGGAGCCCCTCCCTAACCCTAAACCGAAACCTAACCCTCCAGCCAAGAGGAAGCCTTGGCCTTGTCTCCACCTCCTTGCCCACTCCCACCTCTGGCTCTGTTACTGCTGCTTCTTCCTCCATAATTATATGGAAAAATAATGCAATACCTATGCTATAATCCATGTAAGTTCTATCAAAATATATTCATTCTTTGTATTTAACATTTTTATAACGTTATTTTCCAGATATCCCTCATAAAATACCAGGGGTCCTTTCAAACTACTAGTTGTAGCATCATGATTCCACTTTAACTGCCTTGGCTGCAACCTATGAAATCCTGGGATTTGTAGTTGGGTGAAGCATTAAAGCTCTTTGGTTGATCATTCTAAATACAGTATATAAGGTAAAGGTTTTCCCCTGACATTAAGTCCCGTCATGTCTGACTCTGGGGGTTGGTGCTCATCTCCATTTCTAAGCCATAGAGCCAGTGTTGTCCATAGACACTTCCAAAGTCATGTGGCTGGCATGACTGCATGGAGAACCATTACCTACCTGTCGGAGAGATACCCATTGATCTACTCACATTTGCATGTTTTCAAACTGCTAGGTTGGCAGAAGCTGAGGCTAACAGCAGGTACTCACTCTACTACCTGGATTCGAACCTGCGACCTTACAGTCTGCAAGTTCAACAGCTCAGTGCTTTGACATGCTGCACTGCTATTTTGCTTCCTAAGATCTGAGCATCTAATCTGCACATGATGGAGATTTTTCCAATTATGCAAATTAGGGCACATTAATTGTTCCTTTTTTCCTCCAATTATGTTTCAAACGTCATACCATTTTTTTACAGTTAAGAACGGATCCAAGAGATAACAGTGTAGAGTAATGCTTACATTTTGGGACTTCGAACAGGAAGACAGAAGTTCAAAGCTGTGCTAGGTCGTATGACTTTGGAATAATATGACCTTTCAAGAAATCAATTTTATGGGGTTGTTGTGGGAACTAATACAGACAAGAAAACCATGTAAAATAGATATGTAATTTTAATAGTGTAGAAAAAAACCCAGCAAGATTAACATTTTGTCATGCACAGAAGTTTCTAGCAGTTTTCTTATCAGATTACTAATGTTTAACTGATTGCAAAATAAAATAAAATACAGTAGAGTCTCACTTATCCAACATAAACAGGCCGGCAGAACGGTGGATAAGCGAATATGTTGGATAATAAGGAGGCATTAAGGAAACGCTTATTAAACATCAAATTAGGTTATGATTTTATAAATTAAGCACCAAAACATCATGTTATACAACAAATTTGACAGAAAAAGTAGTTCAATATGCAGTAATGCTATGTAGTCATTACTGCATTTACGAACTTAGCAGCAAAATATCACGATGTATTGAAAACATTGACTACAAAAATGTGTTGGATAATCCAGAACGTTGGATAAGTGAGACTCTACTGTACCACAGAAAGTCCCGGGACCTTATCACATTAGGAAATACTCCATTTCTGAGACTGTTTGAGAATGATTTCGAACAGGTCCTATCACAAAACGTTTGCCCCATCCTGTCAGTATTCCGTAGGAATTCGTCTGCAAAGTGTCGCAGAAACAGATTATTTGCAGACAATTGTGTTTTTTGAAATACTATGGATTCTTCTGTTGCAGAAGTACTGTTTTTGTGTGCAACAGGAAAATCTGTATGCATTTCACCACCAACAAAAAGTCATAGAGTGATGTAGGGGGTGTTTTGAATGGATTGGGAGGAGCTGGTCTGCCATGGTGTGATGAGTCAAAGCACAGTATTTTCTAATCATAAGAATCATAATAATCAGATGTGATGAGGAGAGTATGCATCCCGTCTCAATAGAGTATGCATCCAGTCCTTAAAAATATGGGATGTATACTGATATAAACAGATTATATCCCAATGTGATAAGGTCCCCAGAGAGTGACTACCATCTGATTTACCAGGCCAGATGCAAAGGAAAGTTGGGACAAGAGTAGAAGGAAAAAGTGTGGCCTGATTTTCTTCAGAGATACAGAATAAATTATTTATTATAAGTAGAAAACTGTTTGGTTAAACTGTATTTCACCTGTTCAGTTTTTCATCAAAATGTATCTGATAAGGAGTTCATTTAGGTTATGACACCTGGGCTGCCACCCAATTATTGTTTGTCAATGATAATAAAAATAAATATTTGTACTTTTTACATTTTTTACTAATTGCATCCTCTTGATCCAAACATGGACACATATACCTGCCAACTGATGCAACTCTCTATGGGTGCATCTGCATTGTAAAATGAATGCAGTTTGACATCACTTTCACTGTCATGGCACAACTTTATGGCACCCTGGGAGTCATTTCCCAAGGTTTTTAGCTTTCTTTGTTAAAGTTTTCTGGTGCCCTACCAAGCTACAACTCTCATAATTTCATAGCATTGAGCCATTGCAGTTAAAAGTAATGTCAAGTTGCACTAATTCTACAGTATAGATGCACCCAAAGTACCCAATGAAGTGGACAGCAGTCCACAAAGGTCTGTGCATAAAGAAACGTATGGCTTGCTCAGGTTCCTGAGATACTGTGGGGGTTGTAGTAAAGGAAATAAAAACCAAACAAACCTCATTTTGTTTGTATTATTATTTTATATTCTACAGGTTGAATATCCCTTATCTGACATGTTTGAGAACAGAAGGGACTTGGATTTCAGATTTCCTTCCAGATTTTGGGATACCTGTATTTACTATTTACATATACATAAATAATGAGATATCTTGGATATCTTTATGCCAAGTATAAGGCACAAAAAAATTTATGTGCCCAGTGCACCTTATACACATACTGAATGTTATTTGATAAATATGTTAAAAAATTTCATGTGCAAAACAAAGTTTGTGTATACTGAATAATCAGAAAGCAAAGGTATCACTATCTCAGCCAAACATGTGAATCATTTTGGACTCTTTTCGATTTCAAAATTCCAGATATGGGATGCTTATCTGTACTTACATATACATACATTATCTTCACTACAATTATTTTGAGATTTCATTATATCAAAAAGAATTATACAAATGATCATTATAACAGAAGTAGGCATAGTAGTGAAATGGACCTCCATATCCATGGATTCTGCATCCACAGATCCAACCATCCATGCCATGAAAATAATGTTTTCTTTCTATTTCAAAAGACAAACCTTGATTTTGCCATTTTATATAAGAGGTACAATTTTACTACTACATCACTGTATATAATGGGACTTAAGCATCCACAGATGTTGATATCCGCAAATGTTCTGGGACCAGGCCAAAAGGCTTGCCATATTAGTAATAGCAATAACAATAAAAAATAAATGACAGTAGTTGAAATGAGAACAACCAGGAATTATTCCACTGATGCCAGCCAACATTTTACTAAGGCTTCCTGCATACCCAGAGAGGCACAATCTGCCAATAGTACTCATTGCAACTACAACTTTATTGTGTGCTTGCTAAAGGATCAATACTTCCTCTACTCCATTTTAATATGTGCAGAAAACAGCAGGGATGAGACTAGAACAGCAAGGCAACTGGTCCATTGTGTTCTTACTAGATAGTTTCTCTTATTCTCTATGCTGAAAAACTCTGCAGTGGGAGAAAGAAGAGGAACAACACCCAATAAGAGAAATATCTACCTTCTTTATGGCTTCCACTGACTTCAGACCAAAGCATGACAATCCATGCACCTTGCTGATTTTCACATATTTTCCCCTGTACTCTATCAAAACAGAGACTCTGTTTTATCCTCCCATGATCTTTTTCTGAAGCGAACTCTAGATTTTTTTAAAGCATCCTCTTTTTATCAGTTTTACATGAGCTGCTTTTTCTTTGAACTGGATATCCCGTTGTTTCTCTGCTAGGCTGAGAAACCTAGGAGTCTGATTCACCTGTCTATGTTACTTGTCAAATGGGACTTGCAAAATGATCATGCAGATAGACTCACGTTGCCACCGTTTCCTTTTCAATATTTGAATGTAGAGCAAGGGTCCTCAAACTTTTTCAACAGACTGTTGTGGGAGGGGAGGAGTTTATAGTTTGAGAAAAACATGAACAAATTCCTATGCATACTACACATACTTTATTTGGAATGCACAAAAACATAAAAGAACAATTCAATATTCAAAATGAATAACACGTTTAACCAACATAAACTTACCAGTATTTCAATGGGAAATGTGGGCCTGCTTTTGACTGATGAGAAAGTCAAGTTAAGTAGGATTGTTGTTGCTGTGTGCCTTCAAATCGTTTCAGACTTCAGGCAACTGTAAATCTAAAGTTTAGGGTGGAGAGCTGAGTAAATGACTTTGGAGGGCCACAACTGGCCCACAGGTCTTAGTTTGCGGGCCCCTGATTTAGAGCTTTCCATGGCTCCATCAATATTGCCATATAATGAAGTCAGAAATTGCATTGTATGGGCAATGTAGACTCATATAATGTAATTTAACTGCAATGTATGCATTATATGAGTCCACACTGATCATACCATGATGTTTCAAACTATATGCAGATAGACTCACGTTGGGGCCGGGCTGTGGCGCAGCTGTTGAGCAGCTGCCTTAAATCACTCTGACCATGAGGTCATGAGTTCGAGGCCAGCCCGTGGCGGGGTGAGCACCCGTCAATTAAAAATAAAAAATAGCCCCTGCTCGTTGCTGACCTAGCAACCCGAAAGATAGTTGCATCTATCAAGTAGGAGATAAGGTACCACTAATAAAAAAAGTGGGGAGGCAAGATTAACTAATTTACGACCTGGTATGAGGAAGTGCCATCAGTGTGGATGATGAAGCAGCTGCTCCCCCCTGTGGCCAGAATCGAACATCCCCTCAGAAGAAAGTTAACTTGCCTCTGCGTGTGTGTCTCTCAGTCTCTGTTTGATGTGTTTATGGGCATTGAATGTTTGCCCTATGTGTGTTATAATGTGATCCGCCCTGAGTCCCCTTCGGGGTGAGAAGGGCGGAATATAAATACTGTAAATAAAATAAATAAATATATTATATGACAGTGTAGACCCGTGGTTCTCAACCCGTGGGTCCCCAGATGTTTTGGCCTTCAGCTCCCATAGTTCCTAACAGCTGGAAAACTGGCAGGGATTTCTGGGAGTTGTAGGCCAAAACATCTGGGGACCCACAGGTTGAGAACTAATGGTGTAGATGGTGCATAGGTGTCTACTTCACATGGACACATACGTGGATATTTGGTCATCCCTTCCCGATGTTTTTGCATCATTGGTTTCTCCTTGGTGTGATTTCAGTTTCTTTGCTATCAATATTCATTTAATTGGGTTTCACATTTTTATGTCTTTATTTTCCCTTTCTGACATTATTTCCTTAATAGGATTTTGCACAATAATAATTATAATAAAAATCAATGGAAAAGGAAATAAAATGCTCCCCTCTCCTTCCAAGGGATTTAGGGCACTATCCATCCCTCCTTTCACATCATTTTCCTCAGTCCAACCTTGCAAACCAGTTAAGCAGGAAACGATTGGGTTACTGAGTTGGACCTGATACATTTGGAGGTCACCATGAGATTTCAACCCACCTGTGATTAATACCAATGAATATTTGAAGAACTCCCAAAAATCCTAACAGCTGGTAAACTGGCTGGGATTTTGGGAGTTGTAGACCAAAACACCTGGGGACCCACAGGCTGAGAGCCACTGGTTTAAAGGGAGCAGGACAGTTTGTGGCACATATACAGTTCTGTCTTTGAGTAGAGAAGAGCATTTTAGATTTCCTTGAAGACTGCAATTGCCCCCCTGAAGCACTGCTGCCTCAGATGTTTTAAAAGGTGCTTTTAGGATGTTTTAAGATGTTTTTTAAAGATGTTTTAAAGATGTTTTAAGATGTTTTTAAATTGTTGATTTTAGCCAGTTCTTGTAAGCCGCCCCGAGCCCTAGGGGAGTGGCGGCATATAAGTTTGAAAAATGAATAAATAAATAAATGGTTGTCTTGTTTTGCTGGACAGTAGGATCAATGAAGGTCTAAGCTCCCTTCAGGAAAGATCTGAAAACCTGTTTTTTCAAACCATTTTTAATTAAGAAGAACATCAAAGTGAGCCCCTACCGCTTTTTATTCCAACACTTTGCACCTTATCGCTATATCATTCCTCTAGAAGTTATAATGCATTGCACCTTGTTAACCTTATTCCTCGCCCTTAGTCTGAAGATTGAAGTACCAACTATACCGCTCTAGGGCATTGAACATGTTTTAATTGTTTTTAAATTGTTGTTGTTGTATGCTTTTTGGATGTATTTATTGCTGTGTTTGAATTTGTTTTTACTGTTGTATTTTTATATTGTTTGGGCATGGTCCCTTTGTAAGCCGCCCCGAGTCCCCTTGGGGAGATGGGGCGGGATATAAGAATAAAGTATTATTATCATTATTATTATTATTATTATTATTATTATTATTATTATTATTATTATTATTTTATTATGACACAGCAAACAAGATAGATATGCTGGATTTCGTATCACAAAATCACAAGTCGAACACTTCCCAAGTGTCTAGGACTGTGTGATGAATTTTTGGATGATGCGTGCAGATCCCAGTAGAGTGGCCTTTTGCAGTTGACAGATCGTAATTTTGTCAATGTCTATTGTTTCCAAATGCCAGCCGAGATCTTTTGGCATGGCACCCAGTGTGCCCATCACCACCGGGATCACCTGTACTGGTTTCTGCCAGAGTCTTTGAAGTTCAATCTTGAACTTATTATTATTATTATTATTATTATTATTATTATTATTATTGTTATTATTGTTATTATTATTATTACCTAAGCAGGTGCGCTGTTGAAACTGAAGTGACCTCCTACAACTCAGATTTATTTATTTATTTATTTACAGCATTTATATTCCGCCCTTCTCACCCCGAAAGGGACTCAGGGCGGATCACATTACACATATAGGCAAACATTCAATGCCTTTTAACATAGAACAAAGACAGACAAACATAGGCTCCGAGCGGTCCTCGAACTCATGACCTCCTGGTCAGAGTGATTCATTGCAGTGATTCATTGCAGCTGCTCTCCAGCCTGCGCCACAGCCCGAGCAGATGTCTTCATTTACTTTAAAGACCAAATCTTATGATTCCTGCAGGAAGAACTTACTGTAAAACACACTGAGAAGAACCATAATTTCCTACAAGTAATATGGAATTAGACATAAGGGTTAATAAATTAATCTATATACAGTAGTTTGAACCCTGAAACTCTACCATAGGAATGGCAAGAATATTTTTAAAAATATGTGAGCAATTATTTTAAAAAACCCATGGTTCTGAGTGTTCAGAAACCCTGATGAGAAAAATCCTTGGAGAGATGAAAATCTTCGCAGTTCAGGAAATATTCTGTGCAAAATTCGCACATGGTAGTTTTGTAGAGAAAATGCTGTTTTCTCTACAAAACCACATGCGAATTTTGTGCAGGTCAAATCCTGAATTATGAATAGTCTTTCTGAAGTGTGTCTAGTTTGCAAAGACTTCCTCTCAGAAAGAGAAAAATTGCTCAAATTGCTCCTTGCATCCATGCAGAAGAAAATAAGTGAATTACATCTCTGCCCTATAGACTGAACTGGAGCATGTAAAAATGATCCACATACCCATTTTTACCCATCCAGATACAAATTACAGTAAGCAGATTTCATCCAGAAAGCATTTTTTTCTGCAGCTGCAAGTACCCTTTCTAACATTGGAATGCTTCCAAGATCATACTGTTCATAATTAAACCCCATTTAAGAATTAGGCACTTTTTACAAGATAATATTCATTGCAGCCTAGCCTAGCAAGAGAACAATAACTCTCCATTCTTGTCACAATAGTCACTTGTAATCCAAACGTATGGGGGCAATTTTCTTCCTGTTGACTTTCCCTGCTTCTAGTCATCAAACAAAAGAGAGTGATCTGCAGATCAAATTAACTCCTCTTTGATCATTAAAAGTCTGCAAGTCTCCAGTGCAGACGCAAATATATTCATGAACATAATCAATGATGTGATGATCTAATTTCTTGATGGCTGAATGGATCAGAAGCTAGGGCACTTGGAGAGTTAGGTAAGAGCAAAAGGAGGCCTACAAACTACTGGGTGGATCCTGACCAAAACTAAAATTGTATGTTGAAGGCTGGTAGTGCACTTTTCCTTCTTTCTGTAAGACATTTGGTTTAACAACTACCCAGCCATTCTGAATGTGTAATTTTTTTTCGTGTCAGGAGTTGCTTCTGGAGTGAGAGAATTGGCCGTCTGCAAGGACATTGCCCAGGGGACGCCCAGATGTTTTTGATGTTTTACCATCCTTGTGGGAGGCTTCTTTCATGTCCCCGCATGGAGCTGGAGCTGATAGAGGGAGCTCATCCGCACTCTCCCCGGGTGGGATTCGAACCTGGCAGCCTTCAGGTCAGCAACCCAACCTTCAAGTCACAAGGCTTTTATGTGAATGTGTAATGAAAGATAGGCCTGATATCTGAGGAAAAAGCTGTGAGATTTAGGAACATGGTTACTGATGAACCACCTGCTGTAGGCGATTGCCTTTGTAATACATCTTGCCACTTAACTTACCTCCAAATAAGAAGATGGACATAATGCATTGTCAAACATTACTGCAACAGAGCTCCCAGACATGTTGAAATGTTTGAAAAGATCTCTTAACGAAGACTAGGTCACAGAGCAATGGGTGCAAAGTCCAGGAAAAGAGATGTCAAAAGTGTTAGACTGGATGGCCATAGAAACTCTAGATTCTATGATTCTATAATTATGTCTGACAATGCCAATTTTCTCCACCTGCCCCCATCAAAAGTCGCAACTTGGTAGTACCCCAATTGAAGTGTTCATGAGATAGTGTAGGTCAAAGGATTTGGAATGATAATTGCAGTGCCTTTGCAGTCATGTGGCATATTGAGAACAGGCAGCTGGAGGGATCCCTGGGATCCCATTGCAACTGCATGCCTTAAGGTACCTCAAGAACCAGGTAAAGACTGCTGATGTTATTGCCACAATTTGCTGTGCCTTGGAAACTCTTTACCTGGGTCACCACCAGCCTAAAAAGATAAGTGTTGGGAGGCACATTAGATTGTTAGCTATCATTAATGTGAATTCCCAACAGTTATGTGATCTTTAATTCATTTTATGATTTCATAATTATTGAACAGGATGCCAGCCAGGATTTAGAAAACAAAAAAATTGGACTACATCTCTCATCATCTCCCAACCAGCATTATATAAGATATATAGTAAGACCTTCATATCCACAGAACCCATAGCCACAGTTTCACTTACCCACATCTAATCTCTGTAAGTAGTTCCTAGATAATCTAATACAATTCTATGGTATGGTTTCCAAAAGGTTACCATAGAGTTGCACTGGAGAAACTAGCAATTTAAAAAAATGTTATTTATTATTTACATTATTTACTTATTTTGTCAGGAATGTGCATTGGGAAAATAAGGCCCTTTGTCTGCAGTTGCATAACTCTGATATAAAAAAAGATTTATTAGTTATCATGAGATACAAAGAAAGCCCATCCCATTCTATACCGAGTCAAGCCCTACAGCTCATAATTTCTCAGAGAAAAACTATTATGTCATTTGTTTCCATATCAAAGCCCGAATCCTACTTGTGACCCCAATAGAATAGACCAATTGAATCAACAGGATTTACATAGATACTGAGTTAAATTAAACTCAATTTAGCTACCCCATCAGATTAAGGTCTGATGTGGTGAACTAATTCTTTTTTTACTTTTAGAAAGCTTTGTAAGATTATTAACATGTTTTAAATATAGCTCAAAGGATTCTTTGAAAGCCTGAAATAAAACCAAACTGAATTCACTGCATCCCCAATATAAAAGCCACTGGTGCCACTGGTTCTCATCTCCTGCAGTCTTGTAAGATGAGCAGTCCAATAAGCCCTCTTCGTGGGGCTAATCTATGCTATGGACAAAATAACATGTGATGCTTATTTTAGGCTCTATGGCAGAAGTGGGCAAAAGGCAAGCTGCAGATCACATGCAGGCCCTCAGAACTATAATTGTGGATCTCGATGAAAAGAAGGAAATGGGTAAAAAAAAAAATCCTATGTTGTCGAAGGTTTTCATGGCTGGAATCACAGGGTTGTTGTGTGTTTTCCGGGCTGTATGGCCATGTTCCAGAAGTATTCTCTCCTGATGTTTTGCCCACATCTATGGTAGGCATCCTTAGAGGTTGTGAGGATACACATGTCACATAGCAGCAGCCAAACCACTTCACCCCCTTTCATTCCCGATGACAGCACAAAGGGCCACTTCACCTAACCATGGGTAATCCTCACAACCTCTGAGGATGCCTGCCATAGATGTGGGTGAAACGTCAGGAGAGAATACTTCTGGAACATGGCCATACAGCCTGGAAAACACACAACAACCCAAAAAAAATCCTGTCCCCAAACACTATTTCAGAGCAGGAGCATGCAGTGTTTTTACCACCTTTTTGCCCCAGACCCTTTCTGGATCGCCTCCAGTTGTCAAAAAAGGTCTCTCCTGGGCCTAAAAGAGCTCAAGGAGGCAAAATATGTCCTTATACCACCTTAGAGGCTGCTTGGGTGCATTTGACAACAACAATGGTTTTGCATTGGAGTGCAATTGGAGTGAATTGTTTTTTTTCTCTCTGACTCACATTTGAAGCATTTGAAGTAAGCTGAAGATCTAGGAGAAAATAGACTGGGGCATTTTAGAAACAGTTGAAAAAGAATGTATTGGGACTGTCCATGTCACTCTGATGGCCGAAAGTGAGGAAGAGCTGAGGAGCCTTATCACCAAGGTGAAAGAAGAAAGTGCAAAAGCTGGGTTGCAGTTAAACGTCAAGAAAACCAAGATCATGGAAACTACACCTATTGATAACTGGCAAATAGAGGGAGAAAACGTGGAGGCAGTGACAGACTTTATATTTCTAGGTGCGAAGATCACTGCAGATGCAGACTGCAGCCAGGAAATCAGAAGACGTTTCCTTCTTGGGAGAAGAGCAATGGCCAACCTCAATGATAAAATAGTGAAGAGCAGAGACATCACACTGGAAACAAAGGTCCGCAGAGTAAAAGCAATGGTATTCCCCATAGTAACCTATGGATGCGAGAGCTGGACCATAAGGAAGGCTGAGCGAAGGAAGAGAGACGCTTTTGAACTCTGGTGTTGGAGGAAAATCCTGAGAGTGCCTTGGACCACAAGAAGATCCAACCAGTCCATCCTCCAGGAAATAATGCCCAGCTGCTCACTGGAGGGAAGGATACTAGAGGCAAAGATGAAGTATTTTGGCCACATCATGAGAAGACAGAAAAGCTTTTAATTATGTGTAGGCATTGAATTGTTGCCAATTTGTACGCCGCCCTGAGTCCCTTCGGGTGAGAAGGGCGGGATATAAATGTTGTAAATAAATAAATAAATAAAAGCTTGGAAAAGATCATGATGCTGGGGAAAATGGAAGGAAAAAGGAAGAGAGGCCGACCAAGGGCAAGATGGATGGATGGTATCCTTGAACTGGGGGCAGTGACGGCCGACAGGGAACTCTGGCGTGGACTGGTCCATGAGGTCACGAAGAATTGGAGACGACTAAACGACTGAGCAGCAGCAGTCCATGTCAAATCAGGACACTTGCAAGGCAGAATCTCTCACAAAGAGAATGACACAGCACAGAACAAACAAAAGAAGTTTGTCATCTACTATTAACAGCATCCCTTCCTGTTAATCAATGAGGGAGGCAGAACTTGCATTGGGATGTGAAAAAATAATTACTTTCCAAGTGAGGGATTAAAATTGCTAGGCAATTGATAGATTAGACAAGACTTTCATGAGATGAGAAGGAAGAGGAAAAGAAGGAAGGAGGAGTGAAAATGCCACCAAATACAATCAGCAAATCGTGAGAGTTTGGAAAATGCTTCATCCCCTGGCATGATTTGGCTACAGAAGCTTTGGATTGACTCCGTGTACCTAATTTATGTGCATCACTTTCATGGAAGGCCTGCAATGCCTCTCAAAAGTAATATAGCCATGATGTAATGCTCCTCCGGCCTGATTTTTTCATTGTTATAGTCTTGACTGATGTGGTACTTACGGGAACCAAGTCTCTCTAAACAGCAAAAATGCTGAAACAATCTGTTGCAGCTGACATCCTTATAGCCTAGGCTCAGCTGAGCGAAAGTAAACATATTAGTGACATTTAAGATATGGTTATGATCTGATTTTCATATCTTGTAAAGACAAGCATTGCAATATTGCTCCTGGGGAGCATTCTAAGGCATCGGCTTCACACAGGGATACAAGAGTTCTAACCAGAAATAAGCAGTGGATTCTTTGTTAACGTGGTGGTGAACCTTCTCCATATTTCTGCCTGAAATTAAAAGATTTTAAGATCCGGAGGTCCTTTAAGGAATTGGGCTCATCACCAATGATCAACTCCTTCTTTTATTTGACACCTTTATTTATTTGTTTGCTTTTGTTGGCAGTGTATGTCTTTAAGTCATTTCTGATTTAAGGCAACCCAAAGGAAACCTTACCAAGGAGTTTCCTTGGCAGGATTTCTTGGAGTGGGTAGTACTGCCTTCTTCTAAGGCAGAGAGCGTATGACTTATTTGCAGTGCTTTAAATCATTTCTTAGGCAACCTTACCATGGGGTTTTCTTGGAAGATTTGTTCAGGGCGGTTTATCATTATCTTCTTCAAGACTGAGAGAGAGTGATTTCCCCAAGGTCACCCAAGGCCAAGTGTGGATGCAAACCTGGGCTCCTACAGCTCTTATTCACCCTCTACACTAGGCTGGCTTCCTTTACTTTATTCATCCTCTGACTTTTCCCACCAAAGGTTTTACTCTTTTAAAGTTGAGACTAAATTCAAGAGGGAAATACCAAGGAAACCTCCCACCATAAGGAATCCTAACAAGCTGGAAAGAGGTTCTTCAGCATACATCCAGATATGATACCTCAAGGATTCCTTATGGGGGAACCTAGACGTTTTCATTAACTTATAATGGATATTTATCAGAACTGGCCCTATCATTAGGTAGAGTAAGGTAAAGTGAGAAGAACCCCTCAGCTTCTCCTGATAAGCTACAAACAAACCAGTCTTAGAGAACAGAGACCTGGTAGTCATACTATCTGTGTTCTTCTAGGGCAGTGGTTCTCAATCTTTGGTCAGGCAGGTGTTTTGGTCTTCAGCTCTCAGAAAAGCCAACCAGCTTACCAGCTGTCAGGAACTTGTGAAGTCCAAAAGACCTGGAGAACCAAAGGTTGGGAACCACCGTTCTACAGTAAACCATAACCCCCTCCTTGTTCCTCCTTGTGGTTTTTATATCCTGTTTCCCCAAAAATAAGACATCCCCAGAAAATAAGACCTAGTAGAGGTTTTGCTGAATTGCTAAATATAAGGCCTACCCCGAAAGTAAAACCTATCAAAGTTTTTGTTTAGAAGCATGCCTGTCAAACAGAACACCAGAGCATGCAGGATCGGTAAATGTATGTACCATAGATTGTTGTATATGAAAATAATGGTAGTAACAAGAAATTCTTGATAGGATTCACAGTTTATGTTGGTTTGTGATGACAACTACTGTACAGTATATAATGTTCATTTTTTGTTCAACAATAAATGTGAATTCTTCTTCATGGAAAAACCTGAAAATAAAACCTAGTGCATCTTTGGGAGCAAAAATTAATATAAGACACTGTCCTATTTTCGGGTAACACAGTATATAGGGAATAAATTCTTCGTCTATTGCTTGTTGCTATTGTTATTGCTGTTGTTCATCCTACTATGATTGCATTCAGTTTGTTACAGTTGATTCTGCATTATTCTCCACGGTTTTTCACATTGAGGACATAGGTTTCCAGATAGAAGGTGGTCACAACAAGGATTTGCTTGACATGTCTTCCTCTTGGCATATTTCTTCCTTTATTGATACCTCTTCAAAATCTATAGCACTGTTGGTAACAGCTGTACCAAGCTGTACTATATACCCCTCTTGTTAACAGGTAACCATTCAGTCCCCATAGAAATCCTGTTCCAAATTGAGTTCATTGCTGCGATGTCATAATGAATGGAAGGGGTTGCTGGGAATTAAAGGGGCCTGATGCTTCCCCAAGTAACCTCAAATGGCTGCTCTCCACCATCCAACCACCAAAAAAATTCAATGGTTTTACTCCCAAATGTTCTCTAGGAAATCCAGAGTAATTTTACTATGTTCTTTTCCCAGGACATTTTGGACTCTTGTGAACCTGTAGAAGCAAAATTGTAGTCTTAAAATGGCCTGGGGAGTCCCAAAACATGACAAAATATATTTTACCATAGCATTACGAGCACCAGCATACAGCACCATTAATTGATTTATTGCTTTTGTATGCTGCATTTCTCCTAGAGCAAGCTCCAAGGCAGATTATCTATCTATAAGTGAGTAAGTAACAAAAAGACTATTATCAAACAACTTTTTCCCATTAAAAATGGCAGAAGGCACTCTGATTTGTACCACTACAATAACTGTTTTGTTCTCTTCTTAGCATTCACCAGCTAATCAATTGTCCAATCCAAACAAAGGTGCTCACCATATCTGGTGTATCTCCATCCAATCGAAACAAAGATTCAATGGATACTTCTGGAACATGGCCATACAGCCCAGAAAACACACAACAACCCTGTGATTCCAGCCATGAAAGCCTTCAACAACACATCAAAACAAAGATCTTTTGCTGTGAATTCACCCACTGTCCACTTGAAGTCTTGTGGCAGCTTGTCATCTACTGTGCACTGACTAGGAGCCATATTTTCTCTGCTGGATATCTGCTAAGGTTAGTATGAGTCACCTCTATCCATGTCTCATAGGATAAAAGTGCTGGTGCTCTCTTTATCTTATATATATTCCAGTGGCATTTTGCCCAGACTTTAATCCAGGTCTCTCAACAAGGCAGGAATACATGCATTCTAATATACTGAACTTCCTAAAATAGTTCCTATGCTATATCTTATACTCAGAGATTTTATTATATTTTTTATATTACATTCAACACTTCATATGCATATTCTATGGCTGCAAGGTTGGCAACTGAATATATCTGGTCTATAACAATAAAGATTCACTATAAGCCCCCCAATGGCAAAGTGGGTTAAACCACTGAGCTGCTGAACTTGCTGACCGAAAGGTTGGTGGTTCGAGTCTAGGGAACGGGGTGAACTCCCACTGTTAGTCCCAGCTTCTGTCAGCTTAGCAGTTCGAAAACATGCAAATGTGAGTACATCAATAGATACCGCTCCAGCAGGAAGGTAACAGCACTCCATGCAGCCATGCAAGCCACATGACCTTTGAGGTGTCTACGGACAATGCCAGCTCTTCAGCTTAGAAATGGAGATGAGCACCAACCCCCAGAGTGGGACACGACTAGACTTAATGTCAGGGGAAAACCTTTACCTTTACCTTATAAGATCCTGCATTGTACTTGAGTAGGATATTCATGTAGTTACACAACTTCATGTTGTGCTACAACACCATTCTGCTGAATACCAACATTGTGAAAGTGATACGGGAACTGCTAGTGTGGCCTGCTCTGATTGGGACAAACCAACAATACTACATAACTAGTCAGTGCCTTATATATTGGGATTGCAGGAATCACCACTGAGCTTTCCGCATTGCATATATTAGGATTGCTGTACAACTAGTTGTCAGGGCTATTCAGACAATTATTGAATGGTGAGTCAATACATTATTAAATCCGATTCATTCAATGGTTCTATATGTATTAAGATGAACAAGACAAGATAATTTAGAGTTATATGAAATCATAACACTTGTGAACATCACTAATATAACCGTTAAGTTGGTATATCTGTTATCTATGAACCATGCAAACATACTAGCTTTCAGTTATTTATTTTTCTTACAGAGGGTGGTCTCCCAGAATATGAGTGGCTTCTAACATGCCATTTAAAAAGTAATTTAAATCATTACATTTAGCAATATTAGCTTTTTAAAATTATGTTACAAAATTACTTTTGCATAACAAAAAAGTAAAAGCTATTTAGTTTAAAAATGTAACTAGAAATAAAATCCACTATTTTAGGGAGTCTTTGAACTGTAGCTGAGTGATTACATTAAAAGTAATTCCTCAGATTCTGCTCATTTGCTCTTTCTTTCTAGTTCAAATACATTTACGAAACAATGCTTTGTTATTTCAAAGCTCCTTCTGTAGCTTCAAGACATAGATCTAGGTTTTAATAGAAAACATATTTAACAGTGGATATGTAGCAAAATGTCATAAATCCAAATGTACCTTTTTTACAGTATGTATGTTATGGATGGGAGAGAAATAACTAACCCTGACAGAATCCTTTTGCAGCATTTCTTGACAAATCTAAGATATATCCTAGCTCCTACAATGTGTATCCAAAAAGAACAGACAGGCAGATGACAGCAAGGTAAGAATCTGAGCTATAAAACAAGACAACCTCTTTTGCTATCTTACTTGTTGCTTTTCTTCTTTTACTTTCATAGTGAATAACATATTGTCATAGATACAGTAAGAAGATGCCTCCTCTTCATTTCAGAGTATGGAAACAGACTCATTGAAAAAAATATTTGTTTACAAGCTTGAACATTAATTTCTTATTCACTTTCATAGGCATCCATGCCAAAATCTACTGAGCTGGATGAAAAATAGCATAGAATTCAATCAAATCCGCAAAAATCAAACCCACAAATGTTTATCTGCAGAAAGAAAGAAAAGCAGAGAAGGTCAACACATAACTATCCCATTGAATCAATTCATTTCATTTAGTTGGGACTATCAATAGGATTCAGGTCTCAATAAATCAGTGGTTCTCAACCTGTGGGTCCCCAGATATTTTGGTCTTCAACTCCCAGAAATCCTAACAGCTGGTAAACTGGCTGGGATTTATGGGAGTTGTAGACCAAAAACATCTGGGGGCCCACAGGTTGAGAACCACGGCAATAAATGAAAAACATCAATTACAGTGTTTTGCTTTCAGTTTGCTCAGCAGTTTTGATTCTGACATATAGTTCTGCAACCACATAGCAATTCCCATAAAAATAACAAAACAGTTATAAATGGAAGTAGTTCCTCACCCATAGATCACACAGAAACATGGAATTGTGGACTTGGATGAGAAAATCTATTGTCTAAGATACTAGTCAGAAAAAGGAAACACGTGTCCTTTCAGACATTGTGAAGGAAATGGATATGGTCCTCAAGTGTGAACATCTATCACGGAATACCAAAGCCAGGATTGTCCATACATGGTATTTCATAGTATTTCTAGTATTTCATATACTTCACAATCTCTGAGGATGCTTGCCATAGATGTGGGCTAAATGTCTGGAGACAATACTTCTGGAAAATGGACATACTGCCTGGAAAACACACAACAACCCTGTGATCCTGGTCATGAAAGCCTTCGACAACATATTTCTAGTTTCTATGTAAAACTGAAATAAATGGACAGTAAAGAAAGTGGACAAGAAGAAAAGTCATTTGAAATATGGTGCTGTAGGAGAGTTCTATAGATACAATGGAGTGCCAAAATCAGAAGTATATGGACTCAAGAGCAAATCAATCCTGAACTCTCCATAAAAGCTAAAAGGGCTATGCAGAGACTACTGATATTTTGAACATATCAAGAGATGACATAACTCATTAGAAAGGACAACAATGTTTGGTAGAGTGGGAGGAATTAGAAAAAGAGGAAGACCACATTGCAAGTGGATGGGCTCCATCAGGGAAGTTACAGAGTCCCTAGGTTTTCAAGACTGGTATTTTGGAGGCCTCTCAGTTAGATTGGACTATTGCAATGCTCTATACATGGGACTGCCCTTGAAGACGGCCTGGAAACTTCAATTGGTCCAGCGCTTGGCAACCAGATTATTAACTGGAGCGAATTACAAGGAATCATAGAATCATAGAATCATAGAATAGTAGAGTTGGAAGAGACCTCATGGGCCATCTAGTCCAACCCCCCACTAAGAAGCAGGAAATCTCATTCAAAGCACCCCCGACAGATGGCTATCCAGCCTCTGCTTAAAAGCCTCCAAGGAAGGAGCCTCCACCACAGTCTGGGGGAGAGAGTTCCACTGCCGAACAGCCCTCACAGTGAGGAAGTTCTTCCTGATGTTCAGGTGGAATCTCCTTTCCTGTAGTTTGAAGCCATTGTTCCGTGTTCTAGTCTGCAGGGCAGCAGAAAACAAGCTTGCTCCCTCCTCCCTATGACTTCCCCTCACATATTTGTACATGGCTATCATGTCTCCTCTCAGCCTTCTCTTCTGCAGGCTAAACATGCCCAGCTCTTTAAGCCTCTCCTCATAGGGCTTGTTCTCCAGACCCTTAATCATTTTAGTTGCCCTCCTCTGGACGCTTTCCAGCTTGTCAACATTTCCCTTCAACTGTGGTGCCCAAAATTGGACACAGTATTCCAGGTGTGGTCTGACCAAGGCAGAATAGAGGGGGAGCATGACTTCCCTGAATCTAGACGCTATTCCCCTATTGATGCAGGCCAAAGTCCCATTGGCTTTTTTAGCTGCCGCATCACATTGTAGGCTCATGTTTAACTTGTTGTCCACGAGGACTCCAAGGTCTTTTTCGCACACACTGCTGTCAAGCCAGGTGTGCCCCATTCTGTATCTTTGATTTCCATTTTTTCTGCCGAAGTGAAGTATCTTGCATTTGTCCCTGTTGAACTTCATTTTGTTAGTTTCAGCCCTTCTCTCTAGTCTGTCAAGATCATTTTGAATTCTGCTCCTTTCTTCTGGAGTGTTAGTGTTAGCGGTCAACCACCCTGTTTAAGGAGCTCCATTGGCTGCTGTTTATCTTCCGAGCCCAATTCAGGTGCTGGTTATCACCTACAAAGCCCTTAATGGTTTGGGACCCACCTACCTTCATGACCATATTTCCCCCTATGAACCTGCACAGCCTCTTTGTTCGTCGGGGGAGGCCATCCTCTCGCTCCCACCACCTTCATAATCGTGGTTGGTGGGGACGAGGGAGATAGCCTTCTCCATGGTGGCTCTCTGGCTCTGGAACTCTCTCCCCAGGGAGATTAGGCAAACCCCTACCCTCCTAAGTTTTAGGAAGAGCCTGAAAACTTGGCTCTTCCAACAGGCTTTTGGTGAATGATCCTCGCCCTTATGTTTAGGGTTCTTCTGGTGGATCAACAATATCTCTGTTGCACTTTATTCTATTCCTTTAGTTGGAAACAGTTCTCATGTTTACCTCATTCTAAGACCCTAACCACGACCACAGTCTCAGGTTATTTACCTCCTCCTCCAGTTTACATTCCTCACTGTATGCACTTTCTCCGGCCCAGTTCATTTTTATGAGCTTTCCCAGGTTTTTATCTAATTATGTATTATTGCAAATGTGATTTTAATATGTTTTATCGATTTGTTTTTATATTGTTGTGTCTTTTACAGTGTTTGTAACTACCTGGGCTTGTCCCCATGTGAGCCGTCCTGAGTCCCTTTGGGGAGATGGAGGCAGGATATAAAAATAAAGTTGTTGTTGCTATTATTATTATTATTATTATTATTATTATTATTATTATTTTTTATTTTTTTTTTTGAAACACAACAAGGTGATTCCACAGCAGGCACTCTGCTGGCTGTTGTATTAGATCATATGTAGGACATTTCCCAAGTGTCTAGGACTGTGTGATGTATCGGCGAATAATACATGCAGATCCCAGTAAGGTGGCCTTTTCCAGTTGGCAGATGGTAATTTTGTCAGCGCCGATTGTGTTTAAGTGCAGGCCAAGGTCTTTAGGCACTGCACCCAGTGTGCTGATCACCACTGGGACCACCTTGACTGGCTTGTGCCAGAATCTTTGCAATTCAATCTTTAAATCCTCATATCATGTCAGCTTTTCCAGTTGTTTTTCTTCAATCCTGCTGTCCCCTGGGATTACAACATCGACAATCCATACTTTGTTTTTAACAAATAATAACAAATTATTATTATTATTATTATTATTATTATTATTATTATTAGTCATAGGTTTGCTCTAAGTTGAAGTCAAATAGGTAACAATGGATCACAGCAAAATAATGTGTATCCTTTCAGTTGTTGTTAGACTGCCATGTTTTTCCACAAGTGGCTATGACAGACAGCTCAAGCTGAAAGGAGCTGTAGTCAAATAACATCTGGAGGGCCCACTCCTTTCCTTAAAGAAATTGTTAATGTCTTCATATTAAAATGTAAAGCCAACTTTTCTAAATAAACATGCATATGCATACATGCGCAGAGCACAATTTAGGTCTGATTACTCATTCCCCCTGCATGGACTTCATAATCAATGTCTCCCAGTAGGGAACATGTACTGTAGTTGCTTTCATGACATGTTTTATTCACTGCCAATGTATTTTTCTTAACAAGTCAAAGAGAAGTAGGCATACGTGGGACTGAAGCCCAGAACATCTTATCTAACCCAGTTATTTGACCATCTTTGAAATATATTCCTTGAAAGAGAAATACACTCTGTGTTACCAACTCACACCCCATCATCTCTGTTTGTACAGGCTATCATTTCTAGACATGTAATCAGGAGTTGTATGTCTCACTTGAAATATGTCAACATTTCCATCCCATGGAGTCCGTTTGAAACAATCCCATTCTTCCATTATTTTCACTATTGCGTGTTCTTTTTTTGCTGTCCCCTGAGGGGGCAGACAATTTTCACACATTTTAAGTCAGTCAAAGGCTTTAGAGAATTAAAACATTGTTATATTTGCGGTGGCCAAATGAATGAAAAGACATCAGGGGTGAGGGAAGAGAACAAGGCTAGGGCCATATACTGTGGACATGCACTGTTGGTTGAGTATTCATTTTATGAGCTTATAATATTGAATTGTCACTGTTTGACATATGTATCTCTGTGAAGAATTGGACACCCTTGCTCTAAAATTTCCACACAATAAATAACATTGAACAGCTCTTCCAGTGCTTGGCATTCTTTAGTCTAGCAAAGCTGATAGTTGCTCAGTTGTTCTTCAGGTTGTGACACACATTGTCAGAAACTCTACTTGCTAAGATTTATTCAAAAGAGATTTACTAAGCTTTCCTCTTAGGTTGAGAGTATGACTTACCCAAAGTCACACAGTTCCCTTGGTTGAGTATGGATTTTAACTAAATATGATTATTCCACATAAAACATACACATGCAGTCACTTCTCTTGGGGAACTTGTGCAACTAGGTACTGGCCTTGGTCTTCATGAGACTTCATTCCTGACTTTTAGGCTAATCTAAATGATTCCCAATATTACTTTGCATTGCCTAGCCTTGAAATCAAGTAACTAGGTATTGTATGCATTTCAGATTTCAAATAAACAGGTACTGTATGTCTTATATATTACAGAACTCACAGTGCCAATTATTTGCATTAGGATTAATTTTCACTGTCAGGAATGAAAAATGGGCACCACATAAGTAAATATTTTGGAGCATAGCATACACTTATCTTCTAGTGGATCTGACTCTCGGCCCTACTAGTTCCAAGTTTCTACATTATCTATTCAGTTATTCCAGTGGTTCTCAGCCTTCTTTTGACCAGGGACCACTTTGACCAGGAGCCACTTTGACTAGGGATCACTTTCCAACATTAGAACCAAAAGGGTTACAAATCAGTTTTTGGTCAACTTTAGATTTGGTTTGGTTTTTTGGGGTGCTGATTCAGAAAATTGTATTGGATAGACCACATCAGCTTTAGTTTCTGGTACAGAACATATGTCATCCAGCAGTTGCCATCTGCTCACCCACAGAAAACCAATTTTAATAATCTAGAGCTGATGTGGTCTATCTAATGCAATGGTCAATTCTGCAGAAAGGAGTGGAAATAAAACAAAGAAAGAAAGAGGAAGGGGGTTTGTGCCAGATTTTCATTCTCATGGCCCACTGGGTTATTCCCCACACTGATTGTTGTTTTTAAAATAGTTTATTTCACATAGTTTAATAAAACATTCTACAGACATTGGTAATTTTTATTGAAAACAAACCAAATATCTGCATTTGAGCAGATCAGGCAATATAGCTATTTCCAGTATGTAGAAGGAGTAAAGGGAGAGAGAGATGCAGAAACTAATTTAACATCATGAAGATGGTGGAATGCACATGGCTACAAACAAAGTTGACAACACCACAATAGTAATAATTTCATACCACACAGTTACAGCACTTTGATTCCACTCTAACTGCCATGGTTCTAGCCTGTGCTAGTAGTTTGCTGAGGGTTTCCTAGGATGGAGCCATGGCCATTAAACTGGAATCAAAGGACTGTAACTCTGCAGTGTGAAAGGCTCCTTGATTTTAAAGGGTTCTGCATCTTGAATAGTGCCCATAAAATGTTGCCATTATATACAGAATAGGCCTGTTGAAGCTCAACATGGATTCACTGCTCCAAAGCAACATACCCACCAGCAGCTTCTGGATACAAAGACTTTTAAGAGTAAAATGCTGAAAACTCTCTACCTGATTGGGTGAAAATGTCAGTTTTGGGTTTTTTTTCATCCTATTTATGAAGAAGTCTGTGCATGTGAAAAACTCTTATTAATGAAACAAAACTAATGACATATTCAATCAGCCAGTCAGGATCCACAACATAATGATGACATGATTTGGAGGTGATTAGGGAAGGCACTTGTCTCTGCTAACATTAGTGTTCTCAAGTAGCATCATGAGAATATTTGAAATGCACAAAATATTATGCACTGATTTAAAAACCACACAAATGGGGGGAGTCACACAGATGGCCGGACCCATCACTAGACTGCCTTGAGTCCCCACAGGTGAGAAAGGTGGGGTAAAAATGTTGTAAATGAATAAAATAAATAGAATAAACACAGTCATTCTAAACCCCAGCATAGGAGCTGACAGGTGCACTATATAGGGTCATCCTCTTGCACTAAGTCTATACATGATGCATCTGATGTACATTGGTTGACAAATGAGCATCATTTCTGGAAGTTCAACCTGGTTACGTCATGACAAATACATTACTTGACTAGCTCAACAACATCTGGAACGATAGATATAGAGGATTTGGTCCAAAGCTTTTATAGAAACAGTTTAGCAGGTCCTT
This sequence comes from Anolis carolinensis, assembly GCF_035594765.1. NCBI lineage: Eukaryota > Metazoa > Chordata > Lepidosauria > Squamata > Anolidae > Anolis > Anolis carolinensis. Next base: position 13,887,270 of record NC_085843.1, read on the forward strand.
GACCCATCGACTAGAAGCTGAGCACTTGAATTAAATCTTGATGGAATCAAGACAAGAAAACAGCAGAAAATAGATGAACAGCACTCTAGGGAAAATAAGCCAGATATTTGTTTCAGCACCATAGACAGCACAAGGGTAGAAGAAGGTACAGTTAGCAAAAATTGGCTAAAGAGCAAAAAAGACATAATGAGGCCAGCACCAGAGCTTAGAAAAATTACTTTTTTGGACTACAACTCTGAGAACAATCCAGGCAAGATATTTTGCCCAAGAAACTGGCTTTTCTCTCTCTTTTCAACCTTATATGGCTTCCACATTCATTCCAAATCCGGCTTCTATTTTGCCCAGCACCAAATCAGACCTTTTCTGTGGGGAGTGAATTATGACATGGACAATTATTGATAAATTCACAGAAAAGGGGAAAAAACACATAAACTGGAATGCAATAATACTTAGGGGGCAAGTGGCTCCTTAAAAACCTATGGAGGCATTGGTTGGAGCTAAGGTAACAGTCCTACCATTTTCTCCTGAATGAGAACATGAAGCTGTGGGACCTTGAGCAAAATTATGAAGGAAACCAACAGAGATGTTTGTAGTAAAAGGAACTGTCAGGCCCAGATAGTTTTCAGCCCCACATATTCACAGCACTGGTCAAGATGGACAAGCATTCTTCTGAAGCAGCAGCAACATATGGAGCTTTCAACTTTATATTAATAGAAAGAAAGTCTGCATGAATAGAAGTTATTTAAAAGACATGGCACAATTTAGAGAATAGAGAATTCATGACCCTTATAGCACAGATGTCATGATTGTTGTAAACAAGTAGACTTTCTCAGGGTAGGCAGTTTCAAAATTATTCTCACTATCCATGGTGTTGACCCTGAACACAGTCCTTGCACTTGCAGCAATTAGCAAAATGCAAGTGAGACAGATGAAAACATGGATCCAGAGATTTTAACACAAAAAATAACTTCATCTGTAATGCTCATGAAATTAGAACTAGAAGACAAAATACTTGAATATGTTTTTGTACCCAACAGCAGGGAATGGCTGCCATCAACATGAAAATAGATGAAAACACAGTCCTTAAGCAAAGCCTAGAAACATCTAAAACCTCCACAAACACCTTTAATTATGTTAATTCAGGGGTCCAGAACATGTCAACACTTGAAAAATTTTATTTTTCTTTCCACATCTCCAGGTTACAATATATATATTAATTCCACATTGTTGACTCATAGCCATGAAGAGTCATCCCCAGCACAGACAGAAAGAAAAAGAAACCCAGCCAAACAACAGGTAGTCAGAATCATTTGGTGCCAATCTAATTAATAACACCGTTGGCCTTTCATGTAAGCTCTGCGCATTGTATTTTAGGAGGAGTGACAGCATGGGGCACTTTTTAGTAAAAGCCCAGTTAATGAGCAATTTTCTGTGGAGAATAAAACAGGAATTACTGTATGTATAAGTGGTAATCACTACCACCACGATCAACCAATGATAACTCAAATGTTACGTTTCTCTTTTCATGGATGTAAAATCAAATTGGATGGCAGATCAAAATACAGCTACCACACAATTTTGCAAAAGTCAAACATTTCAAGGCTATTCTAACAGTTCTCTGCTTGACTGCTACTACTTTTCTGATGAATGGGAGGAAATGGCAGGTGGGGTATTATACATGTTTTTTGAGCATTGGTACATTGTTTCTTTTTTGCTTGGTACCTACCAAAGGCTTTGTGCACAGAAATCACATAACACAAACATTTCAATCCTATAAATATTTATTCAGAAGTCAGGATCTAGACTAGACCTAATTCAGTTCAAGGGAATGTAACATAAGATTATATATGTAATGTGCGTTTTTCCCATGAACCAAATCACACCACAAAAGACATAGTCATCTAATCTATGTCTTTCAATTAAAAAAACCTAGAAAAATAAAGTCCAAATTACAGAGGATAAAGAGCCGTTCTCCCCCTGGCTGCCAGTCAGAACGGTAGGCCCCGCCCCCTTTAGGCCTCGCTCACTTCGTGTCCTAGCAACCACCTCAGCCACAATAGCTGAGGGTTCACTTAGGCCTCTTCCATACTGCCTATAAAATACAGATTATCTGATTTGAACTGGATTATATGGCAGTGTAGATTCAAGGCCCTTCCACATAGCTATATAACCCAAAATGCCAAGGTAGATAATCCACAGTATCTGCTTTGAACTGGATTATCTTGAGTCCACACTGCCATTTAATACAGTTCAATTTGGATTTTTTCACCGTTGTGTAGAAGGGCCATCATATAGTCCAGTGCAAAGTAAATAATATAAGATTATAAATATAATATAAAAATTACTGGTATAATAAAACAGAACAATATAATCTCTAAAATCAGGAGAGTAAATAAAGAACCACACTCTGAAAATGGGAATTCCACACAGGAAACAATCAGGGCCAGCTAACACCTCCCAACAAAGAATTCTGCCAGGGAGGAAGCTGAGGAGGGAGAAAAGTACTGTGTATTATCAGAGTTATTATTATTATTATTATTATTATTATTATTATTATTATTATTATTATTATTATTATTATTATGTTGCTGTGAACCATGAAAATCAACACAATCTGTTTCCAAGTATTAAAAAACTCTAAAATCAGAACAGTAAATAAAGAACAACACTCTGAAAACAGGGGGATTGCAGACAGGAAACAATCAAGGCCAGCTTACACTTCCCACCAAAAGATTCCCCCAGGGAGGAAGCAGCCAGGCTTTGAAGCTGAAAGGCCATTACATGCTAATCATTCTGGCTAATTGCAGCATTCATACTTGCCTCCAACAGACAAAAAAAAGGAAAACCAGAAATATTGTATATTCATAAGCTTTAGGAAATAACATATACTAACTACCACCCTGAGTCCCCTCGGGGAGAAGGGCGGGGTAGAAATATTGGAAATAAATAAATAAATACCACCAATTCCTCAATACTTTATTTCCCATACCACTGCACATTTCCACAGCAACACGTGGATGGCACAGGTAGTATATAATAAATAATAATAAAACTTTATTTATATACCGCCCTATCTCCTCAAGGGACTCAGGGTGGTTTCCAACATAGCAAGAAAACCATACAACAACTTAAAAACCATACAAATAAACATAATACAATAATGAACATAAGTACACAAAACATACAAAACAAGCAATTAACCACAGAATTAAGAACTAATAGCAAAATACTCCCATCAATGGGCCAAGATACAGATATGGAAAACTCGATCCAGATGTCCTTTTCCCAAGCTTTGCCCATTTTCCCTTTTCCTTTTTGTGGACTGAAGATTATCTGAGTTGATGTTTATGACTTGATACATGTTTAATATGTCCTGCAAATGTTTTGATGTGCCCAGATTCTAATGCAGCAGCCTCAGCTCTAGGGGTTAGTCCGAAATGCAATCCATTGAGTCAGATCTTAATGATAGGCAACCCCTTTGATTCAAATAGATCTATTCTAGTTGGGAATAACAATATAATTTAGGCCATGAAATTTTGTAAGATTCATAAAGATTTTTCAAAATATAATGCCATGATGTATATTATATCATGACTATAATATCTGTAATTCCAAACTACCAGAGATTATGGGTGGGGTTTATGGAATATATAGTCCCAGACATCTTGAGAGCACCAGGTTGACAACCACTGGCATAAACCATTCACAAGCATGTCTCAACAGCTGCAGATCTAGTCCTCCATATCTGCTCAGGATATCTTTTGTGACACAGGCTATAGATCAATGGTGCCCAACATTTGGGCCTCCAGGTGTTTTGGACTTCAGCTCCCAACAGTTCCTAACAGTTGGTAAACTGGCTAGGATTTCTGGGAGTTGAAGTCCAAAACACTTGGAGGCCCAAAGGTTGGGAACCATTGCTATAGATGCTCGACCTAATAATAGAAGCCTATAAAGACAGCCTATGACATACTGACATCAATTTTCATCCAGTGGTGCAGAAGCAACATACAATACTACAAAACAAGCAAAAAGTAACAATGATATTTTAAGAAGCACAAGAACTTTCTTGTGTAGTGCCATGAGACAAGAATATCAGATCCAAGAACAACCCTTTCTATATGCATTTATTAACTAGCAATTCCTAAACGGTATTCCAACTGGGTATACTAATGGTCTGGGAGAGAGGCTAGATTTTCCATTGAAAATCTAAGGTGCCATGTTGGGTGCATCCACTTCTCTGTGCCCATTGAATCAGAGAAATTCAGTACAGCATTGATCGTCTTTCTCTTAACCATATATGGACTATGACATCATCCCACAGAAGGGCTGCAATCAGGATTCCCTTATGCAATCAATGCTACCTCTGACAAACATCAGGAAATCCCAGAAAACATCGTATCATTCTTTAGATCCTTAATCAGTGAGTAAAAGAGACTGTGCCAAGAGCTACTGCTAGCTACAGATGAACACAGCTATTTCTTTGGATATTTTATCTATAATTTCAAAACAGATTCCCATTGTTCAAGCACTAATTCGGAAAACGTATATAGGGGTACAGACATATGTTTGTATAAGCCTACTCTAGGGTGATAACACCCTACAGGAAACCCATTGGATCAATTATTGAGTGTAACGCAAAATCCCATTGCTTCAGTAGCTTTACTATAGTTACAATTAGTGATTGGATTTAGTCGATGTACATTTATGGGAATAAAGCATGACTCTGATTGAGAAAAATGTCCTCTGATGACTGGAAACAGAATATGAATGCTATTTCCATTTATTAACTTTGGTTTTTACATTTAGTTAGATAACTTTAAAACCTTAATGCATTTAACACTGAAGTGAAAAAGTTAATTACTGACACAGTAAAAATGCAACAGTCTTTGTCACATACCCAAAGGATGCTTCCTTTTTGATTTAGAGTTCCTTTTCTCTACATTATGTTAATAATGTTTATTTAAGCAAGGTTATTTTAAAGAAGAAGCACAGACAGTCTAAATGTTTTGCATACAAATTCTTCTCACAATTCTACCTAGTACATGTATCTGGCATATACAATTTGATTTAATCATCCTGATTTTCAGTATCTACATGTTGTCGTTAATGTCAGGAAATCAATGAACGCTGACATTTATCCATCATTTTTTAAAAGAGCTGAACTAAGTTCAGAAAAATGTTAAAGTGTTAAGAGTTATCATCAAATTGCAAAAGTTATTGTCTCAGTGTCATCCCAGTTTTTATCATTCACCAGTAAAGGACATTTAGCATATTATGATAGGGATACAACTCAAATAGAAGACTTGTTGGAAGGAAACAAAATATTCTGAATGCTTCCACTGAAATTTGTAACATCTTATTAATAAATGTTAGCATTCATCAACAACATATATACAACTGAATACTTATCCCATTTGGTTGAATATGTGATTATTTTCATTAGAAAAAGGAAACAAGCATAGAGATCAAAACTGCAAATGCAAGTTGTTCGAGCTATACTTCTGTTCCCATATATCATAGTGTTCTCAAAGTGAACTGTATGGGGAATGCATATAAAATGACTGGGAATTACATACATTCATATAAAGCCATGGAAAATGGCCAGATTGACAAGTGATTATATTAAACCACAGGTATAAATATACATATACAGTTATATAATCAATATACACAGATTTATTTGCCCATGCATATTGACAGGGAGAATGCCCAAGAGCCAATCTATCTAGCAGATGTAAAGACTGTGTTCAGTCAGTTCCCATTCTCTGGAACATATGCATACTGCACAGGTGAATGCCCATAACCCTAGATGAAGTTCACCGATGTCAAAAAATAAATATAGAGTTCCTTGCCTTGTGGACATCCACCAGTGAATGTTACTGATGACATTTAGGTGACAGACAGCCTTCCCTGGTTGACCCCATGAATTTTCAGACTTCCAGAATACTTACCAGGGGCTGTCGACATTTATGCATTCACCTCATTTCAGTCTTTCTATGGACCCTATCAATCTGAAACCAGCCCCTGGCAAAATTCATCAGCTGAACCAGTTCACCCATACTAGCTTTGTCATCAGTTCAAAACACATGGGTAGAAAAAAAAAACCCCCAAACTTTCTCATGAAGGCAAGTTAAGATTGGAGGAAGCAAAAGAAGACCCTTTACAAATCCTTGCCCGACTCATCCTCCTGGTATTCTTCGATGTGAGTTTGCACCCACACATACACTTCTAGACATAACGGGAACACCGACGACAATAGCTCCCCAATAGGTTGACAGAAGACTAATTCATTTAAATTATGCAACTCCATTCTCCAAAGCAGGCTGGCCCAATTATTCAGCTTTCATCAGCTGAGCGCAAGTGTCAATGATCTTTTCAGCTTGGCTCGTCCTCCGCTAGGGAACCCATTTGCCAACTTTTACCTTAAAGTTGAGAGGAACCGGGGACAGATTAATTAAGCAAAGCCGACACATGTTAATACAGCTGGTGAAAGCATCTTAACCATGAGCACAGGACTTAGAAAGCAAAAAGGATTCCTTCCTTAAGCATCTGGAGATAGGGAGGGGATAGTGGGGGTACATGCTGCTTCCCACCCCTTTCCAACATACTGCTCCCATCTCTGGACATTCGTCTAGTATCCGGGCTGTCTGCATTTTGTGACAAGTTGGAAGTGGATGGTGCTGAGTCTAGCTTCAGCAGACAGATCTCTGTTTTTTCCAGACAGATCATTAGCAAGAAAACAAGCAAACTCCTTTCACTGGAGGGGATGAGGAGAAGCCAAGGCGAATGCATTCTGATTTATATGCCTGAAACCAAAAAAGGCAAAACTGACAGAGAAGCGGAGAGCCTCAGAGCCTCGTCCCCGGCCTACTGGGAGCTTGATGAAACAAAACCGAGTTGAACCACGCACACATGCACACACACTAATACCTAGCATATAATTCTGCAAAGCAGGAGTCAAGCCCGACGCGCAAATGGCTACACCCGAAAGATCATTAAACCCTGGCGCATGAAAACACGCTTCTCCAATTAAGGCAGGCAGACACCATAAAACAAAGGCTCCACAACCACCTGTGATAATAGCCTTGTTCAAAGCAGCATTTCCAAAGTAACAAGCAATACAAGGTAGACATTTTTTGCAGCCGGCTTTTTGGCTTTCATGGTTTTTGTTTGACTGCTGTTAAAACATAGCAAGAGAGATATATAAAGAAAGGAAAGAAAGACAGACAGTTCTGCCGAATAGCTGTCTCTCGCCACCTCTTACCTTCACGTTAGTCCGGAGTGCACAGTAACATGCAAAAAACATTGCAGTAAACAAGGAGCATATGGACCAGGACGCAGCTTCTCTGCTCTGCACAAACCATATACCACATACACACACACGATCCTCAGCATGTGCCTACTAAAGAAGCATTCATTCTCTCTCTGTCAGTTTCAAATGCATTGATCTCTGGGCTTTTTTGGCTCCCCCCGGACTAGAGGAAAGACATGTCTTGAAGGCACTGAATGAAAGCTACACGTCTCCTCTTGCCTGCCTATACGGCGGCGCATGATGCTGCCCAGCTATGGCAATTAGGAGAGATTTCGGCAGCTGCAACTTAAGGGACTTCAGTGGCTGTGCATTCCAGCATTTTTGAAAATCAGTGTGGAAATGAAACCGGGAGCGAGGGAGGGGGAGAGAGCCAAAGAGGAGGAGGAAGACAATGACGGTGAAGATGAGAAGGAGGAGGAGGTGAAGGAAGAAGAGTCGCTCCCCAAAGGGGGAGAAGAGGTGAGGATTTCAAACTGTCATACGCTGGATTCCTTATGCTTAGAAAAAAGGCATGGAGATTCCGGCTTCCTTTTGCAATGTTTTACAAATGGAATTAATATGATGTCTTGTGAGGAAGGAGGGGGAGGAAGGGGGAAGGGAAACGAAATGAAGTCTCTCTTCTATTCTGAGATTTACAGTCTTGCCTCGCTGGGGAGGCAGCCTCCCTTTGAATGGAGTCCATGACAGATCCAACATGTTCTACTTTACAAAGACAGGGTCTGCTTTAGGGACAGGACTGATTTGTCTTAAAGACCACTCCTTTGGATTCAGGAGTCTAATCTTTTGTGAACTGGGATAATAGCCCATTTCTTCTCTGTCCTTCAGCAAGTTGAGGAAACAGGATGGTTATGAAAGAAGGTGGGCATTGGGGTGGGAGCTGGGCGTGGGTGTGACTTTTAAATGTTATGTGTGAGTTTTTTTAAAAAAGCACGAGGCAAAAGGTAAAAGACACAAGCCAAATTCATGCCTCCTCTCAGCAACTCTGAATGGATCATGTTGTGACATCTGCTAGGAAATGTCATAGCTCAGCCAAGTGGGAAAACCCTTCTTTCACATGGCAAGCTAGTTCTTGCTTGGTTGGAGATTTGGGTGCAAGCGAGTGGTGTGTTGCATGATTAAGTGCCCCTCTGTATCAAAAATAATTATTATTTGCTCGTAGAACCAGAGGGTGTTGGTCTTTTTTTTTTTCATGTCAGGAGCAACCGGAGTTGCTTCTGGAGTGAGAGAATTGTCCGTCTGCAAGGACGTTGCCCAGGGGACGCCCGGATGTTTTGATGTTTTTACCATCCTTGTGGGAAGCTTCTCTCATGTCCCCGCATGGAGCTGGAGCTGATAGAGGGAACTCATCCGTGCTCTCCCCAGGTGGGATTCGAACCTGGAAGCCTTCAGGTCAGCAACCCAACCTTCAAGTCACAAGGCTTTTATTCCCTAGGCCACCAGAGGCTGTGTTGGTGTGAAACCTTGATATTTAGATGTCAATGTGAAGGGGGTTTTGCAAAACTATTTTTGACTTTTCCTGGATCTATATTACCAAATAATACAGTTTAAGCAGCATTGAACTGCATTATATGGGCATACACTGACCATATAATGCTGTTTAAAATGCTTTATTTGGCAGTGTAGGTGGATCCAACCCCTGAAAGTAAACGCATTTCATCACACAAGTGGTATAATTCAAGCATATGTTTATTGCACTCTTGTGGAAGAGGAATGGGCCACTACAGAGCAGGTGAAGCCCATCCAATCATCCACTCACACTGTCATGGTCTGGCACACTGGAAGTCGTGGGACATCACTTCTGTCCACCATTTTGGCCTATTTCCCCCAACAAAGATGGAGAGATTCAGAAGCAAGGGGGAACCCCTGCATTTGCTAATGGTTGGGGATACTTTTGACCACTTTTAGGGCCAATTGGTTTCCAGACAAAATACAAAGTGTTGGTTTTAACTTTTAAAAGCCCTACATGGATTGGGTCCAGGTTGCCTACAGGATCACCTGTATAATTAGGTCTTCTATGGGGCGGCTACTCCAGCCTGCCAGAACCTGACTGGCAGCTATCACCTAGACGGTTCATTCGCCACCCTAAGAGTGTGGAATGATCTGTTGGAAGAGCTTCGACAGCTAGATCAGCTATTATTTATTTATTTCCGATATTTCTACCCCGCCCTTTTCCCCGAGGGGACTCAGGGCGGTTTACACAGCTATCTGAATTTAAAATACATTTGAAGACCTATATCTTCCAGGAGGTCTACCCAACCAGTTTTAACCTTTCATCTTAAGTTTAATCTTTGTTCTGTGTATTTTAATATGCATTTTGTAATAATATGTTTTAATATGCGTATTTTACATAAAGTTTTTAGATGACTGTGTGTTTTAGCAATGTTGTAAACTGCCGCTAGCCATGAGGAGAGGCTGGTAAGAAACATAATTATTATTATTATCATTATTATTATTGACGCAATGACATAGTCTGACACAGCAAACAAGATAGATATGCTGGATTTCATATCACAAGTCGAACACTTCCCAAGCGTTTAGGACTGTGTGATGTATTTTCGGATGATGCGTGCAGATCCCGGTAGGGTGGCCTTTTGCAGTTGACAGATCGTAATTTTGTCAATGTCTATTTTTTCCAAATGCCGGTTGAGATCTTTTGGCATGGCACTCATTGTTGTTGTTGTTGTTGTTGTTGTTGTTGCTGCTGCTGCTGCTGCTGCTGTTGTTGTTATTATTATTATTATTATTATTATTATTATTATTATTATTATTTGTGTGTCTTCAACTTGTTTCTAATTTATGGTGAACCTAAGATGGGGTTCACTGAAGTTAAAGCTGTGACTTGGCTAGAGCCAGCCAATTGGTTTCTCTGCCAAGGGAGCCTTGTTTGACCTCATACCTGCACTTTTTTCGCTGGCTAGAAAATACCATTCCTTTGAAACAAGTATTTAGCCTTTAACTGCTTGGGATTGTTGTTGTTGTTGTGCGCTTTTAAATCATTGCAAGCCTATGGCAATCCAAAGGTTACCTATCACAGGGTTTTCGTGGCATGATTTGTCTGGAAGACGTTTGTCATTGTCTTCCCTTAAGGCTGAGAGAGACTTCCAAGCCTCACCAAGGATTTGAACTCTGATATCCAAAATCATACCCCAAAGTCGTAATTCAGTGCTCAAACCACTTCACCATGTCAGGCCATACAGTCTATCAATTCTCTGTCACTTTCTTGGAGAGGAAAAGAGGGGAAGTCCAAAGTAATGAATCTACTGGGGATTCAACCTCCTTGCCATCAACAAAACCTACCAAAGGTGGATTTCCAAAATAGCCTTGAGAAATAAAAGCATAAAAAAGATTTCTCTCCCCCACTTATCACCCCGCTGCATTAACACACCCACTGCAGCAGATTTCGCAGAAGACATAGAGTGGTAACATTTGGCGTCAACCTTTCCTATCAGTGCCTGACAAACTGAGCAGGATAAGCATAACTTAATCATATCTGCCAATGGCTTTAGGATTTCTTCAAACACGAAGCCGTTACATCAGCCCCTGCAAATACAATGAAGAAGCTAAAGCTGTGAAAGGGAGAAAAACCCCTTCGTGGAATTTAAAGAAGAACTGACAGGGAAAGACGTGGTGGTGGGAGATGCAGTTTCTTGAACTTCTCTCCAGAAGAGGGTTTTGACTCGGAAAATGTTGCCAGTCCCAAAGGAAGAGCTATTCTTAGTCTATCCTTGCTTGTGCCATTTTTTTTAAAAGGGTGAGTAAACAAACCATGTTTAAAGCATGTTGCCTAGGCAGTACCCATTCACAGCCCCTTAATAGGATTCCCATCACTCACTCTTTCAGGGGACGAAATACAAGGTAAGGGTATGAACATTTTGCTTGGTTCATTTTTTTTTTCATAACAAGAACTTACCAAAATGTATGTGTTTCCTCCTAAGCAGGGCAGAAAGAACTGGAGAGAAACTGAAACTGGCAGATTTATCCTTCCAAGCAGAGGGCACTGAAAGGTAAGCTCTTAAAAGGCTGGGCTGAAATCCCTGTGTATTCAAGCATGTGCCGGATGCAAAATCAAAGTTGCCAAATCTTTGCTTTGTTATCATCATGAATACCTCATTTTACCTGCTACACAGCAAGCAGGTAATGCCTAATCTGGGCATGACTTTCACTCTTAAATATGGCCAGTGTGCAAATCAGTGAGCCTTTTGTTCAGGTTTTTTTTATATAAGCAGGACTTTTAACATTTACATATGTTTTCATACAAAGAATAGAAAAAACTTGAGATTCAAGTAGGAAAGAAATTTGCCCAAACTAATAACACAGCATGGCTCCCTGAACTGAGAATTTCCCACCCTCTTTTTAACACAAATATATGCATGGATGGTCAATTCATAATAGCTGGCTTAAGTTACACAAGTCATATGGAGTGAGTTATTGGCCACGATGCAATAAACTTATTCAACTGGCTTAAGTGCATTCTAGACAGTGGAAATAATGCTGCTATGGTTCAATACCATGGAATCATGAGAGTTGTAGCTTGGTGATGCACTAGCACTCTTTGACAGAGAAGGCTAAATACCTTGTAATACTACAACTCTCATGATTCCATAGCATTTAGTCATAGCCATTAAAAGTGGTGTCAAGTTGCATTAATTTTATAGTGTAGGTGTATCCTAGGTCATCCTTTTCCTTGAAGAGCTAGGCATTGCAAGATCCTCCAGCATGATTCTATATTCTAGAAAGTCTGGTAAACATCTGAAGAGGGCACTTCTCTGGGTACCACCACTACTCTGGCATGATTCTAGGGTCAATTTCCTGGAGGACCTAGAAAATATCTGAAGACATATCATGGAATCATAGAATTGAAAGAGACCTCATGGGACACGCAGTCCAACCCCATTCTGCCAAGAAGCAGGAAAATTGCAATCAAAGCACTCCCAACAGATGGCCATTCAGCCTCTGTTTAATAGTCTCCAAAGAAGGAGTCTCCACCACACTCCGGGGCAGAGAGTTCCACTGCTGAACAGCTCTCACAGTGAGGATGTTCTTCCTCATGTTCAGGTGGAATTTCCTTTCCTGTAGTTTGAAGCCATTGTTCTGCATCTTAGTCTCCAGGGCAGCAGAAAACAAGCTTGCTCCCTCCTCCCCATGACGTCCCCTCATGGCCCTCATCATGCCTCCTCTCAGCCTGCAGACTAAACATGCCCAGCTCTTTCAGCCACTCCTCATAGGGCTTGTTCTTCAGACCCTTGATCATTTTAGTTGCCCTCCTCTGGACACATTCCAGCTTGTCAACACCTCCCTTCAATTGTGGTGTCCAGAACTGGACACAGTGTGATTCTAGGTGTGGTCTGACCAAGACAGAATGGAGGGGTAGCATGACTTCCCTGGATCTAGGCATTAGACTCCTATTTATGCAAGCCAAAATCCCATTGGCTTTTTCAGCTGCCGCATCACAGTGTTGGGTCATGTTTAACTTGTTGTCCACAAGGACTCCAATATTTTTTTCACACCTACTGCTATCGAGCCAGGCCTCCACCATTCTGTATCTTTGCATTTCCTTTTTTTCTGCCTAAGTGGAGTATTCTGCATTTGTCTCTGTTGAACTTTATTTGTTAGTTTTCGCCCATCATCTCTAATCTGTTAAGATCGTTTTGAATTCTGCTCCTGACTTCTGGAGTATTGGCTATCCTTCCCAATTTGGTGTCGTCTGCAAACTTGATCATCATGCCTTCTAACCCATCATCTAAATCATCAATAAATTTGTCAGACTGAATATTTTGTCAGACATGAGTAAATGCAACTGCAGTTACCAGTTGACAAATATATGGGGGTCACACTGTACTGTTAAAAGTGCTATAACCAAGCAAGATGGAGGTGGTATTGGCTATGGGTTCCTATGAACCAGAAGCAGGTGTATAGTGTTTCTGGCTGTATGTTTACTCCAGCTGAAGCAACATTTTTGCATTTTTTAGATTCTCCTGCATTTAGAGAAAGAAAAAATATTCAAGAATATATTTAAATGGTTGAAACATGTTTTTCAACACTAATAAGGAGAATCTTGGAATGAGGAGAATCTTCCATGCCCAGGCTTTATTTTGCAGTTCAAGACTTATGCTGTACAAAATGAATACTTCGCTCAGAAAAATAGCTTTTTGGAACAGGAAGCAGAATTTTCTGTGCAGAAAAAGCTGGTTTCATGCACAAAAAATTCAATTTCCCATGCAAAAGCAAAATTCAAAATGTAAACAACTGTTAAAAAAATCTGAATGATTTAAAATACTTTCTTGCAGCATGAAGAAATTTGCTGAAAGTCCTTTTGGCTTGAAGTGAGGCTGGAATCATTAATCAATTTACTAGCTTCAGTGGTTGCCCATTCATTCCTGAACTCAATTGGAGGTTCCAGTTGGGCAGTCAAAGCCCACCTCCCCCCCCCCCCAAGGCTGGGAGTACAATATTCCCAGAATCACCTTCCTCCATTGTTGTTTTAAGTATTTATATGCTCCCCTATATCCAAAGATCACAAAGATCTCAAGATTCCAAATGCCTAAATACTTTTTCAAATACAAAACAATTTAAAGCATTCAACATTTCTTTGAAATGTAAAACAATGAATAATATTGCTTTACAAAAACATGACCCTGTCTACCAATTTAGTTCAATGGACCAGCAGGACTGATGACCTGAAGGCTGGGTTGCTGACCTGAAGGTTGCTGGTTCGAATCCAATCTGGGGAGAGCGCGGATGAGTTCTCTCTATCAGCTCCAGCTCCCCATGCATGGACATGAGAGAAGCCTCCCACAAGGATGGTAAAAACATTTAAAAAATCCAGGTGTCCCTTGGGCAATATCCTTGCAGACAGCCAATTCTCTTACATCAGAAGCGACTTGTAGTTTCTCAAGTCGACTCTGACATAAAAAAAAAATTAGTTCAGTTTCTGGTTTTGATCTTCTTTCCTCCTATCTTAAAAAATTGGGAGGCAGAAATGTAGGACAGAAGTGTTTTGGTGATAGCACCCACATTTTTCAACAGTGTCTCCAGGGAGGACTACTTAGCCCTATTATAGCTTGCTTTTAGCTTTACTACGGAAAGTGTTTTCACTACCTATTTAAGCTTGAGTTTTTAGTGCTGCTACTGCCATTTATGTGGATGAAGTTTTTAGTTTTTACTGGAGTGCTCAATCATTTTTAGTAGTAGGTTTTGAGTTGTTCTTAATTATCCAGTGTTGCTTTTTTAAATGCTATCCACTGAGCATTTGTTTACAAGGCTGAAGTTTGTTCTTTTATTGACTAGCATATGGTGAAGTTACTGCAAAAGCGGTGGCACCATGGCATCATTTTTTTTAATTGCAAGTGACCCTTGCCTGGAAGAATATACTCAAAGAGACTAATTCAAAAAGCAGAAGGTAAACAAATAATGCAAGAGAAGAGGGCATGAGTGCTGGAGAAAAGCCTGGGGGTAACCTCTACCAGAAGACAAAGAAGAAAATCACAATAGAAAAGATTGCTCACATGACTAGGCATTCTTTCTGTCTATCAAAATGGCACGACTTCACACTTTTTTTTTTCTAAATGCCCAATATGTTTCTATAGAGTTTCTGGTTACATGAAAATTGCACTGACACTGTTAAGATGTCAGAAAATAACTGAGAGTCCAAAGGCTCCTTATCTCTTACAAGAATAAAAATGTCAAAAATTGTAGAAATTACTTAAGTAACACTCATAGATTCATGGAATCATACAGTTGGAAGAGATCACACAGGTCATCTAGTCCAATGAAGCCATGGTGGCATAATGGGTTAAACCCTTGTGAATGCTGACCTGAATGTTGGGTTGCCAACCTGAAGGTTGCCGGTTTAATCTGCGAGATGGGATGAGCTTCTATTTGTCAGCTCTAGCTTGTGGGGACATGAGAGAAGCCTCTCACTAACACATCCAGGCATCCTCTGGGCAACGTCTCTGTAGATGGCCAATTCTCTCACACCAGAATTGACTTGCAGAATGTTCTCAAGTCGCTTCTGACATGATAAAAAATCTAGTCCAATCTCCTGTAATGCAGGAAAAGCACAATCAAAGCACCTCCAACAGATAACCATCCAGCCTCTGTTTAAAAGCCTCCAAAGAAGGAGCTTCCACCACACCCTGAGACAGTAAGTTCCACCAATGAACATTTCTTTCAGTCAGGAGGTTCTTCCTAATGTTCAGGTGGAACCTCCTTTCCTGCAATTGAAACCCATTGCTCTGAGTCTGGAGAAGAGAGGAATGTGAAGGGAAACCACCACATGCAGAAAGAATTAATTTCCAAATAAGCTTCAGTCACTTAAAAATGGAGACCAAGCCAAAGTTTCCCTCACCCTGAGTCAAACCTGAGCACAAATTTCCATGTAAGAGAGCTCAGTAGTCAGCCAATGAACCTAACCATTTGCATTGCCTCCTGGCAAGGGGAGAGATGGAGGAGTAATCAAAAACCTGCCAAGTAACACGACTTGACTGCAATCACTGCAATGAGTCACAATAACTAATGCTAATTTGTTGTGGTTTTAGTATAGAACATCTTCTGGGCAAAGAAACCTATAGCCCTCGAGATAAGATTGGACTTCAGATACTAACTGTCTTGGCCAATGCAGATGGTGAGCAGATATGATGAGAACTGTAGTCCAGCACCATCAGGTGGACATGATATATCAGTTATAGCCCGACACCGATAGGTTCACACATTCCTCATTTATGCTGTGAACCATGCAGCTACCAGCAATGCTGCACAGCACGTACAAAACAAAGTGAGAATATTGGGGTCACCAAGCCACACTGAATCCTTTTTACAAATAAGATGCTCCATTTCAAATGCAGATGTGAACGCAGAGAGGAATCTCTCCCTGTTCACATTTCACTTTCTTTGAGGCATCAATGTCTCCTCTTTTCTGCCCAAAAGGAATGCCCTCCTTTTCCTCCCCCAAAGAAGACCCAGAGTCGCCCTGACTGGTCGATTCCACGTGGTTCATTATTTTGACTGCCTCTGGCAGGTTAGAGTCCACTGCAGGGAAAGAATCTGCCAGACTTGCTGGAAATAGCAAAGCAACACAACCCCCCGGGGCTTCTTCCTTTCAAGGACCTAAGAGAGGATAGAGCCGCTCTGCAGAAAACATGTCACTGCACACACAAAAAGTAGGTTAGGTATGAACTAAATTGGAGGCACAGAGAAGGGAGAAAAATCTTTCAACCCTCCTGCCGGAAATACACTGACAAGTTAATGTGGGCATACTAAGGAAAGCAGAAGACGGCAACACAAAAATGAGAAATCAGAGCACAGAGAAGTTGCAATGCTGTTGGGGCTGGTGGTGGTTCAGGGTGTGGAAGCTGCCTTCCAAAACATTATGCCTCCAAGTTCAGTTAGCAATAAACATTCAGAGGTATGTGGTATGGTCACTGGCAAACATTGTCAAGGTGGAACAGTTCTGCATCAAAGATCCCCTCCAGATGGGCAGAGGAGACGCCAGTTTGCTATCTTGATCAACAGGTAAACAGACCCTTGTGACTTACAGGATGGGGAGGAAGTTTCAGGCACTACTTCATTAAACAACTGATCTAAAATTTTGGCTCCTGTATATTATATTCTGGTACCTCAAAAATTGGGGCCCCTAACACAATGTGTTAAAGTGCTGAGCTGCTGAACTTGTGGACCAAAAGTGCCAGGTTCAAATCCCGGGAGCGGAATGAGTGCCCGCTGTTAGCCCCAGCTCCTGCCAACCTAGCAGTTCGAAAACATGCAAATGTGAGTAGATCAATAGGTACCGCTCCAGCGGGAAGGTAATGGCGCTCCATGCAGTCATGCCGGCCACATGACCTTGGAGGTGTCTATGGACAATGCTGGCTCTTCGGCTTAGAAATGGAGATGACCACCAGCCCCCAGAGTCAGACATGACTGGATTTAATGTCAGAGGAAACCTTTACCTTTTTACCTCAAAAATTACCCCTCCTAAATCTAAATGTTTTCATAATTTGAGAATTGTTTTTGGGAGACTAAGAAACTTCATTGGTTGAGAAAGTGTAATTGCAGTAGATGCCAAAAATCACTCTAAACAACAATCTTCATTCCAGTTTTACAATATGGACATTAAGAGCATTTGCAGAAGAGCATTGCTGTCCTGCTTTTCTCCTGCCTCACAGCTCATCAAGTTACTTTGAACAAAGGAAGGAGACAGGCCACAGGGAAGGTACTCCAGATCCTGTTGACATGTCTTTTCCATCTGTCCAGGACTGGGACAACTACTTTCCTGATGCAATATGGACCACTCTTCTTCCTCAATGGACATCATATCTATTACATCCATTCCCTGCTAGGGCACGGCAGGGAATTGCATTGCTTCCAGCTTTTGCTGAACTACAGCTTTCAGCATTCTTCATCACTGGGTGTACTAGATAGATCTGCTGAAAGTTGCAGCCCCAAAACATCTGGATTGTGAGTCTATTCCTTTCATCTACATCCATCTACATCTCCACATCTTTTCCCTGAAAATTACTCCGTCTAGGACAATGGTTCCCAACCTTCTTTTGACCAGGGCCCACTTTGACCAGGGCCCACTTGACCGGGGCCCACTTAGACCAGGGACCACTCTCCAACATTAGTACCAAAAGGGTTTCAAATCAGTTTTTGGTCAACTTTAGATTCAGCTTGGTTATTTGGGGTGCTGTTTTGGAAAATTGCATTGGATAAATCACATTAGCTCTGGTGTCTGATACAGAACATATGCCATCCAGTAGTTGCCATCTGCTCGCCCACAGAAAACCATATTTAATAATCTAGAGTTGATGTGGTCTACCCAGTGCAATGGTCAGTTCTGCGGAAAGGAGTGGAAATAAAATTAATAAAATAAATGAAGATGAAGGAGGTTTGCTGACCGAATTTTTGTTCTCAGCCGTGGTCCACAGGTTGCAAACCATTGGTCTAGGAGAATAGAGCCCCTAGTGGCACAGTGGGTTAAATCACTGAGATGCTGAACTTTCTGACCGAAAGGTCGGTGGTTCAAATCCAGGGAGCAGGGTGAGCTCCTGCTGTTAGCCTCAGCTTCTACCAACCTAGCAGTTTGAAAACATGCAAATGTGAGTAGATCAATAGGTACAGGTACAGCCGGAGATAACGGCACTCAATGCAGTCATGCCGGCCACATGAACTTGGAAGTGTCTACTGACAACATCGGCTCTTTGTCTTAGAAATGGAGAATCCAATCCCCAGAGTCGAACACGACCAGACTTAATATCAGGGGAAAACTTTTACTTACCTAGGAGAATGGAAGGACATTTTGTAAATACTCTCCGTGGTTTTCAGAAGCATTCCAAAAGAATACTACAAGCAGCTCCAATCATTATGAGCATTTGATGTGAATTCTTGCAAAACATCAAAACCCTTCTGGGCTGAGCAACAGGGAGCTCATTGCATCCCTGCACTTTAACCAACTGAAAACATAGTGCACCATATGAATGTGAAATAGCTCAAATCCAGGAGAAGAATGCCAATGCAAGTTGAAGCAGATTATGAGAAGCAAAGGAACAGCAAAACTTTTTTTGCCAGATCCTGCAGATGCTTTTTCAGTTTTTCGGGAAAACATCAATCCCACTGGATGACTTGTAAATCATATCCAGTTTCGGGACTTTTGCAAGTAGACCTTTGGGCATACGATAGCACATAAATATACACAAGGTAACATGTGAATGCACATTATATAGCAATTTAGCTATGGGTTGTTGTTAGCTATATCCAATGACCATTGATCCACAGATGTTACACTATTCAGTAAGGAAGTTGCATAACTCCATCAACGAATGCTTATATTACACTAAACAAACTAGGGTTTTAGCCCAGAGTCTGTTGCCACCACAAGTATATTTCTGACTCACAACATGTGTATTTGAAGTGAGTATAGTATGATAGTTTGAGTGGAGTTTATGAATTTTGGGAGTCCACAATTTGAATCCCTTCTTGGCCATAGAAATCCATTGGGTGAACTTGGGCAAACTATACTCTCTCAACCTCACATCATTATTGGGGTGAGTAAAATGTTGTGTTCTATAGGCTGGTGGATTGCAGTTTCCAGCATTGGTTAAACTGGGTAGGACTGTTAGAAGGTGCACTTTCAGAACATCTGAAGTCTAGATTTTACACACTCCATATACATATATGTGTGAACACACATGAACTGCTACACCATTCCACCACCAAAAACACTGCCCCTTTGTGTGCATGGTAGGTGGATCAGCTCTTTCTTGTGCCTAAGACCCAAAGAAATTACTGGAAAAGGCTAGTGACAGCCATATAATCAAATGATTGGGCCTGGGGTACATTATCGATACTGAAGTGAGCAATAATATCACTCTATTCAGTTGTGGTCAGATCTCATCTAGAATAGTGTCCAGTTCTGGGCTTCACAATACAAGGATACTGACAAGCAAGAGCATGTCCAAAAAGGATGACCAAGACAGTAAAAGAAAACAAACACTATGAGGCAAAGCTTAGGGAGTCGGATATGATCAAGATGAAGAAGACACGCCTAAGAGATGATGTGATCATCATTTTTCAATATTTGAAGGCATGTCAAGTAGAAGATGGAGCAAGCCTTTTTTCAGTTGCTCCAGAAACTAGGACATGAATAAGTAGATGCAAATTAAAAGAAAGAAAGATTCCACCAAAGCATTAGGAAGATGTTCCTAATGGTTTCAGCTATTTAGCGGTGGACTAGATTGCTTCAGAGTGTGACATACTCTCCTTCTTTGGAGGGCTTTAAATAAAGTTTGGATGAGCATCTTTGAGAGTGTTTTAGTTCTATATTCCTGCATAGCAATGGTTGAACTGGATTGCCCTTTCAGTCCATTCTGATTCTGTGAAATGGAATTTAATGGCTCAGAGTCTGTACTTCTGACAGTCCCTGGCGGACCATGAATTACACCATATTGCAACTGAATGTATGGATTAGGCTTAATGAGTTCTGTTATAAGTCTACGCGTGGCCATGGAGAAGTAGAAGCTCTGGCCGGCAAGAGACTTAAAAAACTGTATTGAACTTATGTGATCTTGAATTTTATCAGAGAGTGGCTGAATAAATTATGTACATGACTTTTCCTGTCTGATCTTATATACACAGGCATTCTTAGCACTAGAATGTAAAGGTTGCTATGGCAAATCCATTTTCCCCTTGTATTTCAAAAGATTGGCAAATAACAAAAGGCCATCCTTTGTGGAGGCCTATTCATATTTATCCTCTTTATATTTTCTTTCCTTTGACATTCATCCCTTTCCAAAGCATTGCAAGTAACGCTTCTCCAATCTGATGCTCTCTAGATGCACTATACTACAGCCTCCACATGGTAATAGTCACAATAGTACAGGTTGAAGAACTCATATCCACAATTCTGAAATTTGAAATACCCTCAAATCTGAAATTGTCCACATGAGCAGCTGAAATAGTGACACCTTCAACACTGACGCTTGAAGCTCAGGTGTCAGCGGTGGCCAAGAGGACATTTACACAATTAAAGCTTGTGCCCCAGCTGCAACTGTACTTTGTGAAGTCTGACTTGGCCATGGTGGTCCACACCTTAGTTACCTGTAGATTGGATTACTGTAATGCTCTACGTAGTGCTGCCTTTGAAGACGACCTGGAAATTACAGTTGGTACAAGGTCAGCGGCCAGGTTATTAACTGGAGTGAACTACAAGATCACTCCAGGTAATACTGGTTGCCAATAAGTTTCCAGTCCCAATTCAAGGTGGGATTCAAAGCCCTAAATGGTTTGGGACATGCCTATCTTCACAGCCACATCCTCCCCTATGAACCCACGTGGGCTCTAATATCTGCTGGGGAGGCCCTTCTCTCGCTTTGACCTTCGTTTCAAGTGTGGTTGGTGGCGATGAGGGAGAGGGCCTTCTTGGTGGTGGCTCCCCGGCTCTGGAATTATCTCCCCAGGGAGCCACCCTGCCCACTTTTCATAAAGACCTAAAAATGTGGATGTTCCATTGGCCTTCAATTAAGCAGTTTATTAGATATTCAGCCCCAACTATAACTTACTATCAGCTCCTGCACTTTGTCACTGTCTCTTGTCCTATAGGTTTGGCATTTTGATTGACATGGCCCTTCTATCGCTAATTTATTATTGCCCTTGCACATTTCAACCAGCCCTGTCCAGAAGTTATATTGCACAAGCTCCTACCCTCCGAATTCCAGTACAGTAGAGTCTCACTAATCCAAGCTAAACGGGCCGGCAGAAGCTTGGATAAGCGAATATCTTGGATTATAAGGACTGATCAAGGAAAAGCCTATTAAACATCAAATTAGGTTATGATTTTACAAATTAAGCACCAAAACTTCATGTTATACAACAAATTTGACAGAAAAGGTAGTTCAATACGCAGTAATGTTATGTTGTAATTACTGTATTTACAAATTTAGCACCAAAATATCACGATATATTGGAAACATTGACTACAAAAATGGCTTGGATTATCCAGAGGCTTGGATTAGCGAGGCTTGGATTAGTGAGACTCTACTGTATTTATTACTGTTCAGGCTATTGATTGTTTGAAGATTGATTGTTTTATGTTGTTACAATGTTGTTAATTTTACTGATTCATGTTTTTAATCTATGTTTGATCTGGCTCGTCCCCATGTAAGCTGCCCTGAGTCCCTTCGGAGAGATGGAGGAGGGATACAAAAGTAAAGTTATTGTTATATTATTTGCTTTCTGATAATTCTGTGTCCAGAATTATGAGAAATTTTGTATAAAATTACCTATGTGTATAAGATGAATACAAAACATGAATTATGTGCTTAGACTTGGGTCCCACTTTCATAACCTATCATTATGTACATATATGCAAATGTTGGATGTTCCAAAACTAGGTGGAGGGGGAAATCCAAAATCCAGGACACTTCTGGTCCCAAACATTTTAAATAAAGGATATATTTATTTAAACTATATCTTGGGGTACAATAGATGCAAGCTGCTGGAACAACTGCACTCCACTGTTGAAGCACTTAACACCCATCATGCTGTTCTTTAACATGTTTGCATTTGATGCAATATTTTGAGTAAAAAGCACACAGTTTCCTTTAGAAGCGATTGCCTCTTGGTTAAAAATTTATATATTCTTTATGAACTGACTGTCAAGTAGGATTTCAGAACAAGACTCAGATGCAAGATCCATGAAAAGCTCTTAAAAACAGACATCACAAACACTAGAAAACAATCTCCCAATGCTAAGCCTGCTGCAATGGCCAAAACAATTAAAATTTCCTATGTAAGGAAATGTATGACACCAGCAGAATTTCAGTTATAAACTTACTGTGAAAACCTATGCATGCAGTCTTCTACATTCACTGGGATTGGGATTGTACAAGAAAGTAGAAAGATATAAATAAAAATGCTGGAGGACCTAGAGATTCCTAGAGATATCATATTAATCAAATCTGCAAATAACGAAATCCGGAAAAGTTAAACCAGAAAATATGGAGGACCGACTATACCTCTGCCCCCAAGAAAGTCAATCTGCAATGGGGCATCCCTCCAGAAAAATCTCTTTAAGCTTACAGCTTGCAGATATGTTTTTACATAATTCCAAGTGCTAGTACACAAAAATATTATTATTATTACTGCTATGACTACTATTACTCCATCCCACTTTCCTCTCCTAAAACAAGATCCAAGAAGCATCAATTTTCCATTTTCTGTTCCTCCTGCTGCTATGCAAATCTGGATCTTATGCTTTCAAGTGCACTTCCCTTGCACTCGAGTCCATAAAGTAACGGAATGAATTGTTAATTCACAATCATTTTATTAAGTAACATAAAATCTTGACACAAGCTATTATTTTTGCCAATTTCCAGAACAGCTGCACACATAAGCAGAATAAATCTGTGGTATATTAAGTTTGCTAAAATTGAATCAGGAGCTTTTAGCCTCCTAAGCATCCTGTCATCAAAAATAGCATTTTCCCATACTCAATTCAGTTGGAGCCAGAACATACTAAAGGATGTGGTCTGACCGATTTAAATCAGAAATCCCATACATACAAATACACATCTTACATAAAGCAATCAGTGACAGAGATCTTATGCTGGGGTTTCATGGTATAAATTTCTGTATACCATGCCTCTCCAATGTAAAGCAATGATTGTAGAATTGTGCATTAAATGCGCTATGAAGTCTTTGTGCCAAATGCTGAGCCAAGATAACAAATATATTATTAAAAGTGCCACCAAATCTGCAAATGCACCACCAAAACTGCAAATGCATCCATGTACAACGTGTATCCAAGTGCAAAGTGTATTTGCCTGCATTGTGACAAGGTATACACAACTCAGGTTCCATAGACATAAATTGAAAATGGCCATTCTCATCAAACAAAAATACCAAATGAAGTTTAACTGGAGGACATTGGATCCCAACATTTGCATTGGGTTCCATGTCTAATTATGCTCCCTGTTTTTGTTATGTTTTTTATGCAATGATGTTTGGAAGAGCATGGCTAAATGCCTGAAAAAACAGTAGGAAAATGTATTTCTTAAATGTTGGGAAACCTTTAGGAGAGGAATCTTGGACTGGCAACATTTTTTGCAAATTGAGACTGCTTTTATGAAAAATTCACATGTGATTGTATCACATTTCTGCACAGAATCTATTACTTCTGCAAAAAAATTATTTTCTGCATAAAAATGCTATTTCCAGTGCCAAAAATGCTTTTGTTGTGTGTGAAAATATCATACAAATTTTGTGAAAAACAAGTCTTCAAAAACTGTGCAGTTTTGCTTTCAGCAAAAAGAAAATTGATTCCTTCAAGTTTCCTTCATTAATCCCCTCAGGAAGAAAATTAGCAACTAATTACATCCCTTATATTCTATTAGCATTGAATTTTAGTATTTCTGCGATGTATTTTAATATACAGTAGAGTCTCACTTATCCAAGCTTCACTTATCCAAGGTTCTGTATTATCCAAGGCAGTCTGCCTTTTAGTAGTCATTGTTTTTGTAGTAAATGTTGCAATGTTTTTGGTGCTAAATTCGTAAATACAGTAATTACTACATAACATTACTGTGTATTGAACTGCTTTATCTGTCAATTTCTTGTAAAACATGTTTTGGTGCTTAATTTGTAATATCATAATGTAATTTTATGTTTAATAGGCCTTTTTCTTAATCCCTCCTTATTATCAAAGATTTTTGCTTATCCAAGGTTCTGCCGGCCCGTTTATCTTGGATAAGTGAGACTCTACTGTATGTATTTTATAGGAATATGTTTTATCTAGCTGCTTTAATAGAGTTGTACTCTGTGAGGAGAGGTGGGTAACAAATACGTTTTATTCTTGTTGCCCTTTCTGTTGTTGTTGTTGTTGTTGTTGTTGTTATGTGGAGCGTTAAGGAAACTTGGGCTGCAAAATTCTTCTAGCTTGTGCATTTTTCTCAATAATACATTCTGTCCACACTCTGTTACTGCTTAACTACATTCATCTCAGTTTTTCATATCTATGAAATGTTGAAAATTATGCTCCTTGTTCCCAGGAAGGCACATGAGTGAGGAAACATCCAACTCTTTCCCAGTAATTCAACACACACCTATCGGCATCTCCAACCATCGCCTCTATAGATAGGTTTTGTAGGGACTTTTGGTCCCTGCAGGATCAGGAAGAGCCATCAAACCTCCCACAATGATTGTAAAAGTGAACTATGATTCCAGGAAATCAAATCTAATTCTCCATAATTCAGAAATGGGATACTAATCACAGATACAGTCTCTTTCTCTTTCACCCAAAATTTCCTCATTCTCCTAAGAACCAGAGAAGGTGGCCAGGCTCTGAGATTTGGCAACCCTAATCATAGAACTCAGTGACTATAGACCACGGATGAAGCAACTTAGATACTACAGATGTTTAACCTAGAAATCTCATTGGTTCCACAAAATTTTTCCAATAGGAAAGAACCGTGGGATCAGGAAGAGAAAATATTAGATGTTCTCCATGCCTGCTATATAAGGTTTGTTGGATCATAATCTTCTGCTTCTGATGTCTAGGACTTTCTCTCTCTCTCTCTCTCTCTCTCTCTCTCTCTCTCTCTCTCTCTGGTCATTCACACAAATGCTGTTGTAATATCTGCAATTCATATTCTCAGTGAATTTGTGTCTCCATGGCAACTAATGGAGAAACCTCTGTGGATTTCCTAGGATGAAGCGTTCACCCCATAACTAGTGAGACGGTATTATGCCCATGTTATGGCTTATCTTTCTGCAACACTTTGTAGCTGAGAGAGGGGTCAGTGTTCATTTAAAATAAACCCAAGCACTGCCATTAACTCAATCTAAATTTTACTTAGTAAAGGGATACTACATATATGATATCTTTTCCAACTAGGAAACAAGACAGAGTTGTGTGTAAGAGAGGAGGAGATGCCATGGATTTAACTGACAAGCCCACATAAACTATTTATTGATTCACAGTAAGTGCTTTTCATATATGTATACTAGGAATACAAGGAATATTTGTCGATTTTCTTCTCTTCAGGTAGAAATTGTGTTTTGACAGATAGAAGCGCTCATCAGGAAAACATCCAACCATGATGAGATGTTTTGTAATTTGTGTTTTTAAAGAAAGAAAAAAGAAAAGAAAAGGTTTTTGTGCAACAAACCATACATGAAGTTTAAAGTAAAATTAACATTTCTGGGCAGAAGCATTTGGTGGAAAAGTTTTATCATAGCCATGAACTTTTCTCAACTATATGGCTCAGGTCAGGTTCATAGAATCATAGAATCATAGAATAGTAGAGTTGGAAGAGACCACATGGGCCATCCAGTCCAACCCCCTGCTAAGAAGCAGGAAATCGCATTCAAAGCACCCCCGACAGATGGCCATCCAGCCTCTGCTTAAAAGCCTCCAAAGAAGGAGCCTCCACCACGGCCCCGGGGAGAGAGTTCCACTGTTGAACAGCTCTCACAGTGAGGAAGTTCTTCCTGATGTTCAGGTGGAATCTCCTTTCCTGTAGTTTGAAGCCATTGTTCCGTGTCCTAGTCTGCAGGGCAGCAGAAAACAAGCTTGCTCCCTCCTCCCTTTGACTTCCCTAATTAATTTGAATTTGATTCAAATTAGTTAATTTGAATCAATAGATTGAAAATAAACATGCATGCTGCTAAAATTATACAAAAGATACATGTGTTCGCCTTCAAGTTATCTTTGACTAATGACCATACAATGAATCTAATTACAGTAGAGTCTCACTTATCCAACATAAACGGGCCAGCAGAACGTTGGATAAACGAATATGTTGGATAATAAGGAGAGATTAAGAAAAAGCCTATTAAACATCAAAATAGGTTATGATTTTACAAATTAAGCACCAAAATATCATGTTATACAACAAATTTGGCAGAAAAAGTAGTTCAATACACAGTAATGTTATGTTGTAATTACTGTATTTACAAATTTAGCACCAAAATATCATGATATATTGAAAACATTGACTACAAAAATGCATTGGATAATCCAGAACGTTGGATAAGCAAATGTTGGATAAGTGAGACTCTACTTTATTATTATTATTATTGTTATTATTATTATTATTATTACCATTATTATTATTATTATTATTATTATTATTATTATTATTTCTTATCTACCTCTCCTCACCACAAAGTGGGCTACAACATTGCTAAAACACATGATCATTTAAAAACACTCCGTAAAATACACATATTAATAATAATAATAATAATAATAATAATAATAATAATAATAATAATAAAACTTTATTTATACCCCGCCACCATCTCCCCAATGGGGACTCGGGGCGGCTTACATGGGGCCACGCCCAAAACAATACAATGTAAACAGCATATAAAAGAACAGCACAACACAATACAATAAACAATACAGTAAATAATATCCATTACAAAATAAAACAAGGAGACAATAAAAACAAGGGCAGACCACATGAACATTAAGTTAAAACTCGGGGTGAGAGAGACATAAAAATAAAAACCACAGCGAACAGGGTCATAAGGGAGTGGGGTATTCTGGAGGATAGCTATTAGGGGGAGCAACGGAAAAGAAATATAAAATGGTTACTCTCCAAAAGCACAGCGAAAGAGCCATGTTTTCAAGTCTTTCTTGAAGGCTGCTAGTGTGGGGGGCTTGCCTAATCTCTGCGGGCAGAGAATTCCACAATCGGGGGGCCACAGCAGAAAAGGCCCTCTCCCTTGTTCCCACAAGGCGGGTCTGGGATATCAGGAGTGGGGACAGGAGAGCTTCCCCTGATGAGCGAAGGGATCGTGTAGGCTTGTGATAGGAGATACGGTCACGAAGGTAGGTGGGTCCCAAACCGTTTAGGGCTTTATATGTGATGGTATACACCTTGAATTGGGACCGGAAAATAAAAGGCAATATTACAACATATTTCCATACAATACATATTAAAATGAACAAAATAAAGAGTAGACATAGAATTGAAATTTAAAATGTGTCATTACAACTGTCTGGGTAGGCATGCTAGAAGAGACAGGTCTTCACTTGTGTCTTAAATTGCGACAGCTGATCTAGCTTTCGAAGCTCTACCGACAGTCTTCTTAGGCAATGATACTGAGTCAGTCTGCATTGGCCATCCTCTGAATATAATCATCAGTGCTTCTTCTGCTTTAAAATGAGGGGAATTAGCAATATTTTCCCACTGTGTCAGAAACTGAGTCCTTGTTTGTATCCATTGCCTACAACAGTTCCTTTCTGGAACCTCTCTAGAGAAGGACAACCAAACTAGTAAAAGGTCTGCAAGTCAATGAGGAGTGGCTTAGGGAACGGAGTCTGTTTAACCTTGAGCAGAGAAGGTTTAAATACTTGAAAGGACATAATATTGAAGATGAAGCCAACTTCTTTCTTTTGTGAAGCTCCAAAGCAGCCTCACATTTTGGTGCATATGTGAACAGCTGTATTGGTTCTTGGAGAAATATAAGAGATCGTCCTCCATTCCCCCTCCTTTCCTCAAGTTGGGATCTGAAAACATAGATGTTCCAGCAAGCATTTGAGAATGACTTGTCCCAAGATATAAGTGCCTAGCACCTAAGTTGCCAGATAGTACTCTGTTCTCTGCACCTTATCCATTTCTCCAACCCTATGGTACATTGTTTTGCACTATCCCATGCCCAATGCTTTTATAGCCTGGTCACGCTCATTTTTGAAATTTATGGTCATTGGTTTTGTTGAACACTGTCTGATGGAGACTCAATATTGCTGTTTTTTCTCTTATGTTTAATTGTTTTAATATGGATAGTTGTATTTTATGATGTTCTTATTTTATTTTAGTGCTGGTTTTGTTTTTAATGGATTGTTTGCTTTTATGTCTATATGACTTTATGTCCCATATGTAAGCTGCCCTGAATCCTTTCGGGGAGATGATGGAGGGGTATAAGAATAAAGTTGTTGTGGTTATTATTATTATTATTATTATTATTATTATTATTATTATTATGTTGTTGTTGTTGTTGTTGTTGTTGTTGTTGTTGTTGTTGTTGTATGGGGACATTTGCTGTCATCACTGTGGTGACAAAAAATGTAAATATCCAGTAGGGGCAAATTGGATTTGGTCCAACTGGATAGTCAGGACTTTACTCCCACCACTTCTGCAGTTCAGGCATGGAATGGTGAAAACAACATGGCAGAATATGAACCCCGGATTTTGTGGTTCATAGAGATGGACACTAAGACATGGAACATTGGGTTCAAACTAAAGGAAAAGAGGTGCCACCTGTTTTGGTTCAGTCTGATGATGATGAAAGGGGGTTTGGGGAACAGCAGTTCGTTTCAGGAAATGTGGAGCTGCAGTTTGTCACAGGGAATGTTGTTGACAGGTGGACAACAGGTCAAGGCAGGTGGATTCAGGAGCTGAGGATGGCTTGGGAAAACAGACGGAAGAGAATGTGGAAAGTTCTCAGTCGAGCAAAGATAAGGATGACCTTCTACAGGAGTCTGAAAATTGTCAACAAAGCTCGGATGGGATTGAGGGGGGTGAATGCTTGTTAGACAGAGATTCCAGATTAAAGTTGAGATCAGGCCTCTGTTGCAGTGTGAGAATTGCAGGCAGACGTGGAGAAACAAGAGTGCACAGGAATGTGTTTATGTCTTGCAAGGAGGGTTAAAAGAGATGTAATTTGGGAAAGATTCCAGTCAGAGCAACCTCACTTTTGGAGAATCAACTCTTGCCTTGTCTATGCCTAGAATCTGTGTTTGGATTACTTTTGAAGCTCATGTATTTATGTTACCTTGGATTTACTGTGCTATTTTTGGGATTTTGGACTAATATCTATGAAATCATTGAACTGTGTTTAAGGGTTGCACTTGCAATTGGTTTTTACTTATTATTCTGCTTTTTAATAAATTTTGCTATCTTTCTTCAATAATCTGAAAAGACTTAACCCTGCTGTGGTGGAGTTTGTGTGTTGGAGCAAGGTGAACCAGTGCTGAGGTGTGACACCACCTAAAATTTGGCAGGATATTATTATGACTATTACTATTAATAGTATTTATGTCCTGCATTATCTCTCTTAAAAGGAACCCAAAATGGCTGCCTTGGAGAGTGGTGGAATCTCTTTCTCTGGAGGTTTTTAGATGGCTATCTGTCAAGAG
Source organism: Anolis carolinensis (assembly GCF_035594765.1). Lineage (NCBI taxonomy): Eukaryota > Metazoa > Chordata > Lepidosauria > Squamata > Anolidae > Anolis > Anolis carolinensis. The sequence goes on from NC_085843.1 coordinate 13,917,218, forward strand.
TGCTTTGATTATGAATAGCAAGGAGTAGAACTGGATGGCCCTTGGGGTCTCTTCCAACTCTATGATTCTATGATTTCCTAAGAAACTCATGAGGGACAGGCAATTCGAGGACTCCAGAGCCTGGCAGCTACGAGTTTATCCATGGACTACCACTTTCAGTATCACTGGCATACATCACCGGAATTTCTTGACAGTCCTCTACCAAATTCAAAAGTCAGATGGGATCTAGTGCATTCAGGATATTTATACCAGTTTAAATACAATTAAACTGCCAATAAAAATTTTAAAAGCATATTCAGTAATAAGCAACTAATAGGCAGTATAGCACATTATTCCATTTCCTCGTATACAATGCCCAAAGACCTATCAAAACAAAATGGTCGCTTTTGTATAAAACCCAGGATTTTTTTGTGGAAAAAAAGGTGGTGTATGTAAACATGCTTCCTGCAGATAGGCCTTAAAAGAGAAGCTGTCTTGTGCAAAGCAGGACACAGAAACAATTTAACAAAGTTATCTGTGTGGAACTTTGAGGGCTACCCAATTTATTGTGATTTGAATTTTCAATGAGCTTCCCCCCACCAGTAATTACACATTTCTGAAGGCTCTTCAAATGTTTAGTTATTCCCGAGCAGCCTGTGCTCCCCTGATTTTAATGAGAAAAGCATAAATATTCTTTTGCTTAAATATATTCAGCAAAACATAACTGCCTGATGCTATCTACAGCTCAAAAACATCCTTGCGCAGCTGCAGAATGAGGAAATATCAAACGTACCCAGTGTTTTGCATGCTAATAGCTGTGATTCTATTTGACCCTGGCAAAATATGAAGTTCCACCGGTGTCATACATGGAGGTCCCAAACTCTAAAGCACAACGAATCCCTCCTTGAGCTAAAAGGGAGGAAGCCAATGGAGGGCAGAACTTTGGAAGAACAACTTGTGAACTGAGCTTTGATTTGTATTTGATGTGGACTTTTTTAGGATTATAAAACTCATGTATTGCAATCATTCGAGAGTTGGGCATAGTAGTTATGTTGGGAAGCAGGCAATGAGGACATTGTCCTTGTGCCGTCCGCCGGACAGTAAGAAACTATAAAACTGAAACGTGCTGTCCTTTATCCGGGCGAACTGCAAATCCCTATAAGCTGTCCTATAGATATTGAACGACTGAGTCTGGATAACTTCAAAAAGGATGTTTATTCATACAAGGTTGTAAACCTGGCACAGATCTTAAAGTTGCAGAAAATGAAACAAATTTCTATAGGTTTTAGGTACAGAATTATCCCTGGTTCCAGAAAGCAAAGGTGATTATAAAACCACTATACCCTAATCACGCTGCCTATATTAGAAGGAGAAACTCTTTCCTTCCCTATCTTTACAGCAAAGATTAGTTCTAGAAGCGACAGAATAACCCTGCTCCTCCAACTAGATTTCCTATTCCAGATCAATATAATTCAATACTTATCTAATTTGGATAGGCTTAGATTGGCCTGGTTTTGAGGATGATTTGTCCCAGTTAGCCTTGCACAGCTCCAGCACGTTGGAAGACTATAGCCAGAATGAAGCTCCAAAATGGAGACTAGACCCTGGTAAAAAGGGCGGTCCTAAGATGTTGCATTCTTTGACCAATCACTGCAAAGAAAACTGCAGCCAGCTCTTGCAGATTCCAAGCCATTTTTCCTAGGCTTTTGCAGCCAGAGGCTCAAACAAAATGTAAAGGAGGGAAAACAAACAAACGACCAATAGGTAAGGCAAACCATCGTCCTGGGGGACGGAACACTCCCAGCGGGTATGGATACATTCCCAGGATATGGGAATTTACCAATCAAAAACATACAAACACCTTTGTATACACAACAATACAAACACTAGAACTTTAAACATCTCCAATAAGCAACACGAGGTCACTAATTGGTCTGTCCAAAATGGACACTTTGCCTCTGTTGCAAGTCTTTAATTGAACTTTCCTGACCTTACCGTCCGGGCAAGGAAAGGTCTTTAATACAATGCCCATGGGCCACGCATGGCGGGGCAAGTCTTTGTCCTTTAACAACACAACGTTGTTAACCTCAATGTTGTCCTGTGGGCTTTGCCAGATTCTTCTAGCTTGAAGCTGGCTTAAGTACTCAGCTTTCCACCTTTTCCAAAAGTGGTTGGCCAAGGACTGCACCTGTTTCCACAGGGCACGGTGAGTTCCGTCCGGAACTGGCAACATGACGTCCTTCCATCCTGGCACCTTTTGTGTCAAAATAAGTGCAGGAGTCAGTGGTTGTAAGTTCTCAGGGTCACTGGTAAGGGGAACCAGCGGCCGGTTGTTGATAATTGCGGTAACTTCCGCCATAAGTGTCACCAAAACATCATGCGTCAATGACCTATGACTCAAAAACATGGCATTAAGGATTTTGCGACTAATACCAATCATCCTCTCCCAAACACCACCCATATGGGAGGCGTGAGGAACATTGAAAGTCCACATAATTTGTTCAGTATTCGTAAAGTTCTGAACCTTTGGGTCTCTCCCAAACCTAGACACACAATTGAGTTCTTTGGTCGCACCTACAAAATTGGTGCCACAGTCCGACCGAATTGACTTAATTGGCCCTCTGAGGGCTATGAACCTTTTCAATGCGTTTAAAAATGATGAAGTGTCCATCCCTTCTATGACTTCTATATGGACAGCTCGTATTACTAAACAAGTAAACAAAACTGCCCACCTCTTGTTATTTACAACACCACCCCTGGTTTTCCTAGTGACAACCTCCCAAGGACCAAACACATCGATTCCCACATGGGAAAAGGGTGGGTCTGTCAAAGTCCTATCCTGAGGTAGTTCTGCCATCAACTGACTTTGACAGTTTTGCCTAAGGCGCCTGCATTTAACACATTTGAAAATACAACTGTTGACCAACCTTTTGGCATTAACTACCCACAGACCTTCATTTCTAAGGGCTGCCTCAGTTAGAGTTCTACCCTGATGATGGATCCTTTCATGGTGATGCCGAACGAGCAGCAATGCAGTGTGACTATTAGGGGGTATGATGATGGGGTTTTTTATGCACGCCTTGAGTTTAGCTTTGGCTAACCTTCCTCCAACTCTCAAAATACCCTCCTTGTCTAGAAATGGGTTTAACTCATTTAGAAGACTTTGATTAGGGATGTTGAGCCCTTGCTCTAGCCTAGCTATTTCCTGCTTGAAAGCAGATCTCTGCACTGACTTGAATATGACGCTCTTAGCCTTTATCATATCCTGGACCTGTAAAGGCTCACTATCTTTGCAAGCTAAACGATGTATAAGCCTAGCTACTGCTCTAAGAAGACTGTGCCACTCCGAAAAACATTCAAAACGGTGTGGTTCCAGGCAAGATCTTTGGCCCATCTTGATTTCTGTGGTTGATTTGCAGGCTTTCACCTCTGCACTTCGTGAGACTTGAGCATTCATAATGTCCGAAAACCTTTGCTCATCTTTCGAGAGCGCTGTGGCTTCGTCTCTCTCAGAGACTTTGAAGATGGAGGAATACTCTGGAGTTATTGCTTGGCAGTAGACTGAGATGTGACTTAGGCAACTGCGCACAAGTGTAGGACGTCCACCTTTAAGCACCTGTGCTTGATTGGAGTCCAACGACGATGGTGGGTGCATCTTGTTTATGCACACTGGGCCTGTAACTGTCCAGCCTAGTGGTAGCAGCTGAGCAATGGGCGCCCCTGGAGGTCCCTTAACTTGGTCGTTCACATAGAACAAGTTCGGACAGTCCGCACCAAGCAGAAGGGCAATGTCCACATCTGGACGGAAAGCAGGTATGGCATTCTTTAATCGTCGCAAATGTGGATGAGCCTCCACAACTTCTCTAGTTACAATTTGTTTTTTGTTCCGAGGGATGGAGGAACACTCAATCAGGTCTGGCAACTTGAACTGCCTCTTCTGGTCGCAAGAGGAAACAACAAAGCCGGATGCTATGCGACCCTGCAACTTCTTCTTTCCTGCACACGTAGTCATAGTGTAGTCAACCATCTTGGTTTTAAGGTCAAACATGCGGAAGAACTCTGGAGTAGCCAGGGAGGCGTCGCTCTGTGAATCCAGGGCCACATAGAGTCTCTTTCTAAGCCAAGGGCTCTTGGCTGGATATACATCCGCTAGGCAGATAGGATGACAAACTCTGTACTGGTGCGAGTCAGAACACAGCTCTGTACAGGCGACTGCTGAAACCTCCACCTGCATCTCTGGTACGACTGGCTTGTCGGTGTCTTCGACTGCTGACTTTTCTTTTGGTGAAACGTTCCCTTTGGGGTGGGAGATGACACTGGAGTTGTGCATTGCGGTGCAATGCTTGAGGCTGTTGCATTTCTCACACTTGACGTTTTCTTTGCAGTTGGACGCAAAGTGTGGAGTTGCTCCACAGCATCTAAAGCAGATTCCCTGCTTTTGAACTAGCTGTTGCTTTTCTTTGTATGACTTTCTACTAAACTCCCTGCAGTTGGCCAAGCTGTGAGGCTTTTGGTGGATAGGGCAAAGCAACTCTTTTACCTCCGACCTGGGTTCATCAGTCTTGTGTTGAGTTTCGACTGCCTTTACGCTGACAGGTCTATTGGCCTCTCTAGGTGGTTTCTTGTCCACTTCAGATGCCTTCCCTGGATGGGTCCCTTGGTATAAGGTGGGGAGGCCCGTCTGCGGATCATTCCTTTCTCTGGCTGCCCTGGTGATGAACTGGACCAAATCAGAAAATGGAGGGTATGCCTGGGAGTGGGCCTCCTTGTAGTTGAAGACCTCCTGTCCCCAGCGTTCTTGCAAAGTGAAGGGCAGCTTGGTCAAGATCTGCCTCTGGGACAGGTGCTGATCGAGGCACTTCAAACCGGGCAGTTCTGGATTCTCCTTGGCCGACTCTAATTCCGTAAGGAGATCGCTGAGGTCCCACAAGAGTTTGAAGTCTTTGAGTTTCAAAGCTGGGAACCTTTGGAGCTTGTCCATAAGAGATGCTTCAATCTCTGTGCTGGCCCCATACCTCTGCTGCAACCTGGCCCAGGCCTTTTCCAGGGCTTTGTCGGGATCGGCTACGTGGGCTGCGTAGATCTTCTTAACTTGTGAGGATGAGGCTGGGCCCAACCATGCAGCCAGAAGAGTCAGTTCTTCCTCAGGCAATAACTTTAAGTCTCTGATTGCTCTCTGGAAGGTGGCCTTCCAGAGAAGAAATTCCTCAGGCTTGTCCGAAAACTTTTCGACACCCTTGTCCTTAAGATCTCTTCTGGGGCTTCTGATGATGGAGACAAGCTGGGACTCTGGCGTCGAAGGGAACAATTGAGGAGTTTGCTGTTGTGGAGTGGACTCCCACCGTGCACCTTGCGTCAACCTTTGGCCTCTTGGAGGGATGACATCGACCACTGACGAATCGGTGGCTCCCTGTGCAGCTGTCTGTAAGGGCCAACTAGCACTTGGCCTTGAGGCCCTGATTGACTGACCTAGGGATTTAGCAGGAGGCACAGGTAGCTCGGGCAAGGGTGAGCTCCCCGCTATGACGCTCTGCTCTGCAGGAAACTCAAAAGTGACTTTGGGGCCCTGCTCTGGGTAAGGAGAGAAGTCTTCCTGTTCCTCATCCGAAAACTGGCTGTTTAAGCTATTAAGATGCACAAGCACCTTGGAAGAAGGGTCCTGCTTCGGCAACTGACTTACATTTTCTTCTGTGAGTGGCTCAATTAGGGCCTTGGCCAAAGTCTCAGCCCTTACCTTTTTGGCAGTAGCATCCATCCTTATTCTAAGCATTTCTATTTCACCTTGCCTTTGGGCCTGTTCCATTTGCATTTCGCTTTGTCTACGGGCCTGTTCTATTTGCATTTCGCTTTGTCTACGGGCCTGTTCTATTTGCATTTCGCTTTGTCTACGGGCCTGTTCTATTTGCAGTCGTTGCTCTTCTTCTTTAAAGGGAAGGGTGAGATCAGCTGCCTTAGCATCAGCCTCCGCCCCCGCTACCTTGCTCTTTAGCTCCAGACGTGCAGCCTCCTTAATGTGCAAGGCAGCTAGGGAAGAGATGGCACTCCCAGCAGCAGAAGACTTGCTAGAGTGGCTATGTTTAGATGATGCACACTCCCTTAGCTTAGATACCTGGCTAGAGCGGTTGGACTTAAGACTAAGTGCCACAGCAGGTGATTTTAAAAGATTGGTCTCATGGCTGCATAAGGAAGACTGATTTCCTTTTGGCTCAGACCTTAGATTAACAGGTGGAGAACTAAATTCCAAGGCATCTAGAATTGCCCTCACCTTATTTTCTTTCTCATTAGTGTCAGCTAAGACACTCACTATTTCTAACTCTGAATCCTTGGCGTTAATGCGCTCGAGGACCTGGACTATCTTAGACACCAAACCCCTCCAGAGACCGAAGGTCTCTTCAAGGTCGGTCTGTAATATGGATGGCACCCTTGTAATACCCAAGCTCTCAATTCTGTCCATCAATGTTACAATTCGGTCCCATGCCGAACCTAACCTCACATGGAGGAGCTCCTTTTCATCTATTAGATGGGCTAGCATCTTGGCTGAAGGGTGCTTTATCCTTTGGGGCCTTTCATTCCTACTTTCAGCCTCAGAAGGAGGTATACCATCTGCATCATCTTGAAATTGCATAGACATTATGTATTCTTAATAGCAAGTAAATTTACAACAAAGGCAAATGCAATATACCTGCAAGTAAATTTACAATAAAAGCAAATTCAATATATAATACAATTCACAGCACTTAACCATAGCAATATATATCACTAAGTAACTATACTTTACAAAGATTGTGACCTTTGGCGCCAAACTTTGGTAGGCAAGCTGCAAAATGCCAACTGACAGCAACTTGCCACTTGATACCTCCCTTGCCCGAGTGACGTAAACTGCCAAAATGGCGACTTCGCCAAATTTTCAAGCACCTTGTGCTCCGCGGCTCGAGGCCTGCCGCCGAAGGAGCACCGAGGCTGGCTTTGGAAAGGAGGAGAGAAAAGACGCCTCCTCCCCGCTGTGAAGGGAGGTCACCACCGCAGGACGATGAGGCAGGTCACCACCGCAGGACGATGAGGCAGGTCACCACCGCCAGGCGATGAGGCAGGTCACCACCGCAGGACGATGAGGCAGGTCACCACCGCCAGGCGATGAGGCAGGTCACCACCGCAGGACGATGAGGCAGGTCACCACCGCAGGACGATGAGGCAGGTCGAAGCCGGCCGAGTGCTCCGGCCGAACTCGCAGCAGCGTTGCCAGGCCTGTCCAGGTTCTAGCCTGGTTCTGGTGGGCTTCACGCCTCAGAGCCAGCCAAAGAACTGTCGCTGGTGCTCCGCGGCTCGAGGTCTACCGCCGAGGGAGCTCTGGACGTTGCTGGGAACTGCACAGCCTGTGCAAACCCAGAAAGCCACTGGGCCACGTGCGCACACGCGAACCAAATAGCAAGGAAATAGAGCCCCACTATTTGACTCCTTCAGGTCTGAGAGCGGGCTCCACTGCCTCAGACGCTGGTAGAGTCTTTAGGTATGCAGACTGAGCTCAGGCGGAAAAGCCGCGGCCTAAACTAAACTTCCTAAACTATAAAAAACTATAAGCCGTGCAGGCTAGCTCAAGCGGAAAAACCGCTGATCTCCCTCAAAACTGTGCCGTCCGCCGGACAGTAAAAAACTATAAAACTGAAACGTGCTGTCCTTTATCCGGGCGAACTGCAAATCCCTATAAGCTGTCCTATAGATATTGAACGACTGAGTCTGGATAACTTCAAAAAGGATGTTTATTCATACAAGGTTGTAAACCTGGCACAGATCTTAAAGTTGCAGAAAATGAAACAAATTTCTATAGGTTTTAGGTACAGAATTATCCCTGGTTCCAGAAAGCAAAGGTGATTATAAAACCACTATACCCTAATCACGCTGCCTATATTAGAAGGAGAAACTCTTTCCTTCCCTATCTTTACAGCAAAGATTAGTTCTAGAAGCGACAGAATAACCCTGCTCCTCCAACTAGATTTCCTATTCCAGATCAATATAATTCAATACTTATCTAATTTGGATAGGCTTAGATTGGCCTGGTTTTGAGGATGATTTGTCCCAGTTAGCCTTGCACAGCTCCAGCACGTTGGAAGACTATAGCCAGAATGAAGCTCCAAAATGGAGACTAGACCCTGGTAAAAAGGGCGGTCCTAAGATGTTGCATTCTTTGACCAATCACTGCAAAGAAAACTGCAGCCAGCTCTTGCAGATTCCAAGCCATTTTTCCTAGGCTTTTGCAGCCAGAGGCTCAAACAAAATGTAAAGGAGGGAAAACAAACAAACGACCAATAGGTAAGGCAAACCATCGTCCTGGGGGACGGAACAGTCCTTTCAAATCAGCATTCCACTATTCCACTAAAACTTCCTTAAATTCTCCAAACTTCTTAGCATTGCATAACATGAGACATTGAAAATTGTCCACACTAAAAAATCTTCAATTTCTTCTTATCATAATCCTCTGGTCATTGTGTCTCCTTCTTACCTAAATGCTCAATTGACATTTTCAAGAACACCAATGTTTGAAATTTGGAAAATGGCATAAAATTCTATTTAAGAAGCCAAATTTCTATGGGGAGGAGGGAATCCCTTCATTTTGCCCCCCCCCCCCCCCGCCCCTCGCCAGGTCTACACTCCTGCAGAAATATGATAGGACACCAATCTTTAAATATTTGAAGTCATCGTAGACTGAGCTTGTTTGCTGCTTATCTCGGGATAGGACTCATACAAGTGAATTCTAATTTCAGGAAACGCCATTACAACCCAATATTGGGAAAAATTTCCAGATTGTAAAAACTATCTGACTTAGGAGGTGGCGGACTCTTCCCAGTTGGAGGTGATTAAACAAAGATTGGATGGACAACTCCGACATTATGTTCCAAGGAGAGTGAGAGTGCCGAACCATGAAGGAATACAAAGAAAGGATTCCCTGAAATGCACAGGCAAGAGGCCACTATAGCTAGAAGTGTAATCCAATAATATGAACTATAAAACAGTCATTAAACCAAAATGTAATCCATGTTTTACCAACACACATACATTCATAGAAAGCACCTCTGTAGGAGAGTTCATGGAGGAGAGTTTATGTGAGTATGCATGCTCCAGTCTTCAATGCTTTTACTATACTTTGTAATTTGTAATTTTTATCCTGTACAAGTGTTTCTAGCCACTCATATGTATTCCCTGTAGGTCCACTCCATCATTGATAATGACACATTGAAATTATATACTCGAAGAACGAAATTGACTACTCTAGGTTCTCCATACCTGCATAACCACCACCTGAGGAAGACTACACAGTCGAAACCGGTCGTGGATGGTGACTAACCTTGGACTTGTTTAAAACATTGGATTTCATAAAAGGATTCACTTACTTGGACGTTTAAATTTGGACTGTGACTTATACAGTCCTCCATGTGGAACATGAACTCTGGTGGGCATTGGACTCACAAACTCTGAATATAGAGTTTTACTTTCTATGAATGTATGTGTGTTGGTAACACATGGATTATATTTTGGTTTAATGACTGTTTTATAGTTCATATTATTGGATTACACTTCTAGCTATAGTGGCCTCTTGCCTGAACCATGAAGGAAGACACATTCTAAAATATTTTCCAATGTCCATGCAATAGAAGGAAAATAAGAGCAGCCGTTTATAAGTGGGAGAGTCAAGAAAATATGGTTAAACATCTTGGTTGACAGGTGCTTATTTTTGAAACCTAAACTTTCATAGAATTATAGATTCATAGAGTTAGAAGTGACCACAAGAAGAGCCATCTAGTCCAGCCTTGCAGGAAAACACAATCAAAGCACTCCTGAGAGATGATCAACTGTCTTACACACTCCCAAATGGAATATTCCACTGTTGAACTCCTCTTACCATCAAGATGTCCTTCCTAATATTTAGGTGGAATATGTTTTCCTGGAATTTAAATTAATTGCTCCATGTCCTTTATAGAACAGCAGAAAACAAACTTGTTCCTTCCTCAATATGACATCCTTTCAAATGTTTAAATAAGGCTATCATGATCCTTCTTGATCTTCTCTTCTCCAAGCTAAACATACCCAGATGCCTTCCAGATCTTTTACCATTTTGGTTCCCCTTCTCTGGACACGTTTCAACTTGTCAATATCCTTCTTCAATTGTGGTGCCCAGAACTGGACAGTATCTAGGCAGAAAGAATGAACATTTGAAGTGTTGGTGGCCAAAGATCTTAACGCATAATGGCTGGTGATTTCTTTTGTTTCTTTGGTCTGTAGTGGGAAAAACAGGCATGGCTCAGAAAAATATCAAACCTATTTGGACTGTAAAAGCGTTTGCTTTTCATTTACAGAGAGAGGAGGAAGATCAGCTGTGAGAGATGATTCATTTGGGGGGGTGAGGGACAAACAAAGAAGAAATCACTGGAGTAGGTTTGCTCCACACGGAGAGAAGAAAGAGAGGAAAGCAGACAGCAGTGTCAACCCTTGCTTTTTCAAGGCTCTGCGTCACAAGAGACCAAAATAAGTAGCAACAAAAATAAAGGATTGGGCAAAGAGCTGTCGTAGGAGTGTTTTTGATACTGGCTTTTTAAAAAACCTGATTAGATCAGAAGCACAGGCTGGTTAACACTCTCCATGACGCTGGTGTGACTGAGGGCTTTTCTTGGTGAGTGCCTTCAAGTCAAAGGTTCATCCATTGACAGGTGGCATGTAGAAGAGAAAGTGACCTCCCCCCACAATACTCTGGACTGGAATGCCCCAATATTGGCACCAAAGGCATACAGAAAGGCAAGAAGGAGCAGAAGATTTCTTATAGCAGGCACATAAGCACAGGGTGAGAGCCTGATACTTCCCCCATTAGTGGGCAACTGAGAGGAGCTAAGTGACCATATTAGGACTCCATGAAACCTTGGAGACACCCCTCCATAAAAACATGAAGATGACAGAAGTCATTTCCTGCATTTCTTAGATTTTTTTAAAGGCTTCTAATCCTAAAATTAGGGGCCCCTGGTGGTGGCGCAGTGTGTTAAAGTGCTGAGCTGCTGAACTTGCAGACTGAAAGGTCCCAGGTTCAAATCCCGGGAGTGGAATGAGCGCCCGCTGTTAGCCCCAGCTCCTGCCAACCTAGCAGTTTGAAAACATGCCAATGTGAGTAGATCAATAGGTACCGCTCTGGCGGGAAGGTAACGGCGCTCCATGCAGTCATGCCAGCCACATGACCTTGGAGGTGTCTACGGACAATGCTGGCTCTTCGGCTTAGAAATGGAGATGAGCACCAACTCCCAGAGTCAGTCACGACTGGACTTAACGCCAGGGGAAAACCTTTAACTTTTTTTTCAATCCTAAAATGGTCCTGGGGGAAGCATGGTGAAAATTCCCCCTTTCCTGGGGGGGGGGGGGGGGGAAGGTGTGATAAAATATGCATACTGGGGGTTCCCGGATGCCATAAATGACCATGGGGGCTGTATACAACACAAGAGACTGCACACTACTGAATGGACCCAATTGGATCCTGCCCTAGATAGATAAATGATAGATAGAGGTAATATATATTGATAGAGACAGCAGAGAGAGGGAGGGAGATTGATAGAGATAGGAGAGAGAGAGAGAACTGTTTTGGAAGAACTCTCATCACGTGAAGAGTGGCGAGTCTGCATAAGGGAGCGTACTAGGCACACGGGCCCTTTCCATGTGATCAGGAACCAACACCAACTCAAAAGTCTCAAAGTCTTTGGTATGGAAGTGCTCCTGTTCCAATCCATTGTTTACCACAGTGGGATAAAGACAGAACAGAAGGGGCAGGGGTTAGCGTACATCCACTGTACTGTATTGATTAAGTAATCTTCTGAAACAGGTAAATATGGCTGTGTTCTTGTTGCATAACTTCAAGACATTTCTAACTTATGGCAACCCTGAAACAACCCTATCACAGGGTTTTCTGCGATTGACAATACGTGGCTCACCCAAAAGTAAATTTCTATGATGCAGCAGGGAAGCAAATCCTGGTCTCCAGAGTTGTAGTTGTGTGCTCAAACCACTACACAATGTTGGCTTTTTACATATATCCTTATATACATATACCTAAGCTATACATATACACACAATAAAGTGACTAAAACTAAATCTTCGATGTGTCAATATTTCTTTGTAAAATTACATGCCACTGACTGAACAGTTTCCAGTCTACATCTGATAGAGCAGTGGTTCTCAACTTGTGGGTCCCCAGATGTTTTGACCTTCACTCCCAGAAATCCTAACAGCTGGTAAACTGACTGGGATTTATGGGAGTTGTAGGCCAAAACACCTGGGGACCCACAGGTTGAGAACCACTGTGATAGAGGCTGCATCTAGAAATCTAGATGCTGCATCTAGAAATCCCCAAATGCTGCATCTAGAAATCTTAAAATAGTGGCAAATGTTAATCAATAATATTAACATAAGTTTGAATACTTTCTTTTCCCCTCAACATGCTATGCATGAAAATAAGAAATCATAGCTTTTATGTCTCACCTGTGCCTTTAACATGGCAAAAATTTCAAAAATCACGAGCAATTCCTTGCTGAAAGTCAAACTTTCTGATTACCTGTAATTACCTTATTACAATGTAGTAATTCCAGGCCCTTGTGAAATAACCATTCATTGTATTACTTCAGTCTTACGCAATACATGTGGATGTCATCCTTAAAAAGATGTGTCTATGGCAACATATTCCTATTACTGGGAGCCTTCAACACCCACGTTCAGTGCTGAATGTTCAAATTGAGGAGAAAAGTCACTCCCTCATTGTAAAATTGGAAGAAAGACTCGGGTTGTGATGTTCTCACACAATGCAAGTTGCAATTTGGGCAGACCAAATTATGGTGTACTATGAAAACTGCAAAATGCCTCCAGAAAAGAAGATTGGCACTGAAAATACTCACTGGGGCGTGTTTGCTTTGGTTACCTTGACCAAGAGGTTTCAGCACAGAATCACATGAGGACAAGAAGGACTCTAAAGCCCATTTTAAAGCAATGTGTGATAGTGGCCATTGCTGTGTCCTGTGACAGTGGGTGCATCTACACTGTAGAATTATTGCAGTGTGGCACCACTTTAGCTAGCATGGCTCAATGCAATGGAATAATGTGAACTGTAGTTTTACAGGGTCTTTAGCAGTCTCTGTCAAAGAGTGCCGGTGCCTCAACAAACTACAGCCAAACTGCATTAATTCAACAGTGTAAACACACCTAGTGAATTCTAATATAATGAAGCATATCACATATATTGAATCTCTACTAAAAAGCAATGAGGTGTTCACAAAGTAAAATACGGAAATACAGAAAAAAGGGTTTCTGGCAAATGAAAGGTTATGCACCATTTTTTACTGCATAATTTTTCCTCTGTGGAAAAAGAAAATACCCAGATGTTCCAAAATATTTCCTGGTGAGTTGGAAGTTGAGGATGGTGTGAATGATTATTTATACAGTCAATAACGATTAACCAATCTTTTCTTATTTATCCATTGCAGCAGTTAGTTGTATAAGAATGTTTTCCATTAGCTAAATATTCCAAATCCTTTTCTACAAGGAACTGCAATGGCACAATGGGTTAAACCCTTGTGCTTGCTGGACTGCTGATCTGAAGGTTGGGTTGATGACCTGAAGGTTGCCGGTTTGAATCCACGAGATGGGGTGAGCTCCCATCTGTCAGCTCTACCTTGAAAGAAGCCTCCCAGCAGGATGGCAACACATTTGGCGTCCCCTGGGCAACATCTCTGTAGACAGCCAATTCTCTCACACTAGAAGCGACTTGCAATATGATCTCAAGTTGCTTCTGACACGATAAAAAATCATTTACTACCAGTTATTCAGTTTCCACTGTTGAATTAACTGTCTACACTGTTGAATTAATGCAGTTTCACACTACTTTAACTACCATGTCTCAATGCAATTGAACAGTAGAAGCTGTAGCGGTCAGTCACCAGCACAAAGTGGCATAAAATACAAAAGACCTGTAAAACTATAACTTCTTTGGTTCCAAAGCATTGCACTAGGACAGTTAAATTGGTGTGAAACGGCATTAATATAATGTAGATGCACCCTACAAGTCTATACATCCCAATCTCTCTGATAATTGAATTATTCCTGCTAAGAAATGCCAACTTCATCTAAGAAGAAACCTTCTACACAAGGATTACTTCATACCCCCAGCACACTGCTTACTGACTCTTTTCCTTTCTTTTCTTATCTGCTGTTTGCTTGTGTCAAGCAAATAAATGTTGTAACTACCCAATGTATTTTTGCTCTGCTCATAATGAGCTAATAAAATGTTTTAAATAAAAAAAACAGATGTTCTGTACCTTTTTAAAACGATCAAATAAAGAAATCCAATTTTCCCTTGCCATTGTTACCTCTGGTTTTCTTCCTGTGACTTATAAACACGCCCCGAAAGGCAGAACAAAAATACTAAGGCAAACCCAGAGCAGCTTTGCAAGGGGAAAAAATCCATCTGCTGCAATGTAATTGCTACCTCTCAAAAGAGCTCTGTCTTAAAATTCATGAGAGCCCATCAGCATTTCATAAAGTAACCACATAAGGGAGCAGCTGGCATAATTTCTGTATTCTTGTGTCTGTTACGCTCCCTGGACAAGACTACATAATGTTCCTAGAATGAATCATACTGTAATATTTTATGTCCAGCGAAGCCAAAGGTCTCCACCTTCATTCACCAAATTGTGTGTCTTTGCAAGAAAGGAGTCATCCATCACTGAGGTTTATTGGATTTTAATGAACTACGTTTAGGTTTCTGCACATGATCCTGTTGTTCACTGTAAAGTAATGAAGAAATATGCCCCCATCCGAAGGATCTGAGAAGACTGTTAGGACAACGGTACCAGCTAGCAAGTTTGCCTGTATTCCAAAATGATATGTCAATTGTGATTGTTTTAACATGTTGGGTGCATCTACACTGTAGAAAGAATGTAGTTTGTCACTCCTTGAGCTGCCATCTCTCAATGCTATGAAACCAAACGTCAAAGTTTAATTTATCTTAACTTTTGCAGAATGACCAAAATCATTTGTATTCTATTAAAGTGCATAATAAAGACATTGAAATCAAGATTTTGCATACCTAGGGTCAGTCACTAATCCAAATGAAGAGCACTCTGCACTGTAGAATTAATCCTGGCATTTGTAGTTTGGTGTGGCACCATCACACTTTTGCAGAAAAGATAAAGACCTTGCAAAATTACAACTCCCATCATTCCAGAGCACTGAGTCATGGCAGTTAAAGTGGTGTGAAAATTACACTAATTACTGTATATTCTCAAGTATAAGCCTAGTTTTTCAACCCTTTATAAAAGACTGAAAAAGCCCCCCACGGCTTATACTTGGGTGAAGGTCCTGGTTGGCTTATATTTGAGTCAGCTTATACTTGAGTATATATGGTACATTTATTATTTTTCTCTATTATTATTGGTATTAATACATTCATTATTTCAATCTGATCATATTATTATTATTATATTTATTTTACTCTATTTATTACTACATGTATTATTTTCCTGTATTTATTATTATTATTATTATTATTATTATTATTATTACATGTATTATTTTACTCTATTTTACGGGGGCTGTGGCGCAGACGGGAGAGCAATGAATCACTGACCAGGAGGTCATAAGTTCGAGGCCCGCTCGGAGCTATGTTATTTGTCTTTGTCTTTGTCTTTGTCCTATGTTAAAAAGGCATTGAATGTTTGCCTATATGTGTAATGTGATCCGCCCTGAGTCCCCTTCGGGGTGAGAAGGGCAGAATATAAATGCTGTAAATAAATAAATAAATAATAAATATTTTACCCTATTAAAAGGATACATAAGCACATTTACATTGAAGAAGATCCAAATCCTATTTCTGATTGGTAAGTGTAGATATGAAAGCTGTACAGGGAAGAAAGCTGAGAGGAACAAAAGCAATGCATTTGAAATGTGGTGCTGGAGGAGAGTTCTACGGATACCATGGATTGCTAAAAATACAAATGACTAGAAACCAAGATGATACAATTGAGGCTATTGTATTTTGAATGCATCATGAGATGACATGATATTTAAAATGTGACTCATTAAAAAAGATGACAATGCTTGGCAAAGCAGAAAACACCAAGAAAAGAGAGAGAGCATATTACCGGTGATTTGATTCAACAAACAAAACCACAGCCCTGAGTATGCAAAACCTGAGCAAAGCGGTTGATGGCCAAAGTCTGGGAGGTCTTCCATTCGTAAGGTCACCATAGGTCAATGTTGACCTGATGGCAAATAATAACAAGCTTCACATTTTTCTGATATTTCCCCACGATGCCATTAAAATGCTTCCCCGCTTAAGCAGTACCTATTTATCTACTCATAGCCGTTTTCAATCTGGTAGGTGGCCGGTGAGCTGGGCTGAAGGTCAGGCATTCACCCCCCCCCCCCCCCCCCGACCAGGGCTTCTAACTGCCAACCCTTCAATTGGCAAGATTTATTGCAGCTGGTGGTTAAACTGCTGTGCTAAAGCCCGGCCAATACTATGCCATTGTATACAGCAGGGCTTGAGCATCCATGGGGAACCTAGAAACAAACCATAGTGAATACCAAGGGTCCACTTGATCACAAAAGCAAGTTGTATTTTGTCAGCTTCATAAAAAAAAACATCAAAATAGAAAGATGTAAATCCACCGGGACTAGCATTTGCTTTGCCCAACCCCATGCCCTTAAGGAATTCAGTTCCCAGAATTATAAATATTTCCCATCCTTATTGTAAGAGGTTTGGCATTCGCTAATCGTGAATCTTCATATCTATAAATATAAACTGAATATCAACCTTGATAACTGTCAGCTGATAGGACGCCTTTTCCAAAATGTCCCAGAAACATCATTCTAGGAAATTTGGGGAAAAACAAAATGGTAGACACCACCATAAATATATTTATCTTACAGTTGGAACTTTTATGTTTCCTTAGAGAATTTCCAGAGAAATATCTGAAGCATAATGCTCTAGTTGACAGTGACCCAATCGATCAAGCTTTTAAAAATTATGTAATACTCCATAAGCCTAGGCCTGTTTGGCACTTCCTGTCATCCATCTGTTGACAACTTCATTTACCAACCACAGGAATTCAGAATATACAACAAACCACTGACTTAGCATTCTTTGAGAAAACAAGACTTTAAAAAAGGCCTAAACTCTGAAACAATTCCATGTAGACCTGGAATTGTTGTCCCATCGTGATCAGTTTGAATACTCTTTAGATCATGGAATATCCTCTTGACATTCACACTGACCAAAATGATAACGTTATTTGTAATTTTTCTACCACTCTCCTGAAGCTAGCAAAAGGGTAGAGGAAATCTTTGTTCTGACAAGGTATATGCTGAGTCACCTCTTGGTATTCTGTGTGTAACCTGAAATAGATTAACCTTGAGAGGAAACTACTAAACAGATGGCTAGATGAGAAAAGAAAATAGGGAAAGGACCAGAAGGAAGATACATCTGAATGCATAAAAAGGATGACATTTCAGAGGCTTGCAAGTCATTTGGCAAAACAGGGCTCTCACCTGAAAATCTTTTTAAAAGAGAAAGGGAGATGGAAAAGGATCCCTATAAACTAATCAAATGAGACAAGATGTCTATTGACCCTCATAATTCATTTTAGATAATCAGTTCTAAGCACCATCATGCATTAACCAAGGCTGTGGTTCACCTGAAATTACCTTTCACAGCTGTGATTGACATTAATGGCAACTAATGAATATAATGTCTTTTTCTAAAGCCATCCATGCTTTTGTTACTTTCCCCTAGCCACCAGAACTCACCTGCCTATCTAACAAAATCAGACTCTAAGGCCCCTTCTACACTGCCTTATAATTCAGATTATCAAAACAGATAATCCATAGTATCTGCTTTGAACTGGATTATATGAATCTACACTGCTATATCATCCACTTCAAAAGGGGCCTAAGACTTGTGAAAACGAGGCTGGTTATATTTCTTCACATTCATTTGTGGCTATGAAAAATATTCACCATTTTCAATAAACCTGTATTTCAACCTTTGTTCTAGGTTGAAATACAAGTTTACTGGAAATCAGGGTTCCCCAACAGGAAGAATAACAGAATGTGGACATTTGGGGCCATTTTCTCCTGGTATCATACATCCCCAAATGCTGGACAGGAATTGCTCACTGGGGGGAAAAAACATATTTTCTGTACCCAAAAGCATCCATATTTTTCTGTTCAGAAGATATACTTCTTGCACATAATATTTTTTTTGACAGAAACTTTATTTTCTGTACAAGAGAGCATACATTTTTCTCTGCAGAACAATTCATTCAGAATAATTCATTCAGAACATTTGTATATGGAAACAATATTCCAGACGTATATTTGTTTCTTCTACTCTAATTGGGACTAATAATAAGATCTATTTCCATTCGGGAAGGGCTTTAGCACAGCTGGTAAATCACCAGCAGTAATAAGATCTACCAAGTTCGAAGCCCAGTCGGGGTGAGCACCCGACTGTCAAGCCCAGCTCACTGTTTACCTATACAGTTCGAAAACAGCTTAGAGCTGTAAGTAGAGAGATTAGATACTGCTAATTAAGCAGAGGAGTTATTTTACGACACCATAAAAAAAAGAAAAAGACCAGAAATGCACTCAAAAAGAAGGAAGAAGTCCTGATGGCTCTTCGTCATAGGGAATGGAGCAACAGCACCCCACTGTGGCTGAATCCAAACACAACCTCCAAGGCACTGAAGCTGGACCTCAAGACATCACGCCTACTTTCTGTCTGCTCTGTCTGCTCTGTCTGTCCAAACAGCATTGAATGTTTGCCGTATATGTGTACTGTAATCCGCACTGATGGGATAGAATATAAATAAAGTGTTGTTTTGTTGTTGTTGTTGTTGTTATTTATCTCACAACAGAAAAAACTGCTGTGAATGAAACATTTTGGTCTTTCATGTTAAGATGAAACAGTCCCAATTAACCCCCATATATCCCTATTAATTAACAATAACCCAGCAAAAATACCCAATTGTCCTATTTACAAAATACTCCTTCCTCCTGGTTCCTACTTCTAGTAAAGAACTGCTTTTGCATTTTGGGACTTGCTTTATTATTATTTGGGACTTCTTTTATTATTCCATTATGCAATGGGCAATGTACAGGATTTTTTCCCTACAGTCCTAAGAAATACATAGGTACATTAGAGGTAGAGACAAACAGACGATCCTAAATTGTGTGGCTACACAGCTGAAACTCTTTGGGATAATCCCAACTAGAATAGCCCCCTTTGATTAATTGTTGAATGAGTTAACACAGGTCAATCCAGTTGATGCAATTCATCTAATTGGGACTAACAATAAGATCTATGCCCATATACTGCTCCATACCAGCCAGTCCTGTATGAAATTAAGAAAGAAAGCATATCCATTTCCATATTGCCAGTAGGCTCTTTTCTCGCTCCCAACCTACTCCTTCTATACTAACCAGGGGAACAGCCTAAGCTACCATTTATGTTCTGTCTATAAAATCTTCTGCCAACCTTATTTCTATCATGGGGTATCTAAACAGTTTCCAGCATCCTTGGTGTTTCGCATTTTGTGAACCAGTCCCATATGGCAACAAAACTCAAGATGGCCATTAAGCAGATGGCTGGATGTGTGATGAAACTTAGAAGGCTCGGTTTCCTCTATTGCTTGCAAAATTCTTCTGCCAATAATTTTTTTTTATAAAACATTATCAGCAGTTCCAAGTCCTAAGGGATTACTATGTCTGCAAATTAAATCCAATGTGGACAAACAAGGAGGGAGGTTGTAACTGTTCTGTCATTTTCCATTACAGTCAATGAGAGACATGAACCTTTTAGATTTGGAAATCTCAATTATGGTTCAATTGGACCCATGTCAAACTAGATAACCTTCCATGGCTGCACCAAACTCTTTTCTGAGCCACTAAATCCTAGGGGGTTTTTTTCTTTCATATTTTTACTCATGTCCTGTAAGGCAACATTGTAATATGATTTGAACTTTGTCTAAAATTCTTGTGAGTACCTCAGATTCAACAAGAACAGATCCAAAATTATTCCAGCATGTGGCCACTTTTATTAATAGTATCTCACCAAGCAAGCAGCTGGATTCTTACAGCAGAGAAGATTTATCTTTATTTAGCAAACAATATTATGGACCTGTGTGAGAAGGGGAACATGTCTCTTTGTCTAGTTCTGAATATGATGAGTTTGAAATATCATTTTCTGGGTTTCTTTGATCTGGGCCTTCCTTTTTATGAAGAGGTTTCATTATGGATACAGTTTTGATTTGATAAGGTCTTTACTGCAACCCATTTCCTTTAGAAAACATCCTCAAGTAGGTTCTTATTGTCCTCTCTGGCTACAAAAAAACATGCAATTGTGAGGCTGTTGAGGTAAGTAATGCATTTTATGCTGTTGAGCATTATGCTTAAAATCAATATGTTCAGGGAGACTGAATTTTTATCAAAGAATGCAAAGGAAGAAGAGTGCGGAGCTTTGGCATAGAGTGCTACCAGTATGCAGATGATACCCAGCTACTCTTGCGTCTCGAACCTGGGACAACCATGATTCCTGAGAACTTTAAGCTGTGTTTGGAAGCAGTGATGAGTTGGCTGCGAGCGAGTAGACTATATTCACGAAAACTGAGATACTCTGGCCCTGCCAGCCACCAGAGTTAATCCAGTCACTGCCTGATCTTGATGGGGAAGTTCTGGTTCTGTCTGCTACTGTTAAAAGCCTTGGGGTTGTGTTGGACTCATCACTGACAATGGAGGCCCAGATCACTGCCATAAGTAAGCAGGCCTTTTTTAATCTTTGCCAGGCAAGGAAATTGGCATCCTACCTTTCGACAGAAGCATTGGCAACGGTAATCCATGCAACAGTCACCACTAGGCTGGATTATTGTAACGCCTTATACGCCAGCCTTCCGAAGACAAAAACCCATAAGATCCAAATGGTCCAAAATGCAGCGGCCAGGCTGCTAGAGGGATCATCTATAAGATCCCATATTACACCGATTCTGAAACAACTGCATTGGCTACCAATAGAACATCGGATCTCTTACAAGATACTGGTCCTGACATTTAGAGCTCGAAATGGCCAAGGACCATTATATCTTAGGGACCGCCTCATTCCTTTCTTCCATCAGTGGTCACCTCGATCCTCCTAGGAGGTACACCTGGAAGCTACAAGGCGTAGATCCTTTTTGATCTATGCTCCAATTCTGTGGAACTCATTGCCTCCATATGTTAGAGCAATATCGGAGTTGCGACCTTTTGGAAAAGCGTTCAAGACTTGGCTGTTTGGTTGTGCATTTAAGTAAATCAGATCTAATTTGCCAAATAGTGACTGTTGAATGTTTTTAGGTTGAATGTTCTTATGTTGAATGTTTTTATGTTGAATGTTTTTATATTGTGAAATGATATTTTAAATTGTAAGTCGCTCGGAGCACTCTGGTGGAGAGCGACTAATTAAGAAATAAAGTGAAGTGAAGTGAAGTGAAGTGTCCAAGTCATAAACACCCAAGGCCTTCCACACAATGGATCTAAATCATAAATGGACTCCAGTTACCAGAATCCCTCCTCCTTCTCTTTGGTCATGCAAATGCCTTGCTGATGTTATCAAAGGTGTCCATTGATGGTCAGCAAACCCCTGGAACACTGTGGCTGGCTGTTTCAGAGACACCCACAACAAGCCAAGTGACTGTCCATCTGGAATGAACCCGTTTTAGTCCAACTGGACAGTCTGGATTTTACTTCTACTATTGTTATAACTGGGAGTCGAAGTATCTGAAGAGCTGCATGGAATATGGAGCATAAATACTATATGTGTAGATGGTTGTCACAATGACTGATAGTAGCTCTTCAGAGCAAGCATCCTTCCTAGCTGTACTTGGAGATGGTAGGGTTTGAGCCTGGGAACGTCTATATACAAACCAAGTTTCACTACCACTTTACTACAGATTATCCTCTGAGAATCTTACAGTGCTCTCCAATACTAACCAAGATCCATATTTCAGCAATGCTATTAACAAAGATCGCAATAACAATGATTAAAAATATAGCCCACTTGTTACAGGAGATAAAGGATGGGAGATGGCAACATCCCAAACAAGTGTGTTTTAATGCTGCGCTATTAGAAAGTCTTATAAAAGTCTGAGGATTCTGCCACTCATTAGTGTATGGACAAACTGGTGTGACAAGCTAAGTTTGGGAAGCATGGGAGAAACAGAAGAAAATAGCAGAGATCTTCATCTGAAGAACAAATATCCTGCTCTTTTTTCTCTGTCTCTCTGTCTCTGTGTCTGTCTGTCTGTCTGTCTGTCTGTCTGTCTGTCTGTCTGTCTCTCTATCTATCTATCTATCTATCTATCTATCTATCTATCTATCTATCTATCTATATATGAGATAGAGAAACAACTAAATTTACTTCCAGATGGGTAAAACCTCACTGCACCACTAGCCTCAAGGAAGCATGTAAAGCAAGCAAGAAAACCAGGGGCTATTGTCAAATTTCACCGGCAGAATGCCACAAGAGAGAAAAGGAAGCTGTTTGAAAGCCACCCAACTGAGTGTTTCATGCTACAAATGCTGCAATCCCAAAAGGAAAAGGAAAGAGGAATTTGTTTCAACCCATTACAAAGCACACCTAACAAAGAGTCTTGTGGCACATCAAAGACTAGCAGATTATATTTGGCATTGGCTTATTTGGATGGCAGCCTGGTTCATCAAATACGTGGAGTGTTGCCTACATTGGCAGGCTATCATATGCACACTTTGGGTGGGTGGGAGGGAGATTACAATCAGGGAGGTCAGTGGAAATGTAGTGCAAAAAGAACAAACTGTGATCATTGTCTTCACAAGTCTCATTAATGGACAGCTCTTTCCTGGTTGACATCCTTCCACTGATGAGATGATTATCATACATCATATGATTTTAAAAACCTCATTTTGTTCAGGTCTCAGGAGAAGATAGAGTAGAGTTTGATGCTTCAAGTCAGTCATGCCTATTCATGTTCTAAGTTTCCTATATGGATCTTGATTCATGGTTCCAGTCATGCCAGGTTTTTCTCTTTGAATCCAAGTGTATTCTTTCCTGGTTCCAGTTTACCAAGTTCATGCCTTACCTTTTGGGATTTACTCTGCCTTGTGTTTTTGGATTTAACAACTTTGTACTTTGTGATTTATTCCTGTATCTTGGAAGTGGTGGACTATTGCTGATGTTTTGAAGAAACCTTTTGAGACTTTATCTTTTAATCCTTTTTATTGCTTGGCTTTTATATATATTCTTCAATAAACTGCTTGCTGATATATTCAGGTGGTGTGGTGTCTTACTGTCAGAGAGATGTAGCTCTGGGGTACAACACAGTCTTTCTCATAGGCTGGACTTCAAGGTGGTTAACAAAAAAGCAGTAAGATACATATAGTTTTAAAATATACAAAATCAAGGTTAAAACAAAATTAAATTATCACAGACTTAAAGCTGATTACAAACTTACTTTAAAACAGATCAAAAACAGTTCAGCATCATAAATGCCATTTTCATTAAAATCAGATTCCAAAAGCTTTCTGGAAAAGAAAGGCCTCAAGCCATTGCTAAAAGGAAAACAAATAAGGAGCCAATTTAACTTCCTAAGGGAAGGAGGTCCAAAGTGTGGGGGCAACAATAGAGAAGACCTTATCCTGTGTTCCCACTAGCTGTAGTTGTGAAGATGTGGGATAGAGAAAAGTGTCTCCCTTGCTGTTCTTAGAGCTTGGGTAGACTCATTTGGGAAGATATAGTCTGGTCAATTAAGTTCCCTCACATCCACCTTTCTGAATGTTGTGAAATAGGCATTATCAGTTAATGGCTGTGTAGCCAGAATTAAACAAACATAATTATTTCACATGGGCTTTTATTATATTGTTAGCCTAGACTAGACTGGAGCCATTGATTCAATTGAATATATTCATATCCATTATCTATGATCCACCAGTCAGCTAACAAATAGAGTCATCATCCAAGTCATTGATAAAGATGCTGAATAGCATTAAGCCTAGAGTAGATCCCTCTGGCACCCCGTTAGTCACGTTTCTCCAAGATGAAGAGGTTACAAAGGTCATACTATATTCTCTAGGCTGCCTTGAGTCCCAATATGAGGTAAAAGGACAAGATGATGATGATATCCAGTTTAATAAAAGTCATGAATGGGATGACTTTCTAGCTTATCCTTCTATACAGTGATAACTAATGTGTCACAGAATCATAGAGCCCATGGACCATCTAGTCCATCTCATTGCCATTGCTGGACTCCACTGTTAAAGTCCCTATGAGTTGAAAGACTTCCAATCAAGAAGAATTCACCACCTTCTGAAACTGTTTCTTCCAATATCAAGCAGCTCTTACTATCACGAAAAATTCCCTATTGTTTAATCACAATCTCCTCCCTTGTTACTTGAAATGATTTGCTTGGGTCTCATGCAGAAAACAAAATCAATCCAACTTCTTTGCTATGCATTTTCAGATGTTTGAAGATGGCTCTCATGTCTCCTCCCAATCTTTTTTTAAAAATTCAGACTGAACATATCAAATTTCCTAGACTGAACCTCACCAACTTCAGTTTCCAAATGTTTACCTGCCTTGGTGAACTTCCTCTAGGCATATGCTAGCTTGCTAATATCCTTCTTAAACTGTGGTGCTCAGATATTGCATTTTCTCTTTACTCTCAATTCTTTTCCATGTATGAATGTCTTTTAAATTTTGTTCATCAAAAAGAAAACAAAAGACCCTACCAATGAAACTGGGTATTTTCTGTACATAGCCTTTTTAGTCTCTTGGGCCCATGCTGATATACCTCACTCTAAACTTTCTAATGAGTCTCAGCAGAGTGTTTTAAACTTGCCACATTCTAGCTCTTGGCTCGTATTTCCTTCCACATGTTGACCTTGCAGGATATCTTTTATCAGCTACTGTCAGAAAATTCACAGAGCCCAAGTATCAGCTATATTTCAGCGGGCCTGGATGAATGAAAGCGTTTATTAAATCAAATTGTTTTGAGTCAGAATAACCACATGACAGGACATGCTTGTAGTAGGAGCTGACTTTGAACATTTGCTAGAGAATAAGAAATATGCTTTAACATGATGGTAAGGTCACATAAGAATTATGTGTGGGGATATGTTGCAAGTTGCCTGTCAACTTATGGTGACCCTATCAATTCACGCAGCAAGAAATACTCAGAGGTGGTTTTCCATATTCCCCATCCAAGTTCAAACTAGGTCTCTACTTAGCTTCCAACATCAAGTGGGATCTGGGGCATTTTGGCAAGTCATTAGTTGGAATTGAAAAATCATCATTTTGAGGTATTTTGGTAGTATTTGAATCTATACATATTAATACAGTTGGCTCTCCACATTTGTAGGATTATATTTTGCAGATTTGATTATTCATGAATTTATTAATGTTGTTTATAGGAATCTCTGGGTCTTCCTGGACAACTCTAGTGATGCAGGACCTAGAGATTCCTAGAGAGGACCTAGAAAGGTCCTCCAAGTTATAGTCAGCTTCCATTGGAGTTGCCCTAGAGCTGTGGTTCTCAACTTGGGGTCCCCAGATGTTTTTGGCCTTCAACTCCCAGACATCCTAACAGATGGTAAACTGGCTGGGATTTCTGGGAATTGTAGGCCAAAAAATCTGAGGACCCCAGGTTGAGAACCACTGCCTAGAGAGTCCTAAAAAGTGATTTGTTATATAAAAACATAGTTTTTAATTCATGCTGTTTCTCTTTAATGGAAATTCTGCACCCCTAACCCTTGTGAAAGTGGGGAACCTCTTTATACATTTTCATTTTAATCCTTTTGTCCCTATAAAATAGGAATAGAGGCTAAAAACCTTTTAGATTATAGCTTCTAGAATCCTCTAAGAGAAAGCTCATTTTGCATATGGACACTGTCAGATTTTCTACTTGCCACATTTTTCTGATCCTCTTTGTTTATAACAACCCATCCGATCTATGCAAATATTTGCCTTTGAACACCACTGCATTCTCTCTCTCTCACACATACACACACACACACACACACACGACTTTCCCCTGAGATGGTACTACTAAAGAAAGCCTCACTTACATCTTCATCTCTTTTATCATCACTAGTAACAGCAAATGCTCTTTCCAGGTCATTGCAAAGACCACTCCTCTTTATGTAGCATTGAATAGTTAGTAGTAACAAGGCATGTTTTGACACAGGCAAACAAGAAATTCAGCTGCCTGATTTATTCATAGCATTTATAAGAAGCTCTTTAAGGCTGGGATGACACAAAGTGAGGCACACAAGAAGGCTGAGGCACAGCCATATAAAATATGGTGAATAATGACTTTGCGGGGGGGGGGGGGTCATTACCCTCAAACCCATTTACAATCAGGGAGTCAACAAACTGTCCAAGTTCAAGCCAAATAGTCCAACCAAGAGGCAAGAACAGCAAGGTAACACACAGGAGAAACTATCACCCATGTCAAATTCGAAAGCCAAATCCAAGAGTGTCTAAAGTCCAAGGTCAATTTAAAATCCAAAAATCAGAGTCCAAGAGTAAATCCAGAGATCACCAACCCAAGATTAACAACAGTCCGAGGTCACAGCTTCAAACACTGAAGTTACTACCAGTAACAAGGTGCCACACATGAGCTCTTTGTAGACAGAGCCGGCCCTAGGTAATGTTCAAATGTAAGCAAGCAGAATTTTTGGCACCCTCCCCCAAACCAATCACTCGCCGCTTCTCTCTTCGTCGAGCCCCCAGCCTCCATTTTCCTCGCCAAAGCGGCGGCCTCCTTCCTTGCAACAAGGAAGGGAGCCGGTGCTTTGGAGAGGAAAGAAGCCGGGTTTCCCTTGCCAAAGTGCCGCAGCAAGGAAGGGAGGCGGCACTTTGGGGAGGAAAGAAGCGGTGTTTCCCTCCCTCCTTTTGCAGCTGGAATCTGAGCACCTGGATGCGCCTCAACTGCACCCCCTAGAGCAGGGGTCCTCAAACTTTTAAAGCAGAGGGCCGGTCCACAATCCTTCAGACTGTGGAGGGGCCAAATTATCATTTGGAGAAAAAAAAACGATCAAATTCCTATGCACACTGCACATGTCTTATTTGTAGTGCAAAACAACAACAATGAAAGAATAATACAATATTTAAAAATGAAAACAATTGTAACCAGCATAAACCTATCAGGATTTCAATGTGAAGTGTGGGCCTGCTTCTGGCCAATGAGATAGTCAAATTAATTAGGATTGTTGTTGTTGTGTGCCTTCAAGTCATTTCAGACTTTGGGCGAGCCTAAGTCTACAATTATTTATTTATTCATTTACTACATTTATTTATTACATTTATATCCTGCCCTTCTCACCCTGAAGGGGACTCAGAGCAGCTGTATGTACATACAATATATTATATTATTAGCATAGCACAATATTAGCATTATATATTACTATATTGAACGATACCACTATACTGTAATATTATATGCAATATATAACATACTAGCTGTGCCCAGCCACGCGTTGCTGTGGCGTTGCCTGGTGGTGTTGGTGAGAAATGGTTGAGGTAGTGTTGGTATTGAATGTCTGTTGTATGGTTGTCTTTATGTTTAGTATGCATTTGGTTGTTTGTGTACTGTGAAAGTGGTGCGGGTAGAGGGGGTCTATGTCCCTGTGTAGTATTGTATAGTATTTATACGTTGTCCATGTGTTGTGAATGCTTGGATTGTGTCCTGCTGCATAGTAGAAAGGGTTGGGCTGGATAGCCCTTAGGGGTCTCTCCAAACTCTTGTGCCTGTCCCCTGGGCTGAGTAGGTTGCTAGGAGACCAAGTGGGCGGAACTTAGCCTTGTAACTGGCAGCAATTGGATAAAAGCAATTATTCCTCTCCCTCTAATTAGGACTTTATTTTTCTTTTCTTTTTGTTGTATCAACCTAGAGCCGTGGATGATGGGTTGTATTGTCAAATTTCGAGGTTGGGGGCCCTGTAGTTTTGTTGTTTTGTCCGCTGCCCTGATGCCATCACTCTTTTATATATATAGATAATTCATATTATTATATGATATTATTAATAATATTATATTGTATAAAATTATAATATTATTATCAATATTATATGTATATACTATATATTTATTATTAAAACTGATATAAAAATATTATATTATAAAACTGAGGGCGGGGGCCAGGTAAATGACCTTGGAGGGCTGCATCCGGCCCCCAGGCCTTAGTTTGGGGACCCATGCACTATACTGTAATATTATATGTAATATATAACATATAATTAGTATTATTATATGGTATTAGTATTATATTGTATAACATTATAATATTATTATCAATATTATATGTAAATACAATATATTATTAAAATGATATAAAATATATTATAAAACTGAGGGCGGGGGCCAGGTAAATGACCTTGGAGGGCCGCATCCGGCCCCCGGGCCTTAGTTTGGGGACCCCTGTCCTAGAGGATGGTGTCTTCTGCAAATGCGTAGTTTGCTTACCGCTTGAGCCGCCCCTACTTATAGACTAGGTTCTCAGGTGTTCCTTATTGCAAGCTCATTTATCTGCTAATCTAGAAGACCTGCGAAGCTTCACAGGTTCACAAAAGCTGGGACACTTAATACTTCCTCTGCCTGCTCAGAGGAACTTGCTTGCACTTACTCTGCAGGCTGAGAAGTGGTAGCTAACTCCATAGGCTCTTTAAGTTTGGCTGATGGAGATGCTGGGCACTGCTGTGCTCCATCTCAAATGCTGGCCCTTCAACCAGCATCTCATCACCCTCGATATCTGAGCAATCCACAGCAGGGGGCCCAGTTGGTCTACATTTTCATAGCTGAGCCCTCTAGAATCTCCTAAAGCAGTGGTTCTCATCATGGGGTCCCCAGATTTTTTTGTCATTCAACTCCCAAAAATCCTAACATCTGGTAAACTGGCTGGGATTTCTGGGAGTTGTAACCAAAACATCTGGAGACCCCAGGCTGAGAACCACTGTCCTAAAGGATAACCCACCTTCTTTGATGTTTCCCAACTTGTCCCTATTTCAAAGAAGGCACATAGATGGCTTTGCTTTAACTATCATCCTGTGAGAACGATGACTTCGCCAAAGAATTGATGACTTCTTCACCCCAACCATTCTCCTTTAGTATTATGACTTTGGGGACTATAAAGCAGGTGTCAGATACTCTTGATATTGGTGAGGTTTTTGTTGTTGATAATAGTTTGGCTTTAGCTGATGTATGAGCTATTCTCGCCAGGCCTAAAGTCACCAAATCCTGTCTAAACTTGGAAGGTAAATAAGGATCAGCCCTGGTTAGTACTTGGATGGGACGCCAACAAAGAGAAAGTGATTTAGGCTATATTTTAAAGGAAGAACTGGCAAAACCAATTTTGAATATACCTTGCCTAAGAAAATCCCATGAAAACCATTCAGTTATTTTAAGTCAGTAGGCAACTTGAAGACAATAATAATAATAATAATAATAATAATAATAATAATAATAATAATAACAACTTTATTTTTGTATCCCATTTCCATCTCCCCAAAGGGACTCGGGGCAGCTCACATGGGGACAAGCCCGATCAAACATGGGTTAAAAACACAATCAGCAATTTAAAAGTATTATCCTCAAATCGTCAAAAGAACGACTTGCTTTTTCATGTCAGATATGAAATTATCTCCCCGCATCTCTCTTTTCAGCCTTTTACAAAATTCACTTTACATTTTTGAATGTCATTATCCTGAAAAATCCCAGCGCAAGAAACTTGAACATTATTATCAGCCTTTTAATTTTCCTTCTGCAAAGAAAAAACCAAAATAATCCTCCTTTCTTCTGCAATTCATTGAAAGAAAATCAAATTTCTAATAGCCACATTAAAAAGATTTATTCATCTGCAAAGAGATTAAGCTCCAAGCCTGATTCACTTTTCATTTTCTCTTAGCCACAGACTCAACAATTTTATATGGAGTTTCCAATGAAGAGATTTCCTCCCAACCCTGCTCCCTAATTCAAATATTTGATTTTTGTAAATACTTAAAAGCATTAAGAAAGACTGAAATTATCACATTCAACAATGATGTACTAATAAGGTAAATAGGGTAAATGAATCTGTGGCATATGCAGAAATTTGCTCTTCACCTCCCCAATTAAGCAGATCAGTTATTTAAAAGAATCAAGAATAATGGGGATAATGATAATATTCGGCATTTAATGTTCAAAGGGTTTCTAATACATTATCTCTCGTGTAATCCCATAATATTTGTTCTAACTAATTATATGTAGATGTAGTGCTGAAACAGGCCACCTAGTGGACACGACTGCATATTCCCCCTTTTCAATGAAGAAAATGAAACAAAGCACCCCCAATGCATTCTATTCTGTTTGGAAAAACTAACAAAACAATTAGTCAATTTTATTCTGAAGCAAAAATTAATTTTGCCAATGTTTTGCTTGATTGATTTAGCCCTCTACTTTTTTTTCTCTCCCACATGGAAAGAAAAATCTAAATACTCTGGAATAGAGCTGTCAAATAAAAAATACATAAATATAAATAAACTTTTTTTTAAACTTTATTATTAACAAGGTAGATAGATGATAGTAAAAAGGGGTAAACAGAGAGGGGTGGGAAGGGGGATAGGAAAGATAGAAAGGGGGAAGAAGGGGTCTAGATAGAGAGAATTTAAAAGATTTTTAAAAATGAGAAAAGAAAAGAAAAGAAAAGAAAAAAACAGAAGATTTGTATAGTTTTGATTTCCGAACATCTTCTTGGAGATTTTCCTCCTTTTCTTTCTTCATCATTTTTCCTCATATCTCTTTCTCCTTGTCTTCTTTCCATTTCCTTATCCTGGTGAAAATTTCTTCTCCTTCTCTTCTTTTTTTTTTTTTTTTGTTCTATAACACTTTTTGTACCTGTATGTATATTATTCTACTTTTTAAAAATTATTTTTCCTTTCTTTGATTTCTATCTTTTAAGTAGTTTATTTCTAGATCTGTTTCCTTCTTTAAATATAAATAAACTTTATTTATCACCATCTCCCAAAGCCTCCCTCTGGGAGGCTCACAAAGCACTCAAAGGTGCAAAAATGCAAAATGCAAAAATTGCGGAAACAATAACATAAAACCCTAACAGCCAACATAAATATCTTACTTCACAAAAACTCCTGGTTAAAATCAATAAAATACAGAAATAGCTGCAGGTATAAAACAACAGTAATCAATCTCAGTCATGTAAAGTGCTTGGTGAAATCTATGGGTCCTCACGTATATTCATTAATGGTCTAACTGTGGCCGAAGGCTTGTCGAAAAAAACCAATTGTGTATGGGAGGCTTGAAGAGTGAGGGCTAACCTAATCCCCCTTGGAGGGCATTTCAAAGATAGGGGGGCACCACCAAGAAGACACTCTCTCTTATCCCCGCCAAGTGCACTTGAGACCGAGGTGGGACTGAGAGGAAGGCCTTCCCAGTAGATCTTAGCACCCATGTTGGATCATAGAAACAGATGCGTTCTCAAAGATAGGCTGGACCCGAAGTGTATAGGACTTTATGCACTTGCACTTTGAATTGGGTCTGGAAACTCATCAGCAGTCAGTGGAGCTGCTTCAATAGGGGCATGGTGTTCTCCCTATAACCAGCTCCAGTTATGGTGTGCTCCAAGTGAAGTAAGGGACATGGGTCTACTGTACCTTTAATAATCATATTTTGTGATGACAATGAAAGGTACAATAGTCCTATTTTTCATTCAATAGGAAACCCACCTTATGCAGGTCACAAAAATAAATAATAATAATTTTCCCCTTTGGGCAGCAACAGGTAATAACCCAATTCTGGAAACCTCTATTCAGGTCACAGAAAATTAGATATCTAATTCCACCCCTTTTTGGGCAGTAAAGAATAATAATTCAGTCTTCTTTTCAGGAAGTGCTAGTACATAAACTCTCAGTATGTCAAAACTGGGGCTTTTTGAAACTGATGCCCAGTGATAAATATGGAACATGTAACAAATATTACATGTTCCATATCTATGTGGCGCAGGCTGGAAAGTAAGCCAGCTGCAACAAATCACTCTGACCAAGAGGTCATGAGTTCGAGGCCAGCCCGTGCCTGCGTCTTGTCTCTGTCTCTGTTCCATGTTATGGCATTGAATGTTTGCCTTTATGTGTGCAATGTGATCCGCCCTGAGTCCCCTTCGGGGTGAGAAGGGCGGAATATAAATGCTGTAAATAAATAATAAATAAATAAATAAGTATATCCAGGGATATTGTAAGGGAAGAAGCAAAATGAGGGCATTAACACCACCACCACCACCACCCTCAATAAGAATTCTTGGGGTCCTGAAGTCTCTAAAGTTGGAGAGAGTGAGATATTGAAAATTGTTCACACCGATTTGCCTGTCCCTTAATTACGGTTGTCTAAGCTGTATTGTTAAATGTGCAACTCAAGTTTTGAAGTACAGTAGCCCTTCCACTTTCACAAGGATTAGATGGAAAAAATGTGAATTAAAAAACCACATCTTTAACTGAGAGAAGAACACCTCTCTATGAATCTTTAGGTCTTCTAGTGCAACTCTATAGTCAACTTCACTGGAAATTGACCATAGAAACAGGTTGGAGGACTTAAATATTCATAGAGAGAACATACGTATAATCTACAAAACTTAAACCTGCAAACGTAAATGACAGACTGTACCGAAACACTAGAAATTGGGAAAAGGGGAGAAAATCAGGGGAATGCAGAATTTCTGTATGGGTGGGTTAATGATTCCTCTTGTTCTTTGTCTCTCACATACACACACATATATAATCATTGTACATGCATTGCAGCTACACCTGGGTAGATCTGAGCCATAAACATGTCCTCTCACACACTATTAAATTTGCAGATTGGAGAGAATTTTCCTTCCACACATCTTTGAAGAATTTATTAAAATTTGCAAGTGTCACCATGTTTGGAATCAAAAGAACTTGAGAATAATTTAAAGAGAAAAAATACTTTTATGAAAAACAAAAGAAAACTGGCAGATTTGCTCATCCCTTCCATGCATGCATACAGGGCAGAGTCTAAGAATCTGAGTTGTCATGTTTTGCTGCAAATTCACCTGGGTCTAAACAGCCCTTTTGATTCTAAGTCCCATCTCTGAAATACTTGTAAGTCTTATTGAAATGAAAATGGAAAGACTCATGAATGCTTCATTAATACTATGAAAAGAACTGGGTTCAATTTATGGAGACTCCTGTCTAAAATTTAAAGTGTTTTTGAATGCTGCAACTCTGTCATTTCAAGTAAATAAATCATAGCATTTGGAGGAAAGGAGATGTTCTGATTTATTACAGAGTTTGGAGAAAGCACAGACATTCATCCAAAACCTTTTTATCTTTTGCAGTAAAAGGGAATGATCTTCTAAAAGAGTTTCTCATGATTTAAAAATGGGGCAAGTTAAAGTGTAAGAGGACATAACATAACTGTCTCAACATGAACGGGCATTAACAATACGGCAAAGAAAAATGTTGTCAGATGTCCAGGGCAATCTTATGCATAGTTCCTCAGAGATAGGTCCATGTCCAACAGGTTTGATCTGAAAGGATTGTAGTGTTAAATTGGGGCAGGGGGAAGAAGGTTTGTAAGCAGTTCATCCTTCACATTCACTCGGAGTAGTAGCAAAGTGAACTGAGTGGAGTATCTTACAAAGGGGGAAAGTGTCCTCACTCACCCAGAACAAGGAGGTGCCTCCAGCCTTAGAAGATGGTCCCTTCCCAGAAACGGAGCAATCAAGGCCTCACACACACAGTCAATGCAGATTCTGGGCCACTGCTTCTTAAACTATGGCTCCAAACCCCAAATTTGGTCCTCTTAGCTCCATGCCTGGCTAGACAGAAGTACATGTGAAAAAGATCTTTGAGTTCTTGTGGACAACAAGTTAAACATGAGCCAGCAATGTGATGCAGCTGCTAAGAAAGCCAACGGGGTTCTGGCCTGCATCAGTAGGGGTATAGCGTCTAGATCCTGGGAAGTCCTGCTCCCCCTCTATTCTGCCTTGGTCAGACCACACCTGGAATACTGTGTCCAATTCTGGGCACCACAGTTGAAGGGAGATGTTGACAAGCTGGAAAGCGTCCAGAGGAGGGCAACTAAAATGATCAAAGGTCTGGAGAACAAGCCCTATGAGGAGTGGCTTAAAGAACTGGGCATGTTTAGCCTGCAGAAGAGAAGGCTAAGAGGAGACATGATAGCCATGTACAAATATGTGAGGGGAAGTCATAGGGAGGAGGGAGCAAGCTTGTTTTCTGCTGCCTAGTTTTCTGCAGACTAGGACATGGAACAACAGCTTCAAACTACAGGAAAGGAGATTCCACCTGAACATCAGGAAGAACTTCCTCACTGTGAGGGCTGTTCGGCAGTGGAACTCTCTGCCCCGGAGTGTGATGGAGGCTCCTTCTTTGGAGGCTATTAAGCAGAGGCTGGATGGCCATCTTTCGGGGGTGCTTTGAATGCGATTTCCTGCTTCTTGGCAGGGGGTTGGACTGGATGGCCCATGAGGTCTCCTCCAACTCTACTATTCTATGATTCTATGTTGGGGACACAAAAGATTTAATGACAGTGAAAGGTTTCTGAATGCCATCCTCTTACAAAAATCTGTTAGCAATGAATTGCAGTGTTTACAGTGGACTCTGCAGAAGATGTTTCAGCTGTACTCCACAAAAAGGAAAATCAGCCTGTTAACAAACCTTACTAACGCTGATTTATTATCAGTAAACGCTTGATTTTATAGCTATTTAATATATATACCTGGGGTCACATAAAATTTCTCAGGCAGAAAGGAGTCATGAGTGGAATAAGTTTAACAAGCCCTGCCCTAGTCAAGGATACCTTCCTTGCATTAGAGCAGATAGAGACTAAAGAAAGAACGCCTTCATTTGCAAAGCAACAGAGAGCCAAACAGGAATAGAGGAGGAACAAATGTCTCATGAAAAAGTTTCAAATAATTAGCCAACTGGCTGTCAAGGTCAAGCATCTATAAATCTCCCAGAAGCAGAAGGGAATTATTGGTCAGCTCTCTTGTGTGCTTTTGAATTTCTTGGTTTCCAAACTCCGTGGACTATCTATGTTTATAAGACTTGTATTTCTCCTTCAGCTTTGTTCTTCATGACTGCTTTCAAGAATCTCGCAGACTTTGCTACTGTGCCTACTATCATCATCAGAGAACCCATAAGACAACATGACCCAAACTGACTTGGCTGCATTATCTGATTTTCCCAGAATCTACTTCTTCCAGATCAGGGACAAACAGGATCCCAAACAGAGCAACGAAAAGGAGGCCTTCATGCTATGACATAAATATGATCCAGATATTTCAAGCTGAAATTCAATACCCAATGGAAGATATATAAGGCAAGTATAGATGGTGAGCAATTTATTGAAGTGGAATTAAAATGACCTGGTTAGGTGAATCCATCACCAAGCAACCAAAGATGTTACCGAAGGAGTCCTCTATGCTGCAACCCTTTGTTGCAAGTTGCATTTATTATTATAAATGTGGTCAAGCTTTTCCAGACAGAAAAGCAATTGCCAGTGGGAGATACCTGAAGAAAGGGGTTTTTATAAAGGCAAGTACAGATGGTGGGCAATTTATGAAGTGGAATGAAAATGACCTGGTCGGGTGAATCCATCACCAAGCATCTGATTATGTTTCTGAAGACCATTCACCTCCTTCATTCAGACAGCAATGCTACATGCAATGAATAGGTGGAAGAGTAGCTGGATCCCTCCTGCTGCTTTCTCCTGTGACCTTTTTTCTTTTTGTTCTTCAGAATATTTGAGCAGACTTGCGTGCACAGACTGTACCATGCCAAAACACTCTGTTACTTAATGAATTAAAAAACAGATTCACTTAATTCACTAGCCTGACAGTGATCTTTTGAACTGTCATCCGAGAAAGCAAAACGCTGGTCCCTACTAAAATGGAATCTTGTTAAATCTCAAAATATCTCAGAACTCAGAAAATTCCCCAGATAACCTCCACATCCGTGCTTCTGGTAAAAATAGAATTATATGATCTTAAGCTCACCATATGCCTGGAAACATTACAGATATGGCTAAATATACAAATAACGCTATCAGACTCATTACACCCCCATGAGGTAGACACTGTGATATTACAACAAAGGCATTCATGAGGCAAGAAACACATAATAGGGACACTGATAACAGAGCCAAATAGTTTTAAACAGTTTAATAAATGGATTTAGCAACTGTTTAATATAGAGATACAAATCCCAGGATTCAACTTATGGCAACTGATCACAAGGTTTTCTTGGCAAGATATGTTCAGAAGGCAACTTGCCTTCCTCTGAGGTTGAGAGTGTGACTTGCCCAAAGTCACCCAGTGGGTTTCCAAAACTGAATGGGGATTCAAAACCTGGTCTCTTGAGTTGTAGGCTCAAGCCACTACATCATGCCAACACTCAGGGAGAGTGAGAACATATATTTTTTAAAAACCAAACTTACTTTAAATGGCAAAGATGGGCCAAAAACAGCTATAAAAACTCCAGGGAAATTGTTTCTTCACCATCACATTTTCTGCTGAAAAGGAACACTGGGGCTGACTATAATGGCAAAACTGAGCTCCCGTCTTTTTAAAGCAACGGTCACATCTTTTCATCCCATCTACATCTGGGAATACGTGGCCAGAGCTTTAAGAAAAATAGAACAATTGGAGAGTCTGCAAACTGGCATGGTCCTGTCTAACATCTCAACTGAACCCTCAGAAAAGAAGAAACAGCCTTTTCCTGGTGGCAGAGTCTGATCCTAACTGCATAAGACTAGTTAAAATTCCTCAAAAATCACTTTGAACCCTTATCAGTGAGCATGAGAATGGTGCTATGCTTGGATGGTGTCACCTCTTCTTGTGCCTCAGGGAGGAAATGGGGACGCAAAAACTACTTCACCCTTTGACAACATCATGAATATACTTGTGGAGCCTTATATTCCATCAGCATGCTTCCTTGACACAAGTCTCTGTTGACACTGTGTTCTTTTGATCCAACAATTGTTGGCACTGCTCCCAAACACAAACAGACAAAGGAAAGGCTATTTATGTTTTCCCAAATGAGCAATCAAAACTCTACTACAAGAACAAAAGGATTGTAGCAACTTGGTCCATGTGCCAAAGCAGACCTTACAGCAAGCCTTTGGATCCCCTTACCTCACCCTTGCTGCAACAACAGCAAAAGAAGGAGAATGGCAAAGCCTTTTGAGACAGTCTTGGTTTAGTAAGATATTTTTAAGCCCTGCTACAGCTGAAAAAGTCCCAATCAATGTTTGGCATATTCTAATTTTAAAAGATAGGCATTGCCTGTCCAATAGGAAATGGTAAGGCAAGGGTGACTCCAGGTTTTGATTCCATCACAGCTCTACTGTAATTTATAGTGCAATCATTCGATCCAGGTTAATGTCATAGGTTGGCCACCTCTGAGGTTTTCAGTACAATGTGGTCAGTGATGTAAGTTTGCTGAGGAAAACCATTTGCAGCCATTGAATGGTGATGGAGGTAGGAAAGAAATTCCCATCCACGGCACTAAACAGTAGGTGGTCAAAGTCAAGGTTACTACAGAGAAGTGCTTGGTAGATGACCAGAGATGTTCCCCTATTTTCAGTGTATCTCTGTGTCAAAGCAACCAGTCAGCCACCAACAGTGTACCTGCAGGATGCTTTAGTGAGCATGTCCTCCACAATCATGGTGAAATAATAACAGTAGTCTAGCATCACACAAAGGATGAACTGATATTTAGAATGATCAGATTATGCAGTACTTTAATCACAATGTTCAAAACATGTTGTCTCTGTCCTCCAAACAGTGCAGCTATTAGCTTCATTGTTGCAGAATGGCAACTCCACCCCCAGTTCTAACAGCAGCCCGTCCAGAGGTCTTCTAGTTGTAGTGTTGTAGGAGTTATCTTGATGCTGAAACTATTTTGGTAATAGAGTTCAGCACTTGAACAGCTCCTGCAAGCACTGGATGACCTCCTAACAGAGCAAGGACAGAGGAAATTTTCTTCACATTTCCTTTGGATCCCATACTCCCCAAATACCTCAATTTTCTTCTGCAACTACTCTCAAAATGGTCAGCAGAAGCAGACACATCTTTATTTCCTGTCACTGTTTTGAGATGTAGAATCATAGTGTTGGGGGAGAGCAGAAAAACTATCCAGTCCAATTCTATTCTGCCATGCATGAATATGGAATCAAAACACTTGCAACAGATAGTTTTGACCCAAATCGGGATTTTAATATTATTGTGTATATTGACTTATATGACTGTTTTTAATCATGTTGAAGTTTTACTGCTCGGTTTAATGTTTTATCTGATTTGTGCTGTCGTGTCTGGGCATGGCCCCATGTAAGCCGCCCCGAGTCCCTCCGGGGAGATGGGGCGGGATATAAGAATAAAATTATTATTATTATTATTATTATTATTATTATTATTATTATTATAGTCAGCCAGCATCTGTTTAAAAGCCTCTAAAGATGAAGAAT
Organism: Anolis carolinensis; assembly: GCF_035594765.1. Classification (NCBI taxonomy): domain Eukaryota; kingdom Metazoa; phylum Chordata; class Lepidosauria; order Squamata; family Anolidae; genus Anolis; species Anolis carolinensis. Next base: position 13,955,763 of record NC_085843.1, read on the forward strand.
ACTTCAAGGCAGCATATTCCACTATTAAACAGCTCTTACTGTCAGGAAGTTTATTCCAAACATTTAAGTGGAATTTCTTTTCTTGTAGTTTAATCCAATTGCTATATTTCCTAGCCTTTCAAATACAGTAGAGTCTCACTTATCCAAGCTAAACGGGCCGACAGAACCTTGGATAAGTGAATATCTTGGATAATAAGGAGGGATTAAGGAAAAGCCTATTAAACATTAAATTAGGTTATGATTTTACAAATTAAGCACCAAAACATCATGTTTAACAACAAATTTGACAGAAAAAGTAGTTCAATACGCAGTAATGTTATGTTGTAATTACTGTATTTACGAATTTAGCACCAAAATATCATGGTATATTGAAAACATTGACTACAAAAATGCCTTGGATAATCCAGAACCTTGGATAAGCCTTAGATAAGTGAGACTCTACTGTATTTGAACAATTTAGGCTTCTTTAATATCCACATCTCTAAGCCATTCTTCATAGGGCATTATTTCTAAACCTCTTACCATTTTGGCTGCCCTTCTCTGAACACATTTCAACTTGTCAATATCGTTCTTGAACAGTGGTGCCCTGAATTGGACACAGTGTTATTTTAGGTGAGGACTGACCAAAGCAGAAATGAGTGTTATTTCCTTTAATCTGGACACTATAATCCTAGAATTTCATTTCAGCCAAGGTACTACAGAGGGAAACCCTCTCAAAAACACAATAGGAAGTAAAGGTATCTCTACTCTTGTTAACATTTTGAGAGTAAACAGTGATATTTAGGATAGTATAAAGTTCCAAACTGTCCAAAGGAATATGTTTTCATGTGTATTGGGAGTTTTCTCATGAATTTAGGGACTAATTCCTCTAAATCACACCAATCTTTTTTTAAAAAATGTGAGGGCTTTCGGATACTAGCGGAGGTCTTCTGGAGCCTCACGTTGCCCACTCTTGATTTAGAGGGCCTGTGACTATGTGTGTGTTCATATGCTTTCAAGTTGCCTGTTAAAGTCACCATTAAATTCACAGAGTTTTCTTGAGGAAGAATACTGGGAAATGGTTTGGCCACTTCCTTTCTCTGAAATGTAGCCTATAGCAACTGGGATTCATAAGCAGTCTCATAGCCAACTGCCAACCAGGGCTGATCCTGATTAACTTCCAAGATCTGGTAGGATCTGGTATCACTTAAAGCCAAATGTGAAGTCACTGTGATACAACAATACGTCCATTGGCTACACATGCCCAAAATGCTGTTTGAATTAAAAGCACCTCTGGGCTCAAATAACAGCTGAACTGGAAATTGACACCAGCCCCCAATCTGGATCAGGCATATGACACTTGTTTGTACTCCTCGCCTGTTATTACACCATATTAATAATGGAAACTTTAAGCAAACTGTTTTTCCCCCCAAAGCATGATAAATGTGACGTGTCATTTGAGCCAGAGGTTTACAGCAATTTTTATCAATTTAATCCTGTAGCTTGTGCCTAATAACATTATTATTTCACAGCTGCTTTATTGGTCTGGCTCACATTTGTTGTTGCTGTGGTTGCTGACATGATTAATTGTGTAAATGCAATAAGGTTCTTGCTGTACTCAAGTGACTGGAAGGCTAGTTTCTATAATGGAAGGAGATGAGATTTCTCTGTTTGTTAAGGCTTACAGCCAACACAAATGCACTTATTTGGAGAGTGACTAAGTTGGTAGCAAATCCCACAGAAGCTGCTGTCATTTCAGCTGGCCACAGAAAGGAAACAGTCACCAGCCGAGGAGCTTTGAGGACTCTGTGCCCAATGTGTAGAGAACCCAAAGGCAAAAGGATGGGCCAAAACAACCTCCCCAAATTATCTCATTTGATTGTTTGCTTTCAACAACACACTATTTTACCACACTTACACACCTTCTATGGTATTCCTCATAGTAACCTATGGATGCGAGAGCTGGACCATAAGGGAGGCTGAGCAAAGAAAGAGAGATGCTTTTGAACTGTGACGTTGAAGGAAAATGCTGAGAAGTGCCTTAGACCGCAAGAAGATCCAACCAGTCCATCCTCCAGGAAATAATGCCTGGCTACTCACTGGAGGGAAGGATATTAGAGGCAAAGATGAAATACTTTGGCCACATCATGAGAAGACAGGAAAACTTGGGGAAGAGAATGATGCTGGGGGAAGTAGAAAGAAAAAGGAAGAGAGGCCGACCAAGGGCGAGATGGATGGATGGTATCCTTGAAGGGACTGGCCTGACCTTGAAGGAACTGGGGGTGGCAACGGCTGACTGGAAGCTCTGGAGTGGGCTGGTCCATGAGGTCATGAAGAGTAGGAAGCGACTGAACGAATAAACAACACACCTTCTAGTGACTGCTAAATAGAGGCTGAAATTTTCCCCCTCTCTCTAAAGCAGTGGTTCTCAACCTGGGGTCCCCAGATGTTTTTGGTCTACAACTCCCAGATATCCCAGCCAGTTTACCAGCTGTTAGGATTTTTGGGAGTTGAAGGCCAAAACATCTAGAGACCCACAGGTTGAGAAACACTGTTCTAAAGCCACCTCAAAATATGTTGATGCTATAACATAGCTTTGTTCCAGTTGGTGTTACACTATTGATACTACGACTGTACAGCCAATCATATCTGTGAAGGTAACAGGACTGAATGAATCATACAGGAGGATACGGTTCCTACAGCAATTACAGGCAATTCAAAATCTAGCCTTAGATGTTGTTGTCCTTGTTGTTATTGCAGCCTTGAAGTCAACTTTGACTTATGGAGACCCTACGTATAAAAGGCTTTCAACAGCCATGCTCAGGTCTTGCAGACTCATGGCCATGGCTTCCTTGGCTGAATCTATTCATCTAGAATGCAGTCTTCCTCTTTTGCTATTGCCTTCTCTCTTATCACACATTATCGTCTTTTATAGTGAGCCATCTCTTCACATATTTATTTATTTATTTATTTCCTATACTTATATCCTGCCTTTATCACCCCAAAGGGAACTCAGGGTGACCTCACAACCGGCAGCAATTTGATGCCCAACATACAAATTCCAAAATATAAGAGCCTTGTCTTTGCCTTAAACCACACCCGATATGGCACGATTTCCAGATCATTTTAGTCCTAATAGACCTAAAAATGGATGTGCTGGTAATCTCTGCAATTGTATCCGGTTCAGAAACTCCAGTTGGTCCAAATTTGTCAGCCAGATTAGTTACAGGAACATCCAGGAGTGAACATATTACACCTATCCTAAAATCATTCAATTGACTGCCAATTAGTTTCCAGGCAAAGTACAAGGTGTGTTGTCGAAGGCTTTCATGGCCGGGATCACAGGGTTGTTGTATGTCTTTCGGGCTGTGTGGCCATGTTCCAGAAGTATTCTCTCCTGACGTTTCGCCCACATCTATGGCAGGCATCCTCAGAGGTTGTGAGGTACACAAAGTACAAGGTGTTGGTTTTGACCTTTAAAGTCCTACATGGTTTGGGTCCCAGTTACCTACAGAATGGTCTTCTCCTGTACAATCTGCCCCTTTGAACACCTGAGGTCCTCTGAGGAGCAGTTACTCTAACCAACAAGAACCTTATTGGTGATCATTACTCAGAGTAGCTTTTCATTGGTTACCCCAAGACTTGGAAGGACCTGCCGAAGGAAGAGATCCCACAGCTAAATGAGCTGTTGGAATGTAAAACACATTTGAAGACCCATCTCTTCCAGCAGGCCTACCTAGACAGTCTTTAAGCATGAATTATAAATCATGTCCTTTGGATTTTAGTATGTATTTTATAGAGATACGTTTTTGTGTGCAGCTTTTATAGAGGTATATTTTAATATGTGTATTTGTGGTGTTTTTGCAATGTTTATGTTTTAATTGTTATGTAACCCGCTTTGAGCCACGAGGAGAGGCGGGTAAGAAATAAAATTATTATTGACACAACGACGTTGTATGACACAGCAAACAAGATAGATATGCTGGATTTTGTTTCACAAAATCACAAGTCGAACACTTCCCAAGTGTCTAGGACTGTGTGATGTATTTTCGGATGATGCGTGCAGATCCCAGTAACGTGGCCTTTTGCAGTTGGCAGATCGTAATTTTGTCAATGTCTATTGTTTCCAAATGCCGGCTGAGATCTTTTGGCACGGCACCCAGTGTGCCCATCACCACTGGGACCACCTGCACTGGTATTATTATTATTATTATTATTATTATTATTATTATTATTATTACTACTACTACTACTACTATTCAGCCAGTTTTAATCATGAATTTTAAACTCACATCTTATGTTTCATCTTTGTTCTGTGTGTTTTAATATGTATTTTATAGAAATATGTTTTAATATGAATCTTCTATAAAAATACATTTAATATGTGTATTTAGAGAAGTTTTACAATGTTTATGTGTTTTAACTATGCTGTAACCCACCTTGAGCCATGAAGAGAGGCGGGTAAGAAATAAATTATTATTATTATTATTATTATTATTATTATTATTATTATTATTATTATTATTATTATATAAGAGAGCCCCTGTTATCATTCACTCAGTCTCACCATACTGCATGTGTTTTAGATGTGCAACTGTGTATTTTTTTTTCTTTTGCTAGCCACAGTAATTCTTTCCTTGGTTGAAGTCCATTTCCCTTTGTGACAACACAGGGGTTGTCTCACAAAACAGCACCAGCTGATGCTCCCTTCCACTTCCCATGAATCCAAGGATCTTCACAAAATTCTCTGAGCTATTCCCAGTCAGAACAAATACATTTCACCTCACTCTCACCTATTCATGTGAAATTAAATTCTAGGTGCTTCGAGGCAGCTTTTGGTCCAGAGGGAAAAAAAAGAGCCGTTCCACAATCAAGCAAAGGATTCTAAAACTCCAGAAGAAGGCCCTAGGGCTAATCCATTAAAATTAATAATATGGATAAGATCTCTAAAAAAAACTTTAAATATCTGACTGCCTTTGGGTTTATCTTCATAATTAAAAACATAGTAACACACCAAGACGTTCAATGTAAAATTAAATGTATCCAAATTGCTGATCATTGAAACTTAGAGAACAGTGAGCAGTCTGTGTACCTGCTCATTTCATGTGTTTTTGCTCAAGGTTTGGTGTCAGGAATTGTGTTCAATGAACAAAGCCAATGGAGCTGAGAGAAGCTGGTCATTGTTGTGTGCCTTCAAGTTATTTCTGGCTTATGGCAACCCTAAGGCAAACCTATCACGGGGTTTTCTTGGTAAGATATGTTCAGAAGGAGTTTTCCTTTTTCCTTTAACTGAGAGACTGTGAGTTTCTTAGGGTTATCCTATGGTTTCCATGGTTGAGTAGGAATTCAAACGTTTGTCTCCACAGTCATAGGGCATCTCTACATTGGCAACAAACCCCGAATAGGGCCAGAAATCACTTCTCAGTGTCACATGATGTCCAGTATCTTTTGGCCTATAACACAGAGTAAAACTGAGTTGTCAGTTAGTATAACAAGATAGAGCGATTCTAATTCAAAGTGGTCCACTGCCCTTATGGGCCAGTGTTGCATGCTGAGCATCTGTGGGCCTCTCTGATTGGAGCTAGTTGGAGAGAAAGTCCCATTTCAGGAAAGCCCTATGTACCCTGCCTCTGAGATAGAACACAATCTGAATTAGTCTTCCCTGGGGTTTATTTGATCATGACATAATTATGCCACAGGAAAGTTATTCCACAATTTAATTAGTTTACACTGTTTATTTGACCACTGTTTTATGATACATTAGTTGCCCCAGAGGTCTCATTTTGGAATCAAATGGCAAGATACATACATACATATATACATACTATATATACCATTTTTAAAAATATGTCTCTTGCCATTTGATATATATATCTTGCCATTTTATGTGTATGTGTATATATTATTCCTTCCATGCTCCTTTTGGTTTTCCCAGCAGGAAATGCACAATTCGTTAAGGATTTATGACTCCCCATGCTGTTTATCCTTTCTGCTTTTTTCTTCCGCCTCCTGTTATTGCTTTGACAACAATTGCACACTAAACCGGCTTTGTTGTGCACTAAGTGACACAGTTTTAGAGTAGAGTGGTTCTATTATTCATTACTGCAATTGTTCTCATCTGGGGGACTCCATGGAGGGGCATTGTTCATTTCCCCCTTGTCTTTTCATATTTGGAGTGGGTTAAAGAAGGGAATTAATTAAAGGAGGGCAAAGAAAACACAACAGTCAATGATTAATAGCCTCCTTAACTGTCCTTCATTCCCTAAAGGGTTTCAGGGCTTTCAGAAGGACAGATTCTTCTGAGTTTTTCTGACATTCTTTATTTATCAACATGAAGATTGTGCTGGCTCAGCATCTGTTTCCCACAGTGCTGGCTAGATGCCCTAAGAAGCCCAAAAGCAGAACACCAATGCCTCTTCTTCCTCAAAGACAAAAAACTGGGACTATGTGTCCAAACAACATCAAAGTCTGGTCAAGGTGGCAGAAGTTATTATTGAGGAAGAACACACAAGTTAGGCATCACTGCAGCCATTTACTTTTGCCTAAGCCTACTGGAAAGGGTAAAATCCTGACCCCTCTTCTCCTCTTCCCCAAGTTAAATGAGTGTAATCTATTCTTAAACACCAAATTCATTTTGAAGCAATCAAAATACCATATATACTCAAGTACAAGCAGACCCGAATATAAGCCAAGGCACCTAATGTTACCACAAAAAACGGGAGAAACTTGTTGAGTATAAGCCGAGGGTGGGAAATGCAGCAGCTACCAGTAAATTTCAAAATAAAAATAGATACCAATAAAATTACATTAATTGAGGCATCATAGGTTAAATGTTTTTGAATATTTACCCTATTTCAAAGAAAAACAGTAAACTAGCCCTGTAAGTGGAAAAGTGGGGTCAACAAAAACAATATGATATCAACAATAACTTAATAATAATAATAATAATAATAATAATAATAATAATAATAATAATAATAATACTTCATTTGTATCCGACTCTATCTCACCATGGGGACTCAGGCCACCTTCCAACATAGTAACAGGCAAACATTCAATGCCTATATAAATGATGCAGAGCTAGATATAGATCTATAATTATATATACCAATTTCACATATGCATTTCCCCCTGAAATGTTTGCAAAACCTCTATATATGTGCATTTCCCTCCTGCAATTTTACAAGCCTTTGTTTACAATCTATGTTTATATCTATTCAGACATCTCTCTCTCTATGTGTGTGTGTGTGCGCACGCGCGCATTTCCCCTGCAATATTTGCAAGCCCTATATATCTACATTCATATCTATCCAGACATATATATATATGTGTGTGTGTGTGTGTGTGTGTGTGTGTGTGTGCATTTCTCCGTAACATATACATGCCCTACATATCTATATTCGTATATATTTATCTAAACATAACTCTCTATATAGATAATTATATCTATATAGGATTTGCATAGACTTGTAAACATGTGAGGGGAAAGTTCATATATAAAAATAATGTATACATATAGATACAGATATCCATGTACATTGAAATTTCTAGATATCTATATGTCTATATGATTTGCAAAGACCTGCAAACATATGAGGGGAAAATTCATATATAAAATTAATGTATATGCAATCAAGGGATTGCAAAAGCTCTTGTAGGAAATATTAACAAATATTTCAGGGGGAAATGCTTTTATAAGATATATATAAGACAGCTGGTGATATGTGAAGGTAATATAGCTTTCTTGACCCCTTAGGATGTCACATCCTCATAGGCTATCACTCATGGCCAAGTATGATTGCCTTCCAAGGGTTGAGTCTCAGCGGTAGGTCCATAAGTGACTGCGGAGACCTCTTCCGGATCCACACAGTCTTTTGCAATGAGGACATAAGACTTCCAAATGGAAGGTGGTTTGCCGGTGATGTCATTCATTGTGATACATTAAACATCAGTCATAGCTGCATGAAATAAACCATTGAGTTAAAAACATAATTTTTCCAAGGCAACGGAAATTCATCATTTTTGCCCAGAAGACTGCAATATTAAGGCTAGGCCATGCTACTGAAAGTAATATTTTATTTTCCCATCATGACTGGTAGTCATTGATAGCGTTAATATTCTGAATGGGAATAGGTTTTGTGTATTTCACAGGCTCCTTAATGAGTTTGTTCAGCCCTCGCACATACACATGCACACACATCCACATTCTGCCAGAAAAGCACTATTTTTCAGCCAAAACATGGTCTAAGTGCATAAGATCCTCACTAAATGCTGTTTCAATAATAGCCCTCCATAAAACCTGCCAAAAGAGAAAGATAACCAGGAATGAATAATGTAACATTGGAATCATTTCCACTGGAACTGAATGGCATATGCTCAGTTAAAAGGGTCTGAAAATAGTTACTCAACCTTCTAGAAACACCCACCTCCACAAAAGATTGTTTGCTAATTAAGAATTAGGAGAGTGTAGTTTTTATTCTTTGCAGAATTGCCCTGCCTTCCAGCTCTCCACCATTCAACTTTATGGCATTACTGAAGGTGCTAGCATTATTTTCCACTTTCTTTGGAAAAGCTGCAAGGCTGGTTTGCCTTCCTCATGTGACAAAGTCCAAGGATCACAAGAGAGAATAATCCAAAGAACAAGCCGACATCGAGAAACTCAAACAAGAAATACCAGAACAATTGACAGACATTTTAGAACAAGAATAGTCCTTTATAACTAGCTGTTAGCACAATTGACCTCGCTGCATTTCTTTTAAGGCAGGCCAAGGTCTTTCCTGTTCTTTTACAGGCAGCTTTCCCATTTATATGTTTAGGAGAGTGAAGTATCTCGGGTCCCTATATCTTGGGATCTGATCCCAAATTATCTGATTTAAACTGCATTATATGAGTCTCCACTGCCAGATAATCTGGGATAAGAGGAGAATCTGGGATCAGATCCTGGGACATAGAGGCAGTGTGGAAGGGGCCTCAGCATCTAATTTCAGCTCTTGAGGAATTTCAAAAACTGCAAGAGATAGGCAATGGCTTGACTTCCAAAAGGTTTGAGTTAGTTCTGCCTGCCTTCTATGACTCTAACTAACTACAATCCATTATCTTGACCCTCCTTTCTTTATCTTAGGAGGCTTCTTTCTGATACGTTATGACACTTGCATTATACCTCTAATTAAGAAAATGCATCTATCTATCTATCTATCTATCTATCTATCTATCATCTATCTATCTACATAAACATATGCATAAGCCCCTGGTGGCACAGTGGATTAAACTACTGAGCTGCTCAACTTGCTGACTGAAAGGTCAGCGGTTCAAATCCAGGGAGCGGGGTGAGCTCCCACTGTTAGCCTCGGCTTCTGCCAACCTAGCAGTTTGAAATAGGCAGATGTGAGTAGATCAATAGGTACCGCTCCAGCGGGAAGGTAACAGCACTCCATGTCGTCATGCTGGCCACATGATCTTGGAGACATCTACAGACAATGCCAGCTCTTTGTCTTAGAAATGGAGATGAGCACCAACCCCCAGAGTCAGACACGACTAGACATAATGTCAGGGGAAAATCTTTACCTACACATATACATACACATATATATGGGATGTCTTGGCTTAATCATGTTTTGAATACACCAATAGTGATCATAATGTAGCCTTGTGATTGTTCTGTCCATTTTCTTGCCCAGTTAACTTCCATTGGAAGGAAACAACAATCTAAAATTAAAGCCAATTAGCACAATCACCAAATTAGTTCATGAGCTTTGAATTAATTCACAGAAATTAGCATAGTTCTCAAAGGCTAATTCGTTTAAATCATGTAAGCTTTTGAAGAAGTGTATAATAAATTATTGCTCCTAAAACTTAGAAGATCATTATCCAGGAGGCTAGAAGACAAATGCCCTGCCTTTTTCTTCCGTTAACACTTCAATTTAAAGTAGTTAATTTATTGCAAAGAGGTTGAAGAAAAGTTAAGCCATTGAAGAAAAGTTAATGGAAAATAATTAGCGCATTTGTGCTTCTGTCTCCTGGTTGTTGTTGTGTGTCTTCCCGTTGTTTCCAACTCACGGTGAGCCTAAGGCAAATCTCCCACAAAGTTTTCTTGGCAAGATTTGTTTAGAGGGGGTTTGCCTTTGCTTTCCTCTAAGGCTAAGAATATATGACTTGCTCAAGGTCATTTAATGGGTTTAATGAGTGAGGATTTCAACCCTGGTTTCCAGAGTCATAATCCAACACTCAAACCCTGTTCTTGGTGACTGAAAAATGAGTAACCAAAGTAGGCTTTGAAAAAATTAAGCTTATAATTGTATCACTTGTTTCCTTGAAAAAAACTAATTTTACTGCCAATGTTATCATTTCTCGGATATCTCTTTAAACAGTGGAATAAATATTTTGGTCCAATATGACATTGGCATTTTGAAAGCAGAGATGAAATCAAACTGACTTGGAAGAAGGTAACAAGTGATGCCTTCCACATTATTGTACCAGATTTTTGGTTTAGTTTGCTCTGGGTTTGGTCCATCTTTAAAGGGGCTATTCAAGGTAATGAATTCTCATGTTCAAGCAAAGTCTAGTTCAGGAAACATGCTGTCAAAAGCCTAGAAGTTTTACTGGAGCAAAAGGAGTTGACCACAGTACAGCATAAGCTGTTAGGTCTGAATAACTACACAATAAGTAACTCCTTTAATGTTCAGGTTCAAGCATGAAGCAGATCCATTATCCCACAGACATAGACGTACACTTTTGCCATTACCTGGAAGATTTTGTGGGGAGGAAGAACTTCCTCCATAAATGTTAATTTGGCAAGAAGGGTTTGAGGTATTCCTATGAGGGATCCAGGGTTCTTTGGGAGTAGTATCTTTCTAAGTCCAAAGTTTAAAAGAAAACATTAAGAGCAATGTTTCAACATATAACCTGCTTTGCTACTAGCAGAGTGCATGGAGATTCTGTTTCTGAAGTGCACTTGATTCAACTGTGTCTAAATAAACATTAAATTGCGTGTTCCAATGATTTGAAGGATTTGAGTTAGTACAGGGCTTTTGGGTTAAAATCTGCCAGGTGAACAAGAAAACCGTATCCATATTATATAGCAAATTATTAGAATGGGAAATAGAATCAGAGGGTACCACAAATGCTATGATTCAATGGGAAAAAAACATTGGCCATTTAATTTATATACACGAATGGGAGTCAATTTGGAGAAAGAAAATAAAATATACATATTCCACAGATATGAAAGAAAATTGGTTGAAAGTCCTACATAGGTGGTACTTAACGCCAAAAAAAATTGGTCTAATGTATAAAAATGCCAACAATAAATGTTGGAGGTGCAAAACACAAATTGGATCTTATCATCACATGTGGTGGAACTGTAGGAAACTAGAGAAATTCTGGACAACTGTCTTAGAGGAAAGCAACAAAATTTTAAAAACAAATTTCACAAAAACACCAGAACTTCTCCTGCTGGGGTTGTATGATCAATCAGCTATTGTAGACAAAAATACAGATAAATTATTTAACTTCTTTATTACTGCAGCTAGAATGGCGATCGCAAAACAGTGGAAAAGCGAAAGGGCGCCAACTAAAGAATCGTGGTTGGAAAAATTGATTGACATAAAGGATATGGACAAATTAACTTATTTGATGAGAAAGAGCAACGGAAGAATGCAGAAGACCACAAATTGGTCATTGTTTGAGGACTACCTGAAGAATGTAATTTCCAAGAAGTGATAATGTAATATGTAAAGGAAAAGGATAAAGACCGGAAGTAAACCCCTCCCTTATGTGTTTTTTCCTCACAACCTTTGACCCACTACACCCCCCCCCCTTTTTTTCCCCATCCCCTCCCTTTACATCAATCCTTACCCCTCCCCCCCTTCCCAAATATAAATGTGTTTGTGTTTATTGTTATTACTGTGAATATTTGTAAATCTTCAATAAAAATATTTAAAAATAAAATAAATAAACTTTAAATTGGTGCACAATATGACCAGCCATATTCACAGAACCAATACCCCCAGTTTCATTTCTGCACTTCCAACAAAATATGGTCTCTCCAGGCATTTTCTAGTTACTTCAGCAGGACTTTATGGTACTCCTGGGCCAGACATTCCTCATTTCAATAGGGTTTACTATTACACAGCCCAATTGAAAATACTTTTTTTGGTGTCTTGATTTTTTGGGCGTTTATTTATCATGTCAGAAGTGGACCAAGGGTATAGTTGTAATGTATTTAAAAAGGTTAAAAACTTGTCATTATACTAAATGTCCTTTGACCAGTAGCTGGCCACTTAAAGTGACTCTGATGTTGCTATAAGAAGGTCCTCCATTGTGCATGTGGCAGGCTCAGGCTGCTTTGTATTAGATGGTCTGTGGTTTTCTCTTCTCCATACCTGCATGTCGTGGACTCCACTTTCTTAAGGTTGGCTCTGCATCTTGTGGTGCCATAGCGAAGTCTGTTCAGCACCTTCCAAGCTTGAGGTTGGAAGGTGCTCAATGGACTGCTGGGCTGTTCCTGGGATTATTTGTGGCACTGATTTTGTATTGGATAGACCACATCAGCTCTAGTTTCTTAAGATATGGTTATCATGATTTTCTATGGGTGAGCAGATGCTAACTGGTAGATAGCATATGTTCTATATCTCAAAAACTGGAGCTGATCAGGGGAAAGTGGTGCCATTTTTTTGGATCAGCAGGCCAAATATACCCAGAAAGAGGACTAACATTTGAAGCGCCAAAATGTATGTTGGCCAGTGATCCATGGTTTCACATATTGCCAAAAATCCAGGAATGTTTCTTCCATGAATATGAGGGTCATACTATATTCCAATCTGTGATGCAAACTAAGGGGTCCATTTTAATCCTTATGCCTTACAAATGTTCAAGTAATTATATCCCAATTACTGCATGATATTCCAATATGGATTTCTTCTTGCGTGCTTTCAAATCATTTCCAACATACCAATCCTACATTGTAATTTCTTTTGTCAAGATTTGTTCAGAAGGGAGTATGCCATTTTCTTTCTCTGAGGCTGAGAGAGTATGACTTGTCCAAGGTCACGGAGTGGGCTTCTAGGTCTTGAACTGGGGCCGGGCTGTGGCGCAGGCTGGTAAACAGCTGCTACAATAAATCACTCTGACCATGAGGTCATGAGTTCGAGGCCAGCCTGTGGCGGGGTGAGCACCCATCAATTAAAAATAAAATATAGACCCTGCTCGTTGCTGACCTAGCAACCCGAAAGATAGTTGCATCTATCAAGTAGGAAATAAGGTACCACTTATAAAAGTGGGGAGGCAAGTTTAACTAATTTACAACGTTGGAATGAGGAAGTGAGGAAGTGCCATCAGAGTGGATAATGAAGCAGCTGCTCCCCCCTGTGGCCAGAATCGAACATCCCCTCAGGAGAAGGTTAAATTGCCTCTGTGTCTGTCTGTCTGTTGTCTCTGTCTCAGTTCGATGTGTTTATGGGCATTGAATGTTTGCCCTATATGTACATAATGTGATCCGCCCTGAGTCCCCTTTGGGGTGAGAAGGGCGGAATATAAATACTGTAAATAAATAAATAAATAAACTCTGGTGTCCCAGAGCTTAAGTCCAACGCTCAAACTACTGCACTACACTGGCTATCACCCAATAAATAAACTCTGGTGTCCCAGAGCTTAAGTCCAACGCTCAAACTACTGCACTACACTGGCTATCACCCAATGTGGATAGACATTTAATTCAACAACTAGGAGTCTTCTTTCTAACTTCTTTTGTTTTTGGAATGGTATTTTGTTTTTGGAATGGAAGAGAAAGGTACAGAACTTGTAAAACTACAGCTCCCAGGATTCCACAGCATTGAGCAATTAAAATGTTGTAACTCTCTCTTACACATTCCTCAGGCTTTCAGACAATTTCTGTGCAAGTCTGTCTCACTGCAGGCCGGGTCAAAATTTGACCGGGTCAAAATTTGACCGGGTCAAAATTTGACCGGGTCAAAATTATGGAATGCCAAAGGAAGCACACAACCTGAAGATGTTTAAGGAATTCATTTCTGCAATCACTGAGATGGAAACTAGTATGGTTTGCAAATTTGCGCCAGGCAATTGGTCTCTGCTCAGTTTATCCAACCCAGACATTTGTTCTGTGCTCCAAATCATTTCCCAGCTTCCCTTCCCATCTGTTTCCCCATTACTTTTTGTCAGTGGTCCAAACTTGAGCCTCTTTCTCCTGTGCATTTGCTACAAGGACAACCAGAGGCAAAGAAACATGATCAGCTAACAAAATCTCCAGTCCCTACTTATACCAGAGAAAAGCGACGGAGGAAAAGATGCAATTACATTCCTGTAGCAGCAGCAGCAGTGGAGCAGGAGGTGAAAGGTTAGCAAAAAGAAAAGACCTAGCTGCTCAATACATACAGTTAAAGCTGAGTGTATAGTGACATCCATCATATCATTTGTCTTCTGGGAACAAATTCTGTTCCTTTGTGATACAAATTTGTTTGTAAAGTGTCACATTTATTTTCATTGCAGTACCCAGATTACAACCAGCACTCTCAAGTTCCATATTGGGTTGCAGGAGTCACTTTTTTCCTCTGCGTTCGCAATTCACACAATCATGTCTGTTTTTCCTGCAGACCAAAGCAAACATAGTGTGCATTTTTCAGTTTAGTTTTTTTAACTGTGCATTTTTAATCATGTGTGTTTACTTGTTCAGGCAATACTCGGGTTACAAACCTCCAACTTACAAACAATTCATTGTTAAGAACGAGGGTGAGACAATAGGAAGCGAGAGAAATCTACCCCTCGGAAGGGGAATTCACCCCTGAAAGAGTTATCAGGGAAAGCTAAATAAATGGGCTCTACAATTATGGGAATCCCATAATCCCACTGATGTGTAACCGGTTTGAGGAAAGGTAAATCAAGTACTATCTCCTCCAGCAATGGCACTGATTTTTTTCTATGTTTACCTAGGGAATTAGCAGAACCTTCTCCTAGCTCAATGGAGCTGTCTCTCCCTTTATATGCCATTCAGAAGGACTCAAATGAGCTTACATTTCCTTCTGAGTGTTATCAAAGGCTTTCATGGCCGGAATCACAGGGTTGTTGTGTGTTTTCCAGGCTGTATGCCCATGTTCCAGAAGCATTCTCTCCTGACGCTTCACCCACATCTATGGCAGGCATCCTCAGAGGTTGTGAGGTATATTGGGGAAAAAACTAAGCAATGAAGGTTTATATATCTATATTTATATATATACATTTCCTTCTGAGTTCTCCTCTTCTTCATCTTCACATGCAATTTTGCAAAATGGCCAGGTGCCTTTTTGCTTGACGGCATATTTCAGCATCTGAGACCACATTTCTATCCAAACCCACAAATGAAAACTAAACACAGCCCATCAAATTTCTACTTATGGACTTCTGAATTCCCTTGTCTTGTATGCCACCTGACATTGTAAATAGATCTGAAGCTACAATGTGTTTAAAAGAGCACAAAGCATAGAGCTAATAAAGCCAGGTTGAAAAAGAGACCAGAAAACCTCTCCATTGCAATTTCATTGTATTTCCCCAAATCCCAACAGTATTTTCCTCCTGTATCAGTTATATCAGTGTGTGAAACTATCTTTCTTTACCCCTCACATGGAAGTTATGTGCATTTTCAAAAACTATTTATATAATCTGCACATTTATTGATACATTCTACAGATTTCATGTGTTCTTCCACATTGAAGAAAATGTGTTTGCAAGCAATTTTTCAATTGTACCCATGTTGTCTAGTTGCATTTTGAACTGCACAAACTAGAAGGTTAATACGACTAAACCAAGGTTATCATGCTTTGGACTTATTGTGAGAAGGCATGGCTTGTTAGAAAAGAGAATAATGCTCGATAATGAGAAGGCAGCAGGAAAAAATTGCATTAAACTGCATTAAACTGCACATTAATCTACATTAAATTTAGATAGACTCAGTTAAGGAAGCCACAGCCCTGAATCTGCAGAACTGTGGATAACAGAGTGACTTGGAGATCTCTCATAATTTGGAATGAATCTGATGGCAATAACAACACAATCCATGTTCAGAGAAACACATGAATGTTCTGAATACATATTTAGATATGACTAACTTATGTTTTCAAAGAAGGAAAATTTCACCATATGTTCCAGATTCCTAAAGGACCTATATATTCATAGCTCTTCAAGAATCTTACCCTACTTATTACTGTGCTGTAACTGATATAGAAATAATCCATTATGTAAGACCTTGCAAAGATCTCATAGTACATCTGTGAAATACGTGTGTAGGAAATGTACCTCTGACTGAGGGTTTTAAAAAATTAAGAATCAAACAGAAGCGCACATGGCTTCCCCTGTGTGTGGTCACTGGACCAGATTAATTTTCAAGCAAACATTTCAAAGCAGATAGGATTGCTGCTCTATTGTACTGGCTGCAGAGAAAAACTGGTGTTTAGAAGCAGATTTTGACTTCATACAGGGAACATGCTAGGGAACTCAGAAAAGAGAAATCATTAAGTCTGCCTGGATCTGGCTGTATCTTCTGGGTTTAACTGGCTTAAGTCGATAGTGAAACTGAGACCAAGATACTGCTTGGAAGATAGCCCTATCTACAACGTTTCACAGATGAAAATCAGGGCAAAGATGGAAAGAGGATTTGTGAGCTGGTGAACTGGCCTTAAATAATCCATGGCTCCAACCACTGCATATGCTGTGACTTGGCACATAGTGCCAAGCTAACTTACCATTGGCATCTGTTCACAGAGGCCATCTAAGCACTCCCTAGCTTGCAGTGTCATTCGCCATGTGGTTTCAAATACATAATATCTCCCGTGATGCTGCACAAATGCCAGGTTCTCAAGACTGCACCAATTACTCTATATACTCAGGCATAAATCTATAAAGTTTAGTTTAAAATATTAACACAAAATTAGGGCCTCCTCTGCTGACCGCAGTGCCCGATCTGGTTTGTAAGAGGAGATGTGATTGGTCAAGTAGCCTGGACCCAAGCGGTTTAGGGCTTTAAAGGTAATGACAAGCACTTTGTATTTAGCCTAGAAGCAGACCGGCAGCTAGTGCAACATGGTAGTGGATCTCTCCCTGTTTGGGGTGCCAGTTAGTAATCTGGCTGCTGATCTCTGAACCAGTTGAAGCATCCAAACTATCTTCAAAGGCAGCCCCACACAGAGAGCGTTGCAGTAGTCTAAGCGGGATGTGACTACAGCATGGACTACCATGATTTACAGAATGGACCTCTCTACAAAATGACCCTCCACAACAAGCCACATTTTTCAAAATCCCTATCAAAATCCACAATTAAGGGCCCCAAAATATGTCTTTGACTCATACCTGAAGTCAACTTGCACATGAGTATATGTGGTACTCTTCTCATTGTACCCAGATACAAAGCAATCCTTAGTGCAAATTTCATCTCATATTAGCCTTGCCATTGCTTGTCTTCTTTTGCTCACAAATGCATATTTTATACCACTCACTACAACATAAAAGCAGCCTTCTCCTGGAACCATCATCTCTATGAGGAACACCCTCCACCTTTTGACATCTATGAACACGTTTCACGAAAGTTCATTTTGCTTTCATCAAGGGATTTCTCTAAACTGTGTTTTTGAAAACAAAGAAATAAATGACGCTCCTTGGGTGCAGCGAGATGCTATTTTGATAGAATTAATTTTAAATAAGTTCCCTAGCTTTTCATACATGGTTGCATTAATTACTTCCACTCAATGCAACACACGATGACATGCCTTGATGCAAGGAGAGAAGTCACTAGGGAACACACAGAAGATGCTGCTGAAAATGCTAAAGCTTATTTTCTCCAAGGTTCCATGCTTTACAGGAATCTATCAAATCACAAATTCATTTGAGGTATTAGATAAAGGTGTAAAGAGTAAATGTGCTTTGTCCATACATTCAAAGAATGAAGATGGCTCTTTGAAACACAGGGTCTACCAGGACTCCATACCCTCCAACAATTCACAAATGAAACCAGGAATATATGATAAAGCAGCAGCAGAGTATGACCAGATGGCAAAAGTACTTAATGAAAAAGAAGCTAGGAAAAGCTGCATCAGTTTGCTTTTGCTTGAGCCTAACTGGGAATAATAAGATTCTCCTCCTCTTCTCTTACTTTATCTAACTGAGCAAAACCTAACTTTGAATATTGAACTTCATTTTCAGTAGCTGAAGTAAGCTTAGCACATGAAAGGAAAGTGGGCCAAGGAGAGAAAAACTGGGCCCCTTTAAGCTCCTGAAAAAACAGCATGACAAGAGATCAATCAGGATTGTCCGTGCCAAATTGAGATAGTTGGTGGGTCTGTTATTTAGTATTTTAAGGTGCTAGATAATAAATGTGGAAAAAGAGTTAACCTTAAATCTCACACAAAGGGTTAAAGACATGAAGGCGACTCTTTGAAACACAAAATCAACCAGGACTCTGGTCCTGCCTGATAGGGTCTCCCTAATACAGGGAGGTTTAGAGTTGGCATGGGATATATGTTGTTGAGCCACAATACCCACCACACTGCCAAAAAAGATGTATAAAACATCAAGAAACTTCAAACATATAATATGATTTTTCTTCTTTTTATTAAAACATTTTCTGTGTACCCAAAGTTGTGAAATGCTGAAGCACTAGAGGTTCCAGAATGAACCTAGCACCACTTGTACACTACAAACTCTATCAAACATAACCCTTTAATAAAAAGTATCAATTTGAGGATTTCTGTATAACTTGTATCTTTTATGTACTGTGTCAATCTCTAAATGTATAAACTGTATAAACTATGTCAAAATATCTTTTGAAGTCAGCCACCTTCAAAAGGTCCTCAGTTTACATAATCCCTTGGGAAAAGAGATGATGGCCCAATATCCCTCCAGCTATTTCCCAAGACAGATAATTATCAGAATCTTTGTGTGCACCTTTAGATGGATGATTTTCTTTGGATGATCTTCATTTAACCATCAGGAAGTAAAGGTATCACCAGGCATGTAGCTGGAGAGGGGGGCTTGAGGGGCTTCAGCCCCCCCCCCCCCGAAATTCTTAGGGTGGTCCGCGAGAAGACCTTACATTTATTATTTAAACTGTTATGTTTATTCATATCATGATCTGATCACCATGCTCAATATATCCCATATGCATGGGGGTATTGGGATAACAATACAAAAAGTTTGCTAGGGTAGACCCTCTCCCGCTCAGACTCAGCCCCCCCCTCCCCGAACCAAAATCCCAGCCCCTCCCAAAACAAAATCCTGGCTATGGGCCTGAGTATCACTATCTCAGCCACGCATGTGAGCAATTTTGGATTATTTCAGATTTCTGAATTCCAGATCAAGGATGCTCAACCTGTAGAACTATCTCCTGAGAAGGAAGACCTTGACTGGTTTTTATTCTGGTATTGATTTCCATAGTCAAAAGCACCAGAGCTTGTTTTTTCTGAAAAAAAGCCCCTTGACTATTCAGGCATAGAGTTACAGATTTTTTCAGCCACCTACTCTTGCTGTTTTGGGTCACAAAAAGGTCACTCATTTTTCTCTGTGCAGCTATGAACTCCTGTCTCTGCCTTCCAGTTACACTGCATCAGCTACTTTTTCCACTGAACTCTGAATTGCTGTCTTTTCACCTCCCTTCACCATCATATTTGCCCTTTTCTCTATCATTTAAGATGTCTTCCACAAGATGATGCCTTCTTATGAAATTGAACACTGTTTTTTCAGAAGAAATTGTGGCAGATGACACTGGGAGCAATAGCAGCATGGAGAAAGGGGAAAACAAACGGGTGAGGATTTTATTCAATTAATTGTTGTTGTTGTTTTGGGGAAAAAATGGGAACTTACCAGTGGGCTCTTTAGGAATTTTCTAGGTCTTTCAGGCAATTTTATGATAGGCTTCCACTGGAAGAAAAACTGTGGGTTCAAGAATTGGACTGTATAGTTTGCACTACATGTATTAGTAGTTCAGCTAACATTTACATCAACCTCTAGCCCAAAGCAAAAATGTTGCCCATGCATACTCTAGCAGATACCACCTATTGTATTGTTTCTCTTTGCTCAAGGATGGGGAACATCAAGACTATCAGATGTTGGTGGACTGGAACTCCCATCAGTTCTATCCTGGCAAGGTCTGATGGGAGGTAGAGTCTAAAAACAGCTGGTGGGATACACTTTTTCCACCCCGCATTCACCAAATGCTAGGTTCAACCTTGTTTTGCTTTACATTCCTTGGAAGAAAGAAGAAAACCCAACGTTATACCAATTCAGCCATTTTAGCAGAACTTCATTCTAAATACGATGAGGTGTCTTGGCACATCTCATGAAAAGAAAGATTTGTCTGAAACAAGCTTTAGTTATTGAATTATGCATAACGAGCATCAGCCTTCTGAAAGATGAACTGCCACATGGCACTCACAGTCTGAAGGAGCTTACTCCATGATACAGTTAGCAAAATGCCCTCATTTATTTATTACCACTACTTCCTAGCATTGGTTTTTGAAAACCAACCATGCCAGTACCCATGCTCTTATGCTGGGAAATCAAAATCTAGCAATTTAAGACCCCAGATCAATCTCTGTCACCTCCAGTGATGATTGCTGAATGGATTTGGTAGTACATAATCTCTGGAGAAAGTGCACCAGTCTGAATAGACAATACTGATCTAGGTCAGGCATAGCCAACTGCAAAGGGGAATGCTTCCACCATGAGCATTACATGAAAACAAGTATTTTCTTTAAATAGTTGGAGCTTTGGGAGCCACATTAGGAAGTTCTCAAGACCATTGAAGAGCCTTCACTCCACACTTTGCCCAGTCTTGATCAAGGTCACCAATAGCTGAAGTCAACATTGGACTATGATATTGGATTATGTGATTTTAAATAAGTTTTAAGCTTTGATGTGTTTTTAATTATTGCTTTAATGTATATGTCTATTTTGCTATGTATGTCCATATGGCATCAAATTGCTGCCTATATATGCAAGCTGCCTTGAGTATCCTACATGGTGAGAAGGGCGGGGCATAATGTGGTAAATAAAAGATTAAACATGAAGATACATATCAGCAACAGCAACAATATTGAATCAGATCCCAGTTAATTTGGCCAAGCACTGTCTACTCTGATTCATCTACCTCCAGAAATGTGCATCTGAAGAAGTACAAATACTAGGAAAGGAACCCAACAATGAGGTCCAACTTCAAGAAGCTAATGAAGCTCCAACAACCTGGCAGATCCTACCATCAACACCTGCCTTGGGCCCATAGTTAAAATATGACTGAAAGCAGGAATTATATTTTCTAACATCCCACTGAAGAGGGAAACCCCACTTGAAACCCCACTCAGAAGGTCCCTTGCTCAGAAGTCAAAGAGCTGACACAGTCAAAACCTAGATTCATTGTGTGTGCATGTAGGTAAAACTTTCAGGACAAGCAACCACAACTCAGTGGAATGACAAGGATGCTTATATAGCTTTAACCACCAGCCTTCTAGAATTTCCCCCAATCAACTGATTCATTGTCTGCCTGGTGATATAACTTTGGCATCATGTATAAGCTTCTTCAAGTCACCCTTGCTTTCAGCACATAAACCGCTTAACCACAAAGGCTCAACAGAGGCAGGTTTCTTGATAAGTATGTTTTCAGGCAGACAGTATGACTGGGTTAAGCCATTAATTGCAATTCCAGCAGCACAAGACATAGCAGCATTTATTAATTTGGTTTTAAGTCTTTACACCACTTGCTACTCCTTTTGTTTTTATTATTACCCTTAATTCCTGCCTCACCATGGTGGCCCAGAAAGAAGCAAAGTCTGGAATGCTGCAGGAAATTTTACTGGCAGTTCCAGCAGCCCTCTATAGTCATTCACTGATGCCACTGCTGATGTTTGCCTAGAGATAATTTCTGAATGAAAGTGGGCAGTCACCAGATCATACATTGCTGAAGAACTGCTCATACTGTATATACTCATAGTCCAGACATTTTTGTCAAGAAATCAACCCCACAAAACGTATTCATAGGTCACTGTGAGTTTTGTACCTTAACTATAATAAAAAACGGAACCACCCATTTTTTAGAGTGGCAAAAGGCAAGGCCTTTGTTCAAAGGAAGAATCTCTATGTTGTGACTCAGCAGCAGTGCCAGAGTGAAGATGAGGAAGGGGATTTTGGGTTACAGATGCAGGAGTCAGAGGATGGGATGCAAGATGAATTACAGGATGATGTCATGAAGATGGGGAATCATGGAGTTACACAGGCTAGTTGAGAAGTGCAAGAAGCACAGCCTGTGGATGAACTCCTGAACCAGCCTGTCACAGATGAAAACCAGGGAGACATTCCCATGGGAAATAATGAGCTTGATTTGTCTCAGGCTCCTATTCAGGTGCAAGATAATGAACTGTTTGACCTTGACAGAGCTCCAATGCTGTCTCGGGCAGATCGTTTGCAATGGAAAGGAATGCCTCAACATAGCCTGAGATTAGCTGGAAAACAGGAGGCCTCTGATGGGAAGAGAAACACCCTTTTGGGTTGCTTTTAAAACTGTGTGTTGGGAGACAAATCTCTGTCAAAGCAAATTCTCACTTCTCAGAGTGGATGGTTTATCTCTTCAAGCTTTGAAAGTTCTCCTGCTCGTGAATCCTAGTAACCTGTGGACTATTGTATCTTTGGGAGTAGACTCTTGTTCTTGCCTATGAACCATTGGATTTATTTACTCTATTTTACAACTACTTTGGGAACTATATTTTTGCCTGCTTTGATATTATATATACATACTGCTTTTGCTCAATAAAACTACAAAAGACTATCTTCTGTGTGTGGCTTGGTGTCAATAGCAAGGTGAACTATTCTGCTGTTTTTATGCACTGGCAAATCTCTGTTTTCCTCACAGATCAGAGATAACAGGTTATTCAATCTAACAACTGAAACCATTGACTAGCATGATTATATCTTGTATACCACAAGAGAAGATTATACTCTAAAGGGTTTTTGGCTCTTCTCTGAAAGGTCATGCTTTTCTAAAAAGTTATGATCTCCAAAAGAAGTTCTCCAAAAGGTTATAAATGCAATTTTCAAAAAAACTTTTCACCCCATATTTCTGCTGTCTGGAGAGGGGAATTTACTACTAACATATCCTCCAACTTTTCTCAGATGAAAACTGGCACACATGTGGCCACATAACATCTGATTGTGGTCATGAGAAAAAGTTATTAAGTTATTAAGAAGGAAGAACACCAAAGATAAGAAAAGATGCAGCAGTTAGCTTTTGATTGATCTTACTGGGAATGGCAAATCTCTTCCCCTCCTCTTCTTTTGAATTGAGTGCAAACTACTTTTGCAATCTGAACTCAGTTTTCAAAAGAATTATGTTGAGGACAAATGGGGAAACTAGGTGGAGAAGAAAGAAACCAGAATATCATAAAAGCAAGCAGCCAAAACAGGAGGATGACAGGATGAATCAGATATTTTCATTGTGACAATTGAAAGATATGCATCCTGTTGCTAATCAGTAAGTCAGCTGATAATCATATAAAAGAGGAAAATGGCAAAACTCAAGAAATTGTATTTTGAAAACCTACATACAAAACTCCACTTATTAGATACCACTGCATTCCAAAAATATATCTATAGTAAAGAGAACTGAGTGTATGCAAATGTATATGTTAGGAGGTATCCTGGGAGTTCAGAAAAGTAATCTTCTTAGGGTCTGGGTAGAGAAAACTGGATATGAAAATAATATAAATTTTTGCATTCATGCTTTTAAATTGTCGCTGGTGCAAAAATTCAACAGCATGGATTCTTGAATACATATGAAATTTGACACCAGCTTCTAACAGAATGATTCATCCGTCCCCACTTCCAAGCATTCAGATCAACTACACTTGACATTTACTAAGTATTCATAAAGCTTGATTCGTAATCAGAGTCCAGCATTTCCTGAACTTCAGCTTCCAAGCCAGGCTTCCAATAAACTCTTCTCCAGTTAAAAGGAGGTTTCAATCCCAAGCAATCCCTTCAAGGGGCTTTTACTCTAAATGCTATCGCTTATGAGAAAAATATCATCAGAGCAATGTTTTTTTATTGATTTAGGGAGCATTTTTCTTTTGCTCAACTCAGATCTTTTTTTCTCACATCTAAAATTGCTTCTTGCTGACAATTCTATCAGTTGGAAATCATATGTAGCTGATGTCTAAAAGCACATACATCACAGGGAAATATACAATGGTCTAGAACAGTGTGGTCCAACCCACGGCCCGCAGGTTGAATGTGGCACACCAATTCATTTTTGTTGGCCCTTGACCTTCTTACTGGAAAAATATTTTAATTTAACATTTGAAAAAAAATATTTTACCCTTCTTACTGCTTTACGTTTTTAAGAAATGGCCATATAATGGAATGCCTTTGGCCCTCACATTCCTATACTAAAGTTTGACTGGCCCTCATGTAACTAAAGGTTGGACCACACTGGTCAAGAAGATCATCCACACTGCAAAAGTATAGCAAATTGACACCTCTTTTGCAGCCATAGCTCCATCCTATCCTTGGGGTTTGTAGTTTGTTATGGACAGCGTTCTGACCGAGAACGGTAAAGGGCTGCGGTGACACAATGCGTTAAACCCTTGTGCTGCTGAACTGCTGGCCTGAAGGCTGGCAGTTTGAATCCGTGAGATGGGGTGAGCTCCCATCTGTCAGCCCTAGCTCCTGTCAATCTAGCAGTTTGAAAACATGCAAATCTGAGTAAATAAATAGGTACCGCTTTGGCAGGCAAAGGCAAAGAGATGCTCCAAGCAATCTTGCTGGGCACATGACCAGGAGGTGACAACGCAGTCTCCTTGGCTTGAAAATGGAGAAAAGCACATCCCCAGAGCCAGATATTAGCATCGTTTCCAGAAGCAGGAAATGAAAGGATAAGCCTTTGCCTTTGTTTGTGTTTTGTTTTTCATTGTATATGATTGTAAAGGCATTGAATGTTTGCCTATCCACTATGTGCCGTAATCCACTATGAGTCCTCTAGGGGAGAAGGGTGGAATATAAATAATGTGTATTAAATTATTTATTCTTTATTATTTATTTACTGCATTTATACCCCGCCTTTCTCTACCCTGAAGGGGACTCAAGGCAGCTTACATATGGTAACCATTCAATGTCTCACAAAACTGTAAATCCCAGAATTCCATTTCATTGAGCCAAATCAATCAATAGGGTGTCAAATTGCTTAAAACTGCAGTGTGGATACAGCGGAAAAGAGACCAGCTTAACTGTGCTTTTCTGACAGATTTCAAGACAGATTGGCCATAATACATGCCATAATTGCTTTACACCAGGGATAGGGGAAGTGCAGCCCATGTGGCCTCCAGGGCTATTTTATGCCTCCCGATGCCCCATGGAGTTTAAGAAAGCAACTTTTTAAAAAATGAACATTTTATATTTTTTTAAAAAGATTTTTTTTCATGTCAGGAGCAACTTGAGAAACTGCAAGTCACTTCTGGTGTGAGAGAATTGGCTGTTTACAAGGACGTTGCCCAGGGGATGCCCAGATGTTTTACCATCCTGTTGGAGGCTTCTCTCATGTCCCCGTATGGGAAGCTGGAGCTGACTGATGGAAGCTCACCCCACTCTCCAGATTCGAAGCGCCAACCTTTCAGTCAGCAGTCCTGCTGGCACAAGGGTTTAACCCATTGTGCTACCGGGGGCTCCAAGATGGTCTCTAGGTGATGTGGAGGGCATTTCCACCATGCTTTGAAATCCATCCACCACTTTCTGGGTGCTCAAAATGAAATTTTGCAACAATTTTCAAAAATGTTTCTTGCCTCACAATGCCCTTCAGGGGCCCAGGAAAACTCAAAAACTTCTATACATGGTATTTTAGGGCAACAAAAATGGATTTTTTGTGAGAGAAGATGTGGGAATTCTAGTGTTTAAAGTTGGATAATGAATCGTCTAACTTTATTTATTTATTTATTTATTTATTTATTTATTTACAGTATTTATATTCCGCCTTTCTCACCCCGAAGGGGACTCAGGGCGGATCACATTATACACACATAGGGCAAACATTCAATGCCCATAAACACATCAAACAGAGACAGAGACAGACAGATGCAGAGGCAATTTAACCTTCTCCTGAGGGGATGTTCAATTCCGGCCACAGGAGGGAGCAGCTGCTTTATCATCCACTCTGACAGCACTTCCTCATTCCAGGTCGTAAATTAGTTAAACTTGCCTCCCCACTTTTATAAGTGGTACCTTATTTCCTACTTGATAGATGCAACTATCTTTCGGGTTGCTAGGTCAGCAACGAGCAGGGGCTATTTTTTATTTTTAATTGACACGGGCTGGCCTCGAACTCATGACCTCATGGTCAGAGTGATTTATTGCAACAGGCTGCTCAACAGCCTGCACCACAGCCTGGCCCCAACCTTCCACAGCTGCCTATCCTTTCTATACACAGAAGGAAAAAGGAACGTACGTACATATTGCCAACACAAGAATGTAATACCAAGACTGGGGTGCTACTCTATATCAACACAGAAACTGCATCCAAAAGGACAAATACAGTGAGGACTAATAAATCCTGCATTTAAGATCAGTGTTGTTTGTTAGCTCACCCTCAAAAGCAGATACTCCAATCGGTACAAAGGACAGGACTTTCTCCGTAGTTCTCTCTACTTAATGGAACTCCATACACAGGATAGTTCATACGCTCCAACATTTCACAGATGTGTGGCCAAGCAATGTCAGAGTGTGGTGAAGATGCTGATCATTATTAATGAGGAAGAAGAGATGAGCTAGGAAAGGGTGTAGCACTTCGTTTTCTAGCAGGTGCAATCCAGAAAGTAGCTTTTCCAAGCTCCGAAGAACATTCATTTGAGAGTGAGAAATCAGGGTCAGCCTTCCTTCAAAACCTCTCCCCTCAACAAAGACGAACTAAACCCTCAAGTTCCATTAACAACAGTCATTTCACAGGTTGGAGCAAGTACAGTTTAAATGACAAGTGGCCATTCCATTTGCCCTACTGAAAACACATATTCTTCTTCCATTTATCAATGCCTCCATACCCTTTCCCTTCCCACTGTTCTGACTCTGAAATCAAACTTCACATCAGGGATGGGAAAATACCAGTCTTATAAATATAATGGGACTGGAGTCCCTAGCAGTCTTCACCATGAAAGATAATGGTGAGGAACCCTGGGGGTCGCAGTTCAATAATTTTTGCAGGATTGCAATTTGCCAAGTCCTGTTTACGACTGTAAGCTCCTATGGGCAAAACTCTACATTTTGTTGTTTTTCTGTGAGATGTCATGTGGACTGATGATGATACAGAGTGTAGAAAGACAGGAAAATAAATAGACAGAAAGGATGACAGCTGGTACTCCGTTAGCAATGTGATGGCGATAACATCCCTGGTTATAGTCCAGTCTTTAAAGAACATATTGAACTTGCTGAACCGATTTTGGGAATAGGGTTCAGCATCTTGGATAGATCTTTTAAAGTTTAGACTATGACTATGTCTACACCAGGTGAAATACTAACATATTAGTCTGTTCTGTATCTGCATATGCATTCATAATGAGATATTTAGGGGATGAGACCCAAATCTAAACACAAAATTTATGTTTCATATACACCTTATGCTCATACCCTGAAAGTAACTTTGTTCACCAAAACCACGGTGGCCCAATGGATCAAACCCTTGTGCTGGCTGATCCGCTGTCCTGAAGGTTGGGTTGCTGAACTGAAGGTTGACGGTTCGAATCCACAAAACAGGGTGAGCTCCCGTCTGTCAGCTCTAGCTTGTGGCGACATGAGAGAAGCCTCTCAGCAGGATGGTAACACATCTGGGCGTCCCCTGGTCAATGTCTCTGTAGACGGCCAATTCTCTCACACCAGAAGCCACTTTGCAGTATGTTCTCAAGTCACTTCTGACACAATTAAAAAAACTTTGTACAATAACTTTGCGCATGAAACATAATTTGCATACATAGAACCAGAAACAAAGGTATCACTATCTCAGCCACACATGTAGATAATTTTGGATTCTGGAGTATTTTGAAAGTTTCAGATAAGGGACACTTAACCTGCATAGTGTGACTATGTTTTCCTTTAAATCAAAACCATGGTTCTATTAATGCAGACTAAAATATTATTTCTTCTATAAACCAATCCATCCATTTCATTAGTAGAGAGGAAAAACCGCTAAACTGAACAATATTTACTTTGGAATTGGCATACACAAGATTATTCTATCATTGCTGAGCAAGATGCTCCCCAGAAATTTGAAAATATTTTGTCAAACCTTTAGAAAAACATCCACTTCTATTCTAAGTGTAAATATATGACCTCTTTATTTCTCAATTTAAAAGAAAGGAATTTACTCGTTTGAGTTGTAATACACAGGGATGGGGCTGACGCCAGAGATGAAACAGACTTTGGGAACAGTCAAACCAGAACAGGATCAAATGAAATGGAAGACATCCCATGTACTTAATTAAGATATCTTTGGGAATTCTTTACTAAGCACCATGCTTCCTCCCCATGGATCTGGATCATTTTTCTCTCTTCTTGGGGACATTACGTAATCTGATGCAGTGTCTTGATGGTATTGTTTTATTGCTCTTTTAGTTGCCATGGTGATAAAAAAAAAAGATTTTAATGAAAAGCTTTCTCTCCCAAGCTCCCCCCTCCCCATATCAGGAGCTTTTGAACGGCATTTATTATTCCGCCATGGGGTGGGTGAGGTTCCTTGCCAAATGCTAAGCGGTTTTGCTTCTCTTCCAAGTCACACTGGCTTGTCAACAAATGAGAAGGATCTATTTTAAAGCAGTAATAATCATGATTTTAACATCGCTTAACTATCTGAAATAACTCTTATGGTGCTTGCATTTTAAGAGAACTTGAGGGTATTTGAAAACACCGAGACAAAAAGAATTATTGTTTGAGGAAAATGTGCTGACCTAGGATTATAAGGTTCAATTATTTAAATCAATAGGTGAATAAATGAAAGCTTTAGCCAATTATAGGGTAAGGGTTAATTTTAATTGGTGGGGCTAAGATGTAAGGTGTATGTATGGTGGTTAAAAATGTAAGAAGAACCATGCTGGTCAAATCATAAGACCATCTCGTCCCACATTTTGTTCAAACAGTAATCAACCAGATGGCGATGAAAAGCCCATGAGCAGGACATGAAAGCAATAATAACCCCTTTTACAAGTTTCCCAAAAACGGCTATATAGAAGCATGAGAGTAGAGGTGAAATATAGTAATTTAACCAGTGGCTACTAATGGCCCTATCCTTCCACAAAGTTATTTAATCTTGTTTTAAAGATGTCAAAATTGGCAGTCAAATTTGGCAGAAAATTCCACAATGGAACTCTGTGCCGTGGGAAGATCTTATTATTACACTAGGCCCTCCACTTTTGTAGGGGTTGGGAACACAAGAAGCCATGAAAAGGGGAAAAAACACATATAAATAACAGATTTTTTCCATAGAATCATAGATTCATAGAGTGGGAAGAGACCACATAGGTCACCCAGACCAACCCCTGGATATGCAAGAAAAGAACAATCAAATCACCCCTGACAGATGGCCATCCAGCCTCCTTTTAAGACAGTGGTTCCCAACCTTTTTTGACCAGGGACCACTTGACCAGGGATGACTTGTTAAATAATTTCATCAGGTTTTTTTAACACTAGAGCAACATGTTTTTTCTTTAAAATCATTTTTGAATATTTTCTAATATTCTAATATTCTTCCCATCTCTACTTGTGGTTATTTATTCATTCAGTCACTTCCAACACTTCCAGCCCATGCCAGAGTTCATTGTCAGCTGTTGCCACCCCCAGCTCCTTCAAGGTCAAGCCAGTCACTTCAAAGATTCTGTCAACCTTTTTTTGACCAGGTACCACTTTGGTCAGGGACCATTTTCCAACATTTGTACCAAAAGGGTTATGAATCAGTTTTTGGTCAACTTAAGATTTGGTTTGGTTATTTGGGGTGGTCTAGCCAATGCAATTTTTTGAATCAGCACCCCAAATCACCCCAGGAACAGGCCTGAAAACAAGTGCCCCGCTTCCTGGCGCTGCATGAAACGTCTTCGCTCAGGTGAGGGAGGAGGAAGAGAAGCAGTAGTCAGGAAGCTTTCATGGGTAATCACTCTCTCCCCTCCTAACATCCCCGTTGCCTCATCACTATAAGAGGGTTTCGCAAGACCAGCTGTTCTCGTTGCAACGGTTTAGTATTGGTGAGGTCGCAGGCCACATTTTAGTTCTTGGGGACCACTGCTGGTTCATGGACCACAAGTTGGGAACCACTGGTTTAAAACCCTCCATAAAAAGAGCCTCCAGCACACTCCAAGGCAAAGAGTTCCACTGTTGAACAGCTCGTATGGTCAGGAAGTTCTTCCTGATGTTCAGGTGGAATATTCTTTTCTGTAATTTGAACCCATTGCTCTGAGTCCTTGATCCAGGGCAGCCTTCTCCCTCTTCCTTCCCTTTCACATATTTATACATGGATATCATGTCTCCTTGAAACCTTCTCTTCTGCAGGCTAAACAGACCCAGCTCTTTTAGCTGCTCCTCAGAGGGCTTCATGGGCTACAGACCTTTGATCATTTATGTTGCCCTCCTCCGTGTTGGGTTATCTAAGCAATCATGCATGCATTTTCAATGTGGGATGGTTTATGTAGTTAGTTATGTCTGTTGCTTAGTAACCTGACAAGCTGCATTCCAGAGTTGATGACACCATTTAGGGGGTTTTGCATATGAAATGGGAAATGGGAGTATCCTTTCTGGGGACACACAGGAAGTGATGTACAGATGCCTCTTCCTGTCTCTTCCTCTTCGCTCATGACCATGCCATGCTGATGTTCCTGTCTGTTAAGAGATATGTAGTTTCCTGAACTGTTTTTCTTTGGAACTAAGATGTTTTTGCCTGTATGACCATCATCATACAAGATTGTGAGTAAACATATTTTTGCTATTTTATTTGATGTCTCTGATGCTTATTTTATGCGCATGACTTTTTAAAGGGAAAGGGAGGCTGAATATTTGGTCTTATTGTTTAATTTCTTTTTACCTCTGCTCACATAAACCCCTAGTCTTCTGCGTTTTTACTGCTTTGCACTAATATTTAACCATATTGGGATCATAATCTTAACAGGTTATGAAAATATATTCCTATTACTCCGGACATGTTCCAGCTTGCCAATACCACTTCTAAGTTGTGGTGACCAGAATTGGACACAGGATTCCAATATTTTTAAACTGAAAAAATCCCTGGTCCCTCCGGTGTGACTCTAATAGTCAACGTCTGCCAGAAGCTGACCAAAGAATCATTTTGGAGAACCTACAAATGTCTAGATAAATATTCTATCTAGGGAGCCCTAGATCCTCCAACATGATGCCCGTTGAATGTACAATCAATTCAACAGCAAAGTAAATTCTATTGATTCTGTCCGTTTAGTTGAAACTAACAACATTGTCACCTAAATACAATTGTTAATCTCCAGTACACTAAAAATGCAGTAAAATTTACTTTGCAGTTGACTCGATGCTACATTCAATGGGCCTGTTTTATTTGAGTCTAACAGTTGGATTTAACTCTGTAATCTAATTCATCCTAAATTCTGACCTGAACCTAGAACTATTGAATTAACTGGATTTAATCTTATCTTATGCTTCTTGCACTACCCTTTGCCTGGTCCTTGTATATCAAGCCCATTGTACTACGGCAACTGGTTTCGCTGAGTATTGATTATGCGGCTGTTTTATATTCTTATGTTTTATTGAATTTGTGTTTTTAACTGTTTTGTTATTTTTAACTATGGGTTGCTGAGAGCTTTGCCTTCTGACGTTTCGCCCACATCTGTGGAAGGCATCCTCAGAGATTGTGAGGCATACCCAACAATGTCGAGAGAGAAAGCTTCTGGAACATGGCCATGCATCCCAAAAGACTCACAGCAACCCAGTGATTCCAGCCATGAAAGCCTTCGACAATACATTTTAACTGTGTTTTATTTTAATTATATTTTTGCTTTGATGGGTTGTTTGTCCCACATGTAAGCTACCCCGAGTCTCATTTGGGAGACGTTGGTGAGGTATAAGAATAAAATTGTTGTTGTTGTTGTTGTTGTTGCTGTTGTTTAACTTTGTGTTCAGACACCTTTGTCCAGACATTCAGCTGCATAGTTTTGTATGGAGACAATCAATGAGCATTCCTTGTTGCACAATGAGGTAATAAAGCAAACATACTTACAGCCAGTTGCACAATGTCTGTATTCAGCAAAAGGGGATAGCACAACTTCATGAATGTAGCTTTACACTGTGCGAGACAAAGGAGAGACCTGCACCCCATGACTAAGTCAATGGATCTGCAACTGTGGGTGCCACAAATACATTCATTTTGCCGGCAGCTATGGAGTGTGTTTGACTCACATCTATTCTTCTGGAAGTTGACCATACAGTCACAGTGGAGGATCAAGAGATTCCTCAAGAGAACATTTTAATCAAATTCATGAATAATCAAATCCGCAAAAGTGAAACTCCACCACTTCCCCTATTTTTTTTTAACATTTCAGATCCTTAAATACTGCATTATTAGATAACAGAGAGCAGGAGCGTTTTCTTCTTGAAATGATGTTTTGTTACGGGGTGTCTATGACAGCGCTGGAGGAAACTGTCACTGCTATGTAATTGATTGGCTATTGATTGGAAACGGAATGGCTTATTTTCAGTAAAGGTCCATGAATCATCTCCAGGACAATTCACACATCTATGACGCATGATTAAGGTATAATTTTGAAACAGCCAAATGGACCGGCTTGATCTAAAGTAACGAGGAAGTGTGGGTTGTGAAGTGGAGAGTAATGGACAATTATCTTCAGAACTCTAAGATAACAAAATGTACACATTTTGGGAAATAGATGCAGTTATTTATCTGATTATGCCTGGACATTTTCATCTCATATATTTGATGTTTGGAAAGTATTTCGTGTTTTCTGTAAACAAACAATGCTTTCCACGTTCCTAACCAGTACTTCGTATGTATTTGTATCTCTTCCTTGCACCTCAAACACATTTTTGGCATGAGTTACTGTACTCTCTTTTGATCAGTAAAATACAACACAAAAAGAAGAAACTGGTATGTTCGAGGGAGATTTTCCTTTGAGAAATACTCATCTGTGGGATTTGTAGCGCAGGAACCTGGCCTTGAGTTTGACCTTCTATTGTTACATGCAAACTTTGCAACGCATAGCAGCAGTTTCACACTCCCAGTGTCTTACAGCTCTTTGTGTAAATTGCCCTGTAGGGATTTTCAGCTTCTCTTTTCTATTAGAGAGAAGAAACTTAACTAAGTCCCCAGAGCATTGTATACTTCGCAGATTGAAGCGGATTGCTGTAGAATCCCATTTAATGGCCATCCCAGCTGTTAGGGATTCTCTAATTTGTTCGGCAACACTGACCCAATAGCTCAGCCTTCTAAGAAGATGCTAACACAGAAGCTAATCAATATGGGCAGTGTTTGGCAAATGCAGGGCAGTAACTAGAAATGCTTGAGTTAATTTTGGGTTGCTTAAACCAAGCACGTCCATTACAACTACAGCCAGCACATTTTGTTACCCATATTTAAGAAGATAGAGGAACTGGGTAGGAAATAATGGTGGAGGTTCTATGTCAGGTGGTTCAAACTTTTGCAAAGAGCGCCAGATTTGGTGAAATGAAAATGGGTAGGGGCTGACCATTCAACCTGACATTTTTAAACCATTGACATTAAACGCAAATGAACCATTTTATGATGTTTTATTGCAAATGGCACACTTTTCAGTTCTTCACACAGAACACAAATAAATCCAAACATTGTAAGTCTCTTTTATGAGAGGAAAAAGCAAGATATAAATAATATCTTCTATAATTTATCTGTGTAAGTGCATGTGCATATACACACATACACACTCACTGAAACACACACACACTTGTGAATTTTTGAGCTGTATTTTAAACCAGGAGGATTAGGAATCAAGCACCACTTTTGAGACTCATTCATTTCAGCATGTGCTTTTGTGAAATTCAATCCAATCCTTGGTAGAGTTAATACTAAATCACCATGTGGGGATAATAGCATACAGAAAGACACAAACGGATCATGCTAAAAACATCAAATATTTGTATGAGACATAGTTCTGTTGAGCTTTTAGGGTAAAGGTAAAGGTTTTCCCCTGATGTTAAGTCCAGTCGTGACTGACTCTGGGGGTTGATGCTCATCTCCATTTCTAAGCCAAAGAGCTGGCGTTGCCTGTAGACACCTCCAAGGTCATGTGGCCGGCATGACTGCATGGAGCATCGTTACCTTCCCGCTGGAGCAGTACCTATTGATCTACTCACATTTGCATGTTTTCGAACTGCTAGGTTGGTGATTACTAGCTTTTAGTAATCTCAAAATTTGAAAATACCTAACAAATCTGCATACCTAGAGAGAGTTACACCTGTACTTTGTAGCTTTCTTGTACACATGTATTTTATACTGCAGTCAACAATGCTGGTGGGCTGCATGCTATTGATTTAATGGCAGAGGTTGAGGGCCAATGGAAATTTGAACAAGGGCTGCAATTAGCCCGCGGGCCAAACTTTGGACTTGCCTGTTCTCCAGCTGTCCCAATTTGGCAAGGACACTCCCAATTAATCCTCTGTTATCCTACTTGTTTAGGTTACTTTTAAAATTTCCAGATTTTATTTCATTCCTCTTTTGTCCTCAGCTTATTTCAGCTACTGAAAATTGAGGTCAAACTGGAAAAATGGTTCACACTCACTTAACATTGCAGGTGAAAGAGGAAAGCTTCCCAGTTAATTCAGGCAAAAGCAAGCTACTACAACAGTGGTTCTCAACCTGGGATCCCCAGATGTTTTTGGCCTTCAGCTCCCAGAAATCCTAACAGCTGGTAAACTGGCTGGGATTTCTGAGAGTTGTAGGCCAAAAACAACTGGGAACCCCAGGTTGAGAACCACTGTGCTACATCTCCCAGCCTGTGTATGTTCACTTTTGGGGTGGGGTGACTACTCCAACCAGCCAGAACCCAACTGGTGACCACCACCCAATGGACTTTTTCATCAACCACTCCAACACTGTGGAACAACCTGCCAGATGAGCTCCAACAGCTAAATGAGCTGTTGGAATTTAACACATCAGAAGTCCTACCTCTTCCAGCAGGGTTACCCAGCCATTTTTAATCATAAATTTTAAACTCACATCTTGTGTTCACTATACTTTAATCTTTGTTCTCTGTGTGTATATATAGGTTTGTGTGTATTTTATATAATAATCATGTGTTTCAACTATGTTCAGCCATGAGAATAGCTGGGTAAAAAATAAAATAATAATAGTAATAATAGTAATAATTATTTATTTATTTACAGTATTTATATTCTGCCCTTCTCACCTCAAAGGGGACTCAGGGTGGATTACAATGAACACATATATGGCAAACATTCAATGCCAACAGACAATCAACATATATAGACAGACACAGAGGCATTTAACATTTTTTTCCAGCTTCACGATTCCGGCCACAGGGGGAGCTGTTGCTTCACTGTCCACTAGTGGCTGTACTTCCTCATTCCTTTCCTTGTGTTTTGCTGGCAGTTTTATGATGTTGTAAATTAGTTAAATTAGCCTCCCACATAAAGCGTACCTAAATTTCCATACTTGACAGATGCAACTGTCTTTCGGGGCTACATAGGTCAACAGCAAGCCGGGCTATTTAATGGTCAGGGGCTTAAATCAACCCAGGCTTCGAACTCATGACCTCTCAGTCAGTAGTGATTTACTGCAGCTGGTTACTAGCCAGCTGTGCCACAGCCAGGCCCTATAATAATAGTAATAATAATATTTCTTCTGGCAGCACAGGAGAAGCCAAGACAAAGGGTAGCAATCTTGTCATCCTAGCATAGTTTCCTGTGTACTCCAAAAAACCTGACATTTGAGGGTGAACATCCATCCCAAAGCAGTTTTTGAGCATCCCTGTGGATTATAGTGTTTGTTGTTATATGTTTCATTGCAATGGCAGCACCAAGTTGGATACTGGCCAGTGCATCAGTTGGTTTACAGATATAATGTTTTGTTTTGATTCTGAGTGTCTACCATTCTGCACCAGTTAATTTGTACATGTTCACTGTTTTATCGCTTCAGACTTTCATTTTATTATTTTAAGTCATCTTACTCTAGAAACTGAAGGCCTCCTGGCAGCAAAGCAGCCTAAAATATAGCTATATATAAACAGGATATCCCTCATACAGCCCCAATAAATTCTGGAAAGAATAGCTGTCAGCCAGTCATTTCTTGTACTTAAAAAAAAAAAAAACCCTGAAACTCCACAATTGGGAGAGTGGCTCGTGCACTTCATCTCTCTCCCTGCAGGATCCTAAAATATTATTATTGAGGACTGATAATTGCAATGGGTTTGATTTTCTGTGTGCACAGAAGCAGGCAAAAAGACTAAATGAATGCCCTTCACCCCAGCAGAGTTGTTAATGCTGCAATTATGAAGAGAAAGGCAAAGACACCAATATGACATGAAGAACAGCAGGAGGGGCTGCCAATGCCATGCAGACTGCAACTCCCATTATGCTTGCAAAGTCAGATCCATCTCAATATAGGTTAAGAATTTCTTATCCAAAATGCTTGGGATAGACCAGAAGTGTTTTGGATTATTATTTTTTCTTCAAATTTTGAAATACCTGTGTTTACATATCTATACATAATGAGAAGTCTTGACGATGGGACCCAAGTGGAAACATGACATTCATTAATGTTTCGTATACACATAGCCTAGCGGGCTGTGGTGGTGCAGTAGGTTAAACCACTAAGTTGGAAGGTAGGAAGTTCGAATCCATGTGAGGGGGTGAGCTCCCGCTGTTAGCCCCCGCTTCTGCCAACCTAGCAGTTCAAAAACATGCAAATGCGAGTAGGTCAATAGGTACTACCTCAGCAGGAAGGTAACTGTGCTCCATGCAGTCATGCTGGTCACATGACCTTGGAAACATCTACGGACAAGGTCGGCTCTTTGACTTAGAAATGTAGATAAGCACCACGCCCAGAGCCGGAAAGGAGAACCACTCCTCAAAGCTAGAAAGGGAAATCTTTACCTTTATCTGTGTTTGTTGTTGCTACGCATTGAATGTTTGCCTTGTGTCAGTGTTTACTGGAATCCGCCCCGAGTCCCCTTGGGGAGATATGGTGGAATACAAATAAATTATTATTATTATTATTATTATTATTATTATTATTATTATTATTATTTAGGATGATGAGCAATGGATTCACATTGCTGGAAAGGAGATTCCACATAAACATTAGGAAGAACTCCTGATGCTAAGAGATGTTCAACAGTGTACTATGATGCCTGGGAGTATTGTGGAGTCTCTCACTCTAAAGGTGTTTTTTAAAAGAGAATCTGGATTACCACCTATCAGGAATGCTTTAATTGCAGGACAGAAGAAGATTGGACTGGCTGATCCTTGGGGTCTTTTCCAACTCTATGATTCCATAAAATGGGGAAAAAAACTCAAACAAGTGCCATAGAGAGCCTGAGAATCTGAAATGGCTAAAGACTACAACAAGGTATGCCTCATGTCAGCACAGCGCAAGGCAAAATCAAGGAACACTTTTTATGTATTTTAAAAATATTTTTGAGCCATGGTTGGATGAATCTATGGCTGCAGAACAGTCTATACAGACTGTAGTCAGAGATAAATAAAATATATATTGTTTTCTAACAAGCTCAGAAAGAACAGAACTTTCTAGTTTTTTTTTTTAATCCGTGCAGATGTGCCCTCAACTGAAGAAGGCATAACCCTGAGTTTGCAAGACCTAAGCAGGGCAGTGGATCTGGAGGTCTCTCATTCATTGGGGTCATATAATTCAAAGTCTACTTCTTGGTAAATAACAGAAACCCACAGCATCCTTTGCAAGTCCTGTTTCATTATACCTAAGGGGACCTCTATATTAATCCGCTCATTCATAGCAATAAGATCATTAGACCCTTTTCTTAAAACATCACAAACCAGGGGCTAACTGTCTTCAGTCTCTGTTGGTTTGAAGATAAAGTGCTTAAAGGTTTCAAGAAAAGTATTTAACTTTCTTCTTCCCCACAGGAGCTTCCCTGAGTATCAGCAAATAACAAACGTGGGAGACAGGCCGGCATGCGCTGGTGCTGTTGTGTTAGTTCAGGAAGAACAAATTGGGCATGTTTACTGCACGACTGAAGATCAATATGCCTGCAAGATGATAAAAAGGTTCTGGCATTGGAAAAGACCAAGATAAAGGCCAGGACTGCATAACTTGTTTATGATGACAGTCAGGGATGCTTCAGTATTAACAGCCAACACTCTTAAATATTTTACAGACTATTCAGCAAAAGAAGGAGTGGTAAGTACTCGATGAAGGAGATAAGGATGAAGAACGTGACTGGGGGCATGGTGAAGATAATCGAGAAGACTGCTCTCAAATACTTTCAAGATCAAATTTGAGAAAGAACTGTGGCTTGGAACCAGAGATGATTAGTAGGCTTGCCAGAAATATGGGCATCATCTTCAGTTTTGGGGGTATCTTCAGTTAGGATGCTCCAGTTTTTGTGAGCTCAGCTCCAGGCAAGAGGAAAAGGCTAGGTATGAATCTTCAACTCAGCTAAGTACAGAAGCAGCTTACTGCAATTTCAAATGATTGGTTGTTGTATTGTTGCCACTTGCAATGTCTGTCTAGGACAGTAGTTCCCAGCTTTTTGGACTTCAGCTCTGTTGGTCTAGCTGGCTGGGACTTCTGGGAATTGAAGTTTCAAATACCTGGAGGGCTAAAGGTTTAGAATGACTGCTCTAGGAGGCACAAACATTTACTTAGGACCTCATCACACTGTCTTCTAGAAGTGGTTGAGAATGCTTCTGGATGTTTTCTCAACTGTGCCCGACGGAGCCCATCATAAAACGCAAGGCTACTTCTGGCAGGGCTCCATACAGGAAGCATCCAGGCAGTGTCATAGGATGCTGCCCAGAGAACATGGGATACTTCCCGTATTCTCATTAGATAGAATGGGGCAGCGTGGTGGGGGAAGCCAGGTGGCAAGGCTTCACCCCATGGGATGGGGAGGGGGTGACATGGGTTGTGAGGCAATGGGTTCCCATGCTGCCCACCAGATTTGCTCCACTGCCCAATGAATGCCTCTGCTGGAGGACCTCAATATATTTATTTATTTATTTATTTACAGCATTTATATTCCGCCCTTCTCACCCCGAAGGGGACTCAGGGCGGATCACATTACACATATAAGCAAACATTCAATGCCTTTTAACATAGAACAAAGACAAGACAAACATAGGCTCCGAGCGGGCCTCGAACTCATGATCTCCTGGTCAGAGTGATTCATTGCAGCTGGTTGCAGCTGGCTTGCTCTCCCGCCTGCACCACAGCCCGGGCATACAAAGAGATACAAATGAGATACAAAGTCTGCTTCCTCCTTTCCTCACAACTGTGGTAGTACCAAGGTTCACCCTTCTCCGCATCCATCTTTTGGCTGGAAACAAGTTAGATTAAATGTTCTTACCCTGATTCTTTAAGTTCATGAGACAGCAATCCTCTCATTTCACCTCAGTCTGAAAATGGTCCCCATATTTTAGGGCTCTGTCTTAATTTCCATTTTGGGGAGTTTGAATGACAAACTGTAAGCAATTGTGGTTGTTTCTTAATGTTTGAAACTTAAGGACATTATCTTATGAGGCAGACAAATCAGCACTGAAGCTGGACATTCATGATCTCTAGCGCACAACACTGCGTGCCCCATGCTGCAAGTCTGTTTCTTCCCCAAAATTATCCCATTTCTCACTATTGACAGGAAATACCCATCAATTGCCTACAATTCCTCAATGTTTCCATCTTCTACTTTGATGTGATGGATCCATTCCATTTTTGAACCAGAAGTAGAATAAAGTCAGGCAGCAGGAGTCTCCTTTTCTCCTCCCCTAACTATTCCCAAGGTGTCTGTTTTCAGTTTATTTAATATTTTATAGATACATTTGTATTTATTTTCTAACTTGAAATTGCAAAATTACTCGAAAATAAAAATAAAACTATTACAGAACAGCAGAATTGTGCAAAGCCAGGATTATGACTGTATGTGGAAGTATGATCAGGGGACCACAAATTGTCAAATTTGCACAGTGGCGTGTTTAAAGAGAGCTATTGGAGATGTTCAACTTGGTATGTACCTATCAATGATAGCGCAATTGCAATGGAATAAAGCAGTGGTTCTCAATCTGGGCTCCGTAGATATTTTTGGCCTTCAACTCCCAAAAAATCCTAACAGCTGGTAAACTGGCCGGAATTCCTGGGAGTTGTAGGACAAAAACATCTGGAGACCCCACGTTGAGAACCACTGGAATACCGGGTTTGTGTGTTGATGGCCTTACTGTCACTCTCAAGTTTGGGGCTGAAAACTTGATGCTGAACTTGTCACCCTAATCAGTAGAGAGGGGGAGGATAATGGAAGGAAATGTTTCGGCACCATATTAACAATCAGCAATCACCTATGTCCTAAAAAATCACTTCGTAGATCATGAAAGCTGCTGAGGGAAAAATTTTCTTACTGTAGAAATGAAGCAAGTGACTGGGATCTTATGACCCAGATGTGGCTTACACAGTGGTTGCACTATATCACTCTTCTACTCGTAAATACAAACAGATGTGGCTTACACAGCGGATGCACTATATCACTCTTCTACTAAATACAAACATTGTGCAACAAACTGGACATCTGCTTATATGCCTGGTTTATCCTCCCGATGTACAATGCTAAATGTGCAACGGCTTTTTCATCAATTCTAGTGGTTCAAATGGGCATGTTAAAGGAACTGAAAAACTGTTAACAAATCTGTAGCTCCACAGCTAGAACCCTGTTGTCAATACTTATTGAATGACTTGTTGAATGGAAAATCAGCACTGAAGGAAATCCACTTGATTTCAAAGTGTGATTGTTTATATAGTGCACCAAATTTCCAGACTTTTTTTGGACTACAAGGAGTGTACATCTTCATACTGTGCTGGAATAGAAATGTACAATTGTTATATAGGCAGTCCCCAAGTTATGAACAAGATAGGTTCTGTAGGCTTGTCTATATACCCTCTGACCTT
Source organism: Anolis carolinensis (assembly GCF_035594765.1). Taxonomy (NCBI): domain Eukaryota; kingdom Metazoa; phylum Chordata; class Lepidosauria; order Squamata; family Anolidae; genus Anolis; species Anolis carolinensis. The sequence goes on from NC_085843.1 coordinate 13,996,894, forward strand.
AAATCCAGTTGTGTCCGACTCTTTGGGTTGGTGCTCATCTCCATTTCTAAGCCAAAGAGCCAGCATTGTCCGTAGACACCACCAAGGTCATGTGGCCGGCATGACTGCATGGAGCACTGTTACCTTCTCATCGGAGCAGTACCAATTGATCTACTTATATTTGCATGTTTTCGAACCACTAGGTTGGCAGAAGCTGGGGCTAACAGCAGGAGCTCACTCTGCTCCCCAGATTCGAACCTGGGTGCTTTAATTTATTTATTTTATTTATTTCCGATATTTCTACCCCGCCCTTCTCCCCGAGGGGACTCTAGGCGGCTTACACAACTGGCTTGTTTAACATACTGTGCCACCGGGGAAAAAGTTTTTATCACGTCTGTGGTGTTTGTTTTGCTATCTGTGCCCCTGTTCAGAAGATTTCGTCTCACTTTCTTTCCCTGTGAAACTCAAACTTTGAAAAAAAATTGACTTGCTGTAGAAACAAGTATTGGTGATAAAGCTTAAGTGGGAACACCTTTTTTCCCATGATAACTTTCCAGAGTGAATTTCTCTCACTTCTTGTTGAGAGAAGTGTAAGTCATTTGTAAGTCGGATGTTCACAACTTGGGGACTGCCTATACATTTCATTCCCACAGGCACAAATAGATAATTTAATCTTTTTTCCCATCCTCACTGTGAAAATTGAACATTTTTCTGAAGACTATACACTCTTAAGGAACAATTCGGTGCAAAAATATCACATGAAGTGTTATGTAGAGAACAAGTTTCCCTAAACAGAAAGTCACATTAATGTACAGAAAATAGTATTTTCTGAACAGAAATGTTATTTTCTGTAGAAAAAAGCTATTTTTCTGCACAGAAAATGTTCAAGAGAAAAAAGCATCATATGCAATACATATATTTACTCTAGTTTAATGCGCACCTTCAAAATCGTGAAACCAAAAAAGTATTTGCTGACGAATGTAATGCGCAGCAGCAAAAATGCATTCTTTGTAATATGCCCATTACACTTGCTGCCTGATTAGAATTCCTTCTTTAAAAACAAAAGTATTAGAGCACAAAAGGTTTCAGCAATGGGGAAAAAAACCTTGGGGTACATCTATGTTGTAGAATAAATCCATTCTAACAGTCTTCATTCAATGCTATGGAGTCACAGGGTTGTAATTTTACAAGACCTTGAGCCTTTTCTGCCAAAGAGTGCAATGCCTCATCAAACTACAAATACCAAGATTACATAGCATTGAGCTATGACAATTAAATTACATATGACATCCATCAAAAAGGAGCTCCAGGTGCTCCTAAAGCAGTTTCCCCAATTGCTTTGGCTCAGCGCTAAGATTACCATATTACGTGAATCTAATGTGCAGCCTAATGTTGGCAAGGTGATTTAGCCCAAAAAAGTGAGTGTTAGATTTGAGTACATACTATATATATTCACTAGCTGTGCCCGGCCACGCGTTGCTGTGGCGAAGTATGGTGGTATGGGAAATCAGATAATCTGTATTTTATAGGTAGTGTGGAAGAGGCCTATGTGAGGCCTAACTCTGCCTGTCCCCTGGGATGAGTGGGTTGCTAGGAGACCAAGTGGGCGGAGCTTAGCCTTCTAACTGGCAGCAATTGGATGAAAGCAATTATTCCTCTCCCTCTAATTAGGACTTGGTTTTTCTTTTCTTTTTGTTGTATGAACGTAGAGGCATGGATGAGGGGTTGTGTTTCCAAGCTTAGTGTTTCTGGGATGTGTAGTTTTGTTGTTTTGTCCTAGGCCGAAATTTCATTACCCTTTTATATATATAGATATATACCCATACGCATACACATAAACACACACACAAACATAAACTATAAACATTCTCTCCCATCTAGGAGAGTTTTCTGACATTGGAGAACCCCAGTTTCGACTGCTTTTCAAATATTATTTCTATCCATACCTTAGAGGAATTAATGCAGTACAGCAGATGGTAAAAAAGACTTTTTTAACATGCGTTTGCCCTATACATCCATTTGTAAAATAATATAAACATACATGGCACGGTGTCAAATTAGACAGAAACAAATTAAGAGTGTGTACACATGCACACATACACACACACAAAAATATGTGGTTTTGGCACTGAAAAAAATGCTTTTTATTTCTTTACAAACACAAAAGCAATTCTCTCAAAGCATCCCTACAGGCTACGTGCAAAGAGTTGGAGGGCCCCTATTAAAAATATGTTTGAACATCTGATGTTAGCAGACTTCCTAGAGACAAACCACTTAATTTTGAACCACATATTTATTTGAACTTTGCTGCCGATACAGTCACCAAATATTTAAATCCTGCGAGAAATAGACAAGTCGCTGATGCTTGAAATTCATGCTGTCAAGTGCTCTGTGAATTGCCACTAAATCTTGACAACATACAGACAAAGCAGCAGCCGCCTCCTCTATTCCTCTCTGCAATACAAATTAAAATAGCAATATTGGACTTGCTCTCTCCTTGAAAGTCCTTAATCTGGGGCTTCGTGCTGACTGTAATCAACCCTCTCACTTTCGGCTCTGAGAAAACTGCGGCAGAATTACGTCAGGGTGCTTGGTCATAGCCTTGGCTTATCCCAAGAAGTATACAGTCAGTATGAAACCAGTCTCTGCAGAATAAGTATCAGCAGTTTGCCTGATTCATGATTTCATGTAGGGCCTTCTGTACAAGTTATACCCTCCTCTCTGTATCTTTGAAATTCATCCCACTGAAAATCAGCGTTTGCTACTATCCACAGTTTCATGTATCCATGTGAAGTCCAAGAACATATCCCCATGGATATGTGGATCGTACTGTACATTTTTGTTATCCCATCTTGGATGAAAGGTGGGATCTAAATTCAATACATTAATCAATCAATAAATCATTCTTTCATTGTGTTTTATCTTCTATCCCTAACTTCTAAATCCCTATACTGCAGATAAGAGCAACTCACAACTCCTGTCCAGTTTTACAATCTCTAGGCAATTCCAAGATATACATAGGTAAAAGGTAAAGGTTTCCCCTGACGTTAAGTCCAGTCGTGTCCGACTCTGGGGGTTGGTGCTCATCTCCATTTCTAAGCCGAAGAGCCGGCGTTGTCCGTAGACACCTCCAAGGTCATGTGGCCGGCATGACTGCATGGCATGCCGTTACTTTTCCGCCAGAGCTGTACCTATTGATCTACTCACATTTGCATTTTTTCGAACTGCTAGGTTGGCAGAAGCTGGAGCTAACAGTGGGCGCTCACTCTGCTTCCCGGGTTTGAACCTGGGATCTTTCGGTCTGCAAGTTCAGCAGCTCAGCTCCAAGATATACATATGTAAGATATACATACTTTCCATTAAAATCATCCAGATATTTTTTTTTACTTCACTACACAGTTATATCAGTTTCATAGCACTTGGACTATCGTGGCTGCTTTTTGTGAAATCCTGGGATCTGTAGTTTGGTGAAGAATTATCTTTTGATGGACACTAGAGCCCACAAAAAAGATTCAAAGAACCTTACCAAGCTGCACATCCCAAATGGATTGCATGGATTCATAACGCAATATGAAGCCGATGTACCAATGATATACTCCAGAAACCTCTACCCTGTTTCCCCTAAAATAAGACATCCCCAGAAAATAAGACCTAGTAGAGGTTTTGCTGAATTACTAAATATAAGGCCTCCCCCGAAAGTAAGACCTAGCAAAGTTTTTGTTTGGAAGCATGCCCGCCGAACAGAACACCAGAGCATGCAGGATCGGTAAATGTACGTACCATAGAGTATTGTATATAGAAATAATGGTAGTAACAAGAATTTTTTGATAGGATTCACAGTTTGTCTGGTTATGCTGGTTTGTGATGATAACTACTGTACAGTACATAATAAATGTTCAATTTTTTGTTCAACAATAAATGTGAATTCTTCTTCATGGAAAAATAAGACATCCCCTGAAAATAAGACCTAGCGCATCTTTGGGAGCAAAAATTAATATAAGATACTGTCTTATTTTCGGGGAAACACGGTATTAAGCTAATGCTCCTCGCTATCTCCAGAACGGATAGTTTTCCATTAAACATGAAATTGGGTACCTGCCCTTTAGATATGTATACATATCTAAAAAGGGCTTTATAAAACATGAACTTAGGTCAATTCTTATCCAATCCTTCGGTTCAAAAGGAAGAACTGAGTGAACCAGTTTATTGACAATTTGCCTGTTTCCTCTGCAACTGTCATCATATTATACAGCAAAGCAAATTCTTTGAGTAGAGGGATCGGATTGATTTCTTTCAGAAATCCACCAGTGACTGGGCTCCACTCCAATTAACTTGTCATTGTTATGAATTGTCAGACCACCTTCATCCTATGATGACCCCATGCATGAGAGTCCTCCAAAAGTACCAATTACACTACACAGGACTTTCAAACTCCAGGTTACGGCTTCCTTCATTCTTTCAGAATAATCAACATCTCTTCTGATTTATCATAGAATAATAGAATCATATAGTTGGAAGAGACTTCATGGGCCATCCAATCCAATTCCATTCTTCCAAGAAGCAGGAAAAATCACATTCAAGGCACCCCCAACAGATGGCCATCTAGCCTCTGCTTAAAAGCCTCCAAAGAAGGAGCCTCCACCACACTCCGGGGCAGAAAGTTCCACTGCTGAACAGGTTTCCCAGTGAGGAAGTTCTTCCTAATGTTCAGGTGGAATCTCCTTTCCTGTAGTTTGAAGCTGTTGTTCCACGTCCTAGTCTCCAGGGCAGCAGAAAACTAGCTTACTGCCTCCTCTCTTTGATGTCCCCTCACATATTTATACATGGCCATCATGACTCAGCCTTCTTTTTTGCAGGCTAAACATGCCCAGCTCTTTAAGCCTCTCCTCATAGGGCTTGTTCTCCAGACCCTTGATCATTTAAGTTGCCCTACTATGGACACTTTCCAGCTTGTCAACATCTCCCTTAAATTGCAGTGCCCAGAATTGGACACAGTATTCCAGGTGTGGTCTGATCAAGGCGAATATTTTTTTTATATATTATCATATTTGGGTCTCAGAGTTCTATATGTACGGTGGACTCAAAATGGGTCTGAGACCAAATCAAGCCAAACACTTCTAAAAGTCTATACGACTAAATTGTCATACTTTGGACATGTCATGAGATGCCTGATTCATACAAAAATACGATCATATAATCATAGAGCTGGAAGAGACCACAGGGGCCATGCAGCCCAACCCCCTGCTCCATAGGAAAGCAGTAAAAGAAGAGAAAGACTGCTTTATGGATGGATTGATGGACTCTAAAGGCCCCACGCTCGGGTTTGTAAGACCTGAACAGACTGGATTACCAAAGTTCTTAGTAGTAATAATAATAATAATAAAATAATAAAACTTTATTTATACCCCGCCACCATCTCCCCAATGGGGACTCGGGGCGGCTTACATGGGGCCATGCCCGGGAAAAATACAATATAACACAATATAAAAACAACATATCATAATACAATTACAACAATACAATAAAGAATCATATACAGTACAACACAAAATCCAAAGAGCAGTATAACAGGGCAGGCCGCACTGACACTCAGTTAAAACTCGGGGTGAGAAAAGGATAAGAAAAAGGATAAGAATAAAACCACAGGGAACTAGGAAAAGATAGTATTCATAGGGTCAACATTGGTCAAAACCCACCTTATATTATATACAGTAGACTGAGATTATTAGTTGGATAAAGTTTAGAATTTTAGGAAATGCTGTTTGTAAAAATGTTTATAAATAATGGAAAAATTTCTCCTTGCTTCCCAAAGCAATGCAAGGGAACATTTGATAATTTCCCAGTAAACACCTTTTTAATTGTCATGTTTCCTGTTTCAACGTATTTTGCAAAACAACAACACAAGTGTTTACATCAGCAGAGACTTCTGAACACTGCATCCTCACCACGTCACATCTCATTAAATCACACCATGGCATAAGATGATGCGAAGCTTTACAAATAAAAACCATTCTCCTGGACCGCAGCCTAATCTTCCATTAAGTGCTGATCGGGATTACTTTGTGCAAATGTGGGAAAAATAAAATAAAAATAAATAGGATGCCAAGTCTTGACATTGCAGTTGTTATACAGTGAAAGGGGGGGAGGGGAGGTGTAAGAAAAAACAATAGCTGAAATCCTGTTGGTTCACCTCAGCTAAATTAGACTCGTTGAATGAATTGTTGAACAATGAATCGAAACAGAAATAACTTCCATTAATGAAAGACTCTTGTCTAGTTGCAACTAATAACAGGATTTAGGCCTGTTTATGATTAAATGTACTTAGAATTCTGAAATCAAAAATACTCCAAAATCCATAAGTGTCCACATGGCTGGCTAAGACATGCTTTCTGGTGCTTCAATGTACACAAACCTGGTTTCATGCACAATTTTGTGTATAACATTATCTTCAAGCTCTGTACACAAGGTTTATATGAAACATAAATGAACTTTGTGGATAGAGTTGGGTCCCATCTCCATGGTATCTCATTATGGGGCATTATGTCCTAATTGATCTATGGTTTTTAACTTTGTTGTATTGGAAACCACCCTGAGTCCCTTGAGGAGATAGGGTGGTATGTAAATAAATTATTGTTATTGTTATTGTTGTTGTTGTTGTTGTTGTCATTGTTGTTATTATTATTATTATTATTATTATTATTATTATTATTATTATTATTATTATTATTATTATTCATATATACAAATATTCCAAAACTCTAAACTTCCAAAAACTCCAAAATCCAAAACAGTTATGGTTCTTAGCATTTTAGATACAAGATATTCCACCTATAGTAAATCTCCCCTGTGCAAGAACCATAAAAAGATATAAGCAGACATACCATAATTTGGACTTTGGTATGGCCTTAACATGATGTGAGCTTCTCTTCTGCTATGCAGAGAAGGGCTCTTTCACAGCTGGTCTTATACTGGTCTTATTGCATCCTATGGAATCCTAGTACAGTAGAGTCTCACTTATCCAACATTCGCTTATCCAACATTCTGGATTATCCAACGCATTTTTTTATTATTTATTGTATTTTAAATGGTGTTATGATATGTTGTTTCTATATTTTATTATGTTGTATTGCTCTGGGCATGGCCCCATGTTAGCCGCCCTTAGTCCCCATTGGGGAGATGGTGGCGGGGTATAAATAAAGTTTTATTATTATTATATTATTATTTTTGTAGTCAATGTTTTCAATACATCGTGATATTTTGGTGCTAAATTCGTAAATACAGTAATTACTACGTAGCATTACTGCATATTGAACTACGTTTTCTGTCAAATTTGTTGTACAACATGATGTTTTGGTGCTTAATTTGTAAAATCATAACTTAAGTCGGTGTTTAATAGGCTTCTCCTTAATCTCTCCTTGTTATCCAACATATTCGCTTATCCAACATTCTGCCGGCCCGTTTATGTTGGATAAGTGAGACTGTACTGTATTTATAGTTTGTTGAAGGAATGTTTCTCTCTGGCTGAGAATACAAAATGCCACTCCCTAAACATCCAATTTTCAGATTCCATAGATTGGAGACAATTAATATGGAATCATAGCACTATAAATGTTGAGTGTGGAAGAGCCACCTACAAAAGCATGCACTATATAGTAGAGCCTCACTTATCCAACATTCGCTTATCCAATGTTCTGGATTATCCAACACAGTCTGCCTTCCACACGGATCCACAGCTGTTTCTCTAGGCAGCAAAGACTGAACTTTTTATGCATTTAATTTCTGACAATGTTGTTACTATGAGTTCATTTTATGCAGTTCTATCTTTATTTGTTAGTAGCCAATGTTTTTGTAGGCAATGTTTTTAATACACTGTGATGTTTTGGTGCTAAATTCATAAATACAGTATTACTACATAACGTTACCGTGTACTGAACATTTTTTTGTCAATTTGTTGTAAAACATGATGTTTTGGTGCTTAATTTGTAAAATCATAACATAATTTGACGTTTAATAGGCTTTTCTTTAATCCCTCCTTATTATCCAACATTTTCGCTTATCCATCATTCTGCCAGCCCATTTATGTTGGATAAGTGAGACTCTACTGTATATTAGAGCAGGATCCCAGCAGCCCCAGGGTATATCTACACTATAGAATTAATGCAGTTTGATACCATTCTAACTGCCATGGCTCAATGCTCTGGAATAATAGGGGTTGTAGTTCAGTGAGACACTGCAGAAAAGGCTAAAGGACCAAGTTAAACTACAACTCCCAGGATTCCAGAGCATTGAGCCACAGCAGTTAAACTCACATCAAACTGCATTGATTAATTAGATGCACCTCTAATGAATATTTGGACTTCTTCCTTTCAAAACATATACACACCCTCTATCCTCTACTGCATAGTGGCCACTTTTGAAGCCATTTGTGAGACAGGTTATAATATGGGTTAGAAGTAGGTCTGGCTGTTCAAAAGAGAACAGAGAAGCTTTTCCAAAGCATGTGCATGGCTTTTGAGGGGCAGGGGCGCTAAAGTAACACTTTGGATGCTAGCCATTATTTCTGCAAATGACAGGTTGCCAGATACTTTGATCTTATCGAAAGAAAACATGGTGTGGGAGTGTTTTACACAAACCCACCAAGCAACCAGACAATGTGAAGTCCATTTGATTATAATGGATGATACCGAAGCAAGTACTTCATTCTCACTTTGATATCAACAAGGCTTAATCAAAGTGCTTATCTCTGAATGAGTGTCTTACCAAAAAAACTGAAACATTTTGGAAGACAGAGGAGAAAAATGCAGCTTGGCAGCTTAGTTTTAGCTGAAACTTGATCTTTTCTGTTTTTCAAGGCTGAGGAAGGCATTTTAAATGAAGCCTGGCTCTTTTCTCATTGGGACTGTTTGTCTGGCATTGGCTTTTGCAAAATATGGAACAAAGTTGATCAGGGGAATGAAATTCTGAAAGTATTCCTTACAGCACAGTAGCTTATCTTATTTCCTCTGGCTAGCACCTATAAAATTTGGATCAAAATAAGCCCTCTTCCTTCTCCAAAACAGGATCAGTACTTTGGATGGCTCCTTTAAAGATCAGATTAAAACACAGAGTGGATTCACTGCCTTCTAAAAAATAATTTTCATATCATGCATCCTGAGCTCCAAGAATGTACCGTTAATTTTTATTTATTTATTTATTTACAACATTTATATTCCGCCTTTCTCACCCCGAAGGGGACTCAGGGCGGATCACATTACACATATTAGGCAAACATTCAATGCCTTTTTAACATAGGACAAAGACAAACAACATAGCTCCGAGCGGGCCTCGAACTTATGACCTCCTGGTCAGTGATTCATTGCAGTTAATTGCACTGGCTTGCTCTCCCGTCTGCGCCACAGCCCCGGGAGGCTGCCGGCTATCACTGTATATGATTTATCACTCTAAGCATGAACTCTCCCTCCATCATAACCTGTCCATTGTAGGTGTATAATTCCACCATAGCTGTGAGTCTTGGGAAGACAGGTGGACAAATGTCAACGTACTGGAAGAAGCAAAGACCACCAGCATTGAAGCCATGCTCCAACGCCATCAACTCTGCTGGACTGGCCATGTTGTCCAAATGCCCGATCACCATCTCTCAAAGTAGTTACTATATTCCCAACTCAAGAATAGAAAATTGAATGTTGGTGGACAGAAAAAGAGATTTAAAGATGGACTTTTTTCGTGTCAGGAGCAATCTGAGTTGCTTCTGGAGTGAGAGAATTGGCCGTCTGTAAGGACGTTGCCCAGGGGATGCCCAGATGTTTTGATGTTTTACCATCCTTATGGGAGGCTTCTCTCATGTCCCTGCATGGAGCTGGAGCTGATAGAGGGAGCTCATCCACACTCTCCCCAGGTGGGATTCGAACCAGGCAGCCTTGAGGTCAGCAACCCAACCTTCAAGTCACAAGGCTTTTATCCCCTAGGCCACCGGAGGCTCCAAAAGATAGGCTTAAAGCTAACCACAAAAACTGTGGCATAGATACTGAGAACTGGGAAGCCCTGGTGCTTGAGCATTCTAGCAAAAGGTCAGCTGTGACCAGCAATGCTGTGGTGTCAGCTCACCACAGCCGCTCCTGAATGAACACACGAGACTCTCTGTGGTATCACCAGGAACTTTTACTGTAGGAAACATGAACATCAGAAAAGCCAAGAATGGGAGGCTCCGGCCAACCCTCCTTTATATACCCTCCCCCTCATTTGAACAGTCTCTTCCCGCTCAGTAAAACCCCGCGCAAATTCCCCGCCAAGTCCATCAGCCGTTTCTCCTCCGAGTCCTGGGACGCAGGTGTCTTATCAATGTCAGTGACCCTGAAACTCAGAGCCACATCCAGGCTCTAGTAGCAGGGTTCTGACATGGCGTCCTCCTCCCCTTCGTCCTGGAAGGAAAAGATTAAACACAACTATTGTTCTCCGCTGTCCAGAGTTCCTTTATACTTTTTTAACAGGCTGCAATGGAATACCGGGTGTACCTTTCCTAGGTCCTTTGGTAGCCTCAGCTCATAGGTCACTTCGTTTATTCTTTTTGCTACCCTGAATGGCCCTATATAGCGTGGAGCCAATTTCTTGGATGGGAACCCCAATTTCAGGTTTTTTGTGCTCAGCCAAACCAGATCTCCTTCGCCCAATTTGTCCCCCTCTCGGCGCCTACGATCCGCAAAGAGCTTGTACTTCTTTTGTGTTTCCCGCAATGCCTCTACCACGGTTTGCCACCCTTGCTTGATTTTGGCCGGCCATTCCTCGTCGGTCTGGCCCTCCCCTTCCTTCCACTCGGGTAGCCTGGGGAAAGGTGCCACCTCCTGTCCGTATACTATTTCGAATGGGGCACGACCTGTGGCCGAATGTACGGCCCCGTTAAAAGCCATCTCAGCAAACGGAAGAAGGTCCGCCCAATCATCCTGTCTATAATTGGTGTACATCCTTAAGAATTGGCACAGTGTCTGTTGGGTACGTTCGACCCCCCCGTTGGTCGCGGGATGAAAGGCCGAGCTCAGGTTCCTTTCTGCTCCTAACAGCTGTAAGAATTTTCCCCAAAATTTTGCAGTAAATTGGACTCCCCGGTCACTAATTATCTTGTCGGGACACCCATGTAGGCGATATACATGCTTCACATACAAATCAGCAAGTTTTTCAGCTGAAGGGAGTTTTGGCAGAGCCACAAAGTGTGCCTGTTTTGAGAATAGGTCCAATATTGTCCAAATGTATCTGTGGCCTCTGCTGGGGGGTAGTTCGCCTACAAAATCCATGGCTACGCATTCCCATGGCCTCATGGGCTCCACCACCTTCTGCAATAGCCCCTGGGGCTTCCCCGGTGGTGTTTTTCCCTCTGCACATAATTCACACTGCGTGACGTATCCCCTGGCGTCTTTCCTCATTCCGGGCCACCAGCATTGTTTGGCCAACAGTTTAATAGTCCTGGTGGGGCCTAGATGACCCGCACCCTTGTTATCATGGTACTTCCTTAACATTTCTCGTCTTAAACATTCAGGAATATACAATTTCTTATTTACAAACACCAAATCCCCACACAATTCTCCCTTTTCTTTGTTTGTTTGTAACCATTTGTCCATTCCATACGCTCGCTTCAACTCTTCCTCCCATATTTCTCCTCCCCCCGTGGAAATGGCAGTACGTTTGTTTTCTTTGGCCGCTTGTGCTCGAGTTAGTACTGCCAGGCCCCATTGCTTATCAAGAAAAATACTCCCTTCAGATTCCTGAATTCCTCCCCCGTGCTGAGGCATCCGAGAGAGAGCGTCAGCGAGTATATTATGTTTCCCCTGGAAGAATCTGAGTCTGAAATCAAAACGGCTGAAATATTGGGCCCATCTAATTTGCTTCGCTGATAGTTTACGAGGGGATCTTAGATACTGTAAATTTCTATGGTCAGTCCACACCTCAAACGGTGTTCCACTTCCTTCCAGAAAGTGTCTCCAGCACTCTAGTGCTTTTAGAATCGCTAAGGCTTCTCTCTCCCAAATCGGCCAGTTTTTTTCTGTATCGCTAAACTTTTTTGACAGATAGCCACATGGCTTCAGGTTCCCCCCCTCGTCTTTCTGTAGCAGAACTGCCCCATATGCCCGGTCTGACGCATCGCAATGTAATACAAAGGCTTTAGACATATCAGGGTGCTGTAGGACAGGCTCCTCAGTAAAACGCTTTTTAAGGGCTTCGAAAGCTTCCTGGCATTCTATTGTCCAGGTCAGTTTGGCCCCTGGGGCCTTCACTTTGGCTGTTTCTCCCCTACCTTTAGTCTTTAACAAATCCGTTAATGGCAAAGTGAGGCGCGCAAAGTCCTTGATAAATGTTCTATAGAAGTTTGCGAACCCTAGGAAGGATTGCAGCTGCTTCCGTGTTTTGGGGGCTTCCCACCCCCTCACGTCTTCTACCTTCGCAGGGTCCATCGCCACTCCCTGGGAGGAAATCCTATACCCCAGAAAGTCTATCTGGTCTTTATTGAACTCGCACTTGGCAAGCTTCGCATACAGTTTTGCTTCTCTCAACTTTTGCAGGACTTCCCTGACTAGTTCTATGTGTTGCTCCTTAGTCCGAGATACTAACAATATGTCATCTAAAAAAACAAATACTCCCTTGTACAACAATGGATGCAACACTTCGTTGATTAATTGCATGAACGCGGCGCCTCCGCCGCACAAACCGAAAGGGAGCACACGATAATTGAATAATCCGAATGCACAGGAGAAGGCCGTCTTCCACCTGTCCTCTGGTTTAATCTGCAATTTATGGTACGCTTCAATTAAGTCCAATTTAGTGAATATCTGTCCCTCCGATAACTGGGCGATCAAGTCCTTCACTAAAGGTAGGGGGTATTTATTTCCAGAACTGATTGCATTCAGGCCCCTGTAGTCAATGCAGAGCCTCAGCGTTTGGTCCTTTTTGCGCCTGAACAACACAGGCGCCCCTAGAGGGGAATTTGAAGGCTCTATGAAACCCCTCGCTAGGTTTTTATCAATGTATTTTCTCAGTTCCTCCTTTTCCCTAGCCGACATTGGGTATATTTTTGCCTTAGGAAGCTCTGCTCCTGGGACTAGCTCTATCTTCACTTCAACTCTCCGCTTCGGTGGGAAACTGTCTGCTTCCTTCTCATCAAATACGTCCACAAAATCCCGATACTCTGGGGGTAATTTATCTGCCAGTTCTGCTATCCTGATAGAGTCTTCCTCCCCCCTTTTCCCCGGCTCCCTTTCCACTTCCTGGCTCCCTCCTTCCAACTTCATCCTGAAGATCATGCTCTTATCCTCCCAGTTGATTTGCGGGTTGGCCTGCCCCAGCCATGGCATGCCTAGTATAACATTATAGCTGGCTATTTGTGATATCACAAATGACACCTTTCCTTCCCAACTCCCTATCTTACACTTTACATCTTCGGCACTGTACTTAGCTAATGATCCCGATGCTGTGGATCCGTCCAACTGCGAAAAAGCTATTGGGGATTCTAGGTTCGTTCTTTCGCATCCCAATCCCTCGGCTAATTCAGGGGAGATGATGTTCCTGGAACATCCACAATCCACAAATGCTTTGCAGGTTGCTTGTTTGCTGCCACTTTCCAGCTGAATGGGGACCACTATCATGGCTTTGTCCTGACTTACCAACCCCCCCGAGTGGTGCCTCATCGGTGGTTCTTCCTCGGCGCGTTTCCCTGCCACGGCTCTTGGTTTGGGCGGGCCTCCGCCTTCCCCTTTTCTCTGCCAGCACTCGGCAGCCCTGTGGCCCAAACGGCCGCACACGAAGCAGCCCCTCCTGCTGGTGCTCACGTTCCCTGTCGGCTCCGTTCTCCTCCCGGCTGGGGTTGATCCCTCCTTCCGGCTCCCCTCTTTCATCTGCGGCCGCTGCTGTAGCCCTCCTCGGTGCCTCCTCGCCTGGGCCAGCGATGTCTCGATGCGCCCCGCCAGCTGAATCCATCCGCGCAGTGTGTCAGGCTCATCACGATGCACCGCCCAGGAGAGGATCTCCCGCCTGAGCCCCTCTTTGAAGAGTTCTATCTTTGTCACTGCAGACCATTCCGGCACCTTTTCAGCGAGGCATTGGAACTCCTCCGCATACTCAGATACCGACCTCTGCCCCTGGGAGACGGTCTTCAACTCCTCCCTCGCCCGGATCTGCTCCAGTGGATCTCGGAAACGGGTCTCCAGGGCCCCCATAAAGCGTCGGAGTGACCCCAGACATGGGTCGCGCCGCGCGTGTAGTTGAACGTACCAGCTGGCCGCTCCCCTCTTCAACACTGCACCAATGGCCCGTACCCGGCTGGATTCCGTTCTAAAAGTGTGGGCGTTGTCCTCCATATAGCCCCTCACCGTGGTCAGGAAAAAATCCAGTTCAGAGGACTCTCCCCCAAACTCGATCCTTAGTTCCTCTCGTCTCGGTAGGGGTCCCTGTGGTGGCAATCCCCAATTCTCCGCCCGTCGCAAGCCCCCTTGCGGGCCAGTGGGCCCCGCTGCTGCTTCCCTTTGTCCTGTGCCACGCCCGGCATTCGCCAGGGGCACCAGGGTCTCAGTTGGGAGCGTAGCCGGGATTCTCGGAGGCTTTTCCCCTTCGTCGTCACTCTCCTCCACCCGCGTCAGGCTCGTTTGGATCTTGGGCCGGGCACCGGGCTCCTTTCGCATTTCCCTTCCCTTCGGAGCTGGGAGGTCTGCAAAGCCCTGGCTGCTTCCCATGCTCACGTCCCACATTGAGCTAGCCCGGAGTTCCCTTCCTCGCTCCGGCTCCGCCAAAACCGCCAGGCGCTCCATCGCCCTCGACATCACTGCCAGGGTGGTCTCCATCGCCGACATCCTCTCCTCCAGAAACACCATCTTTTGCGGGCCTGGGGAAGGTGAACCTTCCTCTCCTCCGGTGCTATCTCCCCGCACCACTCCGCGCCTCTGGGTTACCCCATTTGGCTGGGCATAAGCGGTGGATGACGCCAGGGCCGCCAGCTGGTGGAACTCAGCGTCCGTCTCGGGAGTGGCCCTTTCCGACCTTCCTCCTCCGGCGCCCAAGAGCTCTTCATCCTCCACTTGCATGTTACACCTCACCGCTACAGCGGGATGGTGTCCGTATTCTTGGCTTAGTGTCAGCTCACCACAGCCGCTCCTGAATGAACACACGAGACTCTCTGTGG
The DNA here is from genome assembly GCF_035594765.1 of Anolis carolinensis. Taxonomy (NCBI): domain Eukaryota; kingdom Metazoa; phylum Chordata; class Lepidosauria; order Squamata; family Anolidae; genus Anolis; species Anolis carolinensis. The sequence goes on from NC_085843.1 coordinate 14,012,030, forward strand.
TATCACCAGGAACTTTTACTGTAGGAAACATGAACATCAGAAAAGCCAAGAATGGGAGGCTCCGGCCAACCCTCCTTTATATACCCTCCCCCTCATTTGAACAGTCTCTTCCCGCTCAGTAAAACCCCGCGCAAATTCCCCGCCAAGTCCATCAGCCGTTTCTCCTCCGAGTCCTGGGACGCAGGTGTCTTATCAATGTCAGTGACCCTGAAACTCAGAGCCACATCCAGGCTCTAGTAGCAGGGTTCTGACACTGTGGAATTTGAAGAGGCACGAATGGAAGGTGAAAGGGAGAAACATGCCAAGAAGAAAGTGTGTCAAGCCAACCCTGACCAGGACTACCTTCCACCTGGAAACCGATGCCCCCACTGTGGAAGAACATGTGGGTCAAGAATAGGGCTCTACGGTTACCTACGTATCACAGCTAGGACACGATACCTGGAAGACAATCATACTCAGACAACAAGGGATCGTCTAAGGGGAAGCTGTGAGTAAATCGTGTCCTGTGCCACAATATTCATCCATGCCGATTCAGAGGGCTAAGGGTGCATCTGCCCTGTAGAATTAATGCAGTTTAGCACCGCTTTTTTGTCATGTCAGAAGCAAATTGAGAAAATACTGCAAGTCGCTTCTGGTGTGAGAGAATCGTCCGTCTACAGCAATGATGGGCAACCTTTTGCACTTGGTATGTCAAAATTCACCAAAAAAACCTAGCATGACTTGGGTGGTGTGTCACTTCGAGAAAAAAACCATAATTTCACAATATATATAGTTTAAATAACAAAAATATATAATTGTAATATATAACTGTATTTTATAAATCAAAAACTATTTACTACCATTATTTCCATGTACAACAATCTATGGTACCTCTCTATTGTAGTTTCAGTGTAGTCATGAATAATGAATAATATAATAGTAATAATATACTACAATAATAATAGAATAATAATAAAATGATTGTGTGTGTGTATGTGTGTGTGTGTGTGTGTAATGTGCATAATTCCCATGGAGTAAACAACAAAACCACTGGACCAAATCACACCAAATTTTGCCACAAAAGACATTAGTCATCCAATCAATCTGCATGCATCAGCGTGTTGGCAAAAATGGCTAGGTGTGTCAGTGCTGACACGCGTGTCATAGGTTGACCATCACTGGTCTACAGAGAAGTTGGCAATGCCCTGATGTGTTACCATCCTGTGGGAAGCTTCTCTCATGTCCTCACAAGGGAAGCTGGGGCTGACAGACAGAAGCTCACCCGATCTCAGAGATTCGAACCACCGACCTTCACATCATCAGGTCAGCAGTTCAGCCAATACAATGGTGTAACCCATTGCGCTACCACTGCTCCTATACTGCTTTCACTGTCATGGCTAGATGCTATAGGACATGCAGTTTGGTGAAACAGTACTGCTCCATTACCTGGGCAGAGGCCACAAGGGGGCACTAGAGAGATAAGGATAGGGTGGATTAAAGGAGCAAAACCATTTCCCCCCCGTTTTCCTGTTATTCCCTTCACCCATGTCCCCATCATGGAAACAACCCTCATTTATGATATGAGAAGTGGGGAGGGGGAATAAGCAGCAAAAACGGGGAAAATTGTTTTCCTCCTTCAACTCCTCCCACCCCATAAAATGGACTAACCCTCTCTCTCTAGTGTCCCCTAGTGGCCTCCATCCACATAATGAAACAATACCGGTGAAACATTAGCAGTTTTTGGCAGAGAAAGCTAATGATCAAATGAAACTACAACTCCCATGATTCCATTGCATTGAGCCACAGCAGTTAAAATGGTGTCAAACTGAATTAATTCTACAGTGCGGATGCACCCTAAGACAGCGAGTAGATGCTATAAAAAGAAGAAGGGAGAAACCCTCCATCCTTGAATGTCCTGACCTCAACTTCCCTTTGATTCAAGCCACTCTGTTTCTGCATTAAGTAATGCCTCAGCCTGCTGATTGAAAGGAGGCAATGACTCAAGCAGAGTTGCAACAGACATCCCCCGCTGAGCATGGATATGTCTTTAGCAGTGCTCTGTTGGAAGCAAATGAATTAATTACTTGCACTTGGGGTGGAATTATGCAGCTTCAGGAGAAAGGCTGTTGGTAGGACGAAGTTGTGTTTGTGGCAGTAAATCAGGCAGCGAGAACGCAGGCAGACTTCTTGAGGAGCACATTTTTTGAGACTCAAGGGAGCATACAATTATCTGGTTAATTCCTTTCTCATGCCCCATCCTTTGGAAATGATGTTCTGGAGTACTACACTAGTAAGGTAAAGGGTAAAGGTTTTCCCATGACATTAAGTCTAGTGGTATCTGACTCTGGGGGTTGGTGCTCATCTCCATTTCTAAGCTGGCATTCTCCGTAGACACCTCCAAGGTCATGTGGCCGGCATGACTGCATGGAGTGCCGTTACCTTCCCGCCAGAGCAGTACCTATTGATTCACTCACATTTGCATGTTTTCAAACTGCTAGGTTGGCAGAAGCTGGGGCTAACAGTGGGAGCTCACCCCGCTTCCCAGATTCGAACTGCTGACCTTTTGGTCAGCAAGTTCAGCAGCTCAACGATTTAATCCACTGAGCCACCAGGGGCTACTATGAATATTGCACTACTACTCATAAAATAAAACAATGATATAAGCTTTGCATACAGAAGGTCCCCACCACCTTCAGTCAGGGCTAAGAAAGTATCTTGCCTGAAACTCCAGACAGCCACTGACCATATTGGGGCTAGATGGATCAATGGTCTCATTAAATGAAATACTGTGTCCCAACTTTCTAATTGTGCAGCCTGCCAATACTCTACTTTAGATGTACTTTGTATGAGCTTCCTTGGAAGGAAGGTCACCATGGCTATAAAAATTGGAAGGGTACCATCTCTAACCTCTTTAGATGGGTGGAAACTAAGTAAGTCCTAATAGTTTGATTCAAAATTGCCCAAAAGAGGAGATATTTGGATGAAAATGAGCCAGTGCTTCAACCCCCTCCTTAGCCAAGGAAACCATCTGGGCAACCTTGAGCAAATCGCACACTCAGCCCAGAAAACAGCCTTGGTGTCACCATAAGTACGAAACTACTTGAATGCAGACAATATCAACAAATACTTGCTGACTGGTTTCTATGAGTCAAAAATATGCCTCAACATTCTGCATCTGGTAATGGATTTACACACCGTATTGTGTATGTTGTTGTTTAAATTAGTCTGCCAAAAAGAGGCATTATCTGGCCTTTAAAGTAATGCAGATGACTGGAAAGCTTCCAGTGTTTTATCAGATGACAGCAGGAAACCATTTCACCATATGATTATGTTATCTTACTTCAGCAACACTTCTAATCTATGGTCTAGGATCTCCATATCACTGCAGGCCGCTTCCCTATTTCCAGGCAACAAATATGAACAGGAAAGGATTTTAACATTCTGTTCACCTGGATGTTTCACTATATCCCTCTAGATTCTCCCAATCAAATACGGGAAGCTTCTTCCCCGTCTGCCCCCTTCCCTGAGATCTGCTGCTTAGACTGAGTTAGGACTAAGCCAGATGTTAAATTTGAAATCACCCATTTGTAAAGCAGGGAAATGAACATTTTGATCAGGTTTATGACACAGGATGGAGAGAGGATTGAGCCCTCTCCCCCTGTACACCGTGATGGCTCATGGTCCAAACAGGGGAAGTTCATGTTCTTAAAAAGCAACGCATCCTTCCCACATCTATGTTAGTATGGGATTGTTCAAGCCTCTGAAGTTTTCAGGTCAAAACTTGAGATCTAGGGAGGGCTTCTGTTGATGTCATTAAATATTATACATTAAGGACCAACAGCAGTTGTTCACAGTTTATTAAAAGGAAAAGAGGCAGAGAGATTAAGATATAATATTTTTTTTTCTTGTTTGGAAATTAAGACAGAAGCCTTAGCTGAAGAGGCTGTTTTCCAGATCAAAAAGCTATCTAAATGCATAGACACAACTCTCAGGGGATCTTTGCAAAGTAGCAGCAATGAATCAATTAAGCCTTGCAAATTCTAATGAGTTGATGCTCTCCTGGACGAGGTGGAGATTTGTCCACAGACTTTCGTACACAGATCTTGGAGTGGACACTACTAAAACTGGAGATGACCTATGAAAAATGGGGATGCAAGACCAAACCCTGAGAAGTGGCAGTCCTAGTGTCTCACCACAGTCCTAATCTAAACCACAAGAATGCAGACCATTATTCCATGTGCAAAAACCAACTGAACAGCAACTTGAATCTTGCAATTCAGATAGCAACCTGCAGCATACTTGAAGGCAATAAGTATGTTTAGGGTGCGCAAGGAAGGTTACAATTTTCTCTCCCACAGTGTGTTGCCTCCTCCCATATATGAAGGACTATGTTTGCCTATTCTGGCTAGATAGAGATAGATAGATAGATAGATAGATAGATAGATAGATAGACAGACAGATATCCTTGTCACCCTTCGTCTATTTTACTCTACTACTAGTAGTGGCAATAACTGGAATAATAAAGAAGTGAGATATATGTAAGCATAAAAACTCTAAGGACTACTAGATCTAGAACTGGAACCTGGTGGGGTGCAAATGGGAGATGAGTGGAAATCTATTGGTATTAAAATCTGACAATGATAATAGCAGCGACATTTTTACCTACCTCTTTTCAAGGCCTGAAACATTTTTACCTAGCTCTTTTTAAGGGCACAACAGATGGATACATAGATTTTAAAAAGTCAGACCACTGAAATACATACATTATAGGACATAGACACAAAATTAAAACAAATTAAAATCATTTGTACCAATAAAATGTAAGTTTAAATGTATAGCTTAAAAGTAACCTGGGAGGGAATGCTCATCTTATATTCAACATATATATTGAACAGCTCTCTCTTGCTCTCTCTCTCTTTTTTTTTTTTTACTTTTAAGACTGAAATCCTCTTGTCATTTGTTGTCATCATCTACTGCAATTTATGGCAACCTTATCTTAGTATGTCCTTGGCAATGTTTATTCAGTGGAGAATTCTCAGTTCTTTTTTTCTTAGAAGTTCATCACATGGAGGTTCCAAACACTGGCAACAGTGGGGAGAGTTGCCAGGTAGTGTGGCAAATCTGTGGGGCAGTGAAGGAAACTGTTGTCCCGCACCCTGTATCGCCTACATCAGTACTTTCTCCATCACACAGGGGGAAAGTGTCACCACCCACCTTCCCACTGCACTGGCCCCGTTCTAACTAATGAGAACATTGGAAGTGTTCTCTGGACTTCATCCTAGGATACATCCAGGACAAAGCTAGGATGGAGCCCCGCCAGAAGTAGCCCTGAGTCATGTGATGAGCTTTGGCGGGCTTCATTCTCATAGCATCCTGGTAACATCCTAGGATGCTGCAAACATAAATGTGATGAGGTCCTTAGTCTGAGAGAATGTGGCTTCCTCAAGGTTGTCCACTGGGTATCCATGGCTTAGCAGGGATTTGAAATCCTGATCACCAAGGATACTTTTTTTTGGCTGGACATAGTGAAACAGCCCTCCACATCTGCTGGGCATAGAGGTGCAAAAACTAACTTTAAAAGACTGCTCTAGGGAACATAGAATCATAGAATTAGAAGAGACTCCATGAGCCATTTAAACCAAGCCCTTGCCATGTAGGAAAAACACAATCAAAGCACCCCTGACTAATGGGCTGGGCTGTGGCGCAGGCTGTTGAGCAGCTGCAATAAATCACTCTGACCATGAGGTCATGAGTTCGAGGCCAGCCCGTGGTAGGGTGAGCACCCGTCAATTAAAAATTAAAAATAGCCCCTGCTCGTTACTGACCTAGCAACCCGAAAGATAGTTGCATCTATCAAGTAGGAAATAAGGTACCACTTATAAAAGTGGGGAGGAAAGTTTAACTAATTTATGACCTGGAATGAGGAAGTGCCGTCAGAGTGGATGATGAAGCAGCTGCTCCCCCCTGTGGCCAGAATTGAACATCCCCTCAGAAGAAGGTTAAATTGCCTCTGTGTCTGTCTGTCTTGGTCTCTGTTTGATGTGTGTATGGGCATTGGATGTTTGCCCTATGTGGGTATAATGTGATCCGCCCTGAGTCCCCTTCGGGGTGAGAAGGGTGGAATATAAATACTGTAAATAAATAATAAATAAATAAATAATGGCCATCCAGCCCCTGTTTAAAAGCTTCCAAGGATGGAGCTTCCACCACACTCCAAGGCAGAGAGTTCCACTGCTGAACAGCTCATGCAGTCAGGAAGTTCTTCCTAATGTTCAGATGGAATCTCCTTTCCTGTAATTTGAACCCATTGCTCCAAGCCCTAGTTTCCAAGGCAGCAGAAAACAAGTCTGCTCCCTCTTCCTTACGGCATCCTTTCACATATTTATACACGGCTGGCTATCACATCTCTTATCAACCTTCTCTTCTGCAGTTAAACAAATCCAGTTCTTTAAGACGCTTCTCATAAGGCACGGTCTCCAGATCCTTGATCATTTTAGTTGCCCTCCTCTGGACACTTTCCAGCTTAAGGTCAATATCTCTTTTGAACTGTGGTGCCCAGAACTGGACACAGTATTCCAGGTGAGGTCTGACCAAAGCTAAATAGAGAGGCACCATGACATACCTCAATCTAGACATTATACCCCTTTTGATGAAACCCAAAACCACATTGGCATTTTTAGCTGCTGCTAAACACTGTGATGGAGCAGGAATCTCTTTTAGGTTTACATTTTGCATTTAGGTTTAAATGTTGTTATTTTTGTATGCCTTGATGTCATTTCCAACTTGCGGCCACTTTGAATCTCAGTCTAGGAGAACCAGAATATAAATCCAATAAATAAATTCAAGATGACCCTAAGGTGAACTTATCACAAGCTTTTCTGGGGCTGAGAGTATGTGAGTCACCCACTAGACCAGAGGTATCAAACATGTGGCCCTCCACGTGTTTGGACCTTCAACTCCCAGAAGCCTATCCAATGGATAATAATTCTGTTAGCTGAGGTCCAAAACACCTGGAGGGCCATAAGTTTGAGAGCACTGCACTAGACAGACATAATGTAGGATCTCTTTTGAATTTAGGGTACAGTTTAGTTTGGTCCCTTGTAGCTTAATTCTGTTTTACAAAGTCTAGAGTTAAGTTTTATGAAAGTTTTGCACTATTTTGAGAAACAGCTGCAAAAAATGGTTAGTAAGATGTTAGTTATTTGCTTAGTTTCAGAAATGTTGAGACAGCTGTGATATATTGCTCCCATTCATGAAACAAGAGGCTGTATTTCAGCCTCTTGCAGGTTTTCACATCTAACTTAAGTGGAAGATCGAAAGCACCACATAAAATTCAGAAGACAGATCAGCTGCAGTGCCAAGTATTTAACATTTACAATTGGTCATGACAGTAAAATATAACAAGATAAGTCCCTGAGTGTTGTACTATAAGTTTTAAGGAACTGTGTTTCAATTGCCTTTAACCTACGCAAGGAATATCAGTATAGTCGGATACCACATTTCTGAGTTTCACTTTTGCATATTGATTATTTGTGTATTTGATAAATATCTTCTCTCTAGCAATATCTAGATCCTCCAGCAAATTCAATGGTCAAGTTCCACGAGAAACTATTGAAGGCTAGGGAGCTGAATTAACTTAATATTAAAGAGAATTTAAAGATTTTTTTAAATTTTAGGTTTTGGGGTTTGAGGGTAGAAAATCAAGTTTTATGTATCTTTTTGTGGTAAGGGTCAGCAGAGTATGTGTTGATCATCCCTTACCCAAATTCCAGAATCCAAAATATTCTAAATTCTGAAATATTCTGCATGGATGGCTGAGACAGTGACACCTTTGCTTTCAATTGATACAAGCTATGTTTCCTGGGCAAAAATAATACAAAATAATGTGTATAAAATTACCTTCAGGCTATATATGAAAGGTGTCTACAAAACATAGATGAATTTTGTGTTTAAGCTTGGGTCCCATTTCCATGATATCTTATCATACATATGAAATAATTCAAAATAAAAAACCCAGCAAGTCTGAGCTTTAAAACACTTCTTGTCCCAAGCATGTCAAATAAGTGATGTTGTTTAACCCAACCTGGTTGTTTCATTTCACGTGTGCATAATATTATTCTTTAATAAAAGGAATGCTGAAACATGTTGCACTGCTCTTCTTTCCTGTGGTGCAGGAAACAAGCCTTTTTCTTTCCATGTTATTTTTATGCCACTGGTTCTGAACTTTCTGCTGAAGAAGTCATGCCCAGGAAAACATCTATTTCATTAACTTAGATATACTTGTATACACAAATAGCTGGCATTCGAGAACGAGAAAATTCTCATTCATGCCCACAGTCTATGGAAGATAAATCCAGGATATAGCTATATTGCTTTCTCCCAATCTTCCTCAATCATACAAGCGGAACTAAATTGGGCTTCCAAAAATTACAGCAGGTGTTTGTATTGTCAATTGCCACCAAGCCAACATTAATTTATGAATTAGAGTTCTCTAAGGCTCCTTCCACACAGCTGTATAAAATCCATAATGAACTGGATTATATGGCAGTGTGGACTTAAGATAACCCAGTTAAAAACAGATATTGTGGATTATTTATTTATTTATTTACAGTATTTATTTATTTACAGACTCAGGGCGGATCACAATGTACACATACATAGCAAACATTCAATGCCATTAGACATACAAACAGAGACAGAGATGAAGACACAGAGGCAATTTAACATTTTTCCAGCTTCCAGGCTTCATGAGGATATGCTCGATTCTGGCCACAGGGGGAGCAGCTGCTTCATCATCCATTGTGACACCGAGTCCTTGATGGATTGCTTCCTCGTTCCTTTCTGCATGCTGCTAGATGATTTTTATGGTGTTGTAAATTAGTTAAATTAGCCTCCCTACATAAGAGGTACCTACATTTTCCTACTTGATAGATGCAACTATCTTTCAGGTTGCTTAGGTCAACAACGAGCTGGGCTATTTTTAATGGTCGGGTGCTCACCCCTGTCAGAGTAATTCACAGCGTAGCAACAGTTGTATGTTGTCAATGGAGCACAGAACGAAGAGACATCAGAAACGATGTTAGAAAATATATACAAAGTTTTACTATACAAGACAAACAGACTTGCAGACGAACACAGGCTTGGCTTTCACTCTAGGCAGACACCAACTCAGAACAGAGCAAGATCTCAACTGAAGCAATCAGTAATGTACAAACACACTTGAGTCTGGATACTCCCCAGGTTCCAGCACACATCAAGGTCAACACAGCTTCTCAGTCATTAACTCTTTACAGACTATAGCATACTCTGGATGATGCAACCTGTATGCAATACATGCCAGACACAAATTTCATTTAAACACTACCAATACACAAATCCCATATTAACAACCCCGACACGGGCTGGATTGAACTCATGACCTCTCGGTCAGTAGTGATTTATTGGAGCTGGCTACTATTTGCCTTGATATTTTGGGTTATTTGGTTGTGTAGAAGGGCCCTTTGTTTGTTATCAGCCATCCTATTAAGGTCTTGCAAGTCCAGTAACACAGCTTCCTTAAATGAATCACCAGTGTTCAAATGCACATAATTTTACTTGATCTAAGAAAAGGTCCCTTTTTTGCATGATGATAACCCTCAGACTTCTCCATTCTGAGGCATCTAGTAGCTTCATTCCAAACAAACGGACTTTTCCAAGTTAAAATTCAAACTTACAAGCGCTCTCTGATCACAGAACCCACTCTACAGAAGGAATATTTGAATCAGGTTCATCTCAATTGAGAGCCAGATTTTTGTCCCTAGGGAATGAAACCTAACTTGCTCTGAATATGCCATTGCAAAAGCAGCAGGATATTGGTGAACCAAAGGCTTACAACATAAGAAGAAGAAGAGCTGTCATCCCAGAGGAGAAAATAAGAAAAGAGGCAGATGGCGAATTGCCTGAAGCCATAAATGAAGGTGTTTCGGTTGCAAGGGAAAACTGCAGGAATGGGGAAACAAGATAACAAAGAGAAGGCAACACCAAAAAATTAGAGATTGCCTATTCAAAATCCTGAGTGATCGTTAACGGCAACCCTTTGTTGTACAAGTTTACTCAAAAAGTCATCCCACTGCTTTGAATGAGTCTCACTTCCCACCAAGTTGATTTAATAGTGCAGCTGCAAAGAAAGAAAGCAGGAATCGGAAACTCTGGTTTCTTTAAAAGTAGTCTGTCGTGTTTATAGGTAAGCCATGGAATGCATTACTTACCACTCTGTCTGTCTGTGGAATTTATTATCCAGCAGGGTTTAGATCAGGGGTCCCCAAACTTTTAAAACGGGGGGCCAGTTCATGATCCTTCAGACCGCTGGAGGGCCAGACTATAGTTGGCCACCGAGCAATAGTAATAATAATAATAACAACAACAAAAGAGGATTGGAAGAGACCCTTTGGGCCATTGAGTCCAATCCCCTTTTGCCTTTGTGCACTAAAAGCACAAGCAAAGCACCCCTGACAGATGGCCACCCAGCCTCAATGTTAATAATAATAATAATAATAATAATAATAATAATAATAATAATAATAATAATAATAATAATATATTAATAATAATAAAGAGGGTTGGAAGAGACCCTTTGGGCCATTGAGTCCAATCCCCCTTTGCCTTTGTGCACCAAAAGCACAAGCAAAGCACCCCTGACAGATGGCCACCCAGCCTCAATAATAATAATAATAATAATAATAATAATAATAATAATAATAATAATAATAATAAAAGGCCACCCTGCTGGGATCTGCACGCATCATCCAAAAATACATCACACAGTCCTAGACACTTGGGAAGTGTTCGACTTGTGATTTTGTGATACGAAATCCAGCATGTCTATCTTGTTTGCTGTGTCATACTTACAATAATAATAATAATAATAATAATAATAATAATAATAATAATAATAAAAAATCATACAGTCCTAGACACTTGGGAAGTGTTCGACTTGTGATTTTGTGATACGAAACCCTGCATGTCTATCTTGTTTGCTGTGTCATACTTACAATAATAATAATAATAATAATAATAATAATAATAAATCACACAGTCTAGACACTTGGGAAGTGTTCGACTTGTGATTTTGTGATACGAAACCCAGCATATCTATCTTGTTTGCTGTGTCATACAATAAATAATAATAATAATAATAATAATAATAATAATAATAATAAAAGAGGGTTGGAAGAGACTTCTTAGGCCATTGAGTCCAATCCCCTTCTGCCTTTATGCACCAAACGCACAAGCAAATCACCCTTGACAAACGGCCACCTAGCCTCAATGTTAATAATAATAATAATAATAATAATAATAATAATAATAATAATAATAATAATAATGGTTGTAAGAGAAGAAGAGACCCCTTGGGTCATTTAGCCCAACCCCCTTCTGCCCTTGTGCCGTGGGGGCCGGATAAATGGCTTCGATGGGCCGCATTCGGCCCCCGGGCCTTAGTTTGGGGACCCCTGGTTTAGATCATGAAAAAACATGGATTGCTCTTAAAGAAAGGGGATGCTAAAATACTTGAATGCCCTGATTCAGAACAAGAGGCTACTGTTAGCACAGAATATGAAGAAACAGAACATTTTCCAGTTGACAATGGGCACAGCCAAGGCTGCATTTTATCACCCTGTTTAATTTCTATGCTGAACACAGTGTATGTAAAGCAGGATTGGGCTCAGACGAAAAAGATGTCAAAACTGAAGGAATTAACATCAACAATTGAAGTTAGGCAGATGATCCCATACAATCAGCAGATAATAGCACAGACTTGGAACAATGACTGTAGAAAATCAAGGAGGAAAGTGCAAAGTCAGGATTACAGTTGAATATTAAGAAAACAAAAATAATAGCTGCAGGCAATTTATATGGTTTTATAGAAACCAATGAAGACAATTAATTGAGTTTTCAGATGCTTTGGCTCAATCATTAATCAGAATAGCGAGGGCAGTCAAGAAAACCGAAGACCAGGTCCCAGAACTTGGAAGAGCAGCTATGAAGGAACCAGACAAGACCCTGAATTGCAAAGATAAATAATTGAACACTAAAGTTAGGATTGTCCAGACAATCATTTTTCCCTTTTCTGTGAAAGGAAATTGTTTATGCTGATTTAAGGTAAAATAACACCCTGAGGAGCCCCGGTGGCGAAGTGTGTTAAAGCACTGAGCTGCTGAACTTGCAGACGGAAAGGTCCCAGGTTCAAATCCTAGGAGCGGAATGAGCGTCCACTGTTAGCCCCAGCTCCTGCCAATCTAGCAGTTCGAAAACATGCCAATGTGAGTAGATCAATAGGTACCGCTCCGGCGGGAAGGTAACGGAGCTTCATGCAGTCATGCCAGCCACATTACCTTGGAGGTGTCTACGGACAACGCTGGCTCTTTGGCTTAGAAATGGAGATGAGCACCACCTCCCAGAGTCAGACATGGCTGGACTTAATGTCAGGGGAAACCTTTACCTTTTTACTATCCCGCAAAAGAGACATGGGATTCGCAGTGCTGTAGAACTGTAGTTGTAGAACCATCAAATTATAGCTATGTAGGCACCAGGATTTTCAAAAAAAAAAAAATCTGAAATGACCTTTAAAGCCTATCCACATTGGAGACAGACTACTTGAAAGATAACCTTTTTCTATATTTACCTAACCAGACTTTAAAATCTTCTCCAGAGGCCCTTCTGCCTTTAGGTCCTCACTGTTAGCGCTGTTTCGTTACTGCTTTATTTATTTACTTTTATGACTATTTTTTGCTGTGTGGTTTGAGAACATATTACATTGGTTTTATGGATTTCAAATTTTACTGCTGATAACACAGAGCACACTGTCAATTGAGCAGCATATAAATGTCATAAATAAGTATGGTGATTTTAGGAGATTGTATAAGCAAGGCAGGGAGCCCCCAGTGGTGCAGTGGATTAAACCACTGAGCTGCTGAACTTGCTGACCGAAAGGTCTGTGGTTCAAATCTGGGTGAGCTCCTGCTGTTAGCCTCAGCTTCTGTCAACCTAGCAGTTCGAAAACATTCAAATGTGAGTAGAGCAATAGATACTGCTCCAGAGGGAAGGTTACGGCGCTCCATGCAGTCATGCCGGCCACATGACCTTGGTGGTGTCTACGGACAACGCTGGCTCTTCGGCTTAGAAATGGAGATAAGCACCAACCCCCAGAGTCGGACACGACTAGACTTAATGTCAAGGTAAAGCCTTTACCTTACCTATAAGCTAGGCTTATCCATTCAGTGTGAGGGCAATAATAACAACAACGATAATAATTGTTGTTGTTGTTGTTATTATTATTATTATTATTATTATTATTATTATTATTATTATTATTATTATTATTATTACCACCACAACCACCCCCTGGATCAAGACTCAAAACAGCTCACAACCTTTGAAACCTAAAAAATATAAATATTAAAATAGAATTAAACATACAACAGTATACATTCTGGTTTTGGCTTTATAATATCAGTGACTAGTCAAACCGAATAAATTTTCTGGATCTGTGATAATGTCGGAAGCCTATTCAGATTGAGCAATGCACTAATAAAACTTTTGGACAACAGATTATATGATATTGATTAGACATGGGTTTTTTATTTTTAAAAGGTAATGCTAGGGGATACATAACTAAAGCAAAGGCTTCACAAAATATTCACCCCTTTTTCTTTGAAAACGTTTGTAGCAAAAAAAAAATCTCATATAAATTTGGTGGAAAACAAGATGCAGGGTGTCTGTTCAACAGTAGCTCGATGTGATGTCGAAAATTACCCGTGGTTCTCTTGCCCAGTGCTCTTAACTCATTAAAACAAATCCACCAAAGTGTAGATCTAAAGTTCTTTCATTTCTCCCCGCAAAGAAGAAAAGTGCTAGGAGATATTTTTCAACTCTAGCACAGAGCCAGCGTAACAGCTAGATATTGATATATTTTTCTCATAAAATTAAGAGCACAGTCATCATTATTGGCATCTACATCACAATACATGATTGCTAAAAGCTCATAAATTATCCTTCCACACTTGTTGATGGATAAGGGAACATGATTGCCATGGATGAAGTAGGGATAAATAAAAAAAACACTATTTCTAACTGATTAAACAGGATTCTATAGACACTCCATTGTGACTCTATGGCCAACTTCTGCCGGAACATTTGTAGAAGCTGAACATGAGTCTTGCTGTGTCAAATGCAAGTCCTGTGGACCGAATCCGGCCCGCAATGTCATTTTATGTAGTTCTCCAGATGCTGGATTAAAACTCCTGCATTTCTCATAATTAGACATCATGACTAGAGCTGATGGGAGCTGGGATACAATAACATCTGGAAGGCTGCAGTTTGTTCTGTTTAATCACGAGAGTGGAGTTTGAATTTGGATGCAAGGCTTGCAGATATGATGTCTGACTTTTAAAAGGCCTTTAATGTTTCCCAACTTCAGAGCCACAAGTGCTGTTGGGTTGAGATTCCCATTATCCTCAGTCCACATGGTGGGTAATCAAAAGTGATGGGAGTTGTCACTCAGTAACATCTTGCGACCCAAACTGGATAAAAATAAAGACACACTGAACACTATTAAAAATTGGCCCTTTGTATCCACAAATTCTCTATCTATGGATTCAAAGACCCTTTGAAGGCAACCATAAGGCTGTTGTCATCCTTAATGAAAATGAGCTTGACACCCTCGACCTGGACATTTCTAAAGAGAGCATATTGAACATATGTTTTACTATATGTATTTTAAAGAATGCTTTTAAGTGAATGTGTGTTTTACAATGTTGTAACCCACCTAAAGCCATGAGGAGAGGTGGGCAAGAAATAAAAATTATTATTTTATTGTATGACACCAGACAAGATAGACATGCTGGATTTCATGTCACAAAATCACAAGTCGAACACTTCTCAAGTGTCTAGGACTGTGTGATGTATTTTCGGATGATGCATGCAGATCCCAGTAGGGTGGCCTTTTGCAGTTGGCAGATCATAATTTTGTCAGTGTCTATTGTTTCCAAATGCCGGCTGAGCTCTTTTGGCACGGCACCCAGTGTGCCCATCACCACCGGGACCACCTGCACTGGTTTCTGCCAGAGTCTTTGAAGTTCAATCTTGAGGTCCTGATAGCGGCTGAGTTTTTCCTGTTGTTTTTCGTTTGTGCGGTTTTCAGCCATTGTATATTTTTACCGCTTTTGTGACTGTTCATTTGTATTTTGATTCCGTAGCTCACTTGTCGATGGATGTCCAGAATCAGCAGCATCCAACGCGGTCCTTTTTATCCTGGGCAACGACCGAGCCAGTATAGACTTCATTTTGGTTTCATTCTCCATAATGCTAATGGGTTAGGTGCACTTAGTTGTTGTTGTTGTTGTTGTTGTTGTTGTTGTTATTATTATGTTAAGCAAATATGTACATAACCAATTCTGCAAAAGTGAAACTTGCAAATGTGAACGGCTGACAGTATATCTTTGTACATACATAGTAATGTTCACATTTCATAATAAACAGGGTGCCATTACCACATTAAAGGCTCCCGCCTGGGGATGGTTTTTCAAATTAAAATAAGCTTTGCAGTTATTGTAGTTCAAAATCTACTTACTAAATAACCACTCATTATTTGATTATTTGTTCTTTTCTCTTGCCTAGTACTTTTAGTATCTGTCTATATATTCTTTTATTTGTCAATAGACGACACAATCCAGAACTACAAGACTGATCTGAGGATCCTTCTAAAAAAAACAGCTCAAGCTCATTGTGGTCATCTTTAAACTGAACCTATTTATTTTTCTTTTTTCTTATGTGTTTCCTAGTTTTCCACGCTCTGAACCCTACCAGTTACAAATGTTCACTGCAACAAGCCATTTTGGTCTCAGTACCTACTCTACCTTCAGCAAACCTATTGTATCTCCTACATTTGTCAGAGGATTGCTAGCTGGTGCAGACTAGTGTTTTTGCAGAACGGTAAAAATGCAGAAGCTTTGAAGCTGTGCAATATTCAGCCATTTCACTAAACTGTGAAATCATTTTATAACGGAACAAAAATCCAGAGCCACTTGCCAAGAAAGTTAAGAACATGCAAGCTTGCAATTCCGCCCCACATCAAGACGGGGTGGTTAGTTCTCTAGCGAACAGTGCCAGGCATGAACCGCAGCAATGTCTATAATTCACAGTGGCTGCTGTGCCGAGAATATTCCCTGGCTTCTGCTCACGTTTCTTGCCTTTATGGGTTGGCTTCTGGTGAGTATTTATGAGGGAGCAGAAGAGAAGAAACCTGGACACTCTGTACTCGTTTTGATAATCTCCAGCAAGTAAACAAAGCACATCTCTAGGTAGCAGATAAGCAATAACTGGAGCTGCATTCAGGGGATTTTAAAAATATATATGAGTGAGAATTGGGGTCTCAGAACTAATTCAGACAAACTTAGATTTGAAAAAGAATTCCTCTTTTTTAATTCTTATAATAATAATAAAAATAGCTACCCTGTATGGAGCTCTTTTGCACAGCTAGTGTGGCATACAGGTTAGAGCATTAGAAAGGTGGAGAGACCTGGGTTCAAATCATCCTTTAGCAAAGCATTGAAGAGATTGTAACCCTCCACATGTTTTGGACATTAGGATGCAAAAGTCCCAATCATCCTTAATTATGAGGAATGGTGGAAGACACAGTCCAAAATATCTGCCAAGTCAAAGGTTCCCAAATCCTGAGTCACCATTACACTCATTTTCAGGCTAAACTGCCACTGTTGTTATGATGTGCCTTCAAACTGACTTCGAGTTATGGTGACTTTATCCTATGGCATGTTTGGCAAGATAAATTCAGAAAAGATTTGTCACTGCCTTCTTTTAAAACTGAGAGGATATAACTTGCTCAAGGTCACTCACTGACTTCCCTTGGCTAAGAACTAAGCAGGGATTTGGCCTCCCATTTCCTGGACTCTTGGTCTAACACTCAAACCACCTACTACTCTGTCTCCTAAATCCTGCCTAACATGCCTTACTGTATTGTTATAATGAGCTGGTTTATTTATTTCTTTATTTATATCATTTCTATCCCACCCTTTTCACCCGAAGGGACTCAGGGCAGCTTGCAAAACTGGCAGAATTCGATGCCAATACACAACAATACAAAAGAATAAAACCTAAGCAGTTAAATACAGATTTAAAACAATACAAAATACTTGAGCCATTCATCCACAAAACCTTGTACAAAACTTATTCTTTGAATGCTTTCTCGCATAGCCAGGTCTTCACTTTCTTTCTAAAACTCAAAAGGGATGGAGCCTGCCAGATGTCACTAGGGAGGGAGATCCACAGCCAAGTTTATTTTATTTATCTGAACATAGAATTAAGAGGAAAAATCACATATTCATAGAGTCGGAAGGTGGTCCATGGCCATCAAGACCAACCCTCTGCTCAATTTAAGAACTGTACCAACATCATTCCCGATAGGTAGCTGTTTCGCCTCTGCTTTAAAACAGAAAAGGGGACCCCCGCCACCTCTCTGAACAACTGCTTTCATTGCTGACCTGCTCTCATTGTCAAGAAGTTTCTTCTAATGTTTAGTCAAAATCTACCCTCCTATGACTTAAAACCATCAGAACTAGTTCTGAGGCCACAGAGGACAAGACTGCACCCTCAACCTTCTTGTGAAAGCCTTTGAGACTGTGATTGTCAGATTTCTCTTAGAAAGTGAGTTTACAACCAGGAGTGGCTAGTGTATTCTGTATCCCAGAAATAGATAGAAGCTGAATTATTTCAGTACTGAGGTCCCAAGAATAAACTCCACAGATTTCACCACTGGTGTCATATATGTGTATCTGGTTATGCGGTGGTAGCCAGACACTTACATGATCCCGTCTGCAATTACAACAAAGCATGGGATTACCAGTTTTGGAGCTTCAAAGAAAGGAGAGCTTTGGGGGACACATGAAGGTGATGCTCTAATGAGTACATGGAGGTCAACCCACTTTTCACTCTGAACTCAATTTCCAGAAAATGAAGTCAGTTGAGGAAAAAAGGGGAGAAATGGGTGGAAGGGAGACACATTTGGACACTCTAAAACAGTTGTTCTCAACCTGTGGGTCCCCAGGTATTGTGGCCTACAACTCCCAGAAATTCCAGCTAATTTACCAGCTGTTGGGATTTCTGGGAGTTGAAGGCCAAACATCTGGGGACCTACAGGTTGAGAACCACAGCTCTAAAAGCAGTTGAAATTTTGGATGACAAAGGATCAATCAGGACCATCTCTGGCAAATCTGAATAATTGGAAGGCACTTTGCTTACTTCCATGAGCCGACATTTCTATTACTTCGCAGGGAGTATATTCCACCACCATAGCTATTCAAGAAAGAGCTGAAATTGTCACAATTACCATATTCCCTATGTACAGAGACAGTGGTATGAAACCCCTGCAGGCAAAGGGAGAAAAGTCTACCATCACGGATCCCTGGATCAGCAATTAATATGAGTGCAGATTTGAGTTAATTTGAGTTAGACTCCCTTGTTTTGACATGAGTTGAAATGAGGACACTAGGAGTGGCTGCTTCTACAGATGGCAAACGGATAAACAGAATCAAAGATTTTTATGGCTGAAATGATGTATAAATATGGGGAGAACTGATCTTTAATTCAATCCTATAAAACAGATTGATGTGTTGTCGAAGGCTTTCATGGCTGGAATCACAGGGTTGTTGCATGTTTTCCGGGCTGTTTGGCCATGTTCCAGAAGTTTTCTCTCCTGATGTTTTTCCCACATCTATGGCAGCAATCCTCAGAGGTTACCTCACAACCTCTGAGGATGTCTGCCATAGATGGGGGCAAAACGTCAGGAGAGAATATTTCTGGAACATGGCCATACAGCCCGGAAAACACACAACAAACAGATTGATATTTCTGCTGGGCAAGGGCTCTAAACTCTATCTCATAGTAGGAGTTGGAACAGAATAGCTCACTTGGGGGTGGGTAAGATCCAAGCACTAAATATAATTCCTGAAAAAATTATTCAATTTCATTCCAGAATTTCTCATTTTTCATTCTTTTAATCCCTTTACTTCCCTGCCTTGCCATTTCCAAACACCTGGGATAGCAGGGTTTTAAGATTCTTCCATAAAGCCCCATGACAATGGAATTGTGGCTTTCCAAAATAACCTTTTTGCAGTCCTAAAGGACTTGTGGATTTCCTTAGATAACTTCAGAAGTAACAATGTTCAGCAGCACCGACAAACAGCTGTAAAATATTTCAGATTTTTTTCTGTCTTGGAACAAAATAGGCTTTTTACTTCCCAACCCAGTTCATCTCCAATGGCATGCTCAGCAGAGCTGAGCATAATCCTCGCACTGTAGAAGCATTAAATTCTGGTTGTGAATAGAGTGTGATAGAATCTTTGGCATGTAAAGTACTGGCTCAGGGATGTTCTTGGCTCAGAAACACACCAAAAAAAGAGTTTGTAATTTTTGCCTCCCATCTGAGATCAGTACTGCAGCCCCAAGAGCATCTCCATCTGAGAATATAAGCACAAGGTTCTGGACTTGTGCAGAGTGCTATTTGGCATTTTTTTTCCCTTTTGAATTTTTAAACACTGCAAAAAAGCCCTAAACAAACCCCAACCTGCACACAAGAGATTGGAGAAATGTAAGGCTCCATGTGTTGATAGGCAAGTTTAGTGATACTCTCGGGTATAAAGCTATTGTCCTTTCAACCCTGTTATACGCCTGCAAAACGTGTGGCATCTAAGACGTCACACTCAACTCCTGGAACATGTTGCCTCTGAAAAATCCCTGAAAAACTCTTGGAAAGACAGGCAGACAGATGTCAGTGTCCTGGAAGAAGCAAAGACCACCAGCACTGAAGCGATGCTCCTACGCCATCAACTCCACTGGACTGGCCAAGTTGTTTGAATGCCCGATCACTATCTCCCAAAGCAGTTACTATACTCCCAACTCAAGAATGGAAAATTGAATGTTGAGGGACAAGAAAAGAGATTTAAAGATGGACTTAAAGCAAACCTTAAAACTGTGGTGTAGACACAGGAACTGGGAAGCATTGGCCCTTGAGTGATCTAGTGGGAAGTCAGCTGTGACCAGTAGTGCTGTGGAATTTGAAAAGGCACTAATGGAGGGCGAAAGGGTGAAATGTGCCAAGAGGAAGGCATGTCATGCCAACCCTGATCAGAACCGCCTTCCATCTAGAAACTGTTATCCTCACTGTGGAAGAACATGTGGGTCAAGAATGGGGCTCTACAGTCACCTACGTATCCACCACCACTACACCTGGTAGACAATCTTACTTGGACAACAAGGAATTGCCTAAGTATGTAACTACCTGGTTTTGAGAAGGGAAAAAAGCCATGAACTCTTGGAGAGTGATTGACCAAACTCTGGGCAACTGTCAAGATTAGAGTCCCTGCCATGCTGGCATGCCATAGTTTTGTACATGTTTTGTAATGCAGAATGATGGGATGTGCCACACAGATGGGATTGTTTTTCATTTGCATCTTGGAGAAGGAGCAAATGTAATGGGGAGAAAAAAACAAGCCACAAACTGTCAAGATTGTTCTTTGAGAAACTTGGTGCAAGAACAAAGGAGGGGTAAGGTTTGAGAAGACAGAATAATTTAGGTTGTTGGCAAGTGGAAAGAAAGCCCACGAAAATGTTTGAACTGTGTTGTGCTTTAAGGATACTGTGTAACTGTTTTCACTTCTGACAACAATTGGGTGCTGTGATCAGCTCTTGTTTCCTCAAAAAAGCTACCTGAGTCTGTTGAAAGCTTCTGCTTCTGAACTGAAGCTTGGCAGTGCATTACAGAAACTTTTTAACTGAAATAAATAAAGACATGAGCAAAAGCCTTTTTATTCCTGGCTTTGCTAGCTAACCCCTCCACACTATATTTTCATAACAGTGAACACACATACATCTTCCTTACAGAAGCTTCTGCATTCATTGTAAATACCGCACATGATGTGAGGAGTTCACTCATCACTAGTTATGACAGCAATAACTACATGCCAACATGCTAGATCAAAACCAAACACAATTTTATCACACATCCAACTGCTTTATTTGGTTTTAATAAAGGTGTGATAAAAATGTATGCCCACAAAAATGTTTCCAAGTTCAATAAAACAGAGTCACTTTTCTCCATATTTTACTAGGACAGTTCTATTTTCGATCTAGGATATCATGCTTCTCAATCCTAGATTGTAGTGCTCATCCACTATATGGAAAAGAAAGATCTCCACATGAATACAGAATTTAATAATCTCTGGACCTGAAAACCATTTATCATTTTTGTTTACCAAAAACAAGTTATGCCAGACTAATCTGATCTCTTTTTTTGATAGAGTTACGAGTTGGGTCGATACAGGAAATGCTGTGGATGTAGCCTACCTGGATTTCAGTAAGGCCTTTGACAAGGTCCCCCACGACCTTCTGGCAAACAAACTAGTAAAATGTGGGCTAGACATTTGTGGGTTAGGTGGATCTGTAATTGGCTAAGCGAATGAACCCAAAGGGTGCTCACCAATGCGTCGTCTTCATCTTGGAAAGAAGTCACAAAGTGGAGTGCCGCAGGGTTCCATCCTGGGCCCGGTTCTGTTCAATATCTTTATTAACGACTTAGACGAAGGGCTAGAAAGCACGATTATCAAGTTTGCAGATGACACCAAACTGGGAGGGATAGCTAACACTCCAGAAGACAGGAGCAGAATTCAAAACAATCTTGACAGACTAGAGAGATGGGCCGAAACTAACAAAATGAAGTTCAACAGGGACAAATGCAAGATGCTTCACTTCGGCAGAAAAAATGGAATGCAAAGATACAGAATGGGGGACGCCTGGCTTGACAGCAGTACGTGTTAAAAAGATCTTGGAGTCCTCGTGGACAACAAGTTAAATATGAGCCTACAATGTGATGCGGCTGCTAAAAAATCCAAAGGGATTCTGGCCTGCATCAATAGGGGAATAGCGTCTAGATCCAGGGAAGTCCTGCTCCCCCTCTATTCTGCCTTGGTCAGACCACACCTGGAATACTGCGTCCAATTCTGGGCACCACAATTGAAGGGAGATGTTGACAAGCTGGAAAGCGTCCAGAGGAGGGCGACTAAAATGATTAAGGGTCTGGAGAACAAGCCTTAAAGAGCTGGGCATGTTTAGCCTGCAGAAGAGAAGGCTAAGAGGAGACATGATAGCCATGTACAAATACATGAAGGGAAGTCATAGGGAGGAGGGAGCAAGCTTGTTTTCTGCTGCCCTACAGACTAGGACACGGAACAATGGCTTCAAACTACAGGAAAGGAGATTCCACCTGAACATCAGGAAGAACTTCCTCACTGTGAGAAGGGCTGTTCGGCAGTGGAACTCTCTCCCCCGAACAGTGGTGGAGGCTCCTTCTTTGGAGGCTTTTAAGCAGAGGCTGAATGGCCATCTGTTGGGGGTGCTTTGAATGCGATTTCCTGCTTCTTGGCAGGGGGTTGGACTGGATGGCCCATGAGGTCTCTTCTAACTCTACTATTCTATGATTCTATGATTCTAGGGGATCCCTTGGTACTCCAGATCTTATGGTCTACATCTCACATCAGCCCATGCAACTAATTGATAGAGGAACTGCACTTCTAGAACATCTGGTAGGAGGACATGTTGTCCTGTCTCACCAATCAACCCTCCCCTGAAGAGATAACTGATTCTCCTTACACACAAGCATGATTTCACAATTTTGGCAAGGACCTATCACTGGTCCTAATACCTTTGATAGAAGCTCAGGACATCTTGCAAGGGATGTGAAAATCCACTGTTTTAATTTCATTGCCTTTCTCCAAATCCCCCCAGTATTTTCTTCCTGCCACTGCATTGTGTCAGGTTGCAAGGCTGTTTCCAAAATTAGGACACTACAATTGAGAAGCTCTTTCCCACATCCTTTTACTTCATATTGACCCCACTGGCAGGACAAGGGGGGTGGGTTCCAAAACCTCAGTTAGGTGCATCTAAGAAGTAGTTAGCATCATGGGTCTTGGGCATGGAACCTGGAGATAAGGTTTCTCCACAGCCCTTTCCTCTTACCCAGAGATGACCCATCCAAACTGAAGAAGATGAACTCTTGTCTTCCACACAGAGATAACCCATGGAAACTTGAGACTCAGACTAGGCAGGGAGAGGCAGTGGCTTTCCTCCCTCCTCTTATCAGGCACTCTGATGTCAGTCAGGATGCCCGCAGTCTAAGGGAGGTGGGGATTTCATGGATGGTGACAGTTGTGACATGGGGGGAGTAATGACATTTAGGGTGCCAAACCTTTTAGGTCAGCATTTAACTGCCCTATGTCTGGGGCATACAATATAATTGCTCTGTAGGTCTCTAGGCTTCCAGCATTATTCTATGGTCCAGATGAACATCTGGTCCTATTTGACCATAGAATCATACTGAAGACCTAGAAAGAAAGCTTTTCTAGACATCACTAGGTTCTCCAGATCAATCCAAGGGTATTCAAAGCTCTTTGTGTATAAATGAATTCAACAAGCTCAAGCAATACACAGTACTTAAAGGAGTTGCCTTGTTGTGTGCTTTCATCATTTCTAATTTATGGTGACTCCAAGGTGATCCTATCAAGGTGTTTTCTATAATAAATTTATTTGTTGTAGGGTTGGCTTTGCCATCTTTTGAAGCTGAGAGAGTCTTGATTCCCATGGCTAAGCAAAGATTCACACCTTGATCTCCCAGTGTCGGGTTGATTCAAACCGCTACACTATGCTGGCTCTTAGATAGGACTGTCTAATTTGTTTCGATCCATACACCTTTGGAAAGAGTTTGGGATGCTAACCCTACCTGGGAAAGAGCTGAAAATTCATCTAGGTTTGAAAAATCAGATGCACTCAAATTCTGTGACATACCAGCCCCAGATCATCCCAGAAGTAGAAATGAATATTGACTCTAAGCCAAGGGTCAGAAAGCTGAATCCTGATGGGTATTCTGCCAACACAAAATTGATCAGCCAGCAGAAAATCTTGCTAAGATATGGGTTCAATTATTTTTGTCTAACCTCACAATAAAGTACACAGTATAGAGCTAAGCAAGCCTGACCTTTTAACCTCGGTGATTTTCAGGTACATGTAATCTTGGTTCCTATAAGACTTGTCAATAAAAATGTCAAGGATAAGAGGGAAATTTCATTTGTAATAATATTGGTGCAAAGGCCTTACATGGTTTGGAACAAGTTAGATCAACGACATTGACTTTTAAACCAAACTTCTGCCGTCTTTATGAAACTGGTACTGAACATCCTGCATTGTTATGGGAGTCTTAGGCCCTTCTACACATGCCCTAAACTGCAGAAGAAACTGGGATAAAGGGGGTGGGCTGAATGACATTTCACGAAAATGTGCACTTGTTAAAAGGGTGTGCTTAAAATCTGATTTCGGCTGAAAAATGCATATATTTGCATGACTGTATATCTCTGCAGTCAAGGAAAACATGTGATTTTGTTTGTATACCTTGGTGTAAACTGCCTTAGCACATGTGAACATTTTAAAATCCCAAAACAGCTGATCTGTGCTGCAAACAAATGGAGCAACTGACAGACAGGTGACTAAATGGAAGCACAATTGGAAAGCAATTACAATGAGAACTCTCTGCAACCATTCCTTTGTTCAGATCTCTATGAAATTAAACAGAGCTTGAATTTACAGTATGGTTAGGAGATAATAATAAGAAATCAGCTTGTTTGAACATTTAGTTATCCGCATGAGCACATATGAAGTCCAGTGCATCTCGGAGAGTCAATTTAAAAAAAAAAACTAAACTTCTACCAGGATGTCCCCCGCCCATCTTGCAGATGTCTAAAATCTGGGATCAAATCTTGGGATATAGGATAGGGTAAAGGAGGCCTTTCCCATCCATAGGACTCAAGGGACACTACACAATTTGTAGCACTATAAATTCCACTTTAAATACTACATCTGCATCCTATGGAACCCTGGGTTTTATAATCCGCTGGGGTGCTAGAAATCTAAATGCTCCTCCTGTAACTGTCAATTCCAGGATTCCATAAGCAGTTAAAGTGGAATGATTGTGTTACATACAGTCATCCCTTTTGTGGGTTTGATCGTTCACATATTTAATTAAGCAGTTCTCTCTAGAAATCTCTATGTCTTCTGTGATTCTATGGTTTGCTTCTAGAAGAAATGTATCATAGAGTCATGCTGAGGACCTTAGAGTGTTGGCCTCTTTGCTAAAAAATTGTTTTTAAAAAACTCACTTTTATGGGGCGCCTGTGCCCTTAACTCCAGTTGGCTGGCTATAGCATGAAAGGAACCTGGTCAGACAAAGCTGATTTTCCATCTACCCAAAGGAAGGTCAACCTTTAGTCTAATTTGACCACTGTGCATCATCTGAACATTAGGAAACTGGGATAGATGAAGATATTCAATGCTAATTAAGGTGATTAATTACAACATTCACACTGGCCTCCAACTGACAAGAATTCTTCTCTCACTTTGGACTTTCCACAGATATATAAACCCTCCTTGCTTAGTTTCTCCATACCTCACAACCTCTGTGGATGCCTGCCATAGATGTGGGCGAAACGTCAGGAGAGAGTACTTCTGGAACATGGCTATACAGCCCGGAAAACAGACAACAACCCCAATTCAGAGTTTTCTCAGGCAAGAAATACTCAGAGGTGGTTTTTGCCAGTTCCTTAGTCTAAAATATAGCACACAGCATCTAGTATTCATTGGCAGTCTTCCATCCAAGTACTAACCAGGACTAACTCTACCTAGCTTTTAAAAGAACATGGGACTTGGTGCCTTTAGAATACAAGCAATCGTAATTCAATGATATACAAGTCATCAACAGGTTTCCAGCTCCACTGAGATATCATAGTTCTAGTATTATTTTACTTGAATACTATAAAGAAGCAATAAAAGGATAGGGAACTGAAGCTTCCTTCAGCACTGGGGATGGAGCGGAATATTCTAACATATCTGAGGGTACCAGGCAAAGTAAGGAGGTATAAAGGAAGCCAAATGGAATACAATACAAAACACTGTCCTCCTGTATCTCAGAGCTATCACCTACCTGTTCCTTATTATCATCTACTAAGGCTGAAACCTCATTTTGTCCCATCCTTGGCTAACCCTGCACCCCATCATAGGAAATGGGGCTAGTACAACTTGATGTACATGCCAACGCAGAGAAGAATGGATGGCTACATATAATGAGTCCTAGAATAAATCAGGCCTATACTCTCCCTGGAAGCCAAGAGGACAAAAGTGAGGCTACTGCACTTTGGTCAAATCATGAGAAGAGATGATTCACAAGAAAAGACGATAATCCTTGGTAAAATGGAGGGAAATAGGTAAAGAGGAACATCACATTTGAGATGGATGGAAGTAATCAAGGAATCCATTAGGGTTGTGCATTCGGGGTAAACCTTGATCCGTTTTGTGTCCCTGATCCATTTTTTGTAAGCCTCCCGAAATCAGGAGGGCAAGGATCTGTTTTCAGTTTGGGGCCCCAAAAGATTCATTTTCTATCAGACCATTATGCGGGAGGAGCTTCCTACCCAGGCTCCCCTTCCCAGTGTGTGCTTTAAGGAGGCTTCTTACCCGCTGCTTCTACTCTAGAGTAAGAGGCGGTAAGCTTCAGGTTCTGGCAGGCAGGTGCGTGCTTTCCAGGCCTGCCTGCACGCCACGCCACACACGCAGTCTCCTTGGAAAGAGAGTGTTTATGTGGCGTGGCGTGCAGGCCCAGAAAGCACACATGCCTGCAGTCAAGTGCTTTTTACTCTAGAGTAAGAGGCTCTTGGCTGCATGTGCATATGGTTTCCAGGCCTGCACGCCATACCACACACTCACTCTCTTTCCAAAGAGAGTATGTGTGGCATGCAGGCCCAGAAAGCATGCACACCTGCCAATGCTTGTAGCCGACCGCCTCATACTCTAGAAATGATAAAAGCAATGACCTGAAGTTTAAAAGCATGCCTACCTAGACTGCTCTAGCAAGCAACCAACTAACCAATTCTGGAGATTAACTCATAAGAAATTCTTGCCTTAACCCAAAGCTATTGATATTTATTACAGAAAATTGTCAAACAATGAATTGTCAAACATGTACATTTCTGCAGTCAATTACAGACAGACAATCGTATGGAAATAAAAAAGCTTTTTAGTTACCCTTTTCCCACTAAAAGCTACTCCTTACCATTAGTTTATAAAATGCTAACATGATGCACTTTTTAAAAAATGTATACAAAGAAATCAGAACACAAGTTCTTAATAATTCATACAGTTCTCAAGTTAAACAAACAAAGAAATGAAACAAAACAGAAATGGTGATAAAATAGGCCTTCCATCTTAACATTTCTAATTCTTTCATATGCATAAGATAAAATGGTACAGAATATATTCTTATGATCACAATGGGAATAAAGAGAATAACCAAACCAACAAGTAAACTCAAAAGGAATTTTCTACCCAGAAATGCCAACAGAACAGAAATACCAACCAAATGCTTTCATGGAAAAGAGATGGTGTCCAATGATTTATCCAATACTGGATGATATTCTCAGGGGCTCACTTTGCAGGATCTGGTGCATCTGCCAATGTTTTTTCTGACTTTCATAGTGACTCACATGCAATTTTGAATCAACAAGTCCTGTTCTGCACAAGTAGGAAGCCAAGATACTCTGCAGACCAAACACATCCATACTTACTTCAATGTCTCATAGAATTTCATGAGGTCAACATCCAAATAATTATGTACAGGATGACTGCTTCAGAATGCTGCATAGATATTAAGTACCAGTGTGTTTGATGCTCACTCCTGAGTACAGACAGTCCTCTATATCTACAGATTCAACCAGCCATGGCTGAAATATATTTCAGGGGGAAATCCAATAAGAAATCACTAGTTTTGCAATGCCAAAATGTAGGCATACCCTGCTGTAGCCTCCTGACATTTCATAAACTCTCAGGCTTTTTCTGACACACATTTGAGCTGTTCACCATTTTATATTGGGGGTGCCATTTCACTATACTATACTTACTATACATTGTATATAATAGGACTGATTTTGGTAAGCATGAAACCAAAGCCCAGTGACTACCAAGAGCCCTGTAGCAGCTGAATCCTTGCGTCTCTTTTTCCTTAATATTTCTGCTCGTTTGCACTTGCCCTCCAGTATAGATTCCGTCCATCTCTACCCAACCAAAAACCAAATTAACCATTAGAGTGGTTTCATCCTCTTCTCAGAAGAAGACAAAGAAGAAACGCTTATGAAAGCAAGCACTTCATGTTATTCATAAAAAGCTTAAAAAGCTTTCTCCTTCTGATTGTGCATGCACAATCTTTGCACTCGAGAAGGAATACTACATGGGACATGTATCACTGCAGTGCAAATATTGCCTATCTGTGTATCAAAACATTTTAATATGTGTGTTCATACATTTTTTCCAATGTTTGTGTATTTTGACTGTACTGTGACCCGCCACGAGGAGAGGTGGGTAAGAAATAAAATTATTATTATTATTATTATTATTATTATTATTATTATTATTATTATTATTATTATTAGGTATATAGCATAATCCCTGTATTTGTGGAATTTATGGATTATGACAGCATGAGTGGCGTCATCTATATGTCGAACTGTAAGTTGCAAGATTTGAATTGTTGAATCATGCTTGATTTTGCCTTTACCTTGTAAATGTAGTTGGATTGATTGGTTATTTATAGCTGTCAATCAATGTTGTTTGCACAAGTTATATTGCTCCCTCAGCTCAATTGTTTGACTCCATCCTTTCCTGGAGTGGGTCAGTGTTTCCTTTTTCATTCCACCATCAAGCTTTCTATCAGATGGATATGAGAGAGGGACTTGGTTCTAAAAGACCTTGATTAAGTTACCTCTCAGCACCAATTCTGAGGTTCTTACCCTTGAGACTTATGCTTCATGTTCAGGCCAACTTGGACGACGTTGAGGAGTCTCAAGCGCCTTCAAATCAGCTCTTTGGCACCAGAGGAAGACTCTGTGTCTTCAAACATAGGCCATTTGGACTGAGGTTGAGGACTGCTCCAATATTCACAGCCATTGAGAAAGAGGGACCTGGAAAAGCTTCTCAGCTGCAGAGCTCCTTGGACTCAAGACAACCAGAGACTGTAATGTATATTTTCCTTTACCCCTTTGAAACTTCCAGCTTATTGCCTTAAAGGGATAACCTTTTGAAACAATAAAACCAGTTTTGAGTTATCTACAGTGTTTTGATCCTTGGGAGTTCCAGCTTCCCTAAAGGAGGGCAAGAAGCTTACTTCTTACTTACTTTACTTACTTTACTTAGGCGATCCCTCGACGTTCGAGGACGATGGTCTTCCAACCTTGGTATCTTGGGCGTGTGTTCTTAGGTGACTGAAGAGACCGATTCTTGACCCGCATATTCTCCCGCAGTGAGGACATCGGTTTCCAGGTGGAAGGCGGTCCCGGTCGGGGTTAGCTTGACGCTCCTTCCTCTTGGCACGTTTCTCCCTTAAGCCCTCCGTTCGTGCCTCTTCAAACTCCGCAGCACTGCTGGTCACAGCTGACCTCCAATTAGAGCGCTCAAGGGCCAGGGCTTCCCAGTTCTCAGTGTCTATGCCACAGTTTTTAAGGTTGGCTTTGAGCCCATCTTTAAATCTCTTTTCCTGCCCTCCAACATTCCGTTTCCCATTCTTGAGTTCAGAGTAGAGGAGCTGCTTTGGGAGACGGTGATCGGGCATTCGGACAACGTGGCCAGTCCAACGGAGTTGATGGCGTAAGAGCATCGCTTCAATGCTGGTGGTCTTTGCTTCCTCAAGCACGCTGACATTTGTCCGCCTGTCTTCCCAAGAGATTTGCAGGATTTTCCTGAGACAACGCTGATGGAAACGCTCCAGGAGTTTGGTGTGACGTCTGTACACAGTCCACGTTTCGCAGGCATAGAGCAGGGTTGGGAGGACAATGGCTTTATAAACAAGCACCTTGGTCTCTCTACGGATGTCCCGGTCATCGAACACTCTCTGCTTCATACGGAAAAATGCTGCACTCGCAGAGCTCAGGCGGTGTTGTATTTCAGTGTCGATGTTGACTTTTGTGGAGAGGTGGCTACCAAGGTAGCGGAAATGGTCAACATTTTCTAATGTTGCACCGTTAAGCTGTATTCCTGGCTTTGCAGAGGGATTAGCTGGTGCCTGTTGGAAGAGCACTTTGGTTTTCTCGATGTTCAGTGAGAGGCCGAGCTTCTCGTATGCTTCTGCGAAGGTGTTTAGAGTGGCTTGTAGGTCTTCTTCTGAACGCGCACAGACTACGTTGTCATCAGCATATTGGAGTTCTATAACAGATGTTGTGGTGACCTTGGTTTTGGCTCTCAGTCTGCTGAGGTTAAATAGCTTGCCATCTGTCCGATAGATGATTTCCACTCCGGTGGGAAGCTTCCCATCAACAAGGTGAAGTATCATAGCGATGAAGATGGAAAATAAGGTGGGGGCAATAACACATCCCTGCTTGACACCTGATTCAACCTTAAATGGGTCACTTTGGGAGCCGTTGCTGTCCAAGACTGTTGCCATCATGTCATCATGGAGGAGCCGCAGGATGTTCACAAATTTGTCAGGGCACCCGATTTTTTGGAGGATGGTCCAGAGAGCGCTGCGATTCACTGTGTCGAATGCCTTTGCAAGGTCAATGAATGCCATGTACAGAGGTTGGTTTTGTTCCCTGCATTTTTCTTGGAGCTGTCGAGCAGTGAAGATCATGTCCACTGTTCCTCTGGAGGGGCGGAAGCCATTCTGGGATTCTGGGAGGGTGTCTTCTGAGACAGGGAGAAGGCGGTTTGCAAGGATTCTTGCGAGGATTTTCCCGGCGGAGGTTAGAAGGGAGATACCACGATAGTTCCCGCAGTCTGTTCTGTCCCCTTTCTTGAAAAGGGTGATGATGGTGGCATCCTTGAAGTCTGCTGGGATTTTCTCGGTCATCCACACCTTTTCAATAAGCTGGTGGAGTTGTTGCATCAGCTCAGGTCCACCCTCTTTGAAGATTTCAGCGGGAATCCCATCAGGTCCGCTAGCTTTGTTGTTTTTTTGTTGGCTGATGGCATTGCTGACTTCTTCCAAACTAGGCAGTGCTGCAAGCTCATCCCTGGTTTGTTGTTGCGGGATTTGTGAGAGGGTCTCTTCGGCCACATTGGAGCTGCGATTCAGCAGGTTCTGGTAGTGCTCTTTCCAACGTAGTGCAATTGATGTTTTGTCCTTCAGAATTTTGGTTCCATCTGATGAGCGTAGGGGCTGTATGCCATGGTTTCTTGGTCCATAAATGATCTTTGTGGCTTTGAAAAATCCCTGAGCGTCATGGGTATCTGCAAGGTGTTGGATTTCTTCAGCCTTCTTTGTCCACCAGATGTTCTTGAGTTCTCTGGTCCTTCTTTGGACCTCGGCTTTTGCACTGGCATAGATCTTTTTCTTGGCAGCACAGTTGGTGTCTCTCTGCCATGTTTGGAAGGCTTTCCTTTTGTTATCAATCAGCTGTTGGATCTCTTTGTCGTTATCATCAAACCAGTCTTGATGTTTCTTAGTTAGGTATCCAATGCTTTCTTCGCAGGCTGTGATGATGGAGGTCTTCAGTTTGTTCCAATGTTCCTCAACATTTTCGGGGTGTTCTGTGGGTAGATGATCTTTGAGTGTTGTTTGGAGAAGGGCTCGTTTGGAGGGCACCTGAAGGGCTTGGGTGTTCATTTTTCGCCTTGTTTTCCTTCCTTGGAGTCTGCGTTTGGGGACGATCTTGATAGCCATTGTGGATCGGATTAGCCTGTGGTCTGTCCAGCAGTCATCAGTACCTGTCATGGCTCTTGTGAGAAGCACATCGCGGCGGTCTCTGGCACGTGTGATAACATAGTCCAGGAGGTGCCAATGCTTTGACCGAGGGTGCTTCCATGATGTCTTGAGCTTGTTTTTCTGGCGGAAGAGCGTGTTGGTGATGACAAGGTTGTGCTCTCCGCATTTGGTGAGAAGCAAGATGCCATTCGAGTTGCTGTTTCCGACCCCGTCTTTTCCTATGATCCCTGGCCACAGGTCAGAGTCCCTTCCGACTCTTGCGTTAAAGTCCCCCAGGAGGATGATTTTGTCCTCCTTAGGTATCTCCGATAGGATGGTATCCAGCTGACAGTAAAATTTTTCCTTGATGTCTTCGTCAGCATCTAGAGTTGGTGCATAGGCGCATATGATGGTTGCCTGTTGGTTTTTGGCAAGGTTAATTCGGAGGGTTGAAAGTCGTTCGTTGATGCCAGTGGGTGCTTCAGTCAGGTGCTTCACCAGGTCGTTTCTGATAGCAAAGCCAACTCCGTGTATTCTTCTTCGCTCTTCTTCAGGTAGTCCCTTCCAGAAGAAGGTGTAGCCTCCCTTTTCTTCCTTCAGCTGCCCCTCTCCTGCTCTCCGGGTCTCCTGAAGGGCTGCTATGTCGATCTTGAAGCGTCCCAGCTCTCTTGCAATGAGAGCAGTCCTGCGTTCGGGGCGCTCGCTGTCAGTGTTATCTAACAATGTCCGTACGTTCCATGTTCCAAAGTTCATTTTTCTTTTTTGGCCGCAGAGTGGTGACCCCTCTGGACGCGGCAGTCCAGTCAGGGTAGGAGAGGCAGACTATGTTTAGGGCACCTTTTCTAGCCCCTTCCCCGTGTGGGGTGAGCAGAGCGGATCCTAAAAAGGGCTGCTCAGTCATGGATACAGCTGCCGGACTACTCAACTGCCTCGGTCCTTGAGGTAGAACGACTGAGTCCATATCCACCGCCCATGTGCCAGTCTGTGACTAGGGGCTTCCAGATTTCACAGTCCTGCCCCCGTCGCCACTCGCTGATCGCCATGGGACTTTTGTAGGTTTGTTTTTATTTTTGTTGGAAGACGCCTGTGCGTGATTTTTTTTAATGTGTGGAGGTCGGTGCACAGCCGGTCAACACACAGTCTTCACAGAGTGAGGTTCCAGCAGTGGTGTGGTTAACACAACGACAGTGGCTTCTCAGTCTGTTGCAGCCTTCTTCCGCCTTCACAGCCGTTGTAACATGTACCATGTTATCCTCCGCCTGCTCCGCCGTTGAGGTCTTTGGGTCTTCGGATTGTGCTTGGTCTGGAACCTCCCCTGCGGCCACTCCTGGGAGTGCATCACTCCAGTGCCCACAGGTTCATCGGAACACGCAAGCCCCCTCACCACGGCAAGGTGACAATCCATCGAGGGGGATTGCAAGAAGCAATCCCCTGGGGAAAGATGTCATGTCCATGCCTCTTTCGCTAAGAGTTATAGCTCCAGGCGCGACGGCACATGGATGCAACTTCACTTATTTACTCAGGTTTATGCATAAGCAGGAAGGAAGACTGGAGATCACCCTTTTCCTTCTTTCTAGTTGTGTGGGCATTTCTGCTGATGTCAAAGCAAAGCATTCATAAAGGCCAGGGACTTGCATGGAGCTCCCTGGGTAGCTGGAAATGGTGGCAAGACAGAAGATGAGGGAATGGTCTAGGTAGCCTGATGTGGTCTAGGTCTGGCTGCACTGTGTAGACACCAACATGGGAATGCAATGGGGTTGACTTGGTATGTTTCATCACTTCCAGGGCCAGTCCAAAGCATTTATTTAGAGACCACTGTAAACTTGTTCATAGACCTGTCTGCATGCTTCTGGAATCACATGCCCTCCATCTTGAACAGGAATCTAGAGCAACGAAAGGCCAGGCATTTCAACTTGGAATATCGCAGCCTCCCTGTTACTGAGGTGCTGTATCTTTCTGGTGTTTTAAACAAATGGGAGAATTTCTGGATTTATAAATGGAAGACCCTAATGCTACATGGTTACACTGATGAATATTGGAAGGAGTATTGTAAACAGACTCCTTGAATACAGCTCAGTTTCATTGTTAGCAACTTAAGAAGGAAAAGGTGAAACTTTTTGCTCATTTTATATTTTTTAGTTCTGTTTGTTAATTGCATGTATATATATACACACACATATACATATATAAAAATATATGAATGAGTAAAAAAAAAACCACCTAAAGGTTGGGTGAAATTGGCTTTTTCGTGGCTTCCCCCCTGCTAGCAAAAGCCTGGCAACATTTTGGATTTTATTAGCAGATTTAGTCTTGAAGAGGCCTACCCTTCAGGCTCCTTCCCCTGAGGACTGCTTTTTAAAACTAAGCCAACCATAGAAAATGCCTTCAGTGATATGTTATTTTTGGCAGCTTTCAAGTAGACATGCCATGTTTGGATTAGATGTGGTACGTCCTTCATGAAATAGGAAAAAGATGCCCTCAGTGACCTGATTAACTAAAGGTCATTTCCTTGGATCAAAGCATATATTAAGTGAAACAAGTCAAATTGTTTTAAACTATAGGTTTTTAAAGTTCTGTATTTCAAGGCTTCAGATCTCAAACTATGCAGAATTTTCATTTTGGCCATGAGGCTCAGACTACACTTATGCAGGAAAAGTAAAACTCATTTCACATGGTTGATTTCTTTGTAGGACTGCACAGTGTCAGCATTGTACTATAGCACACTAGCATACCACAGAGTTGTGTCAGGTCCTCCAATACAATTCAATGGTGATTTACAGGGGAATTATAACATAGAATAGCATGGAGAACCTAGAACAATCTTGAAGAGACCATTTTGCCTCAGGCATGGATAAGCCCAATTACAGAGAAAGGCTCCACATTTACAGTGATCTTGCTGTATTTATTTTTGGACTTCTTCCTACACATATTTAGAATCACAGAGTTGGCAGGGACCAAAAGGTCCAACTATTCATAAAAAAGAAATCTTGCTTGATTCAATGGGACATGCTCCCAGCCCAGAATTTCTCCTGTAAAAAAGATGGATTTGGAGTCAACTATTTGGAATGAGATAAAAGTGCCTTATTCAGATGAGCAAAACCAGGAAAAACCATAACTGCACAAGCAAATATCATTCTCTTACTCTGAGCTCATAATAACTATCACCAAGGAAGCATCTGCCAAACATTTCTGAGGTTATTCCCGACCACACAGTGACACACTAGCACTTCACACACAGCGATATTCTGGAAGCTGTAAACATCTAAAGAAAGATACACATGCAGAGCAAGAGCAATGTTGTAAAAGCTAAGCTTCAAAGGCAAATCAGAGAGCGTAATTATTTCCATGTTTGTTTCAAAAGTTTATCCAGTGGTCCAATATCACACCCTTGAGTCTGTTTCTAGTGAGCAGACATATTCAGCCTCTCAAAACTTTGCACACAAATAAAAAGGCACAGACTTACAGAAGAATGCTGGATCGGTATCCATCCAGGCGATTCAACCGAACATTTGTGGGCCGGACACCTGGTATGGCTCTGCTGCAGACAAGGAAACAAAACAGAAGGTGTGTTAGATAATCTCACAACAAATTGCTGGAAATATTCCAATGGAGCATTTTTCAAGAAGCAGCTGTAAACTCAGTGATAAAGCACACAGTTTACATAAAAGGGACCTCAAGTTGAATCTTTAGCATCCCTGTTCTGGGTGAGGACAGATATCTGGCTATTATTAATCAAAGACTAGTTTACCAATCAAGATAGACCACTAGTCTCATTTGCAATGTTCACAGATGTGAAAGAAACTCGTAGACTCATACACATGAGTGGTACCTAATGGATGATCCAGTCCAAACCTTTACCAGGGCAGCACCTCTGAGAAGCAGGCATCTAGTCTCCTTTTAAAAACCTCCAAAGAGAGAGAGCCCACCATATTCAGGGTAGTTTATTCCCCTGTAAAATATACCTTGCCATCAAGAAGTTCTTCTTAATGTTTAATTGGAATCTCTGTTCTTGTAACTTGAATCTATTTGGTTCAGGTTCTATCCTCTCTGAGTAGCAATAAAGAAGCTCATTTCATATTCTGCTTGATAGCCCTCTAGATATGATTGATTGATTGATTATTTAGATCCTTCTCTCTCTGTCTAAAGATCTCAATAAAACCAACCTGACTAATTTAAACTGTGTAAAAATAAAATGACATTTCAAGGATAAAAGTACCTTCAGCAACTTAACTAATTTGAGAGACAGATTAAAATTGGTTGAAGTAGT
Organism: Anolis carolinensis; assembly: GCF_035594765.1. Classification (NCBI taxonomy): domain Eukaryota; kingdom Metazoa; phylum Chordata; class Lepidosauria; order Squamata; family Anolidae; genus Anolis; species Anolis carolinensis. The sequence goes on from NC_085843.1 coordinate 14,048,086, forward strand.
TTACAAGGATATAAAATCAAGAATGTGTGAGTGTTTCTATGACATCAGTTTGGCCCCAACAATATTGATGCCAATCAAGCTCTAAAGGGTAAAGTGTTCCATAACTGGGATGTCCCATCAGAGAAGCTTCTCTCCAGGAGCATCGATCTACACTATAAAATTAATGCAGGTTTATTCCACTTTAACAACCCTGACTCAATGGTATGGAATGTTGGGATTTGTAGTTTAATGAGACTCCAACACTCATTGACAGAGAAGGCTATATACCTTGTAAAAGTACAACTTCCAAGAGCTCAAAGTGTTGAGTCATGGCCATTAAACTTCATTAAGTATGCAGTGCACATGCACTTTCCAACTCCTAATATAATACTTCAAGATGGCTATGATGTCCCCTCTCAAATCTTTTATTCTCTAGACCAGGGGTTCTCAAACCTTTTCAGATGTGGAGCCCTTTTAGAAGCAAAAGTTTATTCTGGAGCTCTCTCTCTCTCTCTCTCTCTCTCTCTCTCTCTCTCTCTCTCTCTATATATATATATATATATATATATATATATATATATATACCTCTCTCTCTCTCTCTCTCTCTCTCTCTCTCTCTCTCTCTCTCTCTCTATATATATATATATATATATATATATATATATATATATATATATATATCTCAGGCATGGGCCAGGACAGCAGCAGCTGGATGGAGAGTGTTTGTGTGAACTAGTTCACACAGTGCAAAGGAGGGGGGGAAAGAAAGAGCAATACAATATTTAAAATTAAGAACAATTTTAATCAACACATATGAAATCCAGCATATCTATCTTGTTTGCTGTGTAATAATAATAATAATAATAATAATAATAATAATAATAATAATAATAATATAAACCCCACGGGCCATCCCTTCCAACCCCCTTTTGCAATGCAGGGAAAAACAAAATCAAAGCACCCCTTGAATGGTGGGAGGGAAATAAGGTTTTGGAAGCAAAGAAAGCGTGGAGTGGTCTGGGTAGTGAGAAAAAGTTTGGACAGAAATGGAGGCACAGGGGAATGATCTGGGCAGCAAGGAGAAGAGTCTGGGTGGTGAGGAAGGTGGAGGAGAAATGATTTGTGCCCCGGGATGCTGCTGCTGTTGCTGCTGCTGTTTCTGGTAGCTCAAAACTAATTTCCCTGCATTTCTCAGGAGGAGGAAAAAGGAGGAGGCGGAAAGCAGCATGGCGCCACGGAACCCCTTGGAGCTCCGCAGAGCACAGTTTGAGAATCTCTGCTCTAGACTAAACATACCATGTCTATCATAGGTTGCAAATTACTACCATAGCTCAGATAGAGATGGCTTCAACATATTGTTATAGTCCCTTTTTCTTCAAAGCCTCTTTCCAAGTTGTACTTCAGACTATGTGCCTCAGGGCAGTATTCCCTCCCCACCAGTATGCCTTCTCCATTATGAATGCTCACTTCTCAGCTGTAAATATTTCTATTCCAGCTTTCAGTGCAGCGGAAAATGTGTGTTGTATACTAATAACCTTATTCCAAGCTCCCTCTCTTCCTCCCCCTGAGCTAATATAGTATGTTGTTCTCACAATTTGTTAATATGTGATAATCTGGCACCCAAGAGGAAGAAGGGTTAATTTAACTTCCAGCTTCCTGCAGGGCTGTATGATTTTCTACTCAAAGAGTTCTGAGCAGATCATTTCCCTTGCCATTTTTTGTGATTCAATTATGTTTGTGCAAAGACTCTACTCCAAATGAATCAAGGCTAGGTTCAGGTTCGCTGAATTGTAAAGCTCAATATAATTTCATTCTGTGTTTTAATTATTCCATAAGTTACCTCGCATGGCCAAAGAGGAGAGAAATTAATATTTTCAGCAGATAAAGAAAAAGTTGCAATCATCCAACAGCTACTGTTGAGCAAGAGTAAGTTAACTAGATCCAAAGCTCCTAGTAGATCTCTAGTTGATGTACAGGAGATCAACAAATGATTTACCAACAAAAGCAACAAGGCAGGTTGCTAAAATGAAGAAAACTTCATTTCAGCAGCCTAGGAACAACAGCCCAATATCAGAAAACTCTCAGGGTACATTCCAGTATTGGACAGCAATAGGCTGGTTAGCAGCCAGCTGCAATAAATCCCTCTGACCAAGAGGTCATGAGTTCGAGGCCAGTCAGTGTCGGGGTGAGCACCCGACACTTAAAAATTAAAAAAATACCCCCTGCTCGTTGTTGACCTAAGCAACCCGAAAGATAGTTGCATCTATCAAGTAGGAAATTTAGGTACCACTTATAAGTGGGGAGTCTAATTTATGACACCATAAAAAAACCACCCAGTTGCCGTTGGAATGAGGAAGTTGCCATCACAGTGGATGATCGCAACTGCTCCCCCTGTGGCCGGAATCAAGCATACCCTCAGGAAGCAGGAAGCTGGAGAAGGTTTAAATTGCCCTTGTGTCTGTCTCTGTCTTTGTTCTATGTTATATGGCATTGAACGTTTGCCTTATATGTGTACAATGTGATCCACCCTGAGTCCCCTTTGGGGTGAGAAGGGCAGAATATAAATACTGTAAAAAAAGAAAAAAAAGAAATCTGCACAAAATTCAGTGGCCAGGATGACAACTGGAGTGAGCTACAGGGAGCAATCAACCCCCCTGTTTAAGCAGCTCCACTGGCTGCTGATAAGTTTCCACTCCCAATTCAAGGTGCAGGTTATCACCTACAAAGCCCTAAATATTTTGGGACCTGCTTATCTTTGTGATCACATCCTCCCTTACAAACCCACACAGGCTCTAAGATCTGTTGAGGAGCTCTTTTCTCACTTCTGCCTCCGTCTCATGCACGATTGGTGGGGATGAGGGAGAGGCCCTTCTCAGTGGTGGCCCCCTGGCTCTGTATCTACCTCCCCAGGGAGATTAGGCTGGCACCCATCCTGTCCACTTTTCGCAAAGATCTAAAAATTTGGATGTTCCATTGTGCCTTCGATTAAGCAATCTCACTAGATACTCAGCCTCCAACTATAACTCACTATCAGCTACTGCACTTTATCACTGTCCCTTGTCCTATAGGTTTAGCATTTTAACTGAAACTGTCCTTCCAGCCCTAATTTATTATTGCCCATACACCTCCCAAGCAGCCCTACCAAGAAGTTCTGTGCACAAGCTCCTACCCTCTGAATTCCAGTAATTATTACTGTTCAGGCTTTTGATTGTTGATAATGTTGTTTTATGCTGTTTTATGTAGTTATAATGTTGTTAATTTACTTATTTATGTTTTTAATCTATGTTGATCGGGCTTGTTCCCATGTGAGCTGCCCCAAGTCCCTTTGGGGAGATAGAGGCGGGATACAAAAATAAAGTTGTGATTATTATTACTGTAATATTATTAAGAACATAAAGAAGGATATAAAAAAATTGAATACAGTCTAACTCCTTGCATTCATAGAGGATATGTTTCAGGACTTTGTATCAAAACAGGAAACCATGGTTTATAGAGAATTCTATTAACCAAACAACTTCCCCACAGAACCATACCATAGAATCATCTGGAGGACCTAGACAATATCTAAAGATGACATGTTTTGTCAGACTTGGGTAAATGTGTGGAGATTTGTAAAAAGCACCATGATGTAATGGGTTGACTGGAAAGACATGTGTCAGCAGCTGATTGGCTAAGTGTGCCAGAAGCCAACATTCTGATTGGCTACTGTCTCTGGCTTGCTGCTGAGAGAAACAGTTTGAGCAGGCATTTTTATCTCAAAGAGTGAAGAGGCAACAGCTAGGGAATTAATGGCTGCTGACACTCTGAAGCCTGGTCATCTTTAAGGCAATGAGGCATATTTAAAGACTGTTTTTAAAAGGACTGCTTATTCTCTGTTCTCTGTAAGAAGCCAAAGAGACTACTGTATATATTATTGCTCTGTTTTACCTATTGAACTGAAGTAAAGTTTAACCTGAGTGCCACGTCATTACACTGCAGGGTAAACTTTGGTTCAAAAGCGGTGGTAAAGCTTCTATTTATTTACATCTACAACTTCCAACAAAATGAAATCATGAGTGTCAGTTCCACAGATACAAGGGTTGCACTGTATAACTTTACCATTTTCCCAAAATTTACGAAGCATGGCTGAAAAGTGTGTGTGTCGGCTTAGGAGTCCAGCCCAGTGTTATTGCTTCAAAGTACAACTCTAGCTCAACACACAGTTTCCCATAAAGGAAATGAAAGCTTAAATTCACACAATGGGGGGGGGGGGGGTCCTTTCCCTTCTGTCACCAACAGCGTCAACATAATTATAATAAGGCTGCCTCTAAACCTCAGCCAATATTTTTAACACTGGGGACAATAAGAAAAACAAGCTTTCAGTCCAGATATATCTGAGGAACACAGCAAGGAATGACCAGCAGTGATGGAAATATGTCTTACTTAGATTGGAAACAAAACCATGTGCCATCTCTCTAAGATGCCAGTGATTTAACTTTCACAACATGTACAACACCCAGGCCTGATGTGAGTTCATTAAACTTGTAATCCAACACATTAAGATAGCACTCACTTGTTCTCCTGTGAAAACTAACAAATTCACTGGAAATCAAAATGTGGAAATACGATACACCTCTCATGAAAGTCTTTCTGGTTATTAGTTTCTACATTTCATGTCCAAAGCTGTAAAGCTGCTTTAAAAGATGCTCGGGAAATGGAACATTATGCTATTGAACAAGTATCCACAGTGTTCTGTTTAGAAAAAAGGTGTTAAAAGGAAGAGATCAATTCCTCAAAGGCATGGGTCAGAAAAATTATTGGAGTGTGTGGCTGAGTCAAGCTGATCAAGAAGGAAAGATTATCCAATAGTTGTTAAGCATTATGTACTTTGGAACTCAAATTCTTCTATCTTAAAAAGTTAACTTTCTTATATCTTCACAAATTACCTTTCTGAAACTCAGGCCAGAACTTACAAAAATCACTTTTCTGGACCAAAAGTTCCTTCTGTTTTGTTTTGTTTTGGTTTGGTTTTTGAGCTACAGCCTCATAATTCCTTACTCAACAAATCATCCTAAACTCTGGCTAAGGCTACTGGAGATGGGAAGAATCTTAGAAAATATTCAAAAATGATTTTTCAGAAAACATGTTGCTCCAGCATTTTTTTAAAAACCTGATGAAAGTTCAGAACTTATTCTATGCAAATTTGAACGTGGTCACTCTATGCAGGAAACAGTACTTCTCTGCAGCAGATACTTTATATGTAAACAAAGTATTATTTTCTGCCCAAAATTGTTTTCTGCACAGAAAATGCTGGGGTTTTTTTTTTTTTTTGCATGAAACAATCACATGTGAATTTTGTAAAGTCTTGAATTGCAAATAGTCTTCATAAACTGCCTGGGTTTTGATGAGTTATGGTAGTGAGTAGAAAAGTCCTAAAATTATTATATATATGGTACTTGTGTATAAGTCAACCCCATGTATAAAATGAAGGCAAGATCGGATTTTGATATGACCCGAGGATAAGTCAAGGGTCATTTCATTGAAGTGGGAAAGCACCAACATAGCTTTAGGGCAGTGGTTCTCAACCTGTAGGTCCCCAGGTGTTTTGGCCTACAACTTCCAGAAATCCTAGCCAGTTTACTAGCTGTTAGGATTTCTGGGAGTTGAAAGCCAAAACATCTGGGGACCCACAGGTTGAGAACCACTGCTTTAAGGGGATAAGTCGAACCAGTTTTTAACATTGATCCCCCCCCCCCCCCAATTTCTAAACTTATTCATGAGTTTATGCAATACTCATTGCTTTCTTCAAGAAGATGATTGGCAAAGGATGATATCCCTGTGATGTTTTTACTCATTGTGCCTCAGTTGTATAGCATCCCACCCACATCCCAACATACACTTATTGCTTTTCAGGTGTATAACCAAAGTGAAGCTCTTTAAAAGAAAGCTTTAGAAGATGAATAAACTGTTATTAATGTGCTGTTGGCTGCCTTGGGTTCCATTATCTGGAGAAAGGCGGGATACAACGAATAAAATACATTTTAAAAAGTAAATACTGTATAAGTAAATGCTGGTAAGTGGCTGTCATTTGGCACTTTGATTGATGTACTCTCTGCTGCTAGATTCACTGCAGAAAGCCCTGGTTATTTTAGTCATGCGACTTAGCACTTTTAATTTATTTTTCTTTCAAGTTTAGTTGCTAGCTTCCTTGAATACCACAACTAATAGAAAAGAAGGAAATCAATCATTTTTTCAGTAAGTGAACAAACATGTAGTGGAGCCTGCAAATACGATTCAGGTTTGTATGTAAACATGGACAGCAGCTGTAAAATCCAATTACGCCTTCACATTTCTGCTTTAAAAGATTTAATGTCTGAAATGTAACCATGAATGATGCCTTGCAATGAAATTAGCATCCCAAACAGCAGCAGCCATCATCAGCATGGTGAAAAAATGATCTTAACTCCCATGTTTGCCTCATACCTTCCAACTAGAGCTCGTGGATCTGGAGTACCTAGCAATTCGTCGGAGTCCCAATCATCCTGCCCACACTTAGCCCCATGAACACTTAAAGAACCATCCTCCCTTCTCCAAGCATCCCAATTGGGATCAGCTCCTGCAGAAACCCCAGGTTCAGAAGTATCCATAGACCCCAAATCCCCAGACATCTCCGGTGGCTGTGCTCATTCAGTGCCCGCTTCCCCAGCCACCACCTGTTCCTCAGCATCCATCTCCCCATCTGAATCTTCCTCAGAAGATCCCCCATATAGCTCTCTAAGTCGCTTCCTGCGCAACTCCTCCAGTGAACCCTCATCACGAGGGTTTTTTCTTCCTCTTCGAATTCCATCCCCATCAACCATAATCCCCGAAGGCGCAGTCACAACAGAAAGACTCATTCCAGTATTGATTGGTTTAAAAAAACCGGAATTAGCTATGTTACGTAGTCACTAAAGTCATAAATATTTCAGCAATTTTCTTTCTTTCTTTCTTTCTTTCTTTCTTTCTTTCTTTCTTTCTTTCTTTCTTTCTTTCATGTTATTATTTTCTGGTGTTCATCATTTTATACCAGAATTCCCAAGATATTTCATTGTTCTAGCAGAGAGATGGGCAACTGCAGCAGATCCAGTTGCCACCTAGACTTCCAAAAACTAAAGCAAACCCTTCTGAATCTCAAAATCAGGCTGTTTAGTGGTCAGTGACTTCCAGAAATTGACCATAGAACAATGCTGGAAGGCCTAAAAATACCTAGAGAATAATTCTCTTAGATCTTCTAGTGTAATTATATGGCATAAACTGACCACTGAGTTAAGATGGAGGATTTAGAGATTCTTAGAGAGCGCATATTAATGAAATTTATGAATAACCAAATCTGAAAATGTTAAACCCACAAATGTGGAAAGCTGCTTCAATATTAATAATGATAATAATATAGGAGACATCTGATCTCCCAGTTTGGAGATGGATTTAGAAGGATAGGACTGACAAACCAAGCTACAACCTAGCAATTTTAATTTCAGGTTTTGCAGGAAAGCTACACCATTGTCCTGGTTTAACTGCATCCCTTGATCCTTAATATGTACCCCAAACACGGCAGCTGCATGGTGCAGGTCTCATTAAATTCAGGAGCCGACTTCTGAGGGTTCATGGGCTGCTTTCTCATTTTCAAACTTATAAGATGCAGCACTCCAATGCTAAGCAGTATTAAAGCCCTAATGGGGTCTGACCAAGCAGTTAATTGCAGATTTTCTCCCTTAGTTTATGGCGCTTTTCATTGATTTTCTAAAACAAATCACCTTTTGTCTTTCAGAGCTAAAGCAGCTCCCCTAAAGACATCTCTCTAAGATCAACGAATGATAAGTTAATGGAATTTTATCGGAAATTTCGTTCGAGCTAAACAAGGTCAATGCTGGGAAGAAACGAGATGCCACTTAGAAATGGAGATCAAAGTAATTCTATTCTTGCTGCTACCATAGAGACCAACGGGAGGAGGAAAATGAAGAGATTTAGCAAGCTTAATTCCTCCTGAAATTTAAAATTAACTACAAGGGGGAAAGGGGCAATTACCATATTTTTTAAGGACTAAAGAACAGGAAAACAGTCTTTTGACAAGATATAATTACAACGTATTTCACCTTCAGCGTGTATACGGAACGTGCAAATTTTCCAGGCTGTTCCTTAGAGCATTCTTTCTAGAAAAGAAATTGCAGGTTTCCTAAATTTATATTCATAATTTAAACTTTGAGAACTAGGAAACTAGGAGCCAATTTAACACTGGAAAGTAAAGTTCAAAATCGAAGATGAGCCCATTATTTTGGGTTGTTTTTTGTTGTTCTTTTTCACATCAAAATTGCCTCCCAGATGGCAATGTTTGTCATCTCAGTATTATTTTCCTTTTTCTTTATCAGCACTGTTTTTGCCCTCACTGATATAAACTGTACAACCCCTATATTTGTGAGGGGAGGGACATCCCAAGACTATCAACAAGACATGTGTATCTGAAACAGTGGATAATCCTATGTTTTGAATATTCTTGGACTGGAAGCATCCTATAGAATTCTACTGGGAGATCTAGAGAGGATCACAAGCACTTTTGGGGAATATTTTGGGGAGTGAAATTGTGGATATCATATCCCTGGATAAAGGGGCCACTCTCTAATAGCCTTTAGGACACAGTTCTATCAACTACTGTGTCCAGTTTTGGGCACCACAATTCAAGAAGGATATTGACAAGCTGGAAGGTGTGCAGAGGTGGTTGACCAAAATGATAAAAGGTCTGGAAGCCAAAACCTATATGAGGAGTGGCTTACAGAGCTGGGTATGTTTCATTTGAAGGACATAGCACTGAATGAAACATGCAGAATCATCACGGGATGCCTTAAACCTACACCTGTTGATAAACTCTATAAGCTAGCTGGCATTGCCCCTCCTGACGTGCGACGGGAAGTTGCTGCTAACTGAGAGAAAAAAAAGGTCGAACATTGTGAAAGCCACCCACTGCATGGCTATCAGCCTCCTCCCACCAGACTCAAATCAAGGAAGGGCTTCATGAGAACCACCACGCCTCTTGATGTTCCTCCAGCAGCAGCAAGGGTGTCTCTCTGGGCAGCTAAACCTGGCAATTCTAACTGGATGGCCCCCCAAGAGGGTCTTCCTCCAGGGGCAAACCAAGAATGGGCAACTTGGAAGTCCCTGAACAGACTCAGAAGTGGAGTGGGCAGATCAAAAGACAACTTGGCGAGGTGGCACTACCTGGAGGAATCCTCCACCTTGTGTGACTGTGGAGCTGAACAAACAACTCAGCATATGTATGCTGGCCCACAATGCCCTGCCTCATGTACAGAGGAGGAGTTGTTTAAAGTTACAGACAATGCGGTTGCTGTTGCCTGCTTTTGGTCCAAAACTATTTAGTTGCTTGCGATTTCTTCTTTTTTTCCCATCATTTTGAAATGTATTTGTTGTACAATTGTCAAAGACAGAACGCCACCAGATAAGATTCAACACAGTTTATTACAGATACAGAACCAAAAAATGCTCCCAAAAAACAAAGAGCTAGGCAAACACTCGCCTTCAATATGAAAAGTCACTCAAAAACGGTTCAAAAGATAACCGGATTAAACAGGAGTTTAATCCGGGTTAAACCAAAAATGCTTACTTCAGCCTGGCACTTTAAACAAACAAAAGCTGGTAAACAAAGATTCAATAAAACATAAATACTGGCAGCAGATTCCTCTCTGCTACTCAACAGCTGTGGTTGAGTAACTAAGTTGTTACTCCTCCGTGCAGCGGGCGAACTCCGGGTCCAAATACATCAATCAGGGTTGCAGCGGTCAGCGGGGTCCCAATCCGGTCCGAGGTCGATAGCCAGGTGCAGGCGTCTTAGGTTCCACGAATTCCACCGATAGCCAAAGAAAGGGTAGTCCAAGGTCGTAGTCAGTCAGTCAGTCAGTCAGTCAGTCCAGCGTCAATCCCGAGTAGGTAAATAATGTCCGTCAAGAAGACGACGGAGGTCCAAGCTAATAAGATTAAACACAGGTTGCACAACAAAAGCCCACACAGTTCCTCCCGCCGTCTATGCCCAGTGTCCTTGGTAACTTACGTATTCAGCAAACGAAACACACCCGTCTTCAGGAAATTCCCAACAAGAGCCCAAGCGTTCGTCCAGATTACCTTGCCCAACGCAATTAGCCCTGGATTCAAGACCCCATTTTATGCCAGTTACAACTCCTCATCGCTATCAGCTGTTACCCTAATTCCAGGTGCCTCATCATCATCATCCTCATCAGAGCTAAAACATCTTTGACTATGCCCCACAGCATCCCCAGCTGTGGATCCCGTTCCATCCCTCCAGCTCGTCCACGGGTCCGATCCTGCAACCCGCCAGTCGCTTCCCATGCTATCATTACCAGGAACACCCAAATCCTCCCTCACACGAGTCCATTCCATGTCATCCTCCTCTGAGCTAACCACCTCTTCCTCCATTCTCTCGGTAAAACCCTCAAAGGAGTCTTCGTCAGTTGATTCTGCAAATATGTCCCGCAGCCGTTTCCTCTCTCGCTCCTCAAGAGAGTCTGACTCTCGAGGAGTCTTACGACCACGTCTCCCAGTATTGGAGCCATAAGGCTCAACCATAACAACAATGCTTTTGACACGAAATAAAAAAAAAATTGAAGAAGAGACATTTGAGAAGGAATACGATAGCCATGCTGAGATATTTGAAAAGATGTCACATTGGGGAGGTGACAAGCTTGTTTTCTGGTCTGGAGACCAGAACATGGAGCAATGGATTCAAATTGCATAAAAAGAGATTTCATCTAAACATTAGGATGAACCTCTGGATGTTAAAAGCAGTTCAACAATGGAATGTGGTGCCTTGGAGTCTGGTGGAGTCTCCTTCTCTGGAGGTTTTTCAGCAGTTTGTATGTCCATCTGATAGGAGTGCTTTGATTGTGTTACTCCACAGCAGGGGGTTGGATTTGATTACCTTTATAGCTTCTTCCAACTCAATGATTCTAAGAACTCATCGTTTGATGATGCCATTAACACCTGTAAACAAAATTATGTGAATCACCACTGCCAAATTGGTTAAGCAAAAGGGCTGAGGACAGTGAGGGTAAAGAATTAAGAGGAAAATGGCATCAAAACGTGGACATAAAAGTGGGAAAGACATCTGATATGAACAACCTTGGAATGATGGCTAGCTAGTTAAGTGCTTTCTCAGGAAGCAATTTTTATTTCATCAGGCATGCTATTTCCAAGGTGAATATTTAAATGAGACTAAATATTCAATGCTGTCATGTTTGAAATAAATAGCAAAGGCCATCTCTGGTGTGACCAGAAGCAAACAATTATAGTATTTATGAAATGTATACTGATTTTCCTTGGGATGTGCTTCTTAATGCAGAGATAACTCAGGCTTGTTGCAGTTGTGCACTTAACTACCACACTAATTACTTCCATTTTGTGCTTTTTCTATGCTACCATTCATTCATGATGGGAATTAGCCCTAGATTTCAACCATTCATTTGGCCTCAGAGGACTAATTAAATTGATCTTATCTCTAGATACTTTTTTCCAGTTGTGTGCACAGGCTGTAGAGGGCATTTAATGTCCTCTTCTGCACTACTATAGAAATGTTCTGATATGCATTGAGAGTATTATAAGTGAATTTGGCAAGAACAGGACCAACACCAGCCTCAACTACACACTATTCCCAAAAAAAACCCTATATGGAATAATTCTGTATGAGTAGTTCTCAAATGTTGGTCTTTCAAGGGTTTTGGACTTTAGTACTCAAACTTTCTGACAGTTGATCAAACTAAACAAAGCTTTTAGAATTGAAGTCCCAAAATCTGAAGGACCAAAGATTGGGATCCACTGTCCTACATCATGCTGGCATACCGTGTTTTCCCGAAAATAAGACAGTGTCTTATATTATTTTTTGCTCCCAAAGATGTGCTAGGTCTTATTTTCAGGGGATGTCTTATTTTTCCATGAAGAAGAATTCACATTTATTGTTGAACCAAAAAATGAACATTTATTATATACTGTACAGTAGTTGTTATCACAAACCAACATTATCAAACCAAACAAACTGTGACTCCTGTCAAGAATTTCTTGTTACTACCATTATTTTCATGTACAACTGGTATGTACATTTACCAATCCTTCATGCTCTGGTGTTTGTTTAGGGAGTGCCGGGCCTGCTTCCAAACAAAAACTTTGCTAGGTCTTACTTTCGGGGGAGGCCTTATATTTATTAATTCAGCAAAACCTCTACTAGGTCTTATTTTTTTGGGATGTTTTATTTTCAGGGAAACAGGGTAGCACAAATCTACACCCACTCAACTACACCACACTAACATTGGAAAACTGATTCTTTATCTCTCGGTGTGCCTCTATTTTCCAACCTGGAAGAGGAAGAAGAGGAATGGGCAGAATCGACATTCCCAGTAGGCTTAAACAAAAGCAAACTGTTGCAATCTCTCCTAGCTTGCCTGTTCTTCCTCATTAATAACTTTTCCCATCTTGACCACATTCTGATGTGTTTTAACCTCACATGTCCTGAGTTTCATCAATGAAATGTTAAAAGGTATGATAGTCAACCCCAGTAAGTCAAGTGGTTCACTGAAGGCCAACAGTTAAGCACCAGTCTGGAATTGACAACTGCATAGCTAGAATCCTATTGGCTATTTATTTACCCTCCATATCAACAAATTCTGCATCCACAAATGCAACAACCCACAGCCTGAAAATATTTTTAAAAATGCAAAAGCCAAACCATGATTTTGCCATTTATATAAGAGACACTGTTTTAATGCATCTAAACATATATTGGATACCAAGGGGCCATTGCATTTATTTTATTTAAATCCTGCTTACCTCTCAAAAGGGTCTCAAAGTGTGTAATCCGAACTAAAGGTTAGACTCACTGATCAGTTTCTGAATTGTGGGTTAATATCTATGAGTATTTAGTTGAGCCAATGGTTCTGCTCTATTTGGGACTCAGGATTTTATTTAGGGCTATGGAGTCCCCGGTGGTGCAATGGATTGAAACCTTTTGCTGCTAGGACTGCTGACCAAAATGTCAATGGTTCAAATCCAGGGACCGGGGTGAGCTCCCATCAGTCAGCTCCAGCTTCCCATGAGGGGACATGAGAGAAGCTTCCCACAGGATGGTAAAACATCAAACATCCAGGCGTCCCCTGGGCAATGTCCTTGCAGACGACCAATTTTCTCACACCAGAAGCAACTTGCAGTTTCTGAAGTTGCTCCTGACACACACACACACAAAAAAAATAGGGCCATGGGAAACAGTTACACTTGTGGGACTCCACCTACAGTCATGGACTGAATAGGTCTATTGCAGAATGGTTAACAACGTATAACATAGTGTATAAAAGAACTGGTACTTTTCTCATTGAAGAATTTCTTTCTAAATTTGAAAGTACAGTACCCATTTTTGGGAACTGGTCATGGTCCCTTCAAATGGAAGAAGAACATTGAGGAACATTGGCTGATGTATGACACCAACAAGATTCAGGCCTTTGGAAATTAATAGACTAAAACCTAAACCAAAAATGCTCCCAGTGTTAACATGGAGAATATAAGGGCATCAGAACATGGGAAAGTTTTATTGGTATTTATTTATTTATTTACAACATTTATACCCACCCTTCTCACCCAAGGGGACTCAGGGCGGCTTACAAAAATTGGCAAAATTTAATGTCCAAAATGCAATCATAAAAACAAAACAATATAAACAGACCCATTAATAACATTGTTAAAACACATTATAAAAACCTTAAAAACATATATATAATTAATTCCATTCGTCCGAGATCCTCATGCTTCATCCTTAAATCAGGCCATGTCAACTTTGTCATTTACTCATCAAAAGCATGGGCACATAACCATGTTTTCACGGCCCATAACCATGTTTTTACTGTACTGGGAGAGGGTAGACCTGAATGAACAGCTATTATTTTCAATGGCTTTAACCTTATTGTTAGCCCTGGTACAGTAGTGCTATTTAATCAGTTCAGTTTAACTTGTTTGTTGACTCACTAGTCAACAACTGATTAAATGGGCCTACACTAATAGAGAAAGCAAGTGGATTCCAGCCAGTATCAGTCCTCTATTTTTAACATTGACTTTAAGACCAGTGATATGAAGAGCAAAGGTGTTTATTTTGCATTAGGTCCACAGGCAAATGAAGAAACAGGCTTATTAACCACAATAGAAACATCTGGAGTTGCTGAAAATATCTCTCCATATAATGGAAGTGAGGCTCTTTTATTGTGTAACAGTTCAGCATATGGAGAGAGATTTTCAGTAACTCCAGACATTTCTGCTTTTTAAATATTTAATGTGTAGTAGCAATTGAAAAAGGCCCATCAATAACATAAGGGCCAAATGCATTGGACTTTTAAAAAACAGGGTAACAAAATACTGTGTAAATAATAAAATACAAGCATAATTAAGCATGTAAAGACCTGTTTTTTTCTTTCGCGTGTGGATCCTATGTGGCTTGACACTACTGGTCTGTAATTCTATGTTGCATTATAACTAACAGGAAGCTCTAAGGTCCATACTACATATGCTCCACAATTGTTGGAGTGATTGTTTTTGTGCATGGAGCAGTTGCTGAAGTTGCAAGCAACACCAGAAGGCCAAAGCTATATCCTGGCCTCGCTAGAGAGGAAGTCCCAAAGCTTGGGAGCAGCCACTAAAAAGGCCTTCTCTCCCTTGCTCCCACCAAATGAACTTCATAAGGTGGTGGGACTGAGAGAAGCACCTCTCCTGGTGATCTTAGAGCCCTAATGGGCTTAGAGGTAGAGGTAGAGGTTTCCCCTGACATTAAGTCCAGTCGTGACTGACTCTGGGGGTTGGTGCTCATCTCCATTTCTAAGCCGAAGAACCGGCATTGTCCATAGACACCTCCAAGGTCATGTGGTTGGCATGACTGCATGGAGTGCCATTACCTTCCTGCCAGAGCGGTACCTATTGATCTACTCACATTGGCATGTTTTCAAACTGCTAGGTTGGCAGGAGCTGGGGCTAACAGCGGGAGCTCATTCCGCTCCCGGGGTTTGAACCTGGCACCTTTCGGTCCGCAAGTTCAGCAGCTCAGTGCTTTAACACACTGTGCCACCAGGGCTTACAAAGGGAAATAAGTAAAATTAGTTTATGATTAGTTCAAAATAAAACCATATCAATGCTTAGTACTAAAGTAATTTAGAAACTACAACTGGATATAGGGTCAAGCAAAAATAAGTCTTTCACAACAGATAAGCTTACAGGAAAGTAAACTTCCTCTTGAAACCTATGTGACTTTTCATTTAGTAAATGTGTGTTTCACCATGAAAATGAACAAAATCTGGCTACCAGTATTAAAAAACTCAAAAATCAGAACAGTAGATGGGAAGCAACTCTCTGAGGGCAGAGGAGCCCCAAGGACGGCTAATGACTCTGAACAAAGGATGCCCCCCAGGCAAGAGACAAACCCTTCCAATGCTAATTAGGGTGATTAACTGAAACGTTAGCGCTGGCTTCCAACTGACAAAGGACTCTTGTCACACCCTGGACTCTCCACAGATATATATTTACCTTCCTTGCCTAGTTTATCCATGCCTCACAAGCTCTGAGGATGCCTGCCATAGATGTGGCCGAAACGTCAGGAGATAATACTTTTGGAACATGGCCACACAGCCCAAAAGACATACAACAACCCTGTGTTCACTTAACTATATAACAGGAGTGCTAAGAAACCCTGGACAGTGAAGATGTGTAACAGGACACCAGCAACAGTGCCGACATACTGTTTCCTAATATACAGGGGCTGATGATGCGCCTTGAGCTTTAGTCCAACTGTGGATCTGTCCTGTTGTGCATCTTTCCCTTTGCTAGTTCTGCTACATAGTTATGCAAAAATGGCCATCTAAAGGGTACAGACATTGTTCATCTTCACAATTCTAATCCCTGTTCATATAAGTCCACTTATAAAGATGAAACTTCTATACAGGATTCCAATCATTTTCTTCAGGTGAGCAATAAAGCAGGGAACCACAAAAGCTCCCAGTACAAGATCAATGTTTCAGGTGTCATAACAGAATCAGTCTTCTACATCAATACACGGCATCAACAGAAGTTAGGGAGAAGAAACCAAAAAGAGAACCATGGCCTTACGTGGTTTCTCCACTCTCAGGCATTATGGCAGAAGTAAGAACAGCATGAAGAGCAGTCATGAAATGGCCACTTTCCTGAATGTGACCAACATGGTGGACACTAGTTATGGGCTCGGTAACCATTTCAGCCATTTAATTTGTTTTTCCGTACCTTTTTTATTATTATTCATATGGCACAAAATGGTACCACCCCCACCCCCCCCCCCCCCCAAGGTACAAAAATATCAGTGAAAAGGCAAGTGGGAACGGTAACCATTTGGTTACTGGATTTTCGGCACTGAGCTACAGGCCCTGGCACTTTGGGCCTGCATGCCACACATTCACTCTCCTTGGCAAATGCGATGGAGGGCAAGCCTTGGCAAGCCACCAGCAAACAGCCTTGTACCAAGGATCCCACTGTGGGTCCGTCTCTAGCTCCGAGGAAGAGACACAAGGTAGGTTTCCTGATTGAAGGGGGAAACGGCAGGGAGAAATGGTGGCGGAGATGGCTAGTTTCACCCCTCTAGCCCTAAAACTGAGGAGAAGGGTGGCATGCCTACCCATTGCCACCAATGGGACAAAAACATTCATATTTTTCAGACCCAGGACAAAAAAGCTCATTTGGAAAGGCGTCCATTTTGGGAAGAGGCGCTGAAAATCTAAAACGGAGCCTTACAAATGAAACTAACAGAAACAGATAGTGATTCTATACAAATGCACAAGAGTAGTGGATGCACAATAATTTATTTTGCTTGGTTTGGATAAGGACTTATTTAGGTTCATAATTGCTTCATAAACCGAATAAAATAAACTTCAGGTTAGAAATATGATAATGAGTGATAAAGTGAAACTGGCAGATTTGTCCACCTCTAGCTGGTCAGAACTGGGAAAGACTGAATACAAAACTAAACCTACTATATAAATTGGGTTTCCTTCCAGTGTGGTATTCTCTGTGTGTCTGTGCAAATCATCAAAGCTCCAGTGGTTCCATAAAGCTATGCCAACATACAGCAGCTGAGGCACCGCTCCCGTATGTGTACATCTGATCCCTGATGGGATTGCTCACATGTAACAGAAATCTTTGAGCCTAATTAAGCTTTGTCAACATGTGTGCTTTTAGTTCACCATCCTCCTTCACCAAGAGAAGACTTTCTCAGGAATCCTCCTTAAAGGCACCATTATAAAAAATTCTGCCATGCAAGAATACACAGATACAGAACTCCTCAAAGAAGGTCATCCTGTTTAAAGACCTCCAAAGAATGGAATTTGCCATCTTTCGAGGCATTTCATTTCAATGTGAAACAACTCCTATAATACAGACATTCTTCTTAATGTTTAAGTCATAACATTAGACACACTGAATCAATTGTGGAATGATAAGCCAGCATGTAAGTAAATATGATTGATTCAATGAGTTTACATTGTTTGGAACAAATAGATTTTGGGCCACTTTATCCATTCTTTTTGAAAGGTAACTTTCCAAGTTCTATTTGAACGACAACAGAAAGATCGAAACCCTACCTACATTTCACAGCTCTGTTTCCTTTTTGCACTACACATTTCAGAAAGAATAACCTGACAATTTCCTTCAGAGCCTTGCAGCACTCAAGCCCAGTAAAGTAGACCCACATCTAAGAGTGTGAATTTAATTTGTGAGTTATAGTAGAGATAACAGATGTTGCTTAAGGGTGTTAATCCCAGTGTTAGAGCCCCCTAGTCAACCAGAAGTTGTATTTTCTAAATGTGATTTTTAAGACCCTTGAAACATCAAAGTATAAGTGGAGCCTTCATTCTCTCTTGTTAAGCTTATATTGTAAGGCTGCATTTGCAGTATGTGAGACTACTGAAGTTGAACATTTTGCAATAATTCTTTTTTATTTTCATCTTCTTCAAAGAATTCTGGAGTTATTCTCACATACAGCACATACCCACAAGCTGATCACTGTGTTCTTTGTATAATAAATGGGTACAAGTTTTAACATGTCATGGTCAGGTCGAATATCATCACCAAGGATGTTTTCAATGGCAAATATAATAGCTCCATCAAATCTTTCTGAAGTTGTTAAATCATTTATCAATGGACCTCTTGGGTCCATCAAGATGACTTCTTGGGTAACATCATTCCAAGAACCAAGAATGTCTCCAAATATTTGTCCTGAACTCTCATCCCTCTGGTTCACAAAAGTTGTTCATCAGTACGTTCAGGACCAAAAATCTTAATTTCTAAATTAACACAGAGAATTCACTATTTCAGAATAAAGCAACTGTCCCCAACTTATGGCCAGAATCAAAGACTGGCTCAGACACTACATTGTGCTTGTGAAGTATATGTCTACATTCACTAACGTACACCATGTTTGCGATCCAGCATGCTTGTGTTGAATAATTACACTCTGCAGATTATTGTATATCTGCCAATATATCTGTCAATCATTTAGTACCTTAAAAAATACAGAGCATCCAAGAATGCGCAGTTTCATGGCTGGAATCCAGTTGATGAGTCACAAGCTGAGTACACCAACTGAATCAAGTTCTGAATAGAGAAGCAACGCATAAGTAAATCCAATTGATGCATTCATGTTGAAACTAACAATTAGATTTATGCCCATGTGAAATGGTTAGGCCTGTGGGACTCCATTTATGAAACCAAAAAGAGAGTCAATTATAAAATGGAAAAAAGTAGAAGGCAATTTATTCAAGTGTATAATGCCCACAAGATTCAAGAAAGAATAACCTTATACATACAAAATGAAATTGTACCCACAGTATGCTCTTCCTTGGCTTTTCCTTTGTGTCAGAGGTGACCGTATCCCAGTGATTTCTCCTTCCCACCCAGGTTCCCATTGCATCCATTATAGCCGCTCTCCTTAGCAGACACAGAGTCTTTAACTCTGAAGAGGCAGGCACAACTTCATCCTATCAGGACGAGAAGTAGAAGAAAACTCTCCTTCTATACCAATTGCCACTGCCCTTGTCCTAGGGCTCTGGCTCTATATCCCAGGATCTGATCCCAGGTTTTTTCCTTTAAACTGGATTATATAAGTCTGCACTTCCAGATAATCTAGGATAAACAGATCCTGGGATATAGGGCTTGTCTGGAAGGGTCTTTAGAAGGAAAGAATAGGAGGAATTGGCTACATCATTTCTAAACCCAGAAGTAAATGAAAGCTCCTCCCTCCCTACCGTCACTATCCTGGTCTTGGAGTGAGAGGATGAGAGAGAGGCACAGCTCCATCAAGCCTAGGCACAGAAGCAGATTGAAGGTCCACCTTCCATCCCAACTGCCATTATCTTGCCTTGGAGAAAGGAAAAAGGGGCTGGGCTGTGGTGCAGGCTGGTTAGCAGCCAGCTGCAATAAATCACTATGACCAAGAGGTCATGAGTTCGAGGCCAGCCCATGTCCGAGTGAGCACCCGACCATTAAAATAAAAAAATAGCCCTGCTCGTTGTTGACCTAAGCAACCCGAAAGATAATTGCATCTATCAAGTAGGAAATTTTGTCGTCGTCTCACTCGTTCAGTCCTTTTCGACTCTTTGTGACCTCATGGACCAGTCCACGCCAGAGCTCCCTGTCGGCCGTCACCATCCCCAGTTCCTTCAAGGTCGAGCCAGTCACTTCAAGGATACCGTCCATCCATCTCGCACTTGGTCAGCCTCTCTTCCTTTTTCCTTCCATTTTTCCCAGCATCATGATCTTCTCCAAGCTTTCCTGTCTTCTCATGATGAAATTTAGGTACCACTTATATGTGGGGAGGCTAATTTAACTAATTTACGACACCATAAAAATCATCCAGCAGCATTTGGAATGAGGAAGTATCCAAGGACTCGACGTCACAGTGGAAAATGAAGCAGCTGCTCCCCCTGTGGCTGGAATCGATCATACCATCAAGAAGCTGGAAGCTGGAGAAGGTTAAATTGCCTCTTTGTCTCTGTCTCTATGTTCATATGACACTGAATGTTTGCCATGTATGTGTACATTGTGATCCACCCTAAGTCCCCTTCGGGGTGAGAAGGGTGGAATATAAATACTGTAAATAAATAAATAAATGTATGTTCCCAGAAACAGATGAAATCTCCACCCCTGATCCCACTACCCTGGCCTTGGAGAGAGAAGGAAGTGACAGGCACCGCTCCATCATGTCTTGATCCAGAAGCAGATGAAAGAACCTCCATTCATCCCTACTGCCACTGTCCTGGTGTCAAACTGTTCTGATAGCATCATAGAATTACAGAGGAAGAAGTTAAACCAAAGATTATCCAGTCCAGTGTTTCTCAAACTGTGCTCCAGCATGTGTTTTGAACTTCAGCTCCCAGAAATCCCAGCCAGCTTACCACCTGTTAGGAATTATGAGCCAAAATCCAAAACATCTGGAGGAGCACAGTTTGAGAAAATTTGATTTAGTCTAATCCAATTTTGCCATCCAGAAAGACACATTCAAAACATTCAGAACAGATGGCCATGCAGTTTAAAAAAAACTCCAGAAAAGGAAACTCTGCCACACTCTGAGGCAGCATATTTCACTGTCAACCAGGTCTTACCACCTTGAAGTTCTTACCAATGTTTAGATGGGATCTCTTTTCCTGTAATTATTTTCCTTGCAAAGTACAATGTACACTAATGGAGCATAATCATAAACATCATCATCATCCCTTTTTGCCTCAGAAGCTTTTAGCACAGAAACACTCTTGGTGTCTCTGACCTGCTTATTTCCCACTATTGTTTCTTCAGCCTCTTTGATGGTGTATCATTTTCTACTGTATACTGACCTGACCTATTTTCTACCTTGTTTCCACCTGGCAGTTACAAACATTTGCACTCTCAAATCTATGGATGATTCATCCTCAACTAGATACCTTCCAGCTACTGTCAAGTTTTTTTTTCCTCTGAGGGTCATTTTAAAAGCTGTGGTGTCATCTTTTTTGAATGTTAAAACTAGCAGTCTGGTTCCATTTGGTTTTAAGTGCATGCTCTCCCTTTTGTACAGCCCCAGGTTGAGCATCCTTTATCCAAAATGCTTTGGACTAGAATTATTTGGGATTTCAGAATTTGGAATAACTATATTTGTATGCATATAAGTATAGTAATTAGATATCTTGGAGATAGGACATTAATATACACCAAGCATGGGTAAACTTCAGCCCTTCCAGGTGTTTTGGACTCCAGCCTCCACAATTCCTTAAAATGACCCCCAAAGGGAAAAAAAAACTTGACAACAACTGGAAGGTATCCATTTGAAGGTGAATCATCCATAGACTTGAGAGTGCAAATGTTTGTGGGAAAAAGGTAGAAAATAGGTCAGAGTCGAAGTTTTCCCATGCATGATATACACCTTAGGCCCATAACCTAATGTTATACAATGTTTTCAGTGGTATGTGCATGAAACAACACTTACTGTATATACTCAAGTATAAGCCTAGTTTTTCAGCCCTTTTTTTAAGACTTCAAAAGCCCCCCTCGGCTTATACTCGGGTGAGGGTCCTGGTTGGCTTATATTTGGGTCAGCTTATACTCAAGAATATATGGTACATTTATTATTTTTCTCTATTATTATTGGTATTACTACATTTATTATTTTTCTCTATTATTGTTGCTATTATTACATTTATTTTACTCTATTATTATTATTACATTTGTTCTTTCGCTCTGATCTTATTATTATTGCATTTATTATTTTACTCTATTTATTATTACATGTATTATTTTCCTGTATTTATTATTATTACATGTATTATTTTACTCTATTATTATTAAAAGGATACATAAGCACATTTACATTGAAGAAGATGGGAATAATGATTGGATCAGAGTTGGACAGTCTTATCTTAAATTTGAGCTTTATGTAAATATTCAAAAACATTTAACCTACTGATGCCTCAATTAATGTAATTTTATTGGTATCTATTTTTATTTCTGAAATTTACCACCCTCGGCTTATATTGAAGTCAATGTTTTCCCAGTTTTTTGTGGTAAAATTAGGTGTCTCGGCTTATATTCGGGTCAGCTTATACTCAAGTATATACGGTATATGTTGAACAAGAATCTCTCAGTCACCAATGTAAACAATTTTGGAATTACAGTTAAGGGAGGCTCCAACTGAATTTCAGCAGTAAAAATCTTTCTGAGTTGGCCACACTAGAAACTTGATAGAGAGTAGGAACGTGTATGGGAGTAGCAAAAGTATATATATCACCGCAGTATGAGTGATTTAGAGATGGATTTGGGCTTCCTATCTATCCCTTCACTCTCCCAAGCTTGATTGATGAGGTCATAAGAAAGGACCTTTTCCTCGGTTATGGATCTTCCTCTTAAGGAAGGTTTGGGAACCCCAGATAAGGGGAGAGATATTCCAGTTTAAATAAGCCTTCAGCCTTAACTGACCCAGTTAGATATGCAATCAGATGTACAATTTTAATGTGTGTTATGAGAGCTAATGTTACATAATGGTTCAAGTGTTTGACTAGACGAGAGTTTCTCAAACTGTGCTCCTACAGATGTTTTGAACTTCAGCTCCCATAATTCTTAACAGCTGGGATTTCTGGGAGTTGAAATCCAAAACACCTGGAGGTGCAGAGTTTGAGAAACACTGGACTAAACAACTGGGAAAACAAGCCTGGAACCTCTGTTTGGCCATGGGACTCAATGGGCAGCCTTAGGCAAGTCACACTCTCTCATTTTCAGAGGAAAGCAAACCACCATCTGAAAAATCGTGCTTAGAATTTTCGTTTTCCATGTCCATGATAAGTGATCTTTGAGATGGAACCCATCTCAAAGATCATGTTTAGATACCTATTTTATACATATGTGATGGCATCATGGCAGTGGACAAAACAACAAAAGTAAACACCCCACAACCTTGAAAATTGACAGCACAACCCCTCATCCATGCCTCTAGGTTGATACAACAAAAAAAAAGAAAAATAAAGTCCTAATTAGAGGGAGAGGAATAATTGTTTTTATCCAATTGCTGCTAAGCTCCGCTCACTTGGTCTCCTAGCAACCCACTCAGCCCAGGGGACCCTTTACCTTAACTACCACCAATTCCTCAATACTTTATTTCCCATACCACCATACTTCGCCACAGCAACGCATGGCCGGGCACAGCTAGTATTTCTAGATATAGCTTGAAGATAATTTTATACACAATATTTTTTAATAATTTTGGGCATGAAACAAAGTTTATGTACACTGGACCATCAGAAAGCAAAAGTGTCATTATCTCAGCCACCCATAAAGACAGTTGGAGTATTTTGAATTTCATAATTCTGGAGAAGGGATGCTCAACCTTTACTGACTTCCCACCCAAGATTTTAGCCAGGCTATCTATTCTGGACAATGTGTGATATCAACAACCATCTCACAAAGCAGGTGTATCACTAAGCATCCAGCACACTTATCCCAAAGCCACTAATGGAGGAAGGACCTTCTGTTTCCTTGTGGCAGGGTTCACTACTTGAAAACGGTTGGCTGGATGTCTGTCTGGTTTTTTTTCGTATTCGTTACATTTCCATTGCACAATGGCACTCAAAGTATACCATCTGGAAGATACTTTAAAAAACTAATTAATTATTATTGTCCTTCCAAGCCAATTGTATCCACTGTATTCTATGGGACAACATTCCCCATTGTACAATGAGACTACACAGGCATATTGACAAATTGACAGCTGGACAACATCAGTGTTAACTAGAATTACAAAATCCAAAATATTCCAAAATCTGAAGTGGTCCACATGGGTGACTTTCTGATGGTTCAACGTATACAAATTTTGTTTCATGCACAAAGGTATTTGAAATAGTGTAAAAATTATATTTGAGCTATGTGTATAAGATGTATTTGAAACTTAAATGAATGTCATGTTCAGAATTTGCTCTTATCTCCAAGACATCGCACTATGTATGTATAAGTAAATGCAGGTATTCCGAAATATGGGGAGTGGGAAGGGATCTAAAATCCAAATATTTCAGATAAGGAATACTCAATTTGTATTTAGCAGACTTGCCGTGTAATTATATAGGGCAGATTCACATTACACAAGAAAGGTACAGTATCTCAGCCACCATGTCAAGCAAACTCAAAAAGGTCAGCTTCTTCTACAGAATTACTGTAGGTGACAATACCAGGTCCCAAAAAGCAATTTAGTCATAGAAACTTGCTGTCTCCTCCCTGGATAAAAGACTCAAGGTGTTCTTGACACAGGACAATGAAATTCAAGAGGAATCTAAAGTAGAAAGTATTAAAGTAATTGGCAGATTCAATTGCCCTCATACAGACTGGAAAATTCATGGTCCAGCAGCCATCAAGATGAGTGAAGACATTGAGAGAGCCAACTGAATAATGCCCTGGAACAAGGTCATAAAATGACCTGAGGAGGGATTAACTTGGACTTAATCATAAATACTTTTTTAAAACACACAAACACAAACAAACCAAAAGTGTATTGCATGGCATATTTAAAAACTAGCCAATTTAGTTTAGCAAGGACTACAGCCCACTTCTTCAGATGCACAAAAGTTGCAGTAGACAAAAGCTTATGCTGAAATAAATGAATTCATCTGCAAAGTGCCACAAGATGTCTTATTTTTATGCTGAAACAAGCTACATGGCTAACTCTCTGAAAATTAATCCTAAATGGCATCCGGGACCTAGTGTGAGTTAGAAGTATTGTTGAACTGCTTGGAAATAGGGACTACGGTGCTATGCCATTTAATTTATACGCAAATGAAAAATGCCCAAATGTCCAATAGAGTTATATTTGTTGTTTTGTTTTGTTGGGTTTTTTAAAGGAAACTCCTCTAAAAATGAAGGCTTTAAAATGGCAAATGTTGTTCAATTTAACCAATTGTAAAGTGAGGAACAGGACATAGGGAGTAATATCACATATTTGAAAACAGGATCTGAATTGGGTTGCTATGAGTTTTCCAGGCTGTATGGCCATGTTTCAGAAGCATTCTCTCCTGTTTTGCCCACATCTATGGCAGGCATCCTCAGAAGTTGTGAAACCTCACAACCTCTGAGGATGCCTGCCACAGATGTGGGTGAAACGTTAGGAGAGAATGCTTCTGGATCATGGCCATACAGCACGGAAAACTCACAGCAACCCAGTGATTCCAGCCATGAAAGCTTTTGACAACACATTGAACACATCTACAGGGAGAAACTGTTCCAAGACACACTGAGATTGGAAAAACTAAGGACCAGGAAAGCACGTCTGCTGTGTTCCCTGACTTTCCTTCTATGCTGCAGAGATACAGATACCATCCTACAATTTCTCGCAACCAAAGG
This sequence comes from Anolis carolinensis, assembly GCF_035594765.1. Taxonomy (NCBI): domain Eukaryota; kingdom Metazoa; phylum Chordata; class Lepidosauria; order Squamata; family Anolidae; genus Anolis; species Anolis carolinensis. The sequence goes on from NC_085843.1 coordinate 14,073,490, forward strand.
GACTTTCAAAACACCACAGGCTCACTGTATTTACAACCGCCTGGAATGCAATCTCTTACGAGAGAGAATTCACACCATCCACAAAGAACTCACAAACACAGACAAGGAACTGTTGCACCTCCGTATCAACACCAACCAAAAGATGAATTCCCTGGACTGGGATAAAATAGACAACCTCACTTACAGAAAAATGGAGAAAGACATGGCTCTCCACACCAAAAGACAAAAACAAAAATACTGTACTACAAATCTCATAAGCAACAACTGAAACCAAAACTAGATACATTGTAAACCATCATCAACCTGACAGAGAGACAACTCTCTAAAGACCAAGTATCCATACTAGCAAAAGGAGATAATTTTGCTATTACCACCACCAGGATCCCAGTAGAGAACATCACTGCCAATGTTGAATCGGCGATTTACCACCTCTCCGAGGAAGAAGTGGAGGAAGTAAGACGGGGAAAAGCAAGGATCCTGAGAAAGGCGAAACTTTTCCCTGACAACATAATAAAGTAAGAAAGACAAGCCATCAAAGACCTCAACTCAGATCCAGATATCATCATTCTCCCAGCAGACAAGGGAATGCCACAGTAATCATGGAAACAGAACAATACAAATAAAAGATCAGAAAACTCCTGGATCCCACAATACACAAAAAACTAAAATCAGCAGGAAAACAAACACTCTGATCAAAAACTCCTCAATTAACCTTAACATATGCCAACAACTCTGCAAATCGGAAACCCTCCCACCTAGACTTTATGGACTCCCAAAAATCCATAAGGACTCCACTCCGCTCAAAACCATCATGAGTGCCATTGGATCCCCCACATATGATTTGGCAAAAAAAAAAATTGGTTGTACAGCTCCAAACCCATATTGGACTCACTACGCATGAGCTCACAACTTCTGAGGATGCCTGCCATAGTTGTGGGCAAAACATCAGGAGAGAATGTTTCTGGAACATGACCATACAACCCAAAAAACTCACAGCAACCCAGTGATTCTGGCCATGAAAGCCTTCAACAACACAAGGATCTGAATTGATCGGGCTGTGGCGCAGGCTGGAGAGCAGCTGCAATGAATCACTGCAGTGAATCACTCTGACCAGGAGGTCATGAGTTCGAGGCCCGCTTGGAACCTATGTTTGTCTTGTCTTTGTTCTATGTTAAAAAGGCATTGAATGTTTGCCTATATGTGTAATGTGATCCGCCCTGAGTCCCCTTCGGGGTGAGAAGGGCGGAATATAAATGTTGTAAATAAATAATAAATAAATAGTGACTGAGATGATAATGGGATTGTGGTGAACTGCAGTTGTTGCTGTGCGTCTTCAAGTCCTTTCTCACTTACTGTTTTCCCAAGATGCTCCTATCATGGAATGTTTTTGGTAAGATTTTGTCAAGGATTTGGCATTGCCTTCCAACATCATGGTGTGTAGATCTATTAAAATATTAGCCCAGAATACTGTTACAGGGGGGGGGGGGGGGCAGGGAGTGCGTGGAATCCAAACATCATTAGGAAATAAATAGAGAAGACCATAAAAAACAATAGTAATAGAAAAAGCCAGTGTTGTGATGCTATATTACTAAATCAATAGTGCTGCACCAGTAAGAATAATTGTAGGAATACATACCCAGCCAGTTTTAATTACAAATTTTAAACTTTGTGCCTTATGTTTAATCTCTGTTATGTGTATTTTAAGATGTATATTGTAGAAATATGTTTTAATATGTGTATTTTGGAGAATGTTTTAGGTGACTGTGTGTTTTGAGCGATGCTGTAATCCTCCTCGAGCCACGAGGAGAGGCGGGTAAGAAATAATATTATGATTATTTGATACACAACACGATTAGTACAGAGCAAATAAGATCATTCTGCTGGCTATTGTATTGGATCACACATCAGACACTTCCCAAGTGTCTAGGACTATGTGATGTATCGGCAAATAATGCGTGCAGATCCAAGTAGGGTGGTCTTTTGCAGCTGACAGATGGTAATTTTGTTAGTGCCAATTGTTTTCAAATGCTGGCCACGGTCTTTAGGCACTGCACCCAGTGTGCCGATCACCACTGGGACCACCCTTACTGGCTTGTTGCTTGTTGTTGTTGTTGTTGTTGTTGTTGTTACATGTATATCTCCCTTTACATATTCCATTTTAAATCCCAAGGAAACATTCTACAGAACACTGAGATTTGAGGTTTGGTGACTCTCAGGCTGGATCTACACTGCCATATGATCCTGTTTCTGAATTCAGATTATCTGCTTTCAACTCAATTATGTGAGTCTACATTGCCATATAATCCAGTTAAGGCAGATAATCTGGATACAGAAACCGGATAATATGAAATGTAGACAGGGTACAGGAGAATTCTAAATGCCTAATGCTGAACTCCAAATCCTAGAATCCCATCAGATGTTGTAACGACAGTTAAAGTGGAATCATAGCAGACCTCATTGCATTGAGAGATGCAAAGTGGAACATGTGTTGCCAAGGAGTGTCAGAAAACAGCCAAAATGGCAAACGTTTTCAATGACAACCTAAGAGAGACTACAACAGTTGGTTTTGCCTGAGTCGACTGGGAAGAGCAAGATTCTGCTCCATCCTCTCTTCTCCTCCCTGTTGAGTTAATGGACTACAAACTCCTTTTTTCACTTTGAATTCGGTTTGCAGTATTCGAAGCTGAAGACCAAAGAGAAAGCAGAAGGAAAAGAGAGAAACCAGGACGGTTTAAGAGCATTTGAGAAAAGTGGGATGACAGAGGATTAGTTGTGACTACTTCTGCAAAACATAGATAGCTGTGTAGGTTGAAGGGACCGCTGGTCATCAGAACCTCAAATGCAAAGCTAGGAAAAGTGTAGAAAGTTACAAGCAAAAGGGTCATGGAGATGACCATCTCCTAAGAAGAAAATACACCATTCTAGTTTTCAAAAAGTCTGTGCTTTCAAGTCACCTGTCAACCTATGGTGACCCCAGAAATTACATAGGGTTTTTTTTTTTTTACAGAAGGAATATTCAGAGGTGGTTTTATTTATGATTTATTTACTGTATTTATACCCCACCCTCTCTCACCCTGAAGGGACTCAGAGCAATTTGCCAGTTTCTTCTTCTGAAATACAGGCCACAGCACCTGCATTTATTGCTACTCTCGCATACAAATATTAACCAAATGCTTGCCTGGTTTAGCTTCCAAGATCACATGGGATCCTGTTCCTTCAGGGTATTTAGACCACTAAAAGGGATAAATTATGTATGGTGTAGAGAAAGCATTACTGCCACCTTCATAGGAACCATGGATTTTAGATTGACTCCTCCCATCATGTCTTTGTTTCAGCAGGTGATTTTTGTTTCATTTTTGTCAGGCCAGAGACATTGCATCTGACATGGACAAACTTCGGCTCGCCAGGTGTTTTGCACTTCAACTCCAACAATTCCTAACAGCCTACTGGTTGTGAGGAATTGTGGGAATTCAAGTCCAAAGCACCTGGAGTGCTGAAGTTTACCCATGCCTGCATTACAGGGAGACCCCCTTATCCACAGAAGATACATATCCAGCTGGACCGTGGTCATATAAAGCTACAGATGTAACTAAAAGTCATGAAATCTTCCAAGGGAAGTGTACCATAGAATCATCTGGTGGACCTAAAAAGATCCTAGAGGCCATTATTCCAACAAGTTAGGTAGGTGAAAATGTGGATATGGCTGTGCAATTATTGTCAGAGTAATTTGCAATGCAGCAGTAGTTGAATGGAGTCAGAGGAACGCAGCACGAAGAGACATCAGAGACGACGGTAAAACTATATACAAGTTTTACTGAAAGCAGTAATAATGACAAACAGACTTGCAGACAATGGACGAACACAGGACTTGACTCTAGGCAGACAGAACAGAACTGAACTGATGTAATCAATAATGCACAAACACTTGTGTCTGGACACTCCCCAGTTCCAGCCACACATCAAGGTCATCACAGCTTCTCAGTAATTAACTCTTTACAGACTATAGTACTCTCTGGATGATGCAATCAGTATGCAATACAAACCAAGACACAAATTGCATTTAAACACTATCAATACAAAAATCCCACATTAACAATTATGAGGGTCCAAGGCTTTGATAATCTGGATTATATGACAATGTAGATCCAGATTTAGGGTGTATCTCCATTGTAGAATTAATAGTTTGACTGCCATGGCTCAGCGCTATGGAATCCTGAAATTTAGTGAGGCATCAGCACTTTTTGGAAGAGCAGGCTAAAGACCTTGTAAAACTACAACTCACTTGATAGCATTTGCATTTGCATTTGCAGTTCAAATGCCGTCAAACTGCAGTGCAGATGCACCCTTACTATACTAATGCTTTAATGCTGTATCACTGATTCTCCATTGTTGGTTTAGCCTAGTGTTCGAATTGACATTGTGATTGTTTTAATCCATCTCAATTGTTCATTTGTTTTCAGCCTCATTGCTTTAAAGTGAATTTCTCACTGCCCAGACAATGTCGAGGCGTATACATGCACACATTGTTAAATAAATAACATCTGAAAGGGAAGCTGTGAAGAGAGAATTTTCAAGCTGTTCATAGCATCCAGGCCTCGTGCAGCCTGGAGGGCCAGACAAATTCACGGATGCTAAACTCTGTCCACGGTTGTTAGGTAACTAAATGGAATTTCAATGTATGAGAACAAGATGTCTCTGAATGCCGCATAGGAGCTGGAGCTTGGAAAGTTACATTTTCTGGAGTAAGAATCCCAGAAACCTAATGGCTATGGTGGCTGGAGTAGTGTGGCAGTTGTAGTCCAAAAACAATTTTTCTCCAAGTGCTGCTAAGCACATACAATAGTAGGAAACCGACAATCTTCCTTATGATTCTCCTAGGAACACATTGGATGCTTTGTGTGTGTGTGTGTGTCAGAAGCCACATGAGAAACTGCAAGTCACTTCTGGTGTGAGATAATTGGCCATCTGCAAGGACGTTGCTCCTGTGAGAGGCTTCTCTCATGTCCCCGCATGGGGAGCTGGAGTTGACAGGCAGGAGTTCACTCCCTCCCCGGATTCAAACCACCAACCTTTCAGTCAGCAGTCCTACTGGCACAAGGGTTTAGCCCATTGCACCACCGGGAGCTCCACATCGGATGCTATCAGGAATATAATTCTAACTAAATGAAACTTTGTAGAGTCTACATACCATACGGGCACCAGATCCTCTCTGATCTTGAAAGGTAAGCAGGGCTAACCCTGGTTGGTACCTGGATGGGAGACTTCCAATGTATACCAGGTGCATAGGAAAGATGAGCTCTGAGATGTAGCCCCAAAATTCCAATTATGAATTAAGCATAATGACAGGAGAATTTTGTAAATTGTTGGAAACCAAGTATTTTTGTGCTCAAGTTAGAAACCGATCTTCATAAGGGACTTGAGTAGTTCCATAGTCACATAGTACTAAATTCTGAAGTGCAAGCTTTTATCATTTACATTCACAAAGCCAAACTGGGAGAGTTAGCAGCATTAGCTCCTCAGAAGATCCTGAATGGCCTGAGCTACTCCATTGCACCCCCCAACAAAATAAAAATCCTGTCATACCCTGCTCAGACAATGAAGGGAAAGAGCAGATGGACATGCCAACAATGGATATGAAAACAAGCAACTCCAAACAGCCAACAGATGACTCAAACATTCACAGCAACCTTTGTGTGTTCCAGTGAGTGAACCCAAAGGGAGCACTTCCCAATACATTTCAGAAAGTTTGGACATACCAAAAGCATTGCAGAGACATAGGAAAAGGAAGGAGTTCAGGAAATCTCTCTGGTTTTCTGAAAAATGCTTAATAATTAAGCAGCAGCCAAGGTCTTCACTGGGAGCTATAAATCCAGTAGCGAAGGCTCTCCCTTTGCTGCAAACATTGTCTCCTTCTGGTCTGACCTCAAATGCCAATTTGAGCTTTTTGAATCAGACTTTGGACCTGATTTGATGACTTTTCTGGCTTAAATACAAAGGACTTTTGGATGTGGCTTTTCTGATCTTGGACTGTTAAACTATTTGTTTGAATATGCTAATGGAATTGATGGGTGTTCAGGACAAATGCTCATAAACACTATCCTTTCGTCGATTCCTGCAAACTGAGTTCAAAGTGCAAAAGCGGTTGAACTTTGGTATGACTTAGTTAACTCAATGGAGAGGGCAGGAGAAAGCATAATCTTGCCCCTTTCTGTGCATTGAGACAAAACCAAAATGCTGCAACTTCTCCTGAAGTAAGTTTTAACACGTGATGTGTACATCCTTGTTTTCATTTGTGAAATATTGGATGGTAGGACTCTGCTGCGAGAATCAGTGTCATCTAGTAGTTTGGACTGTGACTGGATACCATGGTTCAAATCCTTGCTTTGCCATAAAATCCACTGAGTGACCCTGGGCAAGTCATACTCTCTCAACCACAGGGAAAGGGAATGGAAAACCCTTTCTGAATGAATCTTGCGAAATAAATCTGTGATGTATTTTTTTTTTAGGGTTGCTATAAATTGGAAACTATTTGAAGTAACAACAACAGCTGTACCATCTAGTGTGCTTGCTTTCCTCTGCCTAAAGGTAAGGTCAACCTTTTCCTCCTCTCCTGCTGCATCAAAATAAAATTGACAGGAAGAGCTCCATAATCCATACAGAGCTCAAGGCATGGCAGAGCAAGTTGTCCATAAACTTTGTAAAAGTGAAGCCTAACCTAAACTCATACTGAAGGCCATATTCTCCTATGTTTCTCCTCTCCTTTTCTAGCCATCTTCCTATTTTGATTCTTCTCCCACATTCTCCCTTTAAGCAAATATCAAAAGAAAATGGCTAGCATGGTTCACCTTGCTTCCTAGTGTAAGCCTTATTCCACCTGCCATCCTTCTTAAAGCCCATAGCACTTCTAACATTTCCAGAAGTCCCTGAGGCAGACTAGCATTTGATACAAAATTCACTCAGAAGAAACACACTCAGCTCCGCTTGCTGCTTTTGCTGCAGAAGTCGCCAGCCCTAAAGAAGCAAACCACTGTAATGTGGACCTGTCTCCTCTGCAGTGAAAGTGGCTGCAGATAAATAGGCAAGTCAAAATCCAGTTGTACAAATATTTTCTTCTCCAAACATATTTCCACATTACTATCCTGGCCATAGTAGTGAATTGTAGGCTGTTTAGACCCAATGCTATTGTATGCTCAGAAGCTAGGATTGGTAGCAAGTGACCATTTATGTACCATCACTCACCAGTTGATGAAGAACATTAAGGAAGGGATTCCCTACACTTGGCCCTTTCTCTGACTAGCTACAACTTTGATGACTAGGAACTTGACATCAACAAAGGCTTGAGCAGTGCAGGGGTGAGCCCAACAATAACAGTATGAGAAGTGTACCTGATGCTTGTACATAATCCAAAATGACAAGATTCTGCTCCAAGGTACTTGCAATATAAAACCCAAAACCTGCAGGAGTAACATCTTGTAAAAGCTTCCATATCAAATCTGTTTACTGGTCCAAGAAATCTGGCAGATTATTCCCATGTTGACCCTTTGGATGCTTACACTGATCCAGGTGAGATTTTTGTTTCAGTTCAACTTTTCTATTATAATTTATCATAATTTAACACACTGATGGCACAGTGTGTTAAAGCGCCGAGCTGCTGAACTTGCGGACCAAAAGGTCCCAGATTCAAATCCCGGGAGCGGAATGAGCGCCCGCTGTTAGCCCCAGCTCCTGCCAACCTAGCAGTTCGAAAACATGCAAATGTGAGTAGATCAATAGGTACCACTCCAGCGGGTAGGATATGATTACAATAGGCCATGTGAAACTTTTTTATACAGCCACCCTGCCTTAACAGAAGTTTCTTCTTTAATGTACATGATTTATAAAGCCCTCCAAAGTCTCCTTCCCTCTGCCATTCTGTTTCCAAGAACAGCTACCCAAAGGCTTCTAAGAACCAGAGGGTGAAAACCCCTTATCTGCAATTTCAAAATCCAAAATTATCCACATGGGCAGCAGAGGTAGGAATACCATTGATTACTGGTGGTTATGAATTATAAATAACTTTTATATATATATATATATATATATATATATATATATATATATATATATTTCAATATTAATGTCAAAAATACGTAGTATAATTTTACATAGGATTTGTGCTATATTAGAACAGTAAAGACAAATATCATTTAAGTAAAATGAACATTAAATTGGGGCCCCTGGTGGTGGCGCAGATTGAGCACCCGCTGTTAGCCCCAGCTCCTGCCAACCTAGCAGTTCGAAAACATGCAAATGTGAGTAGATCAATAGGTACCGCTCTGGTGGGAAGGTAACGGCGCTCCATGCAGTCATGCCGGCCACATGACCTTGGAGGTGTCTATGGACAACGCCGGCTCTTCGGCTTAGAAATGGAGATGAGCACCAACCCCCAGAGTCGGTCACGACTGGACTTAATGTCAGAGGAAAACCTTACCTTAACCTTAAACATTAAATATTAAATAACCAAAAAAATAAAATCAGGTGTAAACACTAAGCTAATCTGGGAATCTGCTATTGCAACACATCCAATGAAGTGGCTTAAAACCAGTATAAAAAAAGATTAGGACTAAGTACGTTCCAGTCTACTTGGAAGGCACTTGGGGCAGCTAACAAAATACCATGAAGTGCCGTATATAGACAATACATAAATCTAAAATGATAAAACCATAAAATTACAATTGCGCACATACATAATTACAATGTAAAACATTAAAATTAATAAAATGCAGTCCTAGCTGTGGATAAAAACAAGTTGTTTCCAATTGACACAGCCCAGTGCCAACATGATGCCAACAGTAAGTCCTCGAACTAATCCTAAAAATCTATGTAAGATCAAAGGCTTGCTTAGAAAGCCATGTTTTTAAACTGGCAGGCTTGAAGCGAGGGGGATAGCCTGATATCTCTTGGGAGAGCATTTCGTGACCGGGGCGCCACCACCGAGAAGGCCCTCTCTCTTGTCCCCTCCAATCATATTTGATATGGTGGTGGGACCGAGAGATGGGCCTCCCCAGCAGATCTCAATGCCCACACCGGTTCATAGAAGGAGATGTGGTCTCAAAGATAGGTTGGACCCAAAGTGTATTGGTCTTTATAGGTAATCACCTGCACTTTAAATTGGACCTGGAAACTTATCGGAAGCCAGTGGAGCTGCTTTAGGAGTGGCGTGGTATGCTCCCTAAAGCTAGCCCTGGTTAGTAATCAGGTTGCCAACCTTTACACTAACTGCAGTTTCTGAGTCGTCAGTAGTCCATTCTGGATGTAACTATAGCATGGGCCACCATGGCCAAGTCAGGCTTTTTGCAGTACGGTTGCAGCTGGAGCACAAGTTTTAATTGTGCAAAGGCCCTCTTGGCCACCACAAACACCTGAGCTTCAAGCATCAGCAATGAATCCAAAAGGACCCCCAGACTAAGGACCTGTGTCCTCAAGGGGAGTGTGACCCCATCGAGCACAGGTTGTCACCCTGTACCCCAATCAGCCTTGCAATTGACCAGGAGGACTTGTGTCTTGGCTGAATTAAGTCTCAGCTTGTTGGCCTTCATCCAGTCCATCACAGCTGCTAGGCACTAGTTTAGGATCTGGGGAGCTGCATGGTTCAATGTACACAAACTTTGTTTTACGCACAAAATTACTAATAACACTGTATAAAGGTACCTTCGGACTATGTTTAAAAGATGTATATGAAACATAAATGAATGTCATCTTTAAATATCCGCAAGATTTATCATTAGGTGGCGAAGTGTGTTAAAGCACTGAGCTGCTGAATTTGCAGACTGAAAGGTCCCAGGTTCAAATCCCAGGAGCGGAGTGAGTGCCCGCTGTTAGCTCCAGCTTCTGCCAACCTAGCAGTTCTAAAACATGCCAGTGTGAGTAGATCAATAGATACCGCTCCGGCAGAAAAGTAACGGCGCTCCATGCAGTCATGCTGGCCACATGACCTTGGAGGTGTCTACGGACAACGCCAGCTCTTCGGCTTAGAAATGGAGATGAGCACCAACCCCCAGAGTCAGACAGGACTGGACTTAATGTCAGGGGAAACCTTTACCTTTACCTATGTATATACAAATTCAGGTACAGTAGAGTCTCACTTATCCAACATAAACAGGCCGGCAGAACATTGGATAAGCAAAAATGTTGGATAATAAGGAGGGATTAAGAAAAAGCCTATTAAACATCAAATTATGTTATGATTTTACAAATTAAGCACCAAAACATCATGCTTTACAACAAATGGATAGAAAAAGCAGTTCAGTACACGATAACATTATGTAATAATTACTGTATTTGTGAATTTAGCACCAATATTTCACAATTTATTGAAAACTTGACTACAAAAACATTGACTACTAAAAGGCAAGCTGCGTTGGATAATACAGAACCTTGGATAAGTGCAGCTTGGATAAGCGAGACTCTACTGTATTCCAAAATCAAAAACACTTCTGGTCCAAAGCATTTTGGATAAGAATACTTAACTCATACTATCTTTCCCCAACTCTTTTGAATCCCAACTGTATACTGTTTCGACATATGGAAATTCAATTCTGTCATGTTGACGCACACAACAGTCATTGGTCATTCCACCCTCTGTTAATATGTCATTTCTTTTTAGCAACCAATGGACAACAGAGTTTTGGGAAGTGAACTCCACCTGCCAGTTAAACATTACACAAAGACATGTTAGGGCCCAACCAATGTTTGTTAAGCCAACGTTGGTCTGAACTCTAAGCCACCGTTTACTACTTTTCCTTCCTTCCTTATAACTCTTGCTGAGTTCCACCCTCACTACCTCTGGAAAGGTTGAATTCTCCAATCAGAAACACTGCTTTCATCATAACTTTCTATGATTGGCTTTTAAAGAAGAGCAGCCAAGGTGCATCAAAACGTTCAGAGTTTCCAAAGCGGAAAAAAAGCGGCGAGCTGCAGTGAACTCGGTTCTTATTATTCCAACCGGCCGCGATGTGTGCGCAATGAGACCTTTTGCCAAACGTCCTCTGGTACCTGAGTTATTCATAGAGGCAAGCAAAGGCTAAGATTTAAAACACAGAGAGAAAGAAGGAGAGAAGCAGGGGCCTCTTCCTGGTGGAAGGCAATGAATACATTATTTAAGAAGGCGGCTGTTTCGGAACATAGCACAGCAATCATGTTCAGGGGAAACTATAAATGCCCAACCAAGCCATGCGGAGGATGGAGATGCATTGCCGGCTCTTAAGAAGGCACATCTTTCCCTCTCTTTTAATTACCAGACAAGCAAAACAGCCTACCTTAGTGGTGACTATGCACAAGCAATCCATGCTGAGAAGCTTCCCGGGTGGAAATCCTCAAGCAAATCCGCAAGGGGGGAAATGAGAGGCAAGGATTTCTCCAGAGCGCGCACAGAACCTGGAGACTTGGAGCTGCGGAGCGAGAGGCAGAGCTTGCTGCTGCCGCGGCTATTGCTACGGCCGTTTCCTCCCCACCTTCCTCCTCCTCATCGCTGAAAGGCAGCCTCACGGATGCTCCCAGGGATGGAGAAGCATCTTGCGCAAAACTTCCGAGGGGTTTCTTGGGCTGGGATGCGGCATCGTGGCGCCCAAGCTCCGCTCACTCAGCCCGGCGCGAAGGAGGCGAAGAGGCGAGGATTGCGCACGAAGCGCTCCGAGGCTCTCCTCCTCTCCTCTCCTTTCCTCTCCTCTCCTCTCCTCTCCCCCGCCCCGGGAACCCCCAAAAGGGAGCCTCGGCCAAGACTCCCTTCCCCTCCCTCTGGATGATTCCCCTTATCTGCACTTTTCCCAAAGAGAGGAAGAACAAACAAACTCCCTCCCTTGGCTTTGGCGAATTTGGACTCAGTCCAAAGTACACTCCGTCCTCCATCTCCAGGGATTTTGTGTCCACAGGTTCAACCATCCATGGCTTTGGACCAGGTATGGGCAAACTTGGGCCCTCCAGGTGTTTTGGACTCCAACTCCCACATTCCTAACAGCCTCAGGCTCCTTCCCTTTCCCCCTCAGCCGATTAAGTGTTCAGGTTCAACCATCCATGGTTTTGGACCACACATGGGCAAACTTGAGCCCTCTAGGTGTTTTGGACTCTAACTCCCACCATTCCTAACAGCCTGAGGCCCCTTAAGCAGCTGAGGGGGGAAAGGAAGGGGCCTGAGGCTGTTAAGAATGGTGGGAGTTGGAGTCCAAAACACCTGGAGAGCTCAAGTTTGCCCATGCCTGTAATATTGACATATTATCTGGAATGGGATGAACACAGGTGTGCAGCCTTACCCCCCAGAGCTGCTAATTTTCCACTCTTCTCTCTCTCTAATACCCCCGACAGATGGCAATCCAGCCTCTGTTTAAAAGCCCCCAAAGGAGGAGCCTCCACCACACTCCAGGGCAGAGAGTTCCACTGCCGAACAGCTCTCACAGTGAGGAAGTTCTTCCTGATGTTCAGGTGGAATCTCCTTTCTTGTAGTTTGAAGCCATTGTTCCGCATCCTAGTCTCCAGGGCAGCAGAAAACAAGCTTGCTCCCTCCTCCCTATGACTTCCCCTCACATATTTGTACATGGCTTTCCAAAGGAAAGAAACTAAGGGTTGCTGTGAGTTTTCCCGGCTGTATGGGCATGTTCCAGAAGCATTCTTTCCTAACTTTTCGCCTGCATCTGTGGCAGGCATCCTCAGAGGTTATGAGGTCTGTTGGTAACTAGGCAAGTGGGGTTTATATATCTGTGGAATGCTCAGGGTGGAAAAAAGAACTCTTGTCTTTCTTTCTGACAGGAAGCAGACAGGCTTTGAAGCTGCAAGGCCATTCAATGCTAATCAGGGTGGCCAATTGTAACATTCACACCTGCTTCAAACAGGCAAGAGTTCTTTCTCTCCACAGATATATATACCCCAATTGCCTGGTTTCCAATAGATCTCACAACCTCTAAGGATGTCTGCCATAGATGTGGGCAAAACGTCAAAAGAGAATGTTTCCAGAACATGGTCATACAGTCTGGAAAACTCACAGGAACCCAGTGATTCTGGCCATGAAAGCCTTCAACAATACATCCCTCCCTTTGCTTTGACAAATTTGGATTCAGTCCAAAGTACACTCAGTCTTCCATACCCAGGGGTTCTGTGTCCACTGGTTCAACCATCCATGGCTTTGGACCACACATGGGCAAACTTTAGTCCACAGGTGTTTTGGACTTCAACTCCCACAATGGTAGGGTGTTAGGGATTGTGGGAGTTGAAGTCCAAAACACCTGGACGGAGGACCGAAGTTGGCCCATGCTTGCTGTGGACATATCATCTGGAATGGAATGAACACAGGTGTGCAGCCAGACCCCGCAGAGCTGCTAATTTTCCACTCTTCTCTCTCTCTCCAATATCTCCCTTATCTGCACTTTTCCAAAGGAAATAAACTCCCTTTTCTTTAGTACATTTGGATTCAATCCAAAGCACAGTCATTCCCCCATCTGCAGGGATTCTGAGTCCACAGGTTCAACCAACCACAGCTTGAACTTATTATATGGAAAGAAATCCTAGTTTTTTGTCATTTTACCATAAAGGTAAAGGCTTTCCTCCAACATTAAGTCTAGTCATGTCTGACTCTGGGGGTTGGTGCTCATCTCCATTTCTTACCCAAAGAGTTGGCATTGTCTGTAGACACTTCCAAGGTCATGTGGCCAGCATGACTGCATGAAGTGCCATTACCTTCCCGCTGGAGCGGTACCTATTGATCTACTCACATTTTCATGTTTTTGAACTGATAGGTTGTCAGAAGCTGGGGCCAACAGCAGAAGCTCACCCTGCTCCCTGGATTTGAACTGCTGATCTTTTGGTCAACAAGTTCAGCAGCTCAGGAGTTTAACCTAAAGCTCCACCAGATGTTAATAGACATGCACAAGAATGGAAGAAACACAGGTGCGCAGCCAGACCCTAGAGCTGCTGATTTTCTATTCTTCTCCTTCCCCAATACTGCCTTTATCTGCACTTTTCCAAAAGAGAGAAAAACTCCTTTCCTTTTCTTTGACAAGTTTGTCAAAGCTTCTGGTGTGAGAGAATTGGTCCAAAGTAAAGTCAGCTCCCCATATCGAGGGATTCTGTGTCCACAGATTCAACCAGGGTGGAGTCCCTGTTGGCACAGAGAGTTAAAGCCTTGTGCCAGCAGGACTGATGACTTGAAGGTTGGCTTGCTGGCCTGAAGGTTGCTGGTTTGGGGAGAGCAGGGAATGAGTTCCCTCTGTCAGCTCCAGCTCCTCATGTGGGGACATGAGAGAAACCTCCCACAGGATGGTAAAACATCAAACATCCAGGCATCCCTGGGCAACGTCCTTGCAGGTGGTCAATTCTCTGACACCAGAAGCAGCTTGCAGTTTCTCAAGTCGCTCCTGATATGGAAAAAAAATCAGGCTTGGGCAAACTTCAGCCCTCTGGGTGTTTTGAACTTCAACTCCCACAATTCCTAACAACCTACCAAAACACCTGGAGGGCCAAAGTTTGCCCATGCCTGGGTTAGACTATCCAGGGTTTGAACATATTATGTAGACTGGAGTCAATACAGGTGTACAGCCTGATCCCAGAGCTGCTAATTTTCTATTCTTCTTTGCATCCCATATCTCCCTTATTTGCACATTTCCAAAGAAAATGTATTTATTTATGTATTTATTACAACATTTATATCCCACCCTTCTCACCCGAGAGGGGACTCAGGGCTTACAATAAACACACATATAAAAATTATACAATACACTATACATCAGATTAAAAATTATTAACTTACATCAACATTCATAAAAACATTCTAAAATACAAATGGACATGTTCAAGTTCAAAAGACTGGGTCTATCAATTGAGTTCTGGCGTACATAATAATGGCGCTGCTGATTCTTATTCGAAAGCCTGGCCCCACAACCAAGTTTTAACCTTCCTACGGAAGGATAGGAAGGATAGGATAGAAACAAAGAAAAGAATTCCCTTCCTTTGCTTTGGCAAATCTTGATTAAGTCCAAAGTGCAGCCAGTCCTTCATATTCGGGGATTCTGTGTCCACACCTTCAACCACCCATGGCTTGGAAATATTCAGATTAGAAATCGAGAAAGGAAACCTTGATTTTTGGCATTTTATATATAGAAACGAATTGTCCTCATATACAAAAATAGAAAAAACACAGGTGTTCCACCTGAACCCAGAGCTGCTAATTTTCTCCGTTTTCCCTTCCCCCATACTTTTTTTGTCTGCACTTTTCTGGAAGAAATAATTTTGTTCACTTAGTTGTGATTTTTCCAGGCTGTATGGCCATGTTCCGGAAGCATTCTCTCCTGACATTTTGCCCACATCAGAGGTTGTGAGGTATATTGGAAACTAAGCAAGGGAGGTTTACATATCTGTGGAAGGTCCAGGGTGGAAGCTGGCAGGCAATGAAGCTGGAGGGGCCATTAAATGCTAATCATACAGCCTGGAAAACTCACGGCATTCCAAAAATATTTTTTCATTATTATTATTATTATTATTATTATTATTATTATTATTATTATTATTATTATTATTACCATTATTATGCAACTTGGAACCACTTTAACTTCTATAGCTTAGGGCAATGGGATCATAGGAGCTAGAATCTAGGAAGGCACCAGCACTCTTTGGCAAGAAGACTAAAGATTTTGTAAAACTACAACTCCCAGGCTTCCATTGCATTGAGCCATAGTAAATTTTGTGTATTTTCCATGGAATAATTTGCTTTCCCCAAAAGTATGCAAAATCTCTTGCAGACAGCCCTAGCAGACAGAAAATGTTAAAAATTGTCATCATACAGAAGAACTGAACAAATACAGGTTTGCATCCTTACCCCAGAGTTGCTAAATTTCTACTCTTCCCTTCCAATAATTCCCTTATCTGCACTTTTCCAAAAGAAAGACAAAGCAGCCTTTATTTTCTTTTGAAAATTTGGATTAAGTCCAAAGGACAATCATTCCTCCGTATCTATAGATTTTGTATCCACTGAACCAAACCTCTATCACTTGAAAATATATTGAAAAAGAACATCCAAAAGGGAAATCTTGATTTTTGCTGTTTTGTATAAGAAGCAATATTTTATTATACTGTGTGTATATGGGATTTGAGGCAAAGAGGGTTAAACAGCTGAGTTGCTGAACTTGCTAGCTGAAGGGTTGGTGCGAATTCGGGGAGTGGGGTGAGCTCTCTCTGTTAGCCCCAGCTTCTGACAACCTAGAAGTTTGAAAACATGCAGTAGATCAACCCCAGCAGGAAGGTAGCACCACTCCATGCTCACTTGCCAGCCAAATGACCTTGGAGGTATCTAAGCTCTTCGGCTTAGAAACAGAGATGAGTACCAACCCCAGAGTCAGATACAACTGGAATTGATATCCATGGAGTCAACCATCCACAGCTTGAACATATTCCAAAAAAATAAATTCTAGAAAGCAAACCTTGATTTTGCTAATGTATATAAGGAATACCAATATGTTACATCATTATGTATAATCACACTTGAACATTGATGGATTGTGTATCTATGCTGTAACCCTGTAACCAAACCCTGAGGATATCAAGGACCCACTGTAGTGAGTATTTTGCAAGCTTGTGTATTTTATGCCATAGAAAGTAGATTTTTAATAAAGCCACTCAGGCCATTCTCTCTGTCTTATGTTCTCCATGCTGTCATTTCCTAATAACAAATAAAAAGCTTGATTAACACTTATTTTATCCCCTAGGAGACACACTATTGACTATTCTCTGTGCAAAGAAATATTTTTCCAATTTTCAGACAAATGGCACAAAGCATTTCAACTTTCCCCCCCTTGCAGATAGTTTTTTCTATATATATTTACTGAAAATTAAAATCCTGCTTTCTACCAAGTAGGAGTGCATAGGACTGGAACCTTGCAGGATGGTCTGGTATACATCTCTCTCAAACTAAGATCCAACAACACCTAATAAACCCCTGAAAATGGGTATAGACTCCCAACTCCAAAACATTCAATTCACATCAGACATTTGCAAGAAATATTGTTGGACTTTAGTACATCCCATTCTCTTCCCAACACACATACATGCTTTGTTCAACCAGCACCCTCCACAAAAACCCTCCACACACCTTTTTGTGTAGCTTGCCTTTGAGAGCTTGTACATGATTCATGGTAAGGCAAGTCCTCTTCTCAGTTGTGAAACCGTCTCTTGGTTATGAAGGAGAAGAAGAGGAAGGGAAAGCTACATTAAGTCCTGTCCAAAGAGTGAGGAAAAGCAATGTGCGGTATTCACTTGAGGCCAGGGTTCGTCTAGACATCCATAGAGTACGGTCCAGGTTTTCGGCATCCGTATAGATCTTTCCCCTGAGCATCTCTTATTCCCGTTGAAGTATGTTTCCAATAAACTGTTCTAAGGGAGAAGGAGATGTTTTAAGAGTCCTCTTCTTTTTGTAAATTATTCAGGTTATAACCTCAATGTTATTGTGGTCTCTCAAGAGGCAGACGACTCAGCCAACCACATACCATCACTTTGCAGAGAGTCAGTCTTGGCTACCAAAGATCCAAAGCAATTGTGTAAAGCTCTAAAGCATATCAGATCCTTCCAGACAGCAATAAAAAGGAAGAGGGAGGGATAGAAATCTACCCACAGACTATTAGCAGCTTAGGAGAAGGAATAGTAAAAGAGGAATAGAAAGGAATGAGTAGGACTCCACAAAACTCTGTAGAAGTTTGAAACTTCTAAAGAAACAACTGTTGCTGTTTCCAAAATCCCTTTCCCACAGCTAGCGCTCCGTAAAAGACTGTGAAATACTAGTATGGGAAATAACCAGTTTTCTGAATACATAACTGGGGTTGCCACGTAGGTACCTTTCACATTGCACAATTATGGCATTTTGATGCCATTTTAATTGCTGCTTTTGCCTCTGGTGGCATCCGGGGATTTATATTTTGGCGAGGATGTATTGCCCTCTGGCAGAGAATTCTGAATAACCAGAAAATTAGTTTGCAACCATAGCAGTAGTTTGGAACCATAGCAGTTAAATTAGGGCCAAAGTGCTACAGCTGTGTCGTTGGGGGGGGATTCCCCCCAATCTGGATAAGGAGACCATAGTTTGTGCTGGTTTCAATCTCAAATTAAGAGAAAGATGACATTTAAACAGACAGTATTAGTAAATAATACTAGCACAGCCAAAGAGCCAGCATTATCCATAGACACCTTCAAGAGCCGACATGACTGCATGGAACTCCATTACCTTCCTGCCAGAGCGGTACCTATTGATCTACTCAAATTTGCATGTTTTAGAACTGTTAGGCTGGCAGAAGCTGAGGCTAACAGCAGGAGCTCACCCCGCCCCCCAAATTTAAACTGCCAACCTTTCAACCAATTCAAATTCAGCAGCTCAACAGTTTAAAACCACTGCACCACCCAGGGCTCCAGGGATGGATGGATAGATGATAGATAGATAGGTAGATAGATAGATAGGATAACAATGAGATATACACAGGGAGTTGGTTTCAAGTTTGTGGATGCTCAAGAGGTGAAATTGTCATTAAAATGGAAGACAGTAGGGAAAATTAATATTGCATTGCAGATAACTTGATTAAATAGGGGAAATCATGGTCCTGAGTTTTCAAGACCACAGCAGGTATATTGATGACCAGGGCTCTCAAAAGTCTCCCATCCATAGGATCACCGTAAGTCAAAGCTTGCTTGACTGCATGCAACACGAAGAACCTGGGTTGGGCCTTGGATGAAAAATCTCAATGATGACATGGTCATATTTGCATGGATTCTGTGCTGTGCTCTTCTCGGCAATTGCTCCAGGAACCAGAGCTGTTGAATATAGTTGGCTGTCCTTATCTACGAATTCTGCATCCATAGATTCCACCACCCACAACTTGAAAATATTTAAAACTCAGAAAAGCAAATCTTCATTTTGCCATTTTATGTAAGGAAACTGATGTTACTACATCATTGGAAATAAAGAGACTTAAGGGGGAGGTGTTGGTCATGAAACCAAACCCCTAAGCAAGGACCCACTGTATTTTCAATCTATAGTTGGATGAATCTGGAGATGGAAAACTCAGAAATACAGGACAACTGTTAATATATATTTCAGTCACAAGCCACATGGTTTATCCAGTCTCCAAGTCATAACTCAGGAACTCCACTTAAGTCTCAGCCTAAGATTCCAGTTAATCACTGCCAGTCGACGTAGACAGTACTAGGCTAGATGATCCAATGATCCAGCTTAGTATATGGACCATATTCTTCCTAGGTTCTCCTTTGTCAGAGGCTGAAAAGTATGCCCCTGGACCTATGCACACCCCATTCATCTGATACATTTTTGTACTGGACCTGAAAGCATCCAAGTTAGAACCTAAAATTGGTGCTTCTTGGCAAAGTTCAGTTTCTGCCATATCAGACACAGTCATCTAAACAACTTCCAATTTAATATTTTTATAAAACAAATGGCACCTGGCTTGTCAGCAGTGCATGTAAAAAGGTCTTAACAGATCACAAGGTAAACATGAATTAATAATGTGATACAGCATGAAAAACTTCCAAATTCAATTCCTTAGCCATGGTCTTCAAGTCTATGCTGAACCTTTAGCTCCTTCCCATTACTTACTATTGAAAAAGGAAAGGTCAAGGAGGAATCCTGAGTCACATACTGAAAGTCATAGAATACCCAAGAGTGATGTACATCTGCAAAGATGCATGATCATATATGCTATTATCCAGGTCTTTCATTGAGCCTGGCAGAGTGAATGATGACATTA
Source organism: Anolis carolinensis (assembly GCF_035594765.1). Lineage (NCBI taxonomy): Eukaryota > Metazoa > Chordata > Lepidosauria > Squamata > Anolidae > Anolis > Anolis carolinensis. The sequence continues at coordinate 14,093,253 of NC_085843.1, forward strand.
TCAATTGACACAGAATGTCCATGTGAGGAAGATGTAGGAGGAAAAAAACACAGTTTGTTCTTGAACATACTGATCTTGAGATGGCTATGCAGACTCCAAGAACTGTTTCAAGATAAGGACTAGATGGAAGAGAACAGTGTTAACTAGATTCCTACCAGATGATGTTTGGCAGCATCGGCCAAATGGTCAACGTATGCTACTTGTCCTACACAACTAGATTGGCCCAACTTGACAAGAAAACACTTTGAAATGAAATGAAGCAGACATATGTAAATGCTAGTCATTCCAAAGGAGCTTGTACCGGAAATAGCTAGGGATATGTTCCCATAAGCTAAGATGAATGATTCCCTGAAGGTGAGGACAAAAGACACCTTCAACTAAGTATGGACCACCCTGTTCTCTCCACCATGTCAAAGCCTACCATATTCCCATACTAGCCACATTTGCATGGAAGGTCCATGGGCACAGCTCTCTGTGGTATAAAAGTTTACCAGCAGATACCTTCCAACATTTCTTGGATGAAAACCAAGACTCATGTGGTCAAGTAACATCAAAGTATGGCCAATACAGCAAAATTAATGAGGAACTGTGTATACAAATTAAGAGGAGCTCCAGCACTTTACTTTTCCCTGTGCTGATCAGGAAGGACAAAACTCCATCCAATCCTCTACTCAACTCCTCAGAGTGCAAACTGCTTTAGTAATTTGAGCTCAGTTTGCAGCAACTGAAGTCAGCTGGGGAGAAAGAGGGAAGCCAAAAGCCAGAACATTTTTAAAGCAGCTGGAAAGCTAGGACAATTGATGATTAATCAGGACTGTTACAGCCAAACTGGGATAACTGAAGGACATTGCAAAGCAATGATCCATAGAGTACAGCAAACCATTAAAGCACCAGAAAATGGGGAGGCGATAATTATTTTGAGGTTGAGGATAGCTGGACTATTGATATTTGTGGAGGTGTTGATGGAGAAGAGACACTACACATTGATGAGGTGCAGGTCAATGAAATGGGGAGTTTGAAGATGATTACCTTTCCAGCAACACAGATGTAACAACAATCAATCCTTTTAAGATGGGTCAGAACTCAGCCTTTTTAAAAAACCTACACTTAATGATTTATGCTGAATTCGGAAGTCAGATATTATGTGTCATTAGAGGGTTTAAACATTTCTGAGGTATAGAAAAACCCCCAATAAAGAAAATGCCTGCAGAAAAGAGATCACTCTTGGCCAAGCTTTCAACTTTTCAAGAAGTTGTAAATGACATTCCCAACTCTTCCATTACCAGAAGTAATTCTCACTTTTCTGTGGGGACAGAAAACAGAAAAAACACAGAAAGGACCATTCAGCAACACCCTCTTCTTCCACAATGAATGTCCATTTCTCCAAGTTTGATGGGTAGACAAGAAGTGGCAAAATATTTACATCGCTGTGACTGCATGTCACCCCTTCAATGTCAGGTTTTCCTTCTCCTCCCCCCTTTTTCTCACTGTTTTTTCACACACCCACAGTTTCCACCAAAAGTGGTGAAAATCTTCCCTTTCCACTCTTACTCTTCCCCAGCACTTACTTCCTATTCTTGTTTTATGAGACGTAACTGAATTCCTGCTAGTGCCATAGACACCCATGCAAGTTTCTTACAAAGGCAGTAGTACTTTTTTGGCCATTATGCAAATGGCCAAATATACATGGTTGTTTAAGTGAGGTTCCATATCTGTAGATATTGTAAAGGCAGTTGTGCATTCTCAGAGAAAATATAACTAAGGACTTTATTGCAGGAAATTGGTAGTCTGAAGCATTTGTGCAATCACGGATAGAGGCCACTTACTGGAATGATCACCTACACGATAACATTCTGCAATTGCAACATTGTGCCACTGCATAGTTCTGCTGCTACACTTCCAGTTAGGAATATAACTCTGCCCTACAGCTACTGTTAAGATTATGGATAGATAGATAGATAGATAGATAGATAGATAGATAGATAGATAGATAGATAGACAGACAGACAGACAGACAGATCTATCCAATGGCCATGCTTTTATTCTGTGAAGCTGAGTTGATATATTAATCTCTTGTGATTGTTATATATTTTATATTGTTGTATTTTATATTGTGTATTTTATACCATTGTATTTTATTGTACGTTGTTGGGCTTGGCCCCCATGTGAGCCGCCCTGAATCCTCTCGGGGAGAAGGGGCAGAATACAAAAATAAAGTTATTTTTTATTATAGATAGATCAATATAGATAGATACATTCACATTTGCAGTACCAACAATTAGTACAAAAATGAAATAAACCAATTAATTATTAAGAGGGATTGTAGGAGAGCATGACAATTCCATCCCCTTACATCACTTCTGGTTTGCAATAAAGTACTATATGTCACTGATTTCAACCCATTCCTTGATCTACTGGGTCTGTGGGGATAGCCATGTATCATCCACCACTACAGTAAGTTAAGGACACTGACAGATGCACATTAGTATTTGGGAGAAGGATGGAGTAATGCAACCACCACTATGTGGCTAGCATTTGGTTAGTGACTTACATGTGCAGATGTCCCTTTTAGAGCAAGGTATAGAAGTGCTACTCATTTGCCCTTGTGCTCTGTCCACAAGCCACCCACCATCTAGCAGCTATCAATACCAAGGAACCCTACAGCTGTCACTTCTTTTCAGGCAGGAAAGTGGGAAAGAAGTGATTCATACTTTCAGGATCCAGCTGCTCTGAGATCCCAGCTGAAGGAAAACACAGGTGTGCTCAATTTGAAAGAACACCTCATTTCCTCCTTTCCCAACTGAGCTGAGACCAGGTGATTCTCATAGTCTAAAACACTTCCCCATCCCTCACCAGGAAACAACACCAGCAGGAGCCCTTCCTAGGCCCTGACAACTGAGCAACTGGATAATGAAGAGCTGAGCGTGCATGACCATGGTTTCTGTGTTCAAATTTATGTCTTGCAAGTGCAATATAGGATCTCAACCTTAGTTTATTCTTCCTGTAGTGAAATAGGTGAACTTTTAAAGCCACATTTCTAATTTTCACATTTATTGGTGTAATTTGCCTTTACATGACTTGATTTACTGAATTGTTAGTGTGCTGTTTTTCCAGTTCTATCTATAGAAGTATAGTTTCTGAGCACCACAATTCAGGAGGGATGTTGACAAGCTAGAACCTGTCCAGAGAAGGTAACCAAAATGATCAAAGGTTTGGAAGTCAGGCCCTGTGAGGAATAATAATAATAATAATAATAATAATAATAATAATAATAATAATAATAATAATAGGTTTTGGAGCACAATACTCTTGACCTCACAATTGTGTTAAAAAACAAAGTATGGATTGTCAATGTAGCAATCCCAGGTGACAGCAGGATTGAGGAGAAAGAATTGAAAAAGCTGACACGATATGAGGATTTAAAGATCGAATTGCAAAGACTCTGGCACAAGCTAGTCAAGATGGTCCCAGTGGTGATCGGCACACTGAGTGCAGTGCCTAAAGACCTTGGCCTGCACTAAACACAATCGGCGCTGCCAAAATCCCCACCTGCCAGCTGCAGAAGGCCACCTTACTGGGATCTGCACGCATTATTCGCCAATACATCACATAGCCCTAGACACTTGGGAAGTGTCCGGTGTGTGATCCAGTACAACAGCCAGCAGAGTGTCTGCTGTGGACTCAATTTGTTGTGTTTCAAATAATAATAATAATCATCATCATCATCATCATCTTTATTTGTATCTCGCCCCCTCTCCTAAAGGAATTTGGGGTGGCTTACATCAAAAATACAATATGCATAATAATAATAATAATAATAATAATAATAATAATAATAATAATAATAATTAATAATAGCAACCAAATTACCGTGTTTCCCCGAAAATAAGACCGTGTCTTATATTAATTTTTGCTCCCAAAGATGTGCTAGGTCTTATTTTCAGGGGATGTCTTATTTTTCCATGAAGAAGAATTCACATTTATTGTTGAACAAAAAAAATGAACATTTATTATATACTGTACAGTAGTTGTCATCACAAACCAGCGTAACCAAACTGAATCCTATCAAGAATTTCATGTTACTATCATTATTTCCATGTACAACTGGTATGTACATTTACCAGTTCTGCATGCTCTGGTGTTCTGTTTGACAGGCGCTGGGCATGCTTCCAAACAAAAACTTTGCTAGGTCTTACTTTCGGGGGAGGCCTTATATTTAGCAATTCAGCAAAACTTCTACTAGGTCTTATTTTTCGGGGATGTCTTATTTTCAGGGAAACAGGGTAACACAGATCCTCTTTAAGGAATGGCTTAAAGAGTTGGGCATGTTTAACTTGGAGAAGAAAAGGTTTGGATTGGATATGATAGCCATGTTTGAAAATGTGAAAGGATATAATGAACCCAGATGGACCCAGTTTGATTTCTGTTGCTCCAGAGGCAAGGACACACAGCAATGAATTTAAACTACAGGAAAATATATTCTACTTTAATATTAGGAATAATTTCCTGAAGGCAACAGATGCTCGATAGAGGAATGCATTGCTTCAAAGTGTGGTGGAGTGTCCTTCTTCAGAAGTTTTTAAACAGAGACTGGGTGGCTATCTGTGAGGAGTGCTTAGATTGTGTAGGTCTGCCTGGCGGAATGAGGTTGGACTAGATGGCCTGTGTGATATGATCCAAATATAGGATTCTATGAGCATCCTAGTCATTCATATTTTAAAATATATGCATTGATTTATGAGAATTGCCTTTTTCGTGTCAGGAGTGACTCAAGAAATTGCTAGTCACTTCTGGTGTGAGAAAATTGGTCTTCTTCAAGGACGTTGCCCAGGGGATGTTTTTGATGTTTTACCATCCTTGTGAAGGGCTTTTCTCATGTCCCCACTTCGAGCTGGAGCTGACAGAGGGAGCTCATCCACATTCTCCCTGGGTTGGATTTGAACCGGCAACCTTCAGGTCAGCAGTCCTGTGGGACAAGGCTTTAACCCATTGCACCACCATGAGAATTGCTAATCAAGAGTCATAAAACTGCAAAAGCTTGCGGCACTTCATAATTTTCATGCTACAGGTCTCAGAAGGTGTGTAAACTCTACTTTTTTGAAGACTGTTGCTTTAACTCAACAAAATATTGTTTTATCCATATTTCATTCCTTCATAGTATTTTAAATGCAGTTTCAAAGCTACTTTGTTATAGCTTCTGATCAAATAAAATAAAAGATCAACCTTATTCCTTTTAGAAACTTTGAAACATCATATGTAGCCAATCACATTAAGGATAGATGACTAAATGTGGTGGAAAATGACATTAATTCTCCAGCGCACAGACACTCTTAAGTTTTTCTAGGAGAAAACATGAAGCGTTTTTTGCTGGGAATATATTGCGGTATCTCTATGAATTTACTTTAGATGGCTGTTATTTTCTTTAAACCAGGACAGCTTTGTAATGAAGCAGTAATGAAAACATACTTTAACCTTTGAATAAAAGGGTAAAATGTATTTGAATTTAGTATTTAAATTCAGGATCTGACATTCAAAAACTGCAGAAAGGCCAAAAAATGGAAAATAAATTGTAGTCTTTTCAGCTACAACAGCATCCAACTCACTGGGGAAAAATTCACAGCACGTCGACTAGATCGAAACACAGTTATGGCAATAAAAGAAATAAAGCTATAATAAAGCAAACCTGCCATCTTGCTCAGGCTTTTTTTTTTTCAATTATTAAAGGGTAATAAGAACGAAACCATTTCCTGTCTATTAGCTGAACGCAAATAGTGGTTGGGAATAGTTAGAATGAATAGAGCTATCAGCCTGCTGAAAAAACTGTTAGGCAATTTAATTGTATCTAATCAATTAGCTGATGAATTTGCAGATCAGTTTCAACATAATTGCATCAACATTTCTACGGGAAAAATGTTTTGCTTATAAGTGATGCATGTATATAGCTCAGAAGCCTCAGCAGTTTCCAATAGTAACACTTGCTTTATTATAATATCTATGCCGAGAAGGTTGAGGAAACTCCCACAAATGGACTATTAGCGAGTAAAGCTATTCCAACATAGTAACTATAAGTCTCCTATAGCCAGCACTGGTCAGCAGTTTAGCCATAGTTGTTGTTAGAAGCAGTCGTCAACTTCAATTTATGGTGCCCCTATGAATGACAGACCTCAAAGAATCCCAGTCCTCAGCTGCCCTACTCAAGTCTTGCAAACTCAAAGTATCCATGGCTTCTTTGGTTGAGTCAATCAAAGTTAGTTTTCCCTCTTTTCCTACTGCTTTCTACTATACCATGTATTGCTGTTTTTTCCAATTGCTCACATCATCTCATGGTATGTCCAAAGTATGACACCCTCCATTTAGTCATCTTCACTTCTAGTGAGACAAAACATTTTGGATCTACTGTTTTACAACCGTTGGCAAAGGTAAGTCCATAAGAAGTGAGTTTGAGAAAATTTAGCACCATTCTGAGATTTGGGATGCATCTGCGCTTCCAAATGAATGCAGTTTCACACTACTTTAATTGTCATGGTTCAATGCTATGGATTCATGATGTTGTAGTTTGGTGAGACAACAGAGCTTTTTGGAAGAGAATACTAAAGATGTTGTCAAGCTCCCCGTGATTGTTTTCTGCTGCCCTGAAGACTAGGACATGGAACAATGGTTTCAAAGTACAGGAAAGGAAATATCACCTGAACATTAGGAAGGAATTCCTAACTGTGAGAGTTGTTCAGCAGTGGAACTCTCTGCCCCAGAGTTTAGTGGAGCTCCTACTTTGAAGAATCATAGAATCATAGAATAATAGAGTTGGAAGAGACCTCATGGGCCATCCAGTCCAACCCCCTGCCAAGTAGCAGGAAATCACATTCAAGGCTTTGAAACAGAGGTTGAATGGCCATCTGTCAGGGATGCTTTGAATGCGAGTTTCCTGCTTCTTGGCAGCGGGTTGGACTGGATGTCCCACAAGGTCTCTTCCAACTCTGGTTCCATGATTCCACAGCATTGAACTATGGCAGTTAGTGACCGCAAATGTAGATGCACCTTTTTATTGACCTATCCTATATTTCCTGATTTGTGATTTCTGGTGAACCTATAGAACAAGAATATTAATTCTCAATTTGCCACCTTCTATCAGGGATGATGTGTTCTATACATCCAACAATGTCATGATTGAAGGAAGTTCTTGCCTTTTCACTACACATACTCTCTGCAGAATTTGCCACCAAAGGTACTATTTTCCACCAATAGCACTTTGAGGCAGCAATTTTGACTAGGAAAATAGTTCAGAATAGAGATGGTTAAGGTATGGCTCTTCATGGAATAATAAACATAGACCTGGAAAACTGCAAAGGATCATTAGTGCACCCCTTGCCATCCTGGAAAATGCAAGAAAAGCTCTCCTGAGAGATAGTCATCCAACCTGTTTCAAGACTTTAAAAGGAGAGTCCACTATACTGTATTTGAGACACTGTTGAAATGCTCCTACAGTCAATATGTTCTTCCTAAGTAGGATCTCTTTCCTTGTAATTTGAATCCATTGACTCATTTTCTAGTCTCTAGAGCAGCAGAAGACAAGCTTACTGTATCCTTTATACAGCATTCGTCCAGGTACTTACATACCTTAATACAGTAATCCTATCATCCCTCAACTTCCTCCATTCCAAGTTAACTAAACTCAGCTCTAGTTCCTCATAAGGCTTTCATCATTTTGGGCACCCTTCCTTAGACATGTTCCAGCTTGTCAATGCTTTTCTTGAACTGTGATGCTCAGGACTGGACACAGTATTTCAAATGAGTAGAGTACCATGGTGTTCAGTCTGCAAATGATGATGGGCAGAAGTGCCTATTAGTCTTCAGTATGTTTTATGAAACCAGTGGTGGTTGTTAGCTTACATTTCAGAGACATAATACAATAGGACTTCCACTTTCACAGAAGTTAGGGGTGCAGGGCCTCCATAAAACTGTGGTTCTCAACCTTCCTAATGCCACAACCCCTTAATACAGTTCCTCATGTTGTGGTGACACCCAACCATAAGATTTTCATTGCTACTTCATAACTGTAATTTTGCTACTGTTATGAATCGTAATGCAAATATCTGATATGCAGGGTGAATTTTCGGTCACTAGACCAAATTTGGTACAAATACTCAATATGCCCAAATTTGAACACTGGTAGAGTTTGGGGGAAATAGATCTTGACATTTGGGAGTAATAGTTGCTGGGATTTATAGTTCACCTACAATCAAAGAACTCCTTGAACCCCACCAATGATAAAATTGGGTCAAGCTTCCCACACAGAACCCCCATGACCAACAGAAAATATTGGTCTTTTGTGACCCCTGGGACACCCCCTCATGATCCCCCTGAGGGTCCCGACCCCCAGGTTGAGAAACGCTACCCTAAAAGAACAAAAACTGTGAATTAAAAAGACTTTTTTTCACCTGAAAGAACTCCTCTCTAATGTGACTATGATAAGACTTCAGGCAGAAAGTGACCACAGAATCATATTAGAGGCCCAACAAATGCCTAGGAAAGTCTAGAAATTTCTCAGATCTTTGGCATGACTGCATAATAAACATCCACCAGAGATTGACCCACACAATCGCTCTGGAGGACTGAAAGATTCCTAAAGAGAACATATCCATCAAAATTCATTAATAATGGAAGTGGAGAGCCAAAATAAAGGGCCAACTGTAATCTGAGTCTTAAAGGAGCTATCCAAGGTGCTACAACTACCCAAAGTTTGGACTGTTATGTCATCCAGCATGGATGTGTGGCCAACTGCTACTGCATATTGTTGGAATTCAACCACACACTGTTCAAGTCTGCAGTCCTCAATGAGGAGTAGTTAGCTTAGCCAGGGGAGAAGGGAAATCCCTTCCCTCCTGATTCCTGAATGATAGTTAGAATGTATCTATTTCTTCTCTCATATCTATTTCTGATCTCATTCTGGTTAGTTATGTAGAATGCATTGCAGGTGCATGCCTTTTGCTTTTGACTTTCTACTTTTGCATCTTGGTGTGTGCTGTGTGTATTGAGATCTCTCTCTGCTTGTGTGTCAGGAGAGATGTGTGCTTGCAGATTTCTCCCTCTCTTTTGAACCCTAGAAGAAATGGAGTAGCTCAGACCCAGTTATTTACTACTAAGAAATGTTATTATTTTTGTGAATAAACCTTTTGTAATGTTAAAGATTGAACTCTGGGTTTTTGCCTCCTAACCTCTAAATTCTTTACAGCCGTATGGCACTTCTTGCTCTGCTTGCTGTGAGCTGAATGCTCCACCATAAGTATCCTGATTTTGTTTTGTTTTTTGGATGCTCTGCTGTATTTTTGGGATTTTCCCTAACTCACAAAATTCATAACACATACAACAGCTGTGGCGCAGCTGGCTAGTAACCAGCTGCAATAAATCACTACTGACCGAGAGGTCATGAGTTCGAAGCCCGGGTCGGGTTAAGCCCCCGACCATTAAATAGCCCAGCTTGCTGTTGACCTATGCAGCCCCGAAAGACAGTTGCATCTGTCGATTAGGAAAATTTAGGTACGCTTTATGTGGGAGGCTAATTTAACTAATTTACAACATCATAAACTGCCAGCAAAACACAAGGAAAGGAATGAGGAAGTACAGCCACTAGTGGACGGTGAAGCAACAGCTCCCCCTGTGGCCGGAATCGTGAAGCTGGAAAAAAACGTTTAAATGCCTCTGTGTCTGTCTATATATGTTGTTTGTCTGTTGGCATTGAATGTTTGCCATATATATGTGTTCATTGTAATCCACCCTGAGTCCCCTTCGGGGTGAGAAGGGCGGAATATAAATACTGTAAATAAATAATAAATAAACATAATACGACGTGGGAGGGCTATCCATTCCCAATCCTTGATTCAAAGGAAGGGGGGTCTCACCGTCCTGGTTACTTTTACAAAGAAAAAATCACATTCATCTAACACTCATTCCATTCCACCATTCAATTCCTCCAACGTTGTAAGGCGTCTTATTGAAGCTAGCAGTTTATCACCATAGAATGCATACCAATGAGAAAAATGAACTGCTGTCAGAATTACATGATCCGTGCACGCATTCCTCACTTCCTTGCTCTTCATATATTACAAATCAAATTGCAGTTCAGGGGATTTTCTGCTTCCAAAATAACCCTATTTGATTGGGTGCTTCTTTTATAGATCCCACGTTATCCATCACGGATCCAGCCTTATGTTTTATATAACGATTATGACCTATAATGATACAGCTGTTTGTCTTTCATTACCTACGTGATCTCCGAGTACGAAGGAAACCAGAGGCAACTGAATTATGTATGCAGCACCGGTTTATATAGCAGAAGGGAAAAGATGAAGCTGCAAAGCAATAAAAAGTACACGGTGCTTATAAGGCAGCAGCTCTTCTTTCCAAAGCGGCTCTCGGCTCTGAAGCAATACTACGCTCTCCAGATTTCATTTTAATTTCCATCACTTTCCCAGTAGGAAGAAACTCACAGCATTATTCCAAAAGTGCCACGCGTACGTTTTAAAGAGCTAAGCAACCTTGTAAAGCGAGGAGCTGTTTTTCCTAATAGTGCATCATTAGCACAAAAATGACATCACTTTTTTTAAAAAGTATAATAACATAGAGCTCTCTGTGTAAGTGAGACAAAGAAGAAAACTTAGTTTCTGCCCTTCTTTGGAAAGCTTAGAGCTGAGAAATTAAGTCCTTTCCATCTGCAATACTACAGTTTCTCCCTCCCCTTGAGCAGAGAAGCCACAATGCTGTCTGCATCAAAACACAGAGCTAAAAAATAACTTGAATTTCTTTTTATTTCCTGTTACTTTTTTGCCATAATGGGCCAGAATTACTTTTTTTTTTTGCTTGCATCTGCCATGTCTGTAAATCAATACAGTTGGCTCTCTGCACTTGTGAGTTTGACTTTTGTGGATTTTATTGTTCATGAATTTGATTTAGATGTTCTTTCCAGGAATCTCTAGATTATCTGGTGTGACTCTATTGAGAACTTCCACTGGAACCTGACCATTGCTTTATATTAGAGCAGATATGGGCAAACTTGGGCCCTTCAGTTCCCATAATTCCTAACAGTCGGTAGCTTCAAAGCCTGGCTGCTTCCTGCCTGGGGAAATCCTTTGTTGTGGGGTGTTAGCTGGCCCTCAGAAAGCAGAGGAATTCCAGACAGGAAACAATCAGCGCCAGCTAACACCTCCCAACAAAGGATTCCCCCAGACAGAACGCAGCCAGGTTTTGAAGCTGCAAGGCTATTCAATGCTAATCAAGCCAGCCAATTGCAACATTCACACTTGTCTCCAACAGAGAAGAGTTATTTCTCACACCCTGAACATTATTCCACAGATATGTAAACCCCACTTGCCTAGTTTCCAACAGACCTCACAACCTCTGAGGATGCCTGCCATAGATGTGGGTGAAACATCAGGAGAGAATGCTTCTGGAACATAGCCATACAGTCCGGAAAACACACAGCAACACATTAATTTATCTTTTTGGACCATATTAAGAGAAACAAGCAATGAGTTTAGTGATCAGAGTAATGAATAAAGTAACTAGTTCCTTTTAAAACAGCATTTCGCAAGCTTCTTCAAGCGTTAATCTCAATGGCTTCCAAGAGATGCTATATAGTATTATTTAAAAAACTGTTGATTTGTTTTATCCTGCTAAGAGTATTAAGACATGAAATTGGTTGTTGTTTTTTGTAGTCTGAACATTTTTATTGTAATTTGATCTGTATATTTTGCCTTGGAGTGGTTTTTTTTAAGTAATCCACATACAGTTCAGTTTTGAAAAGAAAGCTGACACTTTTTTCATCATAATGAAGAATAATAAATATGATTCTGGGCTAAACTAGACTTTATCTTGGCAAACATATTATCCCAAATTCATGTATGCCAAAACCAAGACGACAGAGGCAGAAATCCTATGGATTATTTAACTATTGTGCAACTGTCATGTTCAGTTTACAGCTATGTAAGTGTAGTTTCACAAATGTAAGTGCAGTTCTACAAATGACACAGGAAAAGTGATTCCACCTAAACATTAGAAAATCTATCTTAAAAATTGTTCAAAAGTAAAATAAACTCTCTCAGAGCATTGTGGAGTTCCCTTCTCTGGAGATGTTTCAATGGCTGGATGGTCATCTCTCAGGAGTGCTTTGATTTGGTATTTCTCTATGGAAGAATGGAGTTAGACTGAATGGCTCTTGAGGTCTCTTCCAACTTTGATTCAATAACTATGTACCTGAGACTAAAGTACCTTGGGGCCACAGTGGTGCAATGCGTTTAACTCTTGTGCTGCTGAACTGCTGACCTGAAGGTCGGCAGTTTGAATCTGCGAGACGGGGTGAGCTCCCACTGTCAGTCCTATCTCCTACCAAGCTAGCAGTTCAAAAACATGCAAATCTGAGTAGATAAATAGGTACCGCTTTGGCAGGAAAAGGAAAAGAGATACTCTAAACAATCTTGCTGGCTACACAACCAGGAGATGTTTACAGAGAAGCCTTTGCCTTTGTGTATTTGTGTTTCACTGTATTTTCATTTATAACAAGGTGTTGAATGTTTGCCTGCGTTTGGTTATATGTTGTAATCCACTCTGAGTCCCCTTGGGGAGAAGGGTGGAATATAAATAAAGTGTTGTTGTTGTTATTATTATTATTATTGTTGTTGTTATTATTATTATTATTATTATTATTATTATTATTATTTTATTATGACACAGCAAACAAGATAGATATGCTGGATTTCATATCACAAAATCACAAGTCGAACACTTCCCAAACATTTAGGACTGTGTGATGTATTTTCGGATGATGCGCGCAGGTCCCAGCAGGGTGGCCTTTTGCAGCTGCAGATCGTAATTTTGTCAATGTCTATTGTTTTCAAATGCTGGCTGAGATCTTTTGGCACGGCACCCAGTGTGCCCAGCACCACCGGGACCACCTGCACTGGTTTCTGCCAGAGTCTTTGAAGTTCAATCTTGAGGTCCTGATAGCGGCTGAGTTTTTCCTGTTGTTTTTCATCAATGCGACTGTCTCCTGGGATGGCAACATCAATGATCCAAACCTTTTTCTTTTCCACAACTGTGATGTCTGGTGTGTTGTGTTCCAGAACTTTGTCAGTCTGAATTCGTAAGTCCCACAGTATCTTTGCGTGTTCATTTTCCATGACCTTTGTAGGTTTGTGTTCCCACCAGTTCTTTACTGCAGGGAGGTGGTACTTGAGGCATAAGTTCCAATAAAATCATTTGGGCCACATAGTTGTGCCTCTGTTTGTAGTCTGTCTGTGCGATTTTCTTACAGCAGCTGAGAATATGATCAATGGTTTCGTCGGTTTCCTTGCAGAGTCTGCATTTTGGGTCATCAGCTGATTTTTCGATCTTGGCCTTAATTGCATTTGTCCTGATGGCTTGCTCCTGGGCTGCAAGGATCAGGCCTTCTGTATTATTATTATTATTATTATTATTATTATTATTATTATTATTCACTGGACTCAGTGGGATTTGTTTCTAAATAGATATGTGTACAGGATTAAGCTTTATAAACACATAAAATATAGACGTGGGATGTATTTTTTTAAAATCCTTCAGTTAGTTATAGTTGAAGAAACATCCAAACTGACATAGACCTTTTTTGGAAAGTGGCAATCTTAAAGAAAACAAAATTGTTTTCAGACTACACACTATCCATTTGTCCGTTCTTGCAACATATTAGAATAAGTATTTAGCTTGATGTTTTGGCTGTTTTGCCAAGACAGAAAAGGAGAAATGACATAAAAAGAGGGCTAGAAGGCACATAGATACCGAAGCTTGATTTCCTAATTTGAGAAGGCAAGTCAAGCAAAGCAATATTTGAGCAAAATCAATTTTCCTCTGGTGGCAGCAGGATTGCCAGGACATAAGGATGTGTTGGAGCCCCGGTGGCGAAGTGTGTTAAAGCACTGAGCTGCTGAACTTGCAGACCGAAAGGTCCCAGGTTCAAATCCCGGGAGCGGAGTGAGCGCCCTCTGTTAGCTCCAGCTTCTGCCAACTTAGCAGTTCAAAAACATGCCAATGTGAGTAGATCAATAGGTACCGCTCCGGCAGGAAGGTAACGGTGCTCCATGCAGTCATGCCGGCCACATGACCTTGGAGGTGTCTATGGACAACGCCGGCTCTTCGGCTTAGAAATTGAGATGAGCACCAACCCCCAGAGTCAGACATGACTGGACTTAACGTCAGGGGAAAACCTTTATCTTTACCTTAAGGATGTGTGAGGTCAGTTTTGTCTTTTAGTACTTAATTTAAAATGTTTACACATAGGCATCAGTCCTAAAAATGTGCAATTAATCTCTATCTCCCTCTAACATTTTAATGATCAACCAGATGTTGCCATCATTGAAAGGTTGTCCCAAAACAGAGAAAGAGAGGGAAAGAGAGAGAAAGATGTAGAACCATAGACTTATGGAGATGAAAGGGACTGCAGGGGCCATCCAATCTAATCCCCTGCCATGGAGAAACACACAATCAAAGCACTCCCTACAGATGGCCATCCAGCCCCTGCTTTAAAACCTCAAGAAAAGGAGACTCCACTGAATTCACAGGGAGCATATTACACTGTTGAACAGTTCTTACCCTCAGGAAGTCCTTCCTATTCTTTAAGTATAATCTCTTTTCCTGCAATTTGAATCCATTGCTCTATGTCCTAGTCTCCGAAGCAGTAGAAAACAAACTTTCCCCCTCCTCAATGAGATCATAGAATCATAGAGTTGGAAGAGACCTCATGGGCCATCCAGCCCAACCCTGTGCCAAGAAGCAGGAAAATCACACTCAAAGCGCCCCTGACAGATGGCCATTCAGCCACTGCTTAAAAGTCTCCAAAGAAGGACGCTTTTAAGATCTTTTCAAATATTTAAACATGGCAAACATGTCCCCTCTCAACCTTCTCTTCTCCAAGCTTAACAGGTCGAAGGAGAAAGGCAGGGAACTTGAACAGCCAAAATACAGTGAACCATTGGTCCTCCACACCCACAGATTCCGCATCCATAGATTCAGTTATCCATGACATTAAAATATTCCCCTCCAAAAGCAACTTTGATTTTGCCATCTTGTATAAGGGACATCATTAGACTATGCCTTCATATATAATGGGACTTAAGCATCTATGGATTTTGATATCCACTGGGGATCCTGGAACCAAACCCCAGTTACTTTTTAACTCAGGCCCCTTCTACACTGCCATATAATCCAGTATCTGATCCCAGATCATCTGTTTTGAATTGGATTACATGAGTCTGCACTGCCGTATAATCCAGTTCAAACTATATGGGGTCTTCCTCTATGAAACCTTGTAGTTCAGTGGTTCCCAGCCTGTGGTCCGTGGATCACCAGTGGTCCTCAAGAACTAAAATATGGTCCGTGGCATTACCGTTACTACACCATTGCAACAAAAGTGGCTTGTCTTGTGAAAGTTTCTTATAGTAACCAGGCAATGTGGATAGAGGGAGGGGAGAGGCTGTCTACCCATGAAAGGCACAACAACAAGCCTCCTGACTGCTGCTTCTCCTCCTCCTCCTCCTTCCCCCTGAGTGGAGCTGTTCCATGGGGCGCCTTGGTGTCTTCAGTTTTAGGCCTATTCCTGGGGTTATTTGTAGTGCTGATTCAGAAAATTGCATTGGATAGACCACATCAGCTCTAGATGATTAAATATGGTTTTCTGTGGGCGAGCAGATGGTGACTACTGGATGGCATATGTTTTGTATCCGAAACTAGAGCTGATGTGGTCCGTTCAATGCAATTTTTTGAATCAGCACCCCATATAACCAAATAAAATCTAAAGTTGCCCAAAAACTGATTCGTAATCCTTTTGGTACTAATGTTGGAGTGGTCCCCGGTCAAGTGGTCCCTGGTCAAAGTGGTCCCTGGTCAAAAAAAGTTTGGGAACCACTGTTTTAGATCCAGGCATTGCAGCACTTTCCAGATTTAGAACACTACTCTTTTTTTTCCTTTTTTCAGTATATAACATAGTGAAAAAAGGACAGAAAAATAGACACTTCTTAAAACAGAGAAGACCAAGTTCAGGCTGTCCAGAACTAAAGAAGCCACTCGGAGAGCCTATCAGCAAACAATAACAACAAGATTCAATACAACTTTTTTCACCCTGCCTTCTGAAGATATTATAATCCCATAACGATTGCTCTGAAAACTTTTCCTGCATATGTATATCAGTTTCTAGGCAAGAAATAATAACTCACATTTTCCTCTATTATTGTTTAAAAAAAAAGAATGAAATGTATTGTGTGACATTTCAGAAACCAAGCAATCAAATCCCAATCCATATCAGCTTCTGTGTTCTTTTCTTTTATCTTTCCAACTTGAGGCTCTTAGAAAGAGGGGAACCTACATCATTTTAATTTGCTTTGAGAAAGCAAAAGAAGGAAACAATATGGTCAGAGGTCTGAAAAACAAATACTGGAAAACCTGTGGAAATATTGCATGATTTTTGATAATGGAAACCCTGACCCTCTTAACTTCTACCTGGCAAGCTGGGAGGTGATTATTTGTTACAAAAGAGAGCTATAACAAAGAAAATTCATGGTGTTACCCCTATTTCTCCATTCACTTTCACTGCTGCCTGGCGCACAGCTATAGCTATCATTATTTTGTCAATACATAAGTAATCTTACTTCCCTGAGCGCTCAGTCTTCTTGCAGTTACCTGAAAACTAAGTCATAATTTATTGTGGGAAGCAAACAGAGCCCTAAATTTAAAAAAGCTACTGCCAAAAAATATTGCCCAATAAATTAATTTTCACCGAGGGAGGCTAACACACAGCCTGCCAAGAATTCCTGTAACTTTAAGGATTCTATTGCATAAAATAAAATATGTGCAGTTGCTTTTTGGTGTTTTCCAGTCTAACATCCTGCCTTCCTGCTTCTCTTCCTCTTCCTCAGCCTTGAGTGATTTCTCATGTTTCTCTTGGGGAGTAGAAACTTTAATTATTAAACTTTTCCTGTGGTGGAATGTCCTTCTTTGGAAGTGTTTAAAACAGAGATGGACATCTGTAGGGAGTGGTTTGAATGTGTATTCCTGCATGACAGAATGGGGTTGGATTGGATAGCCCTTGTGCTGTAGGATTCTACTTTGAAACAGAGAGAATCCAGATCACTGAGTGCATCTCCACTGAATACAGTTTAGACATCCCTGAGGAATGAATGCAGTTTGACACCACTTTAACTTCCATAGCTCAGTGCTGTGGAATCATGAGAATTGTAATTTTACAAGGTCTTAGCCTTCTGTGTCATGGTGCTGGTACCTCACCCAACTACAATTGCCATGCCTCCAAAACCTTATGTCATGGCAGATAAGCTGATGCCACACTGCATTCATTCTATAGTGTAGATGCACCCACAATCTCAAAATAATATCAGAGATTGCAAATTTACTCTCGAATGCAAAAACTCCATTAGTGCCCAAAGAGCAATGTTATGCCAGCTGGATGGGATAGTCTAAAAATCATCTCTCATCAACTACAGTCTTATCTACATGAAATAGTTTTCATGCATAAGCTAACCAGTGTTGTTGGAAGATATTATCTAGTTGAGAGATGACTGGGAAAGCAATTCATGTTTTAGGGGCACAATCAAATATAGTACAATACTTGTATCTGTAGAATTGGTAGCTGCAGTTTCAGCAAACTAAGTATTTATTTATTTACGAAGGGGACTCAGGGCAGATCACAATGTATGGCAATATATGGCAAACATTCAATGCCATTAGACAAACAACACATAGACAGACACAGAGGCTATTTAACTTCCCAGCTTCTGCCTTTGTGACGGTATGCTTGATTCCGGCCACAGGAGGAGCTGCTGCTTCATCATCCACTGTGATGACGAGTCCTTTTTGATGGAGTATTTCCTCATCCGGTGTTGTAAATCAGTTAAATTAGCCTCCCCGCATAAGCAGTTCCTAAATTTTCCTACTTGACAGATGGAACTGTTTTTCGGGTTGCTTAGGTCAACAACGAGCACTCAAGCAGGGCTATTTTTTATTTTAATTGTCTGACATGGGCTGGCCTCGAACTCATGACCTCTTGGTCATAGTGATTTATTGCAACTGGCTACTAACCAGCCTGCAACACAGCCCGGTATGATGGAGTTTGCCTGTAATTGAGAAAGCAAGAGAGCTGCCTGTGGCCAGCAATGCAGCACTGGTCTGCTGGATGTACTGGGCGCAATGGAGTGGGCCAGATCCAGCTGTCCCCATCTCCAAAACACTGGAATCAGTCTTTTGGAATCCACTTCTTTTGATCAACTCAAAGTGTCTACATTTCGACAAATATATGTTTCCCGAACTGAAGTTTTCTAGTTCTCCCACAACTGGATCGGAAGACTAAAGGGATGGAGATCCCTTGTTTGGGTGAGGCAGGCTCAAGCCGCTGGACCATGCATATCTCAGCAGAGTAAAGGGACAGAGGGGGTTGCTATTAACCATCGTTCATGTATCCATGAGAAGTCCTGGAATGTACCCTCTGCAGATATGGGGCTTTCCTTCCTTTTTAAAAATATACCTTGTAAATGATGGACAAAATCCTACATCATAGCGTAGATTCCATAATACAGCTGTGTTATCAAAATGCTATGAAACCGTGTTGGCAATTTAAGAAGATGTGCATTGGGCATGTCTGATATGTAGCAGGTGGTCCTGTTATGCTCTGGCGCTTCCTTGCAGGTTTTCTGGTGCACATTGAGAAGCACTGCGATCTGCATCGGTATCCATTACACATCAGGCCATTGCACATCAGTCACTCCTCTGGCTACCACTGTATCACTGACACCCATACATTGTAATATCACAGCATCTTACAGACATTGCAAAACTATGTAGTCTTGTGCACATGCCAGCTGACATGTTCACAGCAGAAATTTATCCACTGTGATGTTGTCAGCTAGTATCCCTGTACTAGCTGACAATATCACAATGGTCATCAAACAACTGAATGGAAGGAATATAAATTATGACATATGTAAAAGTTACATGCTTCCCTCAGTCATGCCTCCTTCAAGAGAAAATCCTTCAAAATAAGCCAAACACACACAGAACACAACACATATTTGTGACATGTCCTTTAGCAGTAGAAGTAGCAGCACTGATGACATCAATGAGATCATTTAAAAAGTAATATCCTGATTTTCTAAAATAAAAAAGCTCCAAAGCCTTCCATTTTCACAGGGGATAGAAGCACAGGACTCCTCCTCCCAAAAGCAAAGAAACGAAAAAAATAAGAACACTCTTTCTTAATATGAGAGAACATGTCTCTAGGAATCTTCAGAGTGCATCTGGTCTACTTTCACCTGAAGTTAACTTTTGATTCTAGATTTAGTCTGAGCTTTAAAGATATTGGTCCCAGTTTGGATGTAATGTTCAGTACCCTGCTTTTACTGGTGGCTTTAAATGGTGGAAACTGGTGGTACCATGACATTGGAGTGGTGAATCTGTTCTGGATGTTACTCTGAACTTCAAAGAAATTATTTAAAGAAGCAGAGCCTAATTGGAATGCAATGTTCAGCACCTCAAACAGTTCCAATAAGGTCTAGAGTTGTCCATCTTTGGATATTTTTTCCTCTTCTCACGGCATGGATAATGATGGTAACACTGGGGGAGAAAATGAACATTCCTCCAAAATACACTTTCCAATATTCAAGAGGTTGTTGAAGAGTTATACTTCATAGAAAAACACATTTTTTTCTGCACAAAAACTTATTTTCTCTTTAGAGGAAAGATTCCTAATGCAAGAAATTACATTTATCTACACAGAAAACGGAGATCTTTGTTCAGAAAACTGTTTTCTAACCATATATTCTTCTGTGTAGAATGACGGCTCCTCAGCACTTTGAAGCATTCAAAGACTAGGAGAAATTGTCCAAGATTCTGAGTCATCTATTAATGTTTTCCACCTGGTTTTGTGGTATCCAGGAACACAATTTTAACCCTGTGAACAAAAAATAATAAATATTCTTCCACCTCAACAAAGAAGCTGGCAGCTTCCATTGGGCATGATAAAAAAAGGGAGGATATTTTTTTTATTTCTACCCATTTCCTCTCCATACTGTGCATAATTTTATGTACATCTGTTATTTCTTTTCTTAGTCCTATTTAGTCTCAATTTGATTTAAACCTGTCTAATTGTTAGTAAATACAGTGATGGATTGTATGGACAGGTAGCCCACTGAATGCTTCCCAGCTCATAAATGCAAGCAACTCCTAGTAAAAGCATTTTGCAGTTGCTGAAATTGTGCCTCCTTTCCTCAGTCAACTCTGTGATCAAGCATATAGAGCAGGGTTCCCCAAACTAAGGCCCGGGGGCCGGATGCGGCCCTCCAAGGTCATTTACCTGGCCCCCGCCCTCAGTTTTATAATATAATATTTTTATATCATTTTAAATAATATAATATATTGTATATACATATAATATTATAATAATATAATGTTATACAATATACTAATAATACCATGTAATAATATTAATTATATGATATATATTACATATAATATTACAGTATAGTGGTATAGTTCAATATAATAATATATAATGCTAATATTGTGCTATGCTAATAATATAAAATATTGTATGTGCCTACAGCTGCTCTGAGTCCCCTTCGGGGTAAGAAGGGCGGGATATAAATGTAATAAATAAATGTAGTAAATGAATAAATAAATAATTTTAGACTTAGGCTTGCCCAAAGTCTGAAATGACTTGAAGTTACACAACAACAACAATTCTAATTAACTTGACTATCTCATTGGCCAGAAGCAGGCCCACACTTCCCATTGAAATCCTGATAGGTTTATGTTGGTTACAATTGTTTTCATTTTTAAATATTGTATTGTACTTTCATTGTTGTTGTTGTTTTGCGCTACAAAAACGACATGTGCAGTGTGCATAGGAATTTGTTCGGGTTTTTTTCCAAATGATAATTCGGCCCCTCCACAGTCTGAAGGATTGTGGACCGGCCCTCTGCTTTAAAAGTTTGAGGACCCCTGATATAGAGTATATGGGTGATATTCCTACCTTTGCAGCATTATCTGTGGAATGGTTATCAGAAGATTGGTTCCCCTTATCCTGATCTTCACTTGTTGCCCATCTGTCTGGTTCCTTGGAAGCTGCCGTCTAGAGAGGAGGAAGGAAAATGTTCTGATAAAGTAAATTGTGTTCACCAACTCAATCTTCACAACAACAGAATCATTTTTTCCCCAGGAGAGGTACTCCCTCAGAAGTTGCAGAACTACAATTCTCAGCATTCTTCATCATTGGCCAGGGCTATTGGAAATCCAAGGAATCCACCAGCAACTACATAGATATAAAACTTTGGGGAACTGGTAGGGAGCTGTAAGGATTACAAGTGTAGGAAGCAGGTAGCAGCCCATGTGCTACAGTTTACTTGAAAATTAACTTCCACAAATATAGATTAATAAGATCATCCCAAACATCTACGTTACCCACATCATACATAATTTTATATACCTTTGTGTATAAAATGTCATAACATTTCCTGATAGGATAGTTGCCCCCAACTCTTGTCATTTCTGTAAGTAAGGTAACATTTGCTGCTTCTAGAGATTATAGTTCCCATTTTGTAGTGCCTTCGCATAGTAAACCACTACATCTGTTTTTCATGGTAAATTGAAGATAGGAACTGTGGGCCAGATCCTACATCATGCTTTTATAGAGCATACATCCTAAATTGTACTTTTGTAGTATAAATCTGCATTCATATAGTTATAGAGTGGTTGTGCTCTTCCACTAGCATTGAGGTTGTGTTGACCACTAGCACAGTGGAGCCAATGGTGCATTGGCTAATGTGTATGACTTTTTTTTCTATTGTTTACCTGTTTCTCAATCCCAGTGAGTAAAGTAGTACACTGAAGGCACTTGCAAACACTTACACAATTACCTTTGAGAATGTCTAGCCCAATGGTTTGTAATTATGATACATCACAGCACTTTCATCCCATTCCCTTGTTCCTTAGCTACAATTTGAACTATCCCTTTCCCTTCTTCTTGTTTACAGTTGGCCATGTTTTTACGACAGTTGACACTATAGATCATTGGGTGCTGTTCTGAATCCAAATTGTTGTTTTAATACTACTGGTTTTATTTTGTATTGTACTGTGTGTTTATTTTATGTGTAGTTTTAGGCACTTTGTGCCATAGGTATGCCAGCCCGAGTCCCTTCAGGGAGATGGAGGCAGAGTACAAAAATAAAGTTGTTATTATTATTATTTTATTATGACACAGCAAACAAGATAGATATGCTGGATTTCATATCACAAAATCACAAGTCGAACACTTCCCAAGTGTCTAGGACTGTGTGATGTATTTTTGATACATGATGTGCGCAAATCCCAGTAGGGTGGCCTTTTGCAGTTGGCAGATCATAATTTTGTCAATGTCTATTGTTTCCAAATGCCGACTGAGATCTTTTGGCACGGCACCCAGTGTGCCGATCACCACCGGGACCACCTGCACTGGTTTCTGCCAGAGTCTTTGAAGTTCAATCTTGAGGTCCTGATAGCGGCTGAGTTTTTCCTGTTGTTGTTGTTGTTGTTGTTGTTATTATTATTATTATTATTATTATTATTATTATTATTATTATTATTTCCAAGAGTGTGCAATTATATGGCTGGAATCCTGTTCGTTAATCCAACCAGACTAGACCCTCCAAATCATTTGTTGACTAATAAGTAAACACGGGTGTTCTTCCAATGGATTCAAAGGTTGGAACTAACAACAGGCCATGTGAGATTGTTACTCTTGTAGAATTTTGTTTATGCAACTGTGAATTGTGTACACCCATTGCACAAAAGCCAAAAAAAGTACAACTAATGGAACTTACATAAGTGTATGGCACCGAGATCATAGTATAATTTCTAAGGGAAAGTGACATGGGCAAGAATTGACTTCCTGCTATCTCTGAAACATTCCACTATTCCTGGTGAGTATTGTGGATTTTCCTGTGTTAAATTGCTTTGGGCAAAATGGAAGGATACTCCAGATTTTTCTTGAAATTCCAGAGTATCCTGCAGCTTCAGGTCAGTCTGGACAGCTGGATTGAATCTGATTGGACTGGTCCACTGTCTGTTTGATAGGTTGACTCATTCCTTTTTCCTTGCTAATGGCCATCATAGGCACCTATTCTGTCAACAACAGAGGTGCCCATGCATCCAGGAAGAAGATGGGGAGATTGAACTTCCTTCTTCATCCTGGCCATGAAGATGCCTCTGCTGATGTCAGAATGGGGTGCCCATTAAAGCCAGAAACTTTCATTGAGCTCTGTAGCTGGCTGGGAGCACCAATGACAAGAAGGAGAGTAAACTGATGGTCCAGCAGGACCAATGCAGTCTCAGCCTGGCTGGACCACGTGAACACCAAAAATGGCACCAAAGCAGGCTTGGCCAGGTCCATGTGGACACTTCTGGGCCGGTCACTATGATTTCTGTCCCTGGACCAGCCCTGGATTTACTACCCAGTATATACCAGCCCCTGGAACCCCGGTGGCGAAGTGTGTTAAAGCACTGAGCTGCTGAACTTGCAGACCGAAAGGTCCCAGGTTCAAACCCCGGGAGCGGCGTGAGCGGCCGCTGTTAGCTCCGGCTCCTGCCAACCTAGCAGTTCGAAAACATGCAAATGTGAGTAGATCAATAGGTACCGCTCCAGTGGGATGGTAACAGCGCTCCATGCAGTCATGCCGGCCACATGACCTTGGAGATGTCTACGGACAACGCTGGCTCTTCGGCTTAGAAATTGAGATGAGCACCAATCCCCAGAGTCAGACATGACTGGACCTAATGTCAGGGGAAACCTTTACCTTTATATACCAGCCCCTACTAACTATCTCTAGTTAATTGATCTCTCTTTTGTGTTCCTCTTTGGGTGACCTGTTATTGCTGTTAGCTGTTACAATTGTTAACTCTGCAGGATTTTGGTTTTGGTGAGAGATTGCTTTTCTATTTCACGACGCAAGAAACTTAGGGCATCTTGAGCCAGCCATGCATATCTATTTCATGCCTCCGTAATGTGTGTGATCCATTTCACTAAAATGGGTCTCTCATCTTTCAGCAATAACTACATCTAATAAAACCATTGAATAAAACCTCCAAGTCCATTTGAGCTGCCATTTGCTTCAGCAGCTGTAATGAAAAGGTATAATCCCAAGAAGAAAATGGTCTTTGCTGACAATATTTAGAGCCATATACATCACACAGCTCATAAAAAGTCAGCATGGGATGGCATTCCATTCACTTGGCCCACCAAAAGGCACCTAACCACAGAAATAAGTGTCTGTGTATATTAAATCACATCATGACAACATAGCTTTCAAGAACCATCCAGTGCTCTTTATTAATAGGAGAGAAGCTAAAGGTGTATCCTCAGAGTAATGTTCATGAGTAACAAAATTACAAGTTACCTATAATGAGTTAATTTTTCATAATGAGATTACAGCAGAGTTTCTTAACTAATATAATCAATGGGAATATTATGTGTTTGTGGAAGATATAAGCAATGGCAGCTGGTGGCTTTGTGTCCATGGAGTGATGAGTATTTATCTATTATCTATTATCTATTATCTATCTGGATTCAATATGTTGAATCTAATTTGGAGATGGAATTTAGGACCTTGAATATATTCCAGAGGTTGGGAATAAAACCCAGGCAGGATGTATTGTACCACTGAATGGAAATTATGAGTCACCACTAGATGTAGTACATAACATTTTTCAATTATTTTTCCTGGTTCTTTTTGTCATTATAGTATAGTCTGTGGAATGACCTGCCAAAAGAGATTTGACAGCTAGATCAGCTGTCAGAATTTAAGACAGAATTGTAGACCCATCTTCTGGCAGGCATACCAAGTCAATTTTAAGTTGTGAATTTTAATCTGCATTTTATCAATGGATTTTAACTTGTATTTTAACTCTGTGTATCTTTTTGTATGTCTTTGAATACTGTTTTATCTTTTGTTTTAATGGTGTTATATCCCACCTTGAGCTGCACGGAGATGCAGGTAATAAATTCATTGTGATTATGATTATGATATGATTATGATCTGTGAAGTCAGCTTCAGCTTATAGTGAGTCCTACTAAGAATTTATGGCTTCTTTGATTGAGTCTATCAACTTGCAGTGAGGTTTTTTCTCTTTTCCTACTACCTTTTACGTTATGAAGGAAGTAAGTTGCTACAATTGTAAATTTGGAGCATAAGTAGATAAAAAGCAGTTATAGATCCATAACTCCAGGTTAAAAACCTGTAACTGCAATACAGAACACCAGTCTACTTTTTGGTCTTACAGAATACTTGAAGAAAGCTAATTCCTAAACTTTAGAATTCAAAGACATAGTCATGTTAGTCTGGAATATCAGACAAGGAATCTTGTACAATTTAAGAGATGAAGGGAATGAAGTTGGTAACCTAAGCTTTCTTAGACTAAGTAGACTTAGGGTTCATCTACACTGGGCAGGTCTCTCAAAGGTTGGTTTGGTCCAGAACATCCCTGGATCCAGCAGAATCTTGAGATGTTATCCAGACAAGCTGGGACCACATCAGCCCTACTGAACTGTCACCATCTCCTTCATATCACTACCACCAGTCCTAGTCATTCACAGAGCTCCATCCAAGAGCCTGGGCATCACCTGTCATGTCTGTGATATCAGATCTCCCTTCCTTCTTGTAGGCCATTCTGGCCTTACAGATATGACAGATGACTTCAAGATACTTGAACAGAGCTCTGTGGCTTGCTAAGAGCTGTGACAATGGTGACATGGGCATGAGCCATCCTCTGTCTCTGTGCTGATCAGTTCAGGGAAAGTGTGATGTTAGCAGTATGCATCTGGACAGGAGATTGAGTTGAATTAGTTCTAGCTCTCCAGAATTCTCCAAAGCCCTAGAATATTCTGGATTGTCAAGCAAACTCTGGAGTATCCTACAACTTTGTCTTAAGTGGAGCAAAGTTGGTTTAAAACAAAAAAAAAATCCCAGGAGATTTACTGGAAGTCATTCTATATCATGAAGACCATCAGTGGTGCATTTGCTGTGAATACAGGGTTTTTTGGCCTATATAGACAGCCCTTTGTCTACAAGAGTTTATGCTACCAATGTCCTTATCTTAGACCCCTTCTACACTGCCATATAATCCAAATTATCAAAGCAGATGATCCACATTCTGCTTTGAACTGGATTATATGAGTCTACATTGCCATATGATCCAGTTCAAAGCAGGTAAGTGTAGATGGGGCTTAAGTTACGTAAAGGAGCTACAAGATCTCTTTGAATACTCAATTTCTAGACTACTAACGCATTCAGTTTGGGTTTCCTTTTTGTTTCCCACCTATTCACCCACCTGCATTAAACTGTTTTTCCACAGTTTTATTTTCAAGCTGCAATTAACTCAAGATTTTTACGCTACATCATTTGAAATATCATTTGCATTATCCACCAAAAAATAACTCCCAAACACCATAAACAAATTTGTCACATCTGACAATTTCTTCCTTCATTTTTTTTTAAAGATCAGTCACAGCCGTAGGCAGGCATCAATTAAAATGTGCATACAGTTAATTGAGGGACATGTTTTTACAGATCACTAGCAAACATTTTGATCTTTCACAACATGCAACAAAACAGATCTCTCTGGTACACCAGCACATAGTGGGTGACATTGGGAATCTGTCGATGAATCCATCATCCTGGTAATCAAAGACTCCCAGCAATGTACCGTGCTGGCAGATATTGACTTTTATTAAATTAAGGGCTTTGAAAATAAATGTCATAGTGATCATTAAACTGTTTAAACAGCAACCGAGGAAAGAGCAAAACTCATCACCGCATGCACCCGAGTCACTAATTTCACAGTATATTAATGTAAATTAATTAATTTCACAGTTGTGTAGGGATCATGGAGCCTCCCAAGACGAACAGGAAACAGGAGAAAATGCAGATAATAAGAAAGCAGTGAGTCATGCACCTGTAGAGGCTGAAAATGATCAACTGGGAGAAAAACAGTCTTGTCTCATCTTTCTACAACTTGATGCCCTTTCGATATGTTGGACTGAAATTACCCCCATCATCCCTAGCCAGTGTGGACAAAATGGCGACTGTGGTGGGCAAAATTGATCTTCTTTTATTAAGGATGTGAAGCATAAGGGCCTAAATGCCCTAAAGTCATCAGATCCCATCTATCTGGGAAGTCAAGTCAACCCTGGCTAGCACTTGGATGGAAGACCACCAAGGAATATCCAGGTTAGGATAGATGTGATCTAGATTTCAGAGGGAGAAATTGGCAAAACCACCTCAGAGTATTACTAGCCTAAGAAAACCCTAGGGAATTAATGGGGTTGCCACACATTGACAGGCAACTTGAAGGCATATACACAAAGCATACTTAGAAGTTTCTGAGATACTCTGAGAAGGATATGCCAACATATCAAGGTATTTCACCAAGCAAATGGGAAACAGTGGTGATTTATTACCTGTTGTCAAAGTGATATCTAAGAAGATATAATGCCGCCTTGTGATTTGCCGTTGGCATTGCTGCCTTGCTTTTGCTTTGATCAGTGATTCTCAACTTGTGGTTCCCCAGATGTTTTGGCCTTCAACCAACTAACAGCTGGTAAACTGGATGGGATTTCTGGGAGTTGTATTTATTTATTTATTTATTTATTTATTTATTTATTTATTTATTTATTTACAGTATTTATATTCCGCCCTTCTCACCCCGAAGGGGACTCAGGGCGGATCACATTATATACATATAGGGCAAACATTCAATGTCCATAAACACATCGAACCGAGACAGAGACAACAGACAGACAGACGCAGAGGCAATTTAACCTTCTCCTGAGGGGATGTTCGATTCTGGCCACAGGGGGGAGCAGCTACTTCATCATCCACTCTGATGGCACTTCCTCATTCCAACGTTATAAATTAGTTAAACTTGCCTCCCCACTTTTATAAGTGGTATCTTATTTCCTACTTGATAGATGTAGGCCAAAACACCTGTGGACCCACAGGTTGAGAATCACTGTACGTCAAAATGCTTATGTGTTGTTGCTTTTCTTGCACTGCTAAGGGCTTTAACTTAGTTTATATAGATCCAACAGAATATTTAGATCCACAGGGGAGAGTTCAGTCCTGAAGATCCATCCAACAAGGACATGGGAGACGGCCTTCTTGTGTGGCTGCTCCCAAACTACAGAATCTCCTGTAGCCTTAAGCCACTCTATTTTCATTGGTAAGCAAATATATTTCTATTTAAAACAGTCATCTGATGGTGGAGTGGCTGTGTGAGTTGTTTTATGGTATCTGTATATGCTGCATTTTTACCTGTAATGTTGAGATGTTTAAGTGATTTCACACTCTAATGGCATTCCAACACAGTATATTGTGTAAAAAAACTTCTTGACTGTTGAGGACTTTTTGACTGCAGAATAGACCACCTCGGAAGGCGATCTCCATCTCAGGCTCTCCATCTTGAAAGGGCTTTAAATAGAGACTGGATGGACATCTTTTAGGAGTGTTTTTAGTGTACATTCCTGCATGGCAGAGGGTTGGACTAGATAGATACCGTATATACTCGAGTATAAGCCAACCCGAATATAAGCCGAAGCACCTAATTTTACCACAAAAAAAACTGGGAAAACATTGACTCCAGTATAAGCCGAGATACCAATAAAATTACATTAATTGAAGCATAAGTAGTTTAAATGTTTTTGAATCTTTTCATCAAACTGTAATTTAAGATATGAGTGTCCAACTCTCATTAAATCATTATTTTCATCTTCTTCAATGTAAATGTGCTTATGTATCCTTTTAATAATAATAGCGTGAAATAATAAATGTAATAATAATAATAATAATAATAATAATAATAATAATAATAATAAGCAAGCCATCAGAACAAATGCAATTAAGGCCAAGATCGAAAAATCAGCTGTTGACCCAAAATGCAGACTGTGCAAGGAAACCGACGAAACCATTGATCATATCCTCAGCTGCTGTAAGAAAATTGCACAGACAGACTACAAACAGAGGCACAACTATGTGGCCCAAATGATTCATTGGAACTTATGCCTCAAGTACCACCTCCCAGCAGCAAAGAACTGGTGGGATCACAAACCTGCAAAA
Organism: Anolis carolinensis; assembly: GCF_035594765.1. Lineage (NCBI taxonomy): Eukaryota > Metazoa > Chordata > Lepidosauria > Squamata > Anolidae > Anolis > Anolis carolinensis. The sequence continues at coordinate 14,122,415 of NC_085843.1, forward strand.
GTATTGGAAAATGAGCACGCAAAGATACTGTGGGACTTCCGAATCCAGACTGACAAAGTTCTGGAACACAACACACCAGACATCACAGTTGTGGAAAAGAAAAAGGTTTGGATCATTGATGTCGCCATCCCAGGTGACAGTCGCATTGATGAAAAACAACAGGAAAAACTCAGCCGCTATCAGGACCTCAAGATTGAACTTCAAAGACTCTGGCAGAAACCAGTGCAGGTGGTCCCGGTGGTGATAGGCACATTGGGTGCCGTGCCAAAAGATCTCAGCCGGCATTTGGAAACAATAGACATTGACAAAATCACGATCTGCCAACTGCAAAAGGCCACCCTACTGGGATCTGCACGCATCATCCGAAAATACATCACACAGTTCTAGACACTTGGGAAGTGTTCGACTTGTGATTTTGTGATATGAAATCCAGCATATCTATCTTGTTTGCTGTGTCATAATAATAAAATAATAATAATAATAATAATAATAATAATAATAATAATAATAATAATAATAGAGTAAAATAAATGTAAAGGTAACAACAATAATACAATAAAATAATAAATATAATAATAATTACTAGAGTAAAATAATAAATGTAACACTACCCATAATAATAGAGAAAAATAATAAATATACCATATATACCTGAGTATAAGCCGACCTGAATATAAGCCCACCAGGACCCTCACCCAAGTATAAGCCGAGGAGGTTTTTTTCAGTTCTAAAAAAGGGCTGAAAAACTAGGCTTATACTCGAGTATATACAGTATATTGTGATCCTTCCAATTCTGAGGCTCTATATTTCTGTGATATTGAGAGGACACACAGTCAGAGGAGACTAGCTCAGACAATTGGGATATGCTAAAATGCTGCTCCATTTGTATTCCTCCACTAACACTAAAGCCTCAAGGAAGGTGAAAGGGAGTGGATGAAGGACAAGCCCAGCCACCACTCTGACAATTGTCCTTCCTAGGTTAAGAATACAAATTGGTTCAGCTCAGGCTACATAGATGTATTATGAATCAAGCATCTTTTCTCTGGGAAACTTCTGCTCTGGCTCAGAATGCAACATGAGATTCTGGTCTTTTGGTAAGCATTCAGGGAGATGAGAGGTTCAAAAGGCACATACTCCCAAGTTCTTTAATGGGATGAAGTAGCAAAAGAAGACAACAGATCAGACTGGACACTGTGCTGCCTGAGACAAAAGAACATTATGACGACCTATGTCCCAGCACCAGTATCACTGTTGATCCCAGAAACTGTGGCCTGAAATGGTCAACTCACTCTTTCTAAAGATAAGGTTGGTCAGGACACTGGATCAAATCACCCAGTGAAGTAGCATATTTACCCGAAGTCCCTTAAAAATCAGTACAATATATGCTGTCAGATCTGAAGGGTGAATAACTATACAACACATTTATATATAATTCAGTTTTCTCATGGGCTTCCATCTTGTTTGTAAATGAGCAAAACAGTCGCTCTTTCTTTGAGCTTTTCACTAATTCCTCCATTGCCCAAATCATCCCAGGAGTCCCTCTTCTTCCCCTTTCATACCAAACCTCTCACAAGAATGACCTTATAGCTTCTGGTAGTTATAAATTCCCTCTGCCCATGGTCATAAATCTTTCAGGCCAAGATAAACAATTCCAAGGTATTGTCGAAGGCTTTCATGGCTGGAATCACTGGGTTCCTGTGAGTTTTCTGGGATGTATGGCCATGTTCCACAAGCATTCTCTCCAGCATTCTCACCAATGTGGCCACAGCATATTATTTGAAAACACAGAAATGCTGGACCACGCTAACAACCACCATGTCAGACGACACATGGTGAAATCCACAAGCATGTGGACAATTTCAACAGAAAGGAGGAAGCCATGAACATGAACAAAATCTGGATACCAGTATTAAAAAACTCTAAAATCAGGGCATTACATAGACAACAACACTCGAAAAGCAGGGGAATTCCAGACAAGAACCAATCAGGGCCAGCTAACACCTCCCAATAAAGGATTCCCCTAGACAGCAACCAGCCAGGCCTTGAAATTACAATGCCATTAAATGCTAATCAAGATGGCAAATTGGAATATTCACACGTGCCTCAAACAGACAAGAGTTCTTTCTCCCACCCTGGACATTCCACAGATATATAAACCTCACTTACTTACTTTCCAACAGACCCCTCAAACTCTGAGGATGCCTGCCATAGATGTGGGCGAAACGTCAGGAGAGAATGCTTCTGGAACATGGCCATACAGCCTGGAAAACTCACAACAACCCAATTCCAAGGTAATGAGAAAATGTGGCATTACCCATCAGATCCAGTATGCATGCCAATGCAAGCATAGTTAAATTCATAGCAAGACCCATCATTCAGTGCACAATACAAGCATCTTACAAGGGGGGGGACAGAAAATAAGCATGGCAGGAAGCATAGTTTTCCTTGTGTGGAAAGCTTTATTTATATTACATGCCTAAGGTCAGCGTACTCTCAAATTAATTATTTGTAAGCTGTTCTGGGAGGCTTTTAGCTGATGGGTGAGGTATAAATACTCTAAATACACACCCACCTATCTAAATACACACATAAAGTCAGCCACACTTGTGGGTTTGATTATTTGTGGATTTGATTAATATGTTCTGTGCACTAGAAGTTGAACTCTTCTTTAGGGATTTGTAGGTCCTCCAATGTGTATCTATTATAAATGCCTGGTGGATTCCTAGAGAGATATTCTCTCGGGCTAAATATAGGGTTTTTTATTTAAAAAATAATGTTTTTTCTATTTTCATTGTCATAATGCACTAAATTATATGTGCATGATGAGTTTGTAGTCATGATCCCTACTTAATTCCTAGTTTAGAAGATAAATAAAAACCGGGGAAATCCCCCAATCCTGAGAAAAAAGACAAAATGTAAAGCATGTGTCTATTTGTGTATGTTGGCCATTTTCAATCAAGAGGAGGCCCATTGAAGGCTCAGTAAAACTTCTGCTTTGCAAAAAGGATCTCTGAGAAACTACTAGGAACTTGCATGAAATTTTGTTCATGCAAGAAATTAACTTTCTGTTAAATTACAAGAATATTCTTTACAAAATCACAGCTTTTGCAACAATTGCACAATTGTAATACAAGAAATCCAACAGCATACCCTTCCTCCAAAAATTGGGGCTGCTTCCAGTTTGCCTTTCTGCACTGAACAGATTGTTCAGCCTGTTGCTCTGCAAGATAAATGTCTAATTCGAAAATAGAATTTAAAATAAAGAAAGCAGATTAGACAAGTGAATTGATCCTCCAAGTACCGAGGTCAGTACCAACCCTAGTGAAGAGGATGAGGCTTATGCCAACAGAGATCCTGGAGAATTTATTTGAACGAGAAAAAGAAAATAGGCTTGGAGTAAAACAATATAGAAAATCAAGTCTGAACTAATTCCTAAGTTACTGAAGGGGGTGATCGTCTTTCTTAGAGAGCTTCTCCCAATTTATACCAGTCTGGGTATTGAAACCTTTGGAGAAGATCCTGCATGTGGACCTTTGAATGCCCACACAATGCATTGATCTTAGGACCTTCTCAGTTCTTACCCTGCCATCATTGATCTTCTTAGCTTTGGAAGTACATCAATCATTTTCATTAATGCAGACCGCAGAAAAAATGCTTGTTTGGACTAAAGTCCAAGATACCCCAGCTAGGATGGTGGTTGATCATGTCTAGTCATCACCAGTGCCTTCAATATCTGTGGAGCTGTGGAGCTGATTTGGGTTTTATTACAAATTTTAAGGATCTGTCAAAAATCCTGAACCTTATCCCCTAAAATCAGATTCAACAGGAGGACAGATCTTTTGAGAACCAGAGTAAAACCCAGTTTTACCACCTCATTAATAGGGGAGTTATGGACCAACAATGTCCATGCTGACTACAGGATTGTAGGATTTGCTCACTAGAGCATTGCTACCCAAACTTTGGCCCTCCATATATTTTAGACTTCAGCTCCCAGAATCCTTGGCTATTTTTAACCTGGTTAGGACTTCTGGAAACTGAATCAAAAGCACAGGCTAGGTTGGTGTAAGTTTTCCGGGCTGTATGGTCATGTTCCAGAAGCATTCTCTCTTGACGTTTCGCCCACATCTATGTCAGGCATCCTCAGTGATTGTGAGGTGTGTTGTGAGGCAACCTCTGAGGATGCCTGCCATACATGTGGGCAAAACATCAGGAGAGAATGCTTCTGGAACATGGCCATACAGCTTGGAAATCTCACAGCAACCCAGTGATTCTGGCCATGAAAGCCTTCAGCAACACAAAGCACAGACTGTTCAAATATTAGAGCAAAGCTTTCATCTACCCATTGCTCCGATGATCCCAACACTCACATTTTCAGAAATGTGGAGACAGGGGAAATACAGTACTATGCTCTCCCCAATTGTAATTAACTTATCAGCAGTAATGGAGTCAGAGGAACCATTATGTATTTATTTATTTACCATATTTATTTCCCGTCTTTCTCACCCCATAGGGGACTCAAAGCAGCCTTACAATAGGCAGCAATTTGATGCCATATGAACAATAAACAATTACAATTAAAACCAAACAATTAAAACATTAATTATTAAAAACAACAATCAAAATCAGTAAAATCGTATATTCCTTTCTCATTATGATCCCACTGAAGATCCATCCACCTAATTATGCTATTTGTCCAAGATAAGAAGCTTCACCAATGAAATGTATATAATTTATGCCACAAGCTGGATTTAAGCTTGGCCGAACAAAAAACAGAGAGTTGTGCATTTTAGTTTATCTTTGTATTGGCTTAAACTTACCATCTTTTCTTTATTCTTTTTACCCTTTAAATATAAGCATACTTTCTAGAAAAACATCGAATGAGTGAAAACGATGTGTATGTAAGGGCTCAGCATTCTATCAAGGCTGAGAACAAGGTGAGCAAAAAGAGGAAAGAGCATGACACCCTAATGCCGGCTGTCGCTGTGTAACAACATTTATGGAAGAAAGGCTACAGCAACACATTGAGGAATGTGGTAGGAGGTCCCATAGATCAGTGGAAGAGCACATGCTTTGCACGTAGAACATCCCGGGTTCAGTTCTTAGCATCTCCAAGGTTTATTTTTTAAGGCTCGGGTCACAAATTTCAAAGGAGCCATTGGAGATCAGAATGACTTGTGCTGTGCTAGATGGATAGTTTGAGCACGAATTGCTTTCAGTTCAGTGGCATTGGGTGCCTCCCATGTCAGCAGAGCTGTGAATCCATTTCAGGTTTTAGTTCAGACTTAAAAGGAGCTATCCAAGGTGCTGAATTGTATCCTCAACACAAGGTCATCTCAGATAGCTCATTTAGAGCTACTCAAAAGCCAAAAAGTGATTCACTGGTCCATTAAAATAGGAGTCAGCCGCCGCTGCCAAATGCTGCTAATCCAGATAAAGGCTACCATCTTGTTTGTCAATTGCAAATTCAATTTACAATCTCATAGCTGCTGTGGATTCACATTTGCAGTGATAGCCAAGAAGGTATGAACCTGAAACCTATTTTTCCAGCTTGTCAGGACCCCAATCAAATGGTTTCTGAGGCTCTACAGATCAAAGCATCGGGACATGATATCTGGAGCATCAATACACTTTAGAATACAAATATGGGCAAAGGACTTTCCAAATGATCCTTAAAAGTGAACTTCTTAAACTTTATGAGAAAACATTATGTATTATACTTAAAATTTAGCACTCAGTAAGCAGCGTGTTGCTTTTAAAAAATAAGCATGTTTTGCTAGCTGGCCTGTTAAGATCAGGTAAGCATCATTTTAGAGAGAATTCAGGTTGTGTTAGATTATTAACTAATACATATCAAATTCAAGTCTACAAGGAGAGTTCTGTCTAGTTTTATCAATGCATATCAAGAAAATCTTCAGTAAGTTCTCCTAAAATCATCAAGTCATTTCTTGAGAAAGCTTCCATTGATCTATAAATACTAAATATAGTCAGCCTTTCATATCCATTGATTCGACATCCACAGATTGAACTATCCATATTTTGAAAATATTGAAATACAATTCCAAAAAGCAAACACTGGTTTTGTTATTTTACTATGCCATTGTCTATAATGGGACCTGAGCACCCGCAGATTTTGATATCTATACTGGGGACCTAAAATAAATGGATTTATTTATTGTGTCAGAAGCGAATTGGGAATACAGTTATAATGTGTTTAAAAACACAAACAAAGGTAAAAACTTGGCATTATACTAGATTTCCTTTGTTCAGAAGTTGGCCACTTGGAGTGCCTCTGGTGTCACTGTGAGAAGGTCCTCCATTGTGCATGTGGCACGGCTCAGACTGCATTGTAGTCAGTGGTCTGTGGTCTGCTCTTCACACTCGCATGTCATGGACTCCACTTTGTGGACCCATTTCTTAAGATTGGCTGTGCATCTCATAGTACCAGAGTGCAGTATGTTCAGTGCCTTCCAGGTCACCCATCCTTCTGTGTGCCCAGGAGAGAGTTACTCATCTGGTATCAGCCACAGATTGGGGTTCTGGGTTTTAGCCTGCCACTTTTGGACTTTCACTTGTTGAGGTGTTCCTGCGAATATCTCTGTGGATCTTAGGAAGCTGTTTCTTAAATTAAGGCATTGACATCCTGGATGATATCTGAACAGAGGATGGGCCAGAGATGTCAATGCCTTGGTCCTTGCAGCATGCAAACCCAATGGATATCAGTGGCCTATTATATGTTTAAAATAATAATGACTGGATCATCTACTAAATATTCACTACCACACTTAGAAGCATTGATTTCTTAGCTTTTGCTGTTTGAGCAATGGAAGTTTTAACTGCTAGAATTAGTTTATATCTAGAGATTACAAGAATAAAGTAAAACAGAGCAAACATAATCTGTGACAGGTCAGAGGATTAAACAGCCTAGCCTAAAATAAATGTCTGATGTCTTGGTTTTTAGGCCTGTTCCTGGGATTATTTGGGGTGCTGATTCAGAAAGTTGCATCAGTTCTAGTTATTTAGATATTACTATAGTTTTCTATAGGTGAGCAGATGGCATATATTCTGTATCTGAAAAACTAGAGCCGATGGGAGAAAACTGGTGACATTTTTTTAATCAGCTGGATGAATATACCCAGAAACAGGTCTAACATTTGAAGCACCAAAATGGGTATTGGTCAGGATTATTTTTCAGCCTTTCCCCATTTGAAAGGATGGGACATTCTTTGACTACTAGTCAAGATGGCTATATGTATGCCCATTTCACCATTATCAGAAGCAATATGAAGAACAGTGGGTTGCTGTGAGTTTTCTGGGCTGTATGGCCATGTTCCAGAAGCAGTCTCTCCTGACATTTTACCTACATCTATGGCAGGCATCCTCAGATGTTGTGAGGTCTGTTGGAAAGTAAGCAAGTAGGGTTTTTATATTTGTGAAATGTCCAGGGTGGGAGCACAAAATGGAGGGAATCGTTGCTTTCCTGGCTTGCTAGCAGGCTTTCCATAGACAACTTGTTAACTGTTTTATGTGAACAGATTGCTAGTCAAGGATAGGCTTTTGTCCTGATGAAACAGAGCTCGTCTTATGTTCTATAAAACCTGCCAAAATAGACAGAGCTGGATGCTATCCAAGGTGCTGAACTTCAGTGAGCTTTCCAAGGTGCTGAACTGCAGCTCCAAAATAGGATCCGCAACCTAAATTGCATCTATGACCTCTTCAAAGAATCTGAAACACTCACTAGGGTACATGGGGAGGATGGACTTCATCATTTTACTTATTATTTATTTATTTATTTCCAATATTTCTACCCCACCCTTCTCCCCAGGGGGACTCAGGGCGGCTTACACAACTGGTAGGATCACTACCAGTACATCATAATACCATAAAATAAAAATAAAACAATTAAAATAGTTAAATAACATAGTAAAATACAATATATAAAAGATTTAACACAGTGCAACAACCGCATATATATGCCAATCATCCATCAGACCTTGTGCAAAAGCCTTAATCCAATCCATGTCAATGCTAACAGAGTTCATTCATTAAACGCTTGCGTGCATAGCCAGGTCTTCAACTTCTTTCTAAATCCCAGAAGGGATGGAGCCTGCCAGATGTCACTGGAGAGGGAGTTCCACAGCCGAGGAACCACCACCGAGAAGGCCCTGTCTCTCGTCCCCACCAGCCGCGCTTGTGAGGCAGGTGGGATCGAGAGCAGGGCCTCCCCAGATGATCATGTTTTCGTTGAAGTGGGAATGATTGTATATAGAGTTGTTTAAATGTAATTGAGTCATGTGTGCAATGTGTGCTGGAGATTGCATCATACAATGTGTGCTGCTTACTATGCAAGTGTGTAAAGGGTTAAGCTTGGATTGCATCAGACAGCAGAGGATGAGATAAATAGCCTCTACTTCCTATCTCTGTCCCTTCCCGTATGTGCCTGCGTGAGAGCTGTGTATTGTCTTGTGGAATTCCGTTTGTAAGTAAACATTTTGATAAGATAACTGAAGACTGCAGTGTCGTCATTTATCCAGAGCTTCCTAGTCAGAGACTTCTGCTGCGTGTGCCTAGCAAAGCCACTCTGATAGTTTTTTGGTCCTCTCTTGGCCATTTTAACAGGATATAGTGTGGGAAAGTCCATTCCTATTCATATCTTGTTTCAAAGGAGGTCTTGACTTTGGAGCAGATGGAAGGCCCTCCATCCACCTCAATTGTCACTGCCCTGGCCATAGAGGGAGAGAAGAAAAAGACAAGCAACTGCCACTGCCTGTGGCCACAGAAGGAGAGAAAAACAGCTTGGCTCCATCATGCCTAGGTCCAGAAGCACATAAGAGTCTCCCCATTCATCCTAACTGCCATTGCTTTGCTCTCAGAAGAAGAGAAGATGAGGCAGGCACCGGTCTGCCATCCCTGGCCCAGAAGCAAATGCAATTGCTCTGGTTATGGAGGGAAGAACAGCTCCACCTTCTGCTGGACTTAATTCTCCGCCCCCCTTTCCTTCTGTCATGTCTCAATTAGACTGTAAGCCTCAGGGAGCTGTTTTGTTGTTCTTTTACTTGTCAAGAACCACGTACAATGATGTCGCTAAGTAAATAAATAAATAATAGGGGTACCTGGGGATTTGTATGTGGCCTGTAGGTCACACTTTTCTGATGCTTGACCTATTAAAAAAAGAAATTGACTAATTAACAGAATTTTCTATTCCAGAGGGGGCCATGATGCAGTCTTCTAAGTCTCGCTTTGCCTACAGAAGTTCCTCGGTTCAATCCCATCATCTCCAGTTAGGAGTGGGAAAGATCTTGGCCTCAAACCCAGTCATAATTCACTGCAGACAATTCCAAAATAGATTAACCGTTGACCCGACTTTAATGTAATGCAGCTTCCAGCACAATCTTCAATGATTCCCGGATCCTACATGTAGTTATTTGAGAGAATGAATATATTTCCCGTTTTGATACTGAGACAAAGCTCAGAGACGCTTACAAAGAACTGACAATTAAAACATCATTTATGGAACTAAACAGCATCATCGAAGGACTAGCAAATCCATTAGCTTGTAACTTTTAAATAATTTGTTATATCCCAAATGACCTCTGTTTACAACCCTATTTAGTGAAATGGCTTTGAAATTTGTAACTCTTAAATATTTATGTACCAAATAACTTTGGAGCAGATAATATTAGCAAAACAGAGCATACATTTAGAGATATTTCTTAAGATAAATGTGGATTTAATGAGGTGGTGATGATTACAAATTTTTAGTATGGCCCCTATCAACATCATGTACTTAATATAATTCGTTTTATATGAAGATTGCTCCTGTTTAGATCTTGATATAATGTTATTCAAATAAAAAGGAGAGCATATTGTATAAAATGATTGCAATCAGGCAGGTCTAGCATCTGTACAGAAACACGACTGGGATACATATTTTTCTCCCAGCCAGCTCATGCTATTTATTATTATGCACAAAGAATAAACCAGTGATCTGGAAAGATTAGAATGTAACAGGGATTCTTTGGTAATGGATTACCAAATCAAATGAGTGAACATGACCTGCTTCTGCTTTGGAACAAGTTAAGGAATAAATTTCAGGGGGAAGATGGTTGGGGAAACTATATTGTGTGTTTGTGTGATATCAATAGTTGTTATTATCGTTGTCGTTGCTCATCCCAAGACTGCAGAATGCAGCCATTACAGTTAACGTGGTATCAAAGTGCTATAACTGTGTGATGTGAAAGAGATATTTATTTATTTATTTATTTATTTACAGTGTTTATATTCCGCCCTTCTCACCCCAAAGGGGACTCAGGGCAGATCACATTATATACATATAGGGCAAACATTCAATGCACATAGAATCGAGACAGAGACAGACGCAGAGGCAATTTATCCCTTGGAGTATAAGAATGAATCTATTTATTTGAGTCCAAAACATGTTCCAGTAGCCCCCATGTTTACACATTTCTTTCATCCAGATCCATTGTACCCTTGAGTTGGTTCAGTTTTTAGGGCAGAGACTTAGACCACTGATATTCAGTGTAAATCCAACAGCCCTTATTTGGGTTGTGTGCTTTCATTTATGGGGGTCCTAAGGTGAGCATGCTACAGCGTTTTCTTGGCAAATTTTAGTGGTGGTTGCAGGATGAATCATATTATTTAGATCTATTACAATTTGATTTCAGGCCTCTCTGCAGCACAGACAGGTTTGGTCACTTTGGTGGGTGGCCTACACAGGGAACCGGAAGGAAGGAGTGTGTTCTTGTTGATTCTTCTGGACATCTCAGGCTCCTTTTACATTGCCATATAAAATGCAAATTATCTGCTTTGAACTGGATTATACGGCAGTGTAGGCTTATATAATCCAGTTCAAAGAAGATAATTTGGGTTATCTGCTTTGATAATCTGGATTATATGGCAGTGTAGAAGGGGCTTCAGTGTCTTTTGATACCATTAATTGTGGCATTTGAGGAGCCCCCGGTGGCGCAATGGGTTAAATCCTTGTGCCGGCAGGACTGCTGACTTGAAGGTTGGGCTGCTGACCTAAAGGTTGCCAATTTGAATCCGGGGAGAGCGCAGATGAGCTCCCTCTAACAGCTCTACCTCTCCATGAGGGGACATGAGAGTAGCATCCCACAAGGATGGTAAAAAAATCAAAACATCCTGGTGTCCCCTGGGCAACATCCTTGCAGATGGCCAATTCTCTCACACCAGAAGCGACTTGCAGTTTCTCAAGTCGCTCCTGACACACACACAAAATTCGTGGTATCTGCACCACCTTCCTTGAATGGGATCTGGAGGCACTGCTCTGTTTATTCCTAGAGAGGAAAACCCAGAATGTGGTTCTGGGAAGCTTCTGTTTGCCCTCCTATCCATTGACCTATGGGATTCTTTGGGGCTTTGTTTTGTCCCCCATGCTATTCAACATACATATGAAACCCAATGAGATGTTATCCAGAGTTTTGGGAATGCAGTGCTATCAGTATATGAATTTTCTACCCCTTTCCACCCCAAGCCAGGGAGGCTGTCCTGATTTCTCAACCAATCAGTAATGGATTGGATAATAGCAAATAAATTGAAACTTAATTCAGACAAGACAGAAGTACTCCTGTTAGTTACAAGACAGATCAAAGAATAGACACTCAGCTGTGTTAGATATGGTCTCACTTCCCCTGGAGACACAGGATTGCAGTTTGGGTGTGCTCCTGGCCCCAGCTTTGAACCTGGAAGCCCAGATTTCTTTTGAAGCTAAGAGTACTTTTGCTGTGTATCAACTGCAACCCCCCAGAGGAGGGCAACTAAAATGATCAAAAGTCTGGAGAACAAGCCATATGAGGAGCGGCTTAAAGAACTGGGCATGTTTAGCCTGCAGAAGAGAAGGCTGAGAGGAGACATGATAGCCATGTACAAATACCTGAAGGGAAGTCATAGGGAGGAGGGAGCAAGCTTGTTTTCTGCTGCCCTGCAGACTAGGACACGGAACAATGGCTTCAAACTACAGGAAAGGAGATTCCACCTGAACATCAGGAAGAACTTCCTCACTGTGAGGGCTGTTCGGCAGTGGAACTCTCTGCCCCGGACTGTGGTGGAGGCTCCTTCTTTGGAGGCTTTTAAGCAGAGGCTGGATGGCCATCTGTCTGGGGTGCTTTGAACACAAATTCCTGCTACTTGGCAGGGGGTTGAACTGGATGGCCCATGAGGTCTCTTCCAACTCTACTATTCTATGATTCTATGATTCTTGAGACATTAGATCTTACCTAACACAACATACATGCCATCGTTAGATCTTGTTTGGATTATACACCTTACTTGGAGCTGCCTTTAAAAATGTTTCAAAATTTTAATTGGTCATCGAACTGCACACAACTCTGTTGATGCAATTGCTCCACTGGATGTCAGTGCCTTTCTCCACACAATTCAAAATTGTGGTCCAATAAAGCCCTATATGGTTCAGGTCCATGCTTTTTGGCAGATAATCTCCCTCTGTATGAACCTGCCCATAAAGGATATTAAGAAAAAAGAGGAGGTTCCTTAGAGGCTGAGAAAATGTAACTTGCCTCAGGTCACACACTGATTTTCCATGGCAGAGGGGTGTGTGACCCAGTTCAACATTCAAATCACTATACTACACTATACTACTATAAAACAAGCTAATTTTCACACTATTTGGTCATAAAAAGTCATTATAAAATTATGTTCTTGAGGGCCGGGCTGTGGCGCAGGCTGTTGAACAGCTGCAATAAATCACTCTGACCATGAGGTCATGAGTTCGAGGCCAGCCTGTGGTGGGGTGAGCACCTGTCAATTAAAAATAAAAAAAATAGCCCCTGCTCGTTGCTGACCTAGCAACCCGAAAGATAGTTGCATCTATCAAGTAGGAAATAAGGTACCACTTATAAAAGTGGAGAGGCAAGTTTAACTAATTTATGACTTGGAACGAGGAAGTGCCATCAGAGTGGATGATGAAGCAGCTGCTCCCCCCTGTGGTCAGAATCGAACATCCCCTCAGGAGAAGGTTAAATTGCCTCTGTGTCTGTCTGTCTCGGTCTCTGTTTGATATGTTTATGGGCATTGAATGTTTGCCCTATGTGTGTATAATGTGATCCGCCCTGAGTCCCCTTTGGGATGAGAAGGGCGGAATATAAATGCTGTAAATAAATAAATAAATGTTGACAGCCCAGAAATACCAAGCATGAAAATTTAGATTCAATAAATAATCATAGGTGATAAATCCAACTCTTGGATTCTATTATTCTATGAGCTGCTGCTGCTGATTGTGGTGTTACTTCAGATTGACTCCAACATTTGGTGACCTTATTCTAGAGTTTAAGGCAAGATTTCTTTGGAGGTTTGACATTTCCTTCCCCTTAAGTTGAACATGTGTTAGCTGACCAATGTAACTCAGCATTTTTCCTTGGCTGAGCCCTGGTCCCCGGTAGTCTTAACCAAACACCTTACCCACTTCACCACTTTGATTTCCTCTGCAGTGGGATTTCCACTCTCCTAAATCTGCTTCCCTAAGTGGCCTCAGGTACTCCAGGCAAGCAACTGATGTGAAATAGATGAGGAGTTTGATTACTATTCAAGGCAGAACAATTCTTAAATGGAGGGTTTTATTACTGCTGCCTTTTAAGAAGCAGGCAGTTGAGCTAAGGAGGAAGGAGTAATTGCAATGTTTGTAATAATGGGGTGCGGAGGATGGGTAGGCAGTCCCAAGACAAGAGGCAACCGAAGCATGTATTTAACGCATTTTATAAAGCCTGCTTTGGTGAGTGCTGTGCAAGCTGTATAAAAGGCAGAGGATCACCAGCTGCTGACATTAGGAGGAGGGAGGGAGATGCCTCAGGTGGCCGATCCCTGGAGGAGAATAACAAAAAGGCATTGGAGAGGGGTGGAAGCTAGCATGGTCTCTTGGGTGTGGTGTTTTATTGGCAGGTGCTGAGACATCATTCCTCTAGATCAGTGGTTCTCAACCTTTTTATTCTTCAGTTGCTTTAGAAGCTGAATTCCAAAACACCTGGAGGACCAAAGGTTGGGAATCACTACTCTAGATCAAAGGGTGGTCAAAATGCTGCAACTGAGAGTGGATTGCAACTCTCAGCATACCTCCTCATTGACTCAGGCTGATGGGGGATGTGATCTGACAGCAATCTGAAGGTAGAATTTTGCCCATCATCCCTGATCTAGTAAGTTTCCATCTTATTCAGATGTCAGATTCTCTAGGACAGTGGTTCTCAACCCGTGGGTCCCCAGGTGTTTTGGCCTATAACTCCCAGAATTCCCATCCAGTTTACCAGCTGTTAGGATTTCTGGGAATTTATTTATTTATTTACAGTATTTATATTCCGCCCTTCTCACCCCAAAGGGGACTCAGGGCAGATTACAATGAACACATATATGGCAAACATTCAGTGCCAACAGACAAACAGCATATATAGACAGACACAGAGGCATTTAACATTTTTTTCCAGCTTCACGATTCCGGCCACAGGGGGAGCTGTTGCTTCACTGTCCACTAGTGGCTGTACTTCCTCATTCCTTTCCTCGTGTGTTGCTGGCAGTTTTATGATGTTGTAAATTAGTTAAATTAGCCTCCGCAATAAAGCGTACCTAAATTTCCCTACTTGACAGATTCAACTGTCTTTCGGGGCTGCATAGGTCAACAGCAAGCCGGGCTATTTAATGGTCGGGGGCTTAACCCGACCCGGGCTTCGAACTCATGACCTCTCGGTCAGTAGTGATTTATTGCAGCTGGTTACTAGCCAGCTGCGCCACAGCCCGGCCCAAGTTGAAGACCAAAACATCTGGGGACCCACAGGTTGAGAACCACTGCTCTAGAAAGTTTCTAGGTCCTCCAGGGTGATTCAATGGTAACATCTGGCAGAAACACACTATAGAGCAGTGGTTCCCAACCTTTTGTTCTCCAGTTGCTTTGGACCTCAACTCTCAGAAATCCCAGTCAGTTTACCAGTTGTTAAGAATTGTGGGAGCTGAAGTCCAAAGCACTTGGAAGCCCAAAGGTTGGGAACCACTGCTATAGAGTAATCTGGAAAATATAGAAAAATTCAAGACATGACATATTTTGTTAGAGACCGGTAATTGAAGCTGCATATACCAGCTCTGCGGGTATGGGGTTCCTATTTTATTTACACATTTTTCTCACCTCAACACATCAAGACAGCCCATTCAATAATTGTTAAATGCTGATGAGTTTTTTCATACAAATTTCACACATTTTTGTGGAGAAAATAGTGGACTTTGTTTTTAAGAAGGCACTGTTTTCTGTGCAAAATATAGTGGTTGTCACACTGTTAGGAAGTTGCATGGAATCACAGAGTTAGAAGAGACCACAAGGGATATCCTGCCATGCAGGAACACACATTACTTATGACTATGTAAAGTTGAGTTTCACCATTGTTCAATGTCCATACTTTGTGCATTCATGCATGGTGGAATAGGGTTGGACCAGATGGCCCTTATGGTTGGTTCCAACTCTATGATTCTCTGATTCTAGCAGTGGATGGGAGATATAAGTATGCCATAAGCACCATTTCAGCCAGTAGCATCACTGCTAGGCAACATCTTCCAATGCATCATGAGTCCTGTTGCACATTTTGTCCTGATGCACAACATATCCTGACTTGCAACACATCCCAGTGCACAATGTGTTGGCAAGATAATGAAATTTCTCACCCGGTGCTACACTGTGCCTCATTGCAATTCACTAGCATGGCTGCATACTACGTGAGCAACATAACTTCGTCATCATAGAGTTACACACCATAGCCTCAGAGACAAGGTATCAGCCAATGATTTCAGTACAAAACTGTTATTTATTTCACAGGATCACAGAGTTGGAAGTGGTCTTATGGGTCATTGCACAATTCTTTTGCGCAGATGATTTTTTAAGATTCCAAGATGTGAAAAATCATTGAAAAAATGCTCTGAAACTCTCAGGGGCAGAAAAACACTTTCGAAATGATTTGTTCTTGCATGTAAGAATTAAATAAGTGAGTCTGTAGAGGATAAATGGGAAGGGAACAGGATTAGTGTGTATAGTCTCTAACACCTGAATAGGCCTTCTGCGGAACAGTTAATCATGCAATTGGTTTAATAACTGTTACCATAGTAGATTTTCATTCAATATCATGCAAAAGCTTTCCCTGAAAGAAATATCCAAGCAAGCAGCTACTGACGAATTAATAGTCTATTTGTGTTATAATACAAGCGGATCCAGGCCTGCAATTTCCAACCTCATCTCTGAAGAGTGACAGTAACAAGTTCCTTTCTTTCACCTCAATTTTCTTCTTCAATAACAAAGGGCAAGAACATTACTGACTAAAAATCCGTAGCTTCAGAACTCGGGCTAATGAAGTAGAGGTTCGAAATGGCACCAAGTGTGGAGGCTTTTAATAAAAAGCATAGAAATCAGTACAGAAGCTCCGTAACTCTAAAGAGAAAAGATTGCACTTTGCTCCGAACAAATTGTTTTTCTATTAATTTTTTTTTACTAAGAGGGAGACGTAAAATATTAATTTATAATAATGACTATATTAGAGGAAGCTTGGTTTTCTAATTTCTGTGACCATTTTCATTTCATTTTTGTGTCATACAAAAGGGAAGAAATAAAAGAATGTGTTCTTTCTCCTCCATCGCCATCTTCCAGGATCCACTTTGTGACCCCCATCTCTTAAGGTTGGCTATGCATCTCGTGGTGCCAGAACACAGTCTGTTTGTGATGACTCATGGGCCTTGTAGTCCTGTTCCTAGTACTATTGTGGCAGACGAAGAGGAAAACATGGGATTTTCGCCGGTTCAGCAAGAGCCGGAGCCTCTTCACCTGCAGGATGTTGATGTTTGTCCACAAGAATTCAGCCAAACAGGCCTTGGGCAGAACTCCCCCCCGTTTTCCAGGAGGGAAAATTATTCTAAAGATAGGGGAGCCAGGGAGGCTAATCGCAGAAGCCTGAGAATTGCTGCCAAACAAATGGCTGATTAGGTCTGCTTCCCTTGGGAAATTCTAAGGAGTCATGCATCTGGACAGAGTTGGGTTTCGCTTCTCGTTCTCTAGGGAAAGAGTTCTGTTGGCGGGAAAATGAGACCCAATATAGGTGTTTGGCGCGAGGAATACTTTGCGGAGTCAATTGATCAGCTTGAGGAGAGAGATCGTGTGTGGACTTCGTAATCCCAGTTCCTTGCTTCCCGGATCAAGTTTCAAGCCTTGCCTTGTCTCACGTTTTTACCACGGACTATGTTTCATGCTTCATGTTCGTCTTACCTCCAGTCAAGGATCTAGTCAAGAATCAAGTTTATTCCAGCCTTGTTGTCAAGCTTCATTGGACTTTAAAGACTCTGTTATTTCCCCACACTATTGCTTGGCAAAGTGTGTGTTTCGGTCAAGTGGATTAAAACTTTGAACTTTAATATCTTATATTGGACAATACATTTCTGGACTATATTTGACCTTATCTGAAAGGTCTGCTTCTGAACTATATTCTTCACTTGTTTTTATTGGTTTTATATATTTCTTTAATAAAGATATTAGATAGATTCTGGCCTCTGTGTAAGGTTATTGGTGCTCTGCAGCCTGGGTCCTGACACTGTTCAGCATCTTTCAAGTCACCCAGTCTTCTATGTGCCCAGGAGGGAGACTCCCATTCAGTATCAGCCATGGCTTGAGGTCCTGGGTTTTAGCCTGCTACTTTTGGACTCTTGCTTGCTGAGGTCTTCCTGTGAATATTTCTGTAGATCTTGGAAAACTATTTCTTAATTTAAGGAGTTGGTGTGCTGGCTGATATCCAAACAGGGGATGGGCCAGAGATGTCTCTGCCTTGGTCCTTTCATTATTAGCTGCTACTTCCCAGCAGAGTGTGAAGAAGAGCAAACCACAGACCACCTATTACAATGAAGTCTGAGCCCTGCCACATGCACTGTGGAAGACCTTCTTATAGCAACACCAGAGGCATTCCAAGTGGCCAGCTACTGGTCAAAGGACATTTAGTATAACGCCAAGTTTTTAACTTTGTTTGTTGTATTCTTTCAGGCTGTGTGGCCATGTTCCAGAAGTATTCTCTCCTGACGTTTCACCCACATCTATGGCAGGCATCCTCAGAGGTTGTGGTAGCCAGATTTTGTTCATTTTCATGATTTCCTCCTTTCTGTTGAAGTTGTCCACATGCTTGTGGATTTCAATGGCTTCTCAGTATTAAAAAACTCTAAAATCAAAACAGTAGATGGGAACCAACACTCTGAGGGCAGAGGAGCCCCAAGGACGGCTAATGACTGAACAAAGGATGCCCCCCCAGGCAAGAGACAAAGCTTTCCAATGCTAATTAGGGTAACTGAAACATTAATGCTGGCTTCCCACGGATAAAGGACTTTTGCCACACCCTGGACTCTCCACGGATATATATTTTTTCCTCTCCTTGCCTAGTTTATCCATGCCTCACAACCTCTGAGGATGCCTGCTATAGATGTGGGTGAAACGTCAGGAGAGAATACTTCTGGAACATGGCCACACAGCCCGAAAGACATACAACAACCCTGTGATCCCGGCCATGAAAGCCTTCAACAAAACTTTGTGTTTTGAAATACATTACAACTGTACTCTCAGTTTGCTTCAGACATAATAAATGAATAAAATCTCCCAGGCTCACACAAAACCTCAGGAATTTTTATAGTATCTGAAAAAAAAATCTCTCTGAATAAACATTTTGTTACATAATAGACCTTGTAGTGAAGAATTGTGTTAGAGAGATTTGTTTAAAAATTGTGTGCAGGAGACAAATTGAAAAAGGATATGGTTGGGTGGCAGTAATTAGAGAAATATCAGGTAAAGATTAAATGTAACAGAGCCTTCCTTAATCTGGGGTCATCCAAATATGTTGGATTACAACTTCTACCACCTCCAGTCAACATGTGGGGGGAAAGATTCTACTTAAACATGAGGAAAGACTTTCTGATGGTAAGAGCTGATCAACATTGAAATATAGTGCCTTGAATTTTGTTGGACTTTCCATCTTTGGAGGGTATTCAACAGAGATTGGCTAACCATAGGTTGGGTATTGTAGTAGAGCCTGTGAGTAATGTTACAAACAGTAGTATGGGTGCCAGAAGGGTAAAAAGGGTTACTCGGGAGCAGGAATCTGATGATGAGCAGCAGAGAAAGAGGATCCGGGACATACTTACAGCACCTACAGATGAGGAGTCGTTTGAGGGATTCTCTGGGGATGATGGGTCAATGAGTGAAGGAGAAGAAGGAGACACCATGGATTGGACTAAGATAAGAGAAGTGCAAGCTATTTGTGAGGCACCAACAACTAGTGATACCTTTATGGGTTTCTCTGGGAGTGAAGACTAGCAATCAGGGGATCCAACTGATTCTTGGGGGATCTAAGTCTTGACAGGAGATGGAGGAATTGGAGGGAGAGTAAGGGAATTCACGTGAAGAGCTGGGAACAGCTGCGGGGGATGGTGATGGGGCGGTGGTCAGTTCATCTTCTGATGGTGATTTGTAGATAAAAGTGGGTTCAGGGATGAGGAGTCTTTGCAGAAGGCAAGGTGTTGATGTGCGTTCGTGTGCTGTGTATTGGGAAAGTTTCTTGTAGTCTTGCTGCTGCCTGTTTCATGTTCGGCGTTGGACTCGGATCTGCAGTTTGGATCTGAACCGGTTTGGCTAAAGATGCTGCTTCTGCGGACACTGGAGCAACGCTGTTTTGGATTCCTCCTGCTTTGACCTTGGACATCGGCTGACAATGCTTCTCTTCTTGCAACTCCCTTGGTTAATCATTTGTGTACTGTGCCTTTTTGTTTTGCCTTAGAGCGCTTTGTTTGACTTGTTGCTCTTTGCATCCAGTTAATCTGGATAACATTTCTGTTCACCTTTTGGACCAGGTCTGGTTTGGGTTTTTGAGTTTTGACCAGTGGAACTGCATTTAAGTATCCCTGCATCCTTTTCCTTTTGTTTCAATAAACTCTGTTTTGAAGTCACTTTTAAGTCTGGCCCTTTAAGGCGTCTGTGATTTCAACATTGGGAGTGCTTGGATTGTATATTCTTACATAGCAGGATATTGGACTTGATGTCCTTTGTGGTCTTTTCCAACTTTATGATCCCATACCTACGTGGAAAGTCACCTGCAGATGACAGCCCTTGAGAGGTAGTTTGTGACCCAATGGAATTGCTAACATCGGGTAGCATTGAGTTTAGTATTATCAAGCATCTTCTTTAATATTTGAGTGGAGTCAACAGGCCACTTGGAGTGTGTTTTTTCAACATACCATTTGTATGCCATTCTATTTTTCATTATCATTGCAAGCAGATGTCATTGTGTTGAATTAGTGCCTGATATCAAGGAGAGAGGATGAAGGCAACCAAACTGAAGCATAATTGAGAAACACAAGGCTGTGATTAATAGTGTGCAGCTCTGAGGCTTTCTTAGACCCATTTATGCTTTGATTGCACATTGGCCTGGATGGCCCTTTTGTTCTCTTCCAACTCTGTGATTCTCGTATGATTCTCTGTAATCAAATCCATCTGGAGGATGTTAAATTGCAGGTGCATAACTTCAGAGTAGTGGGAACAATTCTTGTGGTAAAAAGTCATGTTGACAGGGATGAAGATGTGTTCGAAAAGTTAGGATTTTTTAAAAGCTCACTGAGGCAAAAGGTTAACAGTCAAAGAAAGTAGGAAAATGATAGTTTCAACCTTCAAGCAAAGAGATGTCGATCTATATACCGGTATTTAATTTTCTCTGTATTTCTTACTTTGATAAGTCCCCATGTTTGCTTTAGTTTCCTAATACAGTAGAGTCTCACTTATCCAAGATAAATAGGCCAGCAGAATAGGACCACTCTGTTCTGCTACAGTCTGATCTTACTTGCAATACTGTATCCTGTTTTGGGCATGAGAATTCAAGAACCATATTGATAAGCTCAAACATGTTGGATAAGCGAATATCTTGGATAATAAGGAGGGGTTAAGGAAAAGCCTATTAAACATCAAATTAGGTTATGATTTTACAAATTAAGCACCAAAACATCATGTTATACAACAAATTTGACAGAAAAAGTAGTTCAATACGCAGTAATGTTATGTTGTAATTACTATATTTACGAATTTAGCACCAAAATATCATGATATATTGAAAACATTGACTACAAAAATGCCTTGGATAATCCAGAACCTTGGATAAGCAAGTCTTGGATAAGTGAGACTCTACTATATATGTAATTTTGTACAAAGTGTTGCCTACGATATATGTGTGTGTGTGTATGTGTGTGCGCAAGTAATTGTATCTCGTGTAATGCATTTTAATATCATTGTATAAATATACATACTTTTGTGAGCACTTGCCTCTATTATATGCATTTTCAACCTTTTTGAAAATCTGCATTGCAAAATATGGAGAAATGCATTTACAAAGAGATGTTAGTTGGTTTGCATTCAAATGTGAACCCAACAAATTCCTCCTTCATCTCTATGCAAGGAGTGAAGGTGAGAGTACATAGGATATTAATCATGTGCTGTGGCTTGTCCTTGAGTTCAATTTGCCAGCACAGGGAAGGGCGATCCAAATTGTCAAATCAAAGCACCCTTTTCTAATGAACAGAGCAAAGGAGGAGTTGAAGACTCACCATCAGTGATATATGAATGAAACATTCTCCACCCCATGTGTGTTTCCAAAGGTCAGATGTTCAGCAGCCATGTTGGATGAGGGGTTTTGAGAAGTGTCATCTACAAAGTCATTTTTCCAAGTTCTGATAGTTTGACCTGAGAATGAGCTCTTCTTAAGAGCTTGACATCTAAGAGAAATAGACTGCTTTCTCCCCACACGAGTTGCACTCTGCAGCTACTGGGACTGGCTGCTGCTGACATCTGCAAACCTAGCAACCATCCTTTGTGCCCTTCTAATGTCATTGAAAAGTGATTCCCATTGGGCTGCCTTTAGTTACTGCTTCACTGTACGGCCGGTACAGGACATAAGAGGCCACTTGGAAACAGACTGTCAAGAATTATATTATACCTGCACTCTAGATCTGCAGTGTATTCCTTCAGCTTTTTAAAAATCAATCATGATCTGAAATGCTTTGAGGATACAGGAGGAACCCACATAGAATAATATAGAGAGCCACAGCCAACCTTAGTTTTCTGGCCACTTAGGGCAAGTAGTCACCTGCCCACTGAGTGCACCAATATTCTCCAAAAACACAGCTCAAGACCAAAAGCAGACAAGATACACATAGAGATTTTTATAATTACTGTTGTCATTGCCATCACTGTTGCATTTGTGGTTGTCATCTATGAGAAATTAATGTACGTTAATGATTATATGTTGTCACTGGGTTGCTGTGAGTTTTTTTGAGCTGTATGGCCATGTTCCAGTAGCATTCTCTCCTGATGTTTCACCAGCCTCTGTGGCAGGCATCCTCAGAGGTTCTGCTTGCAGTGAAGCAAGTGGACCCGTGGAATGTCCAGGGTGGGAGAAAAAACCCTTGTCTGTTTAAAGCAAGTATGAATAGTACTGAGCTGCCATGAAGCTGCAAAGTCAATCAGTGAGGGTATCTGCATAGGGGTTGCCTGGTGGCATCGTCTGTTTGGGAGGTGTTAACTGGCACTTGATTGCTTATTGTCTGGAGTTTAGCTATTTCTGAGTGGTGTTCATTATTTACTGTCTTGATTCTGTTGCTATTTAATATTGGTAACCAGATTCTGTTCATTTTCATGGTTTCCTCCTTTTT
The DNA here is from genome assembly GCF_035594765.1 of Anolis carolinensis. NCBI lineage: Eukaryota > Metazoa > Chordata > Lepidosauria > Squamata > Anolidae > Anolis > Anolis carolinensis. Next base: position 14,145,149 of record NC_085843.1, read on the forward strand.
GTTGAAATTGTTTGAAATCATGGAACATTTGGAAACTACAGTCAGCCCCCCACATTCACTGGGGTTGGGACACAGGACCCCCACGAAAGTGGAAAACTGCAAATAAAATTGCAATAAAGAAATGTTTCAACAGATATCCAATATGGAGATCTCAAAAATGAACCACAAAACTAGCCCAGCTAAGATGGTTTTGCAGTTGATCCAACTCATAAATCTGTAGGGTAATTCAGGCCCTGTGCCCATCATTTGGCATCTCACTGCCAAGTCAATACTGTGATAGAATTGTGATCTGTCTCAATTCTGTTTTCTGATCATTACCCTATGCATCAGACATAAAATTGATTTTTTTTTACCTGAAGGAACATTCTCTAGATAATCTCTAAGTCTTCTAACATGACCCTATAGTCATCTTCTGCTAGAAGTTGATCATATAGTTGCATCAGGTGACCTAGAGATTCCTGTAGAAGTGTTCTCTTTAGAAATCTCTAGGTCCTCCATCTTGACTGGTGGAAGCTGACAGCGGAGTCACACTGAAGGATCTAGAGATTCCTAGATAATAGTTCTCGAGAATCCATGAATAATCAAATTTGTAAAAGTCAAAATTGCAAATTTAGAGAGTGACTATACTTTGAGCATCTTGTTTGGAAAGTGGATGAGATATCCAAGTGATGCCTAAATAATAAATTTTCTATCTTAGCTGCATTATTATGCCTCCCTTATCAACTATATTGGTGGAGGACCAAACATACCTCTTCATCTCCCTGTCGTGGAGATGCACAAGTTCATACCCAAATACACATATGGCTTGGGACTCTACAATCCTGTTGGTGTCACATATCTGACCAATTCTGTTACACATTCAGTCCTATTTCGGCCCTTGGGCAAATTAAAAACATTCCCAGTTCATGAAAGTGTATGTAAAGTTGGAGAAGGGTAAACATTTTGCATGAGCCAAAATCTTATTATTAGTACTATGTCGTTTAGTGGGTTGAGTATTGGACTGTGACTGGAAATTATGGTTCAAATCCCTGTTCAGGCATGGAAATCCACTGGGTGACATTGGGCAAGTCATATTTTCTCAGTCTGTAAGGAAGGCAAAGGCAAAACACCTGTAAATAAAGATTGCCAAGAAAAACCTAAGATAGATTTGCCTTAAGGTTTCCCTAAGTCAGAATTGACTTGAAGGTACAGCTGAACAACAAAGTATAGTCATTGAATCAAACTGGCTTTACCTATGTGTTGACTTGTCACTGTCAACAATTGATTGAATTGGACTGAAACTGAAAAAAAATGGCAAGATTCCAACCATGCAGTGTGAATTCTTGGAATTGTAGAAACAGCCACATTGCAGAAGAGTGCAGGATAGGTATATTGACCAACACACAATCAGTTGCATCAAGTCAGTACTGTCCAAAGACTGGTGATGTAGTCCAACCATCATGTAGATATAAGAACATAGCTTTATGTAAGCTCTTGTCTGCACACAAACCACACATATACATGCATTCACCATTTAAATCACCCTTCTCTCGACATGTTTGAGCTTATCAATATGGTTCTTGAATTCTCATAGCCAAAGCAGGATACAATATTGCAAGTAAGATCAGACTAAAAGAGAACAGAGTGGTCCTATTCCTTCTCTTGATGTTCTCTTGATCTAGTTATTCTGCTCCTATTCGTGGGGCCTAGAATTAGATTGGCTTTTTTAGCTGCTGCACGACACTACTGTGGTCTACTAAGGGCATTATCAGACGTGTCCCCTAAAATGGATTCTCTATAGTAAGTACATCTTGGCTGAGATGGGAGGATGCTTGCCTATTGCCACCCAGGTGCTTTGAAACTGTACTGTGTGATCAAAAATAATCCCGGTAAGCAATGGGGATGTGGAGATGTGACCTCCCTTCCATCTACAAAACAAACATTAACCCTTTCTCTTCTCTTCAGCTGCAAAGAGAAAACTGGAATCAAAACTTCATTCAGATTTCATGGGAATATGTAATTTGACACACATTAGAGGCTGATGACAGACTTAATCACATTCAGATAAAAATTTCACTTGAGTGTCAATAGGATTTACTCCTGGGTAAGTCTACCTTCAGTCTCCAGTGCTATGTCAATACCACAATTAATTCAGTTTGATACCCAATTAATTGCCAAGGCTCAATGGTAAGGGCCGGGCTGTGGCGCAGGCTGTTGAACAGCTGCAATAAATCACTCTGACCATGAGGTCATGAGTTCGAGGCCAGCCCGTGGCGGGGTGAGCACCTGTCAATTAAAAATTTTTTAAAAATAGCCCCTGCTCGTTGCTGACCTAGCAACCCGAAAGATAGTTGCATCTATCAAGTAGGAAATAAGGTACCACTTATAAAAGTGGGGAGGCAAGTTTAACTAATTTACAATGTTGGAATGAGGAAGAGAGGAAGTGCCGTCAGAGTAGATGATGAAGCAGCTGCTCCCCACTGTGGCCAGAGTAGAACATCCCATCAGAAGAAGGTTAAATTGCCTCTGCGTCTGTTTGTCTCGGTCTCTGTTTGATGTGTTTATGGGCATTTAATGTTTGCCCTATGTGTGTATAATGTGATCCGCACTGAGTCCCCTTCGGGGTGAGAAGGGCGGAATATAAATACTGTAAATAAATAAAATAAATATGGTATATTGGGAGCAGTAAAGTCACACAGTATTTAGACCTCTCTACCAATGAGTGTTGATTTTTCATAAAACTACAACTCCCAAGATTCCTATCATTGAGCCAAGACAGTAAAATCTCACAACCTCTGAGGATGCCTGCCATAGATGTGGGTGGAACATCAGGAGAGAATGCTTCTGGAACATAGTCATACAGCCCGGAAAAGTCACAATAACCCAGTGATGGCCATGAAAGCCTTTGACAACACATCAAGACAGTGAAATGTTCACAAGGGAGAAAAAAGTTGAGTTTTGTTATTGCAGGTGGGAAGGAAAGCATTAATTGTTGCTTTTCTGCACAGAAGTTTGCTCACAACAGGCTTCACATTGCTGCGCTCCAAGTGGACCATCCATTGCACAGAAAAAATGCACTTCACATAAAGACAGAAGTTTGAGGAGTTCCCCATTTTTAAAAAGCTACTTCTCATCCATGCTTTGCCTATGAATCTCCTAACAAAAGGAAAAATGTCATGCAGTAGGATCCACTTTCACCCATGGGTTAAAAAACTGTAACTTGGGTTATAGGGTGTGTGATAATATCCTAATAGTCCTAAAACCCTTTCACGTGTACTAATGCAAAGTCATCCTATATCTGTGCATTTCATATTTTTTTCTGCTCAATGTAGTACTTAATATTTCTCCATGTTGAATATATATTTTTTAGTTTTACCCAGAACTACAACCCAATATTGTAACAAAATATTCCTCAGTCAAGTGATCCCAAGACAGAGTGATCCACTTCCTTATTTCATGTGCAATAAGTCTTTCTTCATTTGTTTATGACCTACTAATTAAATAGCCCAACCATACCTCTGGGGTTTTGTGCTGACTTTCGTTGTCTGTTATTAAAGATTGAGTCTTCTCCCATTTCTCAGCAACCTGGTTTGTTTCTTCTATCTTCTGCTCGAAGGTTTTCTGGGAGTTTAGCAGCGTCACCTCATAAAATTCTTGGATGTCTGCAGGTAAATGAGAAATAAATGTGTGTGGGATTTTTTTTCCAAGAAAAGGACTATATTTGATATACCAGATACAGAGGTTGTCGACTGTTTGCTTAAAATTGGCATGCATGAATTGCTTGTTGAAAACGACACTGTGTTTGCATAAGCACACTGGCTCTTTTCTAGCAAGATGTTGCTGACATACAACTTACCATTCGATAATGCTGGGTGAATTTTTTAAAGAACCCTTTTCTTTTTAAAAATATTGTATTAATCTTTCCATAAATATTACATGAATCCATGAATAATGCATGGCCAATCATGGCAGAATGAAGGCTCAGAGTAAACATACTCGCTGGAAGAGATTTCAGTTCTTCTTTCACCTATTCCCCTCCACGGGCTCACATCTCCAAGGCTTAGCTTTGAGGCAATGCTAAAGAAACTACAACATGGATTTCGAATAAACAAGACAGAAGATATACTGGGTGTGTCATTTCAAAACGTAGCTGTCCTGGCCAAAACTGCAAAACACAAAATTAAAGTTACACAGCATTCATTAGGGAAAGGGGCAAAGATGCAGATGTTTTATATTTGGGCCATTTGTATGGCTCATGAGGCCCTCCTGATCAAAAGTATTCCCAGGAATTTGGGGAGGGTGTCAATTTGTTTGCAGAGGTGCTGATGAGGGTGAAGCCTTTCAAGGTCTGTAAAAAGGCAAGATGTCATGATCTCCAATCCTTGACATCTCCGGTCGGCTGACAAGGAACAGATGCCAGCCATAAAACGGGCCAGCCATAAAACCTCAATGGCCCTCTGGTATGCAACAGCCCCTATATAAGTGGGCCAAAGAGAAGGTTCTGGTATTCAGTACAATAAAAATCTGTTGGAATCTACCAGCGTGTCTTGGTGCTTTTTCGGTGGAAGACTGACCCACAGCACAGCCGGGAGAAGAGGATCCGACACAAGGATAGCCTCCCCAAGTTTAGATGAATAGTGTGTAAAGGTAAAGGTAAACATTTTCCCCTGATATTAAGTCTAGTCGTGTCCGACTCCAGGTGCTCACCTCCACTTCTAAGCCGAAGAACCAGCATTGCCCATAGACACCTCCAAGGTCATGTGGCTGGCATGACTGCATAGAGTGCTGTTATCTTTCCGCTGGAGCAGTACTTATGGATCCACTCACATTTGCATGTTTTCAAAATGTTAGGTTGGCAGAAGCTGGGGCTAACAGCGGGAACTCACCCTGCTCCTGGATTCAAACCACCAACCTTTCGGTCAGCAAGTTCAGCAACTCAGCGGTTCAATTCGCTGCGCCACCAGGGGCTCCCAAATAGTGTGTACATAAGCCCAATACTCCATACTATCTTGGGGTGCATCTACATTGTAGAATTAATGCAGTTTGACACCACTTTAGCTGCCATCTCTATATCTTATGGAATCATGGGAGTTGTCATTTGTAAGGCACCAGCACTTGTCAGAAAAGGCTAAACACATGTCTTGAAAATTCGGGTTTTCCTATGCTTCTGCTATGTAAAGTATGTGCAGAGATACATAGCATAACAGGATTTTGGCTACCTTTAGACCAATGATTCCCAAACTCTAGTCCTGCAAGTGCTTTGGGCTTCAACTTCCAGATGTTTCAGTTGCTTTGGCCAATGATCAGGGATTCTTGGAGCTAAAGTCCAAAACACCTGGAAGCCCAGAGTTTGGGAAACACTGCTCTAGAATATAAATGTAAGTTTCAACAATGTATCAACACAATACAACCCCCATATCCATGGATCCAATGTATTCAATTTCACTTATCCACAATTTTACTTATTCAAATATTTACTTAGGGCTTGCTGTACAAGCTGCCTTCTTTGCTCAGTACTTTCCTCATTTGTCAAGAAAAGTAAGATATATATGTAATAAATAAAGGAATATCCACAATTGTGCACTTCCAATGACAGGATAATGAAAAAGGATTTGTGCATGTGGGAAATATATTATAATTTATGGGTTTGGAATTTCTACTTGCATTGCAGTTTTGTTCAGAAGCAGTGTGCATTTTATTGGCTTTCTTCTTGTATATTTTCATTCTTTGTAATGAATTTACTTTTTAAAAAGCAACATCATTAAAGCAGAATGTGTATTATCACTGACTTTTAGTTTTCCAGTTTAATCAATCTTTAATTGGATCTGTATTTTCTTCTAAAAATAATATTGACTTCAAATATTAAGGATTTCAAATATGCACACAGAAAGCGGGCAAACATCAGCCAAGCTAATTTTAACCAATTTGTAAGATGTCTTACTTTTAATATGACATTCGCAAGCTCCTTTATCATCAGATAGGAATATGCTTATAGTCTCAAAAGGTGCTCTATCATTTCATTTTCTCTTGTCTCCTAACAGTGAAAATTTCCATTCACACTAGTTAAGCCTTGAAAGGTGGTACGGTGGAGGTGTTTGGGTTTTTTTGGAATGGATGAAATGGTTTCAAACTGCATTAATTCTACAGTGTAGATGCACCCATAGATACAGAAAATAATCCAGTTGCAATTCATTTCCTATCATTGCTGCAAATCTACAATTGGTGACATTTCTTCCTTGCATGACACCAATTTTACCTAATGCTACATGCTGAATTACTGGAACAGAAACTCTTTGCTAAGGTGGGAAATAAAGGGTTACTTTTTTGTCCTTGGTTTAAATATTACATCACAGCAGGATCCTGAATGCTCTTCTTGTTTTCACGACTGTTATTTCTTGCTTGAGTCTTTCCGGCATCAATTCTATGTTTCCCTAAGAAGTTCACCTTATTTTGAAGCTGAAAGTAAAAAAATAATATACTAAGGAAGTTGTGGGGTCAAGATAAGCATGCCCTCGAAATAACCAGTGAGAAGGAAACTGACCTTGTGAGTGTTGACTACAGAGGATTTTGCTGGAGCAGCAGAATCTTAATTGGGCTGACACCTGTCACTCAGAGAGGCAACATGGAGGTGAAATGTCCCCAAATTGGACATGTTGACACTTGGGATTTCCCAGTAAGGTTGCCAGATCAGCAATCCAAAGAGTTATTTTGACTTTAAATGGGCTGATGCCATGATAGCTGATGGAGTGTGGGATGTGGTTCTTTGTTAATTTGATTCTCGGAGGAAGCAAAGAGTAACTTTAGTGCTGGAAAAATGTTGGCAAGCTGGAGCAGGTTTAGAGATGGATGATAAGAGATATGGAGAACAAAACATATGAAGACAGATTGAAGAAGGTCAGCATGTCCAGACTGATGAAGAAAAGACTGAAGGGTGACATGATCTACACTACATAAACACAATAGAATCTCAGCAACACACACATCCTTGCAAAAATACCCAACTAAAGCACATTCAACTTCTGCTTGAAAACTACCAAAGATGTAGACTCTACCATACTCCATATCAGTATATTCTCCTCTCAGATAGCTCTCATCATCAAGAAGTCCTTCCTAATGTTTGGGTGGACTTTCTTTTCCTGCAATTTGAATCCATTGTCTCTGGAGCAGGCATGGGCAAACTTCAGCCCTCCAAGTGTTTTGGACTTCAATTCCCACAATTCCCAAAAGCCAGTAGACTGTTAAGAATTGTGGGAGTTGGAGTCCAAAACACCTGGAGGGCTGAAGTTTGTCCATGCCTGCTCTGGAACAACAGAAAGCAAGCTGGCACCATTTTTAATATGGCATCCTTTCAAATATTTAAACATGGCCATCATGTCCCCACTTGACCTTGTCTTCTCCAGACCAAACATACCCAGCTTTTGCACAGTTCTCATGGGTTATACACTTTCATTTTCTTTCTTTATTTCTGCACTATGTAACCTATTGTTGTGGCTCAGCCTTTGCCTTTGTGTGATTCTGATGTGCCTTTGCATGACTCTGATGAAGATTCTGGGTTATATGTGCTTAATGATGGGATTCAGGATGAATTCGAGGATGACTCTGATGCTGGGAATTATAGCAGTGTTCCAGATGTGGGAAATGAAGAGCAGGGAGTTGTTCCCATGGGAACAAATCATGATGTTTTTTCTAACGAGGAATTTCAGGTGCAGGGAGTCAAAAGGGAGGATAGCACTTTGCCGCCTGATAATGAGTTCAGTGGCCTTGATTCTGAAGATCTTGATCAGGCTACGAGACTGGAATTTAGAGGGTTGCGGAGAAGCCTTCACATAGCCAATAAACAAGAATTCAAAGGGCAAAGGAACACCTTTATGTCATGCTTTTAAAACCGTCTATTTGCAGAGAGCTCTCTGTCAGTGCAACTCCATCGCTTGATCTAGAAGCAAGTCTGCTTTCCTGTGCCAAGTTTGCTTTCCTGTAATATCTTGTGGATATATTCTGTTTGTTGGGACTTTTGGCTTCCATGAAAAGGACCTTGTTTTATGCTCTATGTTTCTATGGACTTATTGCTTACAGCCTTGGTTTTGTACCTATCTTTTGGAACTGAACTTTTCCCCTTTTATGAACTATCTTTTGCCTATTCTAAATAAACTACAAAAGGCTACTTCCTGTGTGTGGCTTGGTGTACTTAGCAAGGTGAAGCTAGCCTGAGGTGCGACACTGATGGGAATCCATCTACAATTGTCTCCACCTTGGAGGGAGTGAACTCATACCCAGAAGTCCTTTATGTCCAGTGTCTGGGATCTTGATTCCTAGGCAAATGGGATAAATCTGGGTAGAGGTCATCAGGGGCATCAATTCTGCTATGGGCTGTGAGGGGCGCAGGGTGCTATTAGTTAAAACGCTTCTCTTCTGGTTTACCATCTGCTCCATTATTTACTGTCAACAAATCTGATGCTAGAGCAGTAATGTGTGTCAGTGCCTGGCATCAAAGAATGATGGAATGACAGAGCTGGAAGAGACCCCGAGGACCATCCAGTCCAACCTCCTTCTGCCATGCAAGAATATACTATCACAGCATTGACAGAGGCCTGGCAATGGCCCCAGCTCCAGATCAAGACATTCAGATTAATTATTGGAGTGGATTCACAGACATGGAAAAGGCAGATAGTACAGAGCAGCCAACAGACTATACAAGGGGGAAGAAGAAAGATACCGCACACAATAAATGGTGTGTTATTGTTGCATTTGGGTGGGGGTGGTAGGGAAAAACCTAACATGTATATAAGCCAATGCCCTTCCTCGAGGGCTACATAAAGACAAAAACAAATAGAAATGTAAACTTAAAAAACAAAAAAGAACATAATTACATAATAAAATAGGTTTGTGTGTTGGAATCTGACTCCGAAGACCAGGGTTTTAATCCTTACTCGCCTGTGAAATCCACTGAATGATCCTGAGCAAGTCATACTCTCTCAGGGTGCATCTACACTGCAAAATTGATGCAATTTGACACCCCTTTAACTGCCATAGGTAAATGCTATGGAATCCAGTTAAAGTGTAGTGTAGATGCACCCCAAGCATGAGATTTTCTATCCATTCTCTGCCCAAAATTGTCCACTGGATATGAATGCCTCCTGCTCCTATATCTGTGCACTATTAATAATCCTGGATGGCAGCCAAGATTAATTAGCTTGACATATTAGGTTGGTGTGCGGGATGGCATAAAAAGGAGACTTAATTAGAAGATCCGAAAGACAGAGGAGATGCTCCTGGCTGTGTCAATTAACCCACAGAGAGAGAGAGAACGAAACACACACACACACACAAACACACCTGAGAGGATTAGCTACATGGATCAAGGAATAACAGTTGCTCAAAGACAATTCTATGGCTCAGGCTGTTTTATGGAATATTTCGCTTCGCAGACGATAGAGCAAGATGACTGAATAATGTAGTTAGGTAATTAGTTTGCTTGGGATGAGAGCATTAATCCATCACTACATTTTTGCTTGCTTTGACTAAAATTGGACTCATGTGCCATAGCTGAACAAGTATTTTGGAGAAAATGTGGGATACAGGGATAAGCCCCATTGATTTTATTGGTAATAGGCCTTAACACATTTTCTGTAATGTGTTCAGCTTTGGTCTGGCCCACTCACAAATTCCACATATTTAAGCACTGACATTGACTTCTCCACCCTATGTACCCCAGAACTCGTAAAATCAAAGAATTGGAAGGAATGCATCTTCTTTTTAAGGATGAATCCAAACTTTAGAATTATTATTTTTTTTCGTGTCAGGAGCGACTTGAGAAACTGCAAGTTGCTTCTGGTGTCAGAGAATAGCCGTCTGCAAGGACGTTGCCCAGGGGATGCCTGGATGGTTTTTGATGTTTTTACCATCCTTGTCCCCGCACAGAGCTGGAGCTCATAGAGGGAGCCCATCCGCACTCTCCCCGCATTGGATCTGAACAGGCAACCTTCAGGTCAGCAATCCAACCTTCAAGTCATCAGTCGTGCCGGTACAAGGGTTTAATCCACTTAATCCTTTAAAATTAATAGCATGTCTGATTGCTATGGAATCAAAGGAATTGTGGTTTTACAAGACCTTTAGCCTTCTCTGCCAAAAAGTGTTGGTACCTCAAAAAACTACAAATTACAGGGTCCTACAGCATTGATCCAAGGCAGTTCATTCCTACTCCCACTTTTCAATACTCTGCACAAGATACTCAGCATTCCCTGGCCACTGAAAATGCTCAGCGCTTAATAACCTCCTTTCATTCTTCCCTGTTTATCTTACTTTTGACAACTTTGCAAATGGAATTCTTCCAGATCTATTGCTCCCTTTCTGGTAGACCCATTCTGGCTATGGTTGTTGTTGTTGTTGATGGTGGTGGTGTGTGCCTTCATGTCATTCCTGGATTATTGCAATCCTAATGCCAATCTATCACAGGGGTTTCTTGGCAAGATTTGGTCAAAGAAGGCTTGCTTTTGAGTCCCTCTGGGGCTGAGGCACCATTGCTTCCCAAAAGTTCCCATGTGCACTTCCATGTTGAGCCAAGATTCAAACATTGGTCTTCAATGTCATAGCCCAATGCTCTAAGCCAGTGGTTCTCAACCTTTCTATTGCCATGACCCCTTATTACAGTTCCTAATGTTGTGGTGACCCTCAGCCATAAAATGATTTTTGTTGCTACTTCATACCTATAATTTTGCTACTACAGTAGAGTCTCACTTATCCAAGCTAAACGGGCTGGCAGAACCTTGGATAAGCAAATATCTTGGATAATAAGGAGGGATTAAGGAAAAGCCTATTAAACACCAAATTAGGTTATGATTTTACAAATTAAGCACCCAAACATCATGTTATACAACAAATTTGACAGAAAAAGTAGTTCAATACACAGTAGTGTTATGTTGTAATTACTGTATTTACGAATTTAGCACCAAAATATCATGATATATTGAAAACATTGACTACAAAAATGCCTTGGATAATCCAGAACCTTGGATAAGCGAGTCTTGGATAAGTGAGACTCTACTGTATTATGAATTGTAATGTAAATATCTGATATGCAGGATGTATTTTCATCCACTGGGCCAAATTTGACACAAATATCCGATACTCCCAAATTTGAATGCCGGTGAGGTGGGGGGGGGGGGAATTGATTTTGTCATTTGGGAGTTGTCGTTGCTGGGATTTATAGTTCATCTACAACCAAAGAGCACTCTGAAATCCATCAATGATGGAATTGAATCAAACTTGGCACACAAAACTCCCATGACCAACAGAAAATACTAGAAGGATTTGCTGGGCATTGACTTTGAGTTTAAGAGTTGTAGTTCACCCACATCCAGAGAGCACTGTTGACTCAAAACAATGATGGATCTAGACCAAACTTGGCACGAATACTCAATATGCCCAAATGTGAACACTGGTGGAGTTTGGGGAAAATAGACCTTGACATTTTGGAGTTGTAGTTGCTGAGAATTATAGTTCACCGACAATCACAGAGCCCCTTAAACCCCACCAATGATAGAATTAGGCCAAAGGACAGGTGGAGAGATCTTCAGCCTTCACTGCCTAAGGGGTCGCTTAAGACCACCAGAAATATGCGTTTCTCTAAAGCCCCCTTGTGACCCCCCCCCAGAGGTCCCGACCCCCAGGTTGAGAAACACTGTTCTAAGCATTACACCACACTTTCTATCACTGGCTGCTACACATTGTTTGCTTGCTTGCTTATTCTTTTCGTTTATCTCCCACCATTTTCCCAATAATGAGAGTCAAGGCATCTGACAATCTCAAGACATTTGAAACTATACAAAAACTCCAATATGGCAACTCCTTTCATTCCTCACTTTGCTGTCGAGAACTGATGTGAATTTCAGTTCACTGCAGCAATTGCCTAGAGAGGTGGTTGGATCTCCTTCTCTGGGCATCTTCAAAAATAGGTTTTTGGGGAGATACTTTAGCTGGAGATCCTGCATTGAGCAGGGAGTTGGACTCAATGGTCCATGAGGTCTGTTCCGGCTCTATGCTTCTATGATTCTGTCTTTAAAGGTATGCATTCCCCAGCTTGATATATTACTTTTGTACCCTAAAGGATGGTATATCTTTTAACAAAATGAAATAAAAGATAGGATTGTGATTTCCTTTTTTGAAAGAAAGTATAGGAGTGGGAAGAAGAAGACTCAGTTTGACTCCACTGGTAATTGATCCGCGTAAGCTGGCCATAACTGCAGCCCTGCCTGGTGGTTGTTTTTTTCTCTTCCACGTCCCTCTGGCTTATTTAAGGAGGCTTCATCAGGAACTGTCAAGTGTGTTACTAGAGTTGAGAAAAAATCACCCTGGAAAAAGAAACACCCCCATCTATATCCACCAAAGCTTGTTAAGCTTGTCAAAGAAAGAAGGGTTTATCTGGCGTGATTTGTTGTTGAAAGATCCAGGTTGGCTACTCACAATCCTTCCATCTAGGCTCTGAACAGCAGGTGCTCGCAAAGGCAGTTCTCTTTCTCTGCTCTGTGTGCACATACAGATTTTGAAGACATGTTACTCTCACTTCCATGTACTCCCCCTTTTTATATGATAAAATAGACTCCGTTTCTCACCTGCAGAAGCCACATATAATACAGACTTTGAGGAGGGTTTAGGCAATGTAGTCACATTGCATGTTGGTTATTTGAGAGTGGTTTGGAGGCAACAGTTGGCATCCATGAGACATAGACATGTATGCCTGGAGCTACAAATAGGGATGGAGATTCATTCAACCCATGGACTGTACTTTCCCTAGTCTGGACATTACCCTTGAAAAATGCTGTCCCTTTTTATTTTATTTAAGACCTTTGGCAATGACTTTAAGGTGGTCATATGTCCTCCTATGCAAAGTTTTGTTTGAAGGACTGTCTGAGATCAACTGAGAAAGAGAAAATCAGGAAAACAGATGTTTTGCTGTAAGGACAATAAAAAGTGATTCCTGAACAGTTTCTGTGACTTGTGGCAGTTCTCCCTTCTGCCAAATTTGGCATCCCTGGCTTCTTCAAAAAATTAACATCCCTGGCCAATTTCTGTATGTTTCACTAGGGATACGTATAAAAGAGTAGTTTCTACTCAATGTTTGTGGTTTGTGACCTCTCTCACACCAAGTCTTTTTCTCACTCTGTCTCTGCTTCCAGATGACAAGAGATTTGCTAGTGTTTTTTAAAAAAAATCAAAACTTAGAATCTAGCCCAGGTCTTAATATGTACTGGGTAAAATGCCTAGGTAAAAGGTAAAGGTTTTCCCCTGACATTAAGTCTAGTTGATTCTATGATTCTAGGAGCCACCCTCCATCAAGAATGGAAATGCACAATTACTCCTTCCCCACAAATCAAATGGTGCATGGAAAGTGCCAACAAATAGTTATGCACCAACAAGTGCATGTGAAATCTTTTTTCTAAGTTTCCTTTATATAAACAGGAACTGAATATGGACATCTTATAATGGTCAAAAAAGTACAACAGCATTATATTTTAGTAGAAATCCATTTGCACAACCATGACCTGGTTATGTCCATTGTGTAGTGACCAAATAATGTGCAATCATACAAGTAAAGGAGGTTACATGTGAAGACCACAACAGCATTCTGGCCATCACATGGATCAACCCAAGCTGTTTAGTTTTAAAGATGAATCGTGGTAAACCATAAGAAATCTTTTTTTGTTGTTAAGAGGAGGCTCTTGGGGTGTGGCACTGTATGTAACCATAACGTCTTGTTGATGGCCCTTGACACATAATGTTGCAGTTACAGTATTTCTAGTATAGCACAAATGACAGAGCTCAGCAAATAATACAGACTATGGGGGGTGTCAGCTATTGTCAAGATGGAACTGATCAGGCTTACTAAAACAGATCAGTACTTGAACATTGAAAAATAGTGAAACCTATTGAAATGACTGACTTCACCCTAGAGGACTCAGAAAATTCAAAGAGTGGGCATGTGCTGTTGGAAGTGGGTAGGGAAAACTGCAGGTATTGGTCCCGTAAGTACAAGGATTATATTACATTTTTAAGAAATTAAAATCCTCAGAGCCCCAAATTGGCCACATCACCATTAACCTGTAAGTATGCTTTCTTTAAGTAGTATTTCCTCAAGAGATCTAAACAAAAATCATACTGTTTTAGTTTGCTAATGGGATGGCAATAACCTTCCAAAACAAAAGCAATGCACTATGTGAAGGAAGAAAACAATGTAAGCCTTGAAATAGAGCATGTATTTGATTATTGTTTTCATATTTAAAAAGAACAACATCCAACGCCAAACAATTCCCTACATCCACACAAGATTGCACAAACATTTTAATGAGAGCGGGATAGATAAGAGATTGTTAGAACCTTTGAACCAGTATCTAAAAGATAAATGGAAGGGGAGTCAGAGAGGGACAGAGCGGATGATTAAAGGAACGGGTGCACCAACTGCGGAGGAAAGATGAAAGGCACGGAATAATGCAGCTCTGTCCTTCCGCAGCGCCTTTCAGTGCCAGAATCTTAATGCACATGGTGAGAAATTAAATGGCCGAATCCTGCACATTGTAAACAGCTTTATAAACCGTCTTCATTGCTAGTAGCAAAGGGCAGACTTTCATTCCCTTTTGGTACAGAATATAACAAGAATGCCTTTCAGACCGCTCACTTGCAGATGCGTTCGTGGATCAACAAGGCAGCTCCTTGCACCATTTGAAGAAAGTTGGATACAAAGGCTGCAATCCGGCATTGTGCTTGCACAGTGTCACAACAACAACAACAACAACAACACCAACAACAATTCTTTATTGATTAGTCACTTTTGACCGTATCAAAACATGTAAAACATACAATACGTACACATTTACGCATACATACAATAAAACCATGTAAAGATACAAAACATCCCAACCTGCGGCCTAATAACCCGCTCCTAGACAAATATAGAGTAAAAAAGTTAAAATTAGTAATTTCCTAAGGAAAGGTTTGAACAAGGACAGGGGTAAGTAAAACAAGTGTCTTATCCGTAGTAAATTTTAAGTTTGGATTTTGTTAGTGACAATAATGTATCAGCTCTCAGCTTCCATCTTCTCACGAATGGCCAGCGCTTTTTGTGTAAAAAGGGCCAGTTTTAAAATAGAGTTTTTATCTGAACCCTGTAGAAGGATATGCAATTTCTCCTTATTCTCTAAGTGAGTATGATTCTCCAGCAGAGGGTCTAAATAGAGAGATCGAATCCTGGTGTAGTAGGGGCATTTTAAGAAAAAATGTTTAGAGTCCTCCACTTCTGCATCTACCTCACGACACCCACAGGTTCTCTGCGTATAGGGGATATTCTGATGTCTACCTAGCTTGGACTTAATGTCGAGCTGCTCGAATCTAGCCCGGTTAAAAAGTTTTCTAATATATAATGGAAGAGTCAAGAAGAGGTAAGTTTCCATGCCCACATTGCATTTAAATTTGGCCAGGTATGGAGTGGCTCTAGCTTGCGCTATGATCATAAGATCATTTTGTGCAGCAATGTCAAGGGCTCTTTGGTATACAATTTGGTATGCTTGCACAGTGTAAATCTATACTTGCATAGTACCTGTGCTCTTGTACCAGTTTCAGGATTCTATGGGGCTAAATTTAATTGAAGATTGGAAAAATCATCACAATTTAAGTTCCAATATATTATGAGCAACAATACATCAAACTGCAACTTGGCTGCAATTACCAACAGAGTTGGAAGAAACCACAAGGACCATCCAGTCAATCCCCTGCCATGCAGGAACATGGAATCAAAGCACTTCCAACAGATGGACATCCAGCCTCTGCTTAAAAGCTTCTAGAGAAGGAGGCTCCACCATGCAACATGTTCCACTGCCAAACAGCTCTTACTGTTAGAAAACTTTTCCTAATGTTTAGGTGGAATCTTATGATCTGCAATTAAGTCCATTGCTCTGTGACGTAGTCTCCAGAACAGCAGAAAGCAAACTTCCCTCCTCAATGTGACATCCTTTTAAATATTTAAACATGCCTATCATGTCTCCTCTCAGCCTTCTTTTCTCCAAGCTAAACAAGCTCTCCAAGTTGTTCTTCATGGGGCATGGTTTCCAGATCTTTGATACTTTTAATCATCTTCCACTAGACATGCTTCAGCTTATAATATACTTCTTGAATTGTGGTGCCGAGAATGGACACAGTACTCCAGGCAAGGTCAGACCAAAGCAGGCAAGAAACTATGACTTTCCTCTCTAGATACTATACTCCTATTGATGCAGCCTAGAATTGAATTGGCTTTTTTAGCTGCTGCATCACATATTCAGCTTGTTATCTACATAGACTTGTAGATACCTATCACATGTGGTCTATAGTTCCCCATTCATAACTGACACTTATTCAATAGTGTAGGGAATACGTAGGGATTATAAAACTCCCTTAGTCCTGTGATGCAGTGGGTTAAAGCACTGAACTTCTGAATTTGCTAACCGAAATGTCGGCAGTTCGAATCTGGGGAGCGGAGTGAGCTCCCGCTGTTAGCTCCAGCTTCTGCCAACCTAGCAGTTCGAAAACATACAAATGTGAGGTACCGCTCAAGTGGGAAGGAAATGGCGCTCCATGCAATCATGCCGGCCACATGACCTTGGAGGTGTCTATGGACAACGCCGGCTCTTCAGCTTAGAAATGGAGATGAGCACCAACTCCCAGAGTCAGACATGACTAGACTTAATGTCAGGGGGAAACCTTTTACTAGTCACTGTAAGTGACGGATATTTATTCTCATTTCAATCAGGGCAGAGCAAACAGCCATTTCCACCCCTGGTATGGGGAGAAACTGTGATAGGGTTCCTGCTTCTGATTGTCACAATGGAGATTGCTCAAGGCAGGGAGGATTACTGTAAATAGCAATCTGCTGTGTCCCTATTGATGGGAAAATAGACTGCAACACTCACAATGGCTTCTATCCACTATAGAGATCGACACCAAGAAACACAAAGCTGAAAAATTGGCTGAAAAACATCAAGAGTTAAGGGGATTGAAGTCCAAGTTGTTTCTAACTCAAAAGTAATTTCTGGGTACTTCCAATCATGCGGTTGGAGTCATCAGTGGGATTGTGGGAGTCCAAATGGTGCCGTAACACTATTACAATTGGTCACTATAGATCTAGATCAGAGTTGTCTGATTTATGGAATCAGACAGGGATCTTTGGGCTTCCTTATGTTAACTTTTTATTGAACTAGAAGCTGTGGATCAATTCCTTCATCACTTTGCTACCCAGACGTTCAACCAGGATGACTTTGTCTACCTTTGTTGCTTTTATCTAGTATTCACCTTGGCATCACCACAGCCACTGTCTTTACCCTTTTTCTATTGTGGCTATGAAATCATGCTAATAGTTCTGCTTCTGTGGCAAAAAAAGGTGTTCCTGGGCCATGCTTCTAGTGTTTTCTGATTCAGCACCACATGATGCCCTGAAGACAATCCCATGGTCTCTTTTCATGGCAACCTTGGGCACAAGCAGATGAGCATCTGAAAGCAGCTCGCAGTGCAAATAATTCCTGCTGACACAAGCAAACCATGTACTGTAAAGGGAGGGAAAGACACAACTTTTCAGCAGCCTAGGGGAAGGTCTCCCCACACGACCCTAAATGTGGGACTCAGTCAACCTTTGACTATTAGCAGAACTCATCCCCTGCACTGCATCCCAAGGAGTTTTTGGAAAACCCAATTCTGTAGCATCCACCTGCATCTCATGTTTAACTACAACTACCCCTAAGGCATTCATGAGAGGATGAAAACACTGCTTTGAAACTAAAGAAATCATCGCAGTCCCTTTCTGATGGGTCCCCATTTCATTAGGGCAAGCTGTAGCATCTGCTTAGTGGAGTCATTTGTATCCTGGAGGAACAGATTGTGTGAGGTCAGCTTCATGCACTTGCTTTTAAGTATCCACGCTGATGGAGAAAGGAGGGCACTGCATGAAGCAGTCAAGAAGCAGAAGAAAAATAATAGCACAGAAATCAAGAGAGACACCTACCCTGGAAAGGGCATTATCACCATCCACAATATACTTGGAAACCCGCAATGGAGAGAAATTTCACAGGGAAAGCTGAGTTAGTCTAATGAAATTAGTCTGTTGCAGGAAATATGAGAATTTTAATGATGTCTTTTAAAGACTTTATTGCACCACCTTTTGTCATATAGCAATCACATTGTTTAAATAAAATATATTGATATGGAAACAAACACTTTCACAGCTTCTCTCCAATATCACTATAGTGCTGCTTTGGTGGTGCACCCATCATGTCAGAAGCAACTTGAGAACATACTGCAAGTCGCTTCTGGTGTAAGAGAATTGGTTTCTCTTCAGATCATATAAATCTTTCGCCTTTTACAAAAAAGGAAGTCAACTTAAACAACCGTGTCACCTCTTAGCCTTTTTTTCCATGCTGAATCCTTAGGTTTGTTTCTCATAAGCAGGGGTCCTCAAACATTTAAAGCAGAGGGCCGGCCCACAATCCTTCAGACTGTGAAGGGGCCGAATTATCATTTGGAGGGGAAAAAACGAACAAATTCCTATGCACACTGAATATGTCTTATTTGTAGTGCAAAACAACAACAATGAAAGAACAATCCAATATTTAAAAATGAAAACAATTGTAACCAGCATAAACCTATCAGGATTTCAATGGGAAGTGTGGGCCTGCTTCTGGCCAATGAGATACTCAAGTTAATTAGGATGGTTGTTGTTGTGTGCCTTCAAGACATTTCAGACTTTGGGCAAGCCTAAGTCTAAAATTATTTATTTATTCATTTACTACATTTATTTATTACATTTATATCTCACCCTTCTCACCCTGAAGGGGACTCAGAGCAGCTGTATGTACATACAATATATTATATGATTAGCATAGCACAATATTAGCATTATATATTATTATATTGAACTATACCACTATACTGTAATATTATATGTAATATATAACATATAATTAATATTATTATATGGTATTATTATTATATTGTATAACATTATAATATTATTATCAATATTATATGTATATACAATATATAATATTATTAAAATGATATAAAAAATATTATATTATAAAAATGAGGGTGGGGGCCAAGTAAATGACCTTGGAGGGCTGCATCCGGCCCCCAGGCCTTAGTTTGGGGACCCCTGCACTATACTGTAGACATGTAATATATAACATATAATTAGTATTATTATATGGTATTAGTATTATATTGTATAACATTATAATATTATTATCAATATTATATGTATATACAATATATAATATTATTAAAATGATATAAAAATATTATATTATAAAAATGAGGGTGGGGGCCAAGTAAATGACCTTGGAGGGCTGCATCCGGCCCCCAGGCCTTAGTTTGGGGACCCCTGCACTATACTGTAGACATGTAATATATAACATATAATTAGTACTATTATATGGTATTAGTATTAGTATTATATTGTATAACATTATAATATTATTATCAATATTATATGTAAATACAATATATTATTAAAAATTATTTTAAAATATTATATTATAAAACTAAGGGCGGGGGCCAGGTAAATGACCTTGGAAGGCCGCATCTGGCCCCCGGGCCTCAGTTTGGGGACCCCTGCTCATAAGGCTTCGTTTGAAGACCACCTTGGTCACTCTTCTCTAGATGTGTTCATTTGTTATTAATTTCATCTTGACTAACTGAATCACAGTCTGCTGAAAGGTATGGATTTTGCAACTCTGCCGGGTTCCACTTCATATTTAAGCCAAGGTTTGTAAATAAAATTCACAGAAAAAGGAAACTGAACTAAAATTCTCACCCTTTGATGGGATTCTTAAAGGAAGGGAGAACAAAATGTATGGGGCCAAAAAGCTAAGAAATGTAAGAGGCATGTGTTTATTATATTTCTGTGCAAAGCTGGAACCGATACAAGATAAACACAGTCATCCTTCCGAGAAAATGGAATGGGAACAGCACTGTTTTCCTAGCTCTGTTATCTTAGCGAAAACCTTTACCTTAGTCAAGTGCCAATGCATAGCAGCAAATTGTCAGATAAATTCTAGCTCATCTTTCCCTATAATAAACTAAACGCGCACAATGAACAGCATACTAACAGATTCTTGGGTGGTGCCCAAGACAAGTTGTGTTGCAGACTAAGTTGTATCCTCGGGCTGTGGCGCAGCTGGCTAGTAACCAGCTGCAATAAATCACTACTGACCGAGAGGTCATGAGTTCGAAGCCCGGGTCGGGTTAAGCCCCCGACCATTAAATAGCCCAGCTTGCTGTTGACCTATGCAGCCCCGAAAGACAGTTGCATCTGTCAATTAGGGAAATTTAGGTACGCTTTATGCGGGAGGCTAATTTAACTAATTTACAACATCATAAAACTGCCAGTAAAACACAAGGAAAAGAATGAGGAAGTACAGCCACTAGTGGACAGTGAAGCAACAGCTCCCCCTGTGGCCGGAATCGTGAAGCTGGAAAAAAATGTTAAATGCCTCTGTGTCTGTCTTTATATGTTGTTTGTCTGTTGGCATTGAATGTTTGCCATATACGTGTTCATTGTAATCCGCCCTGAGTCCCCTTCGGAGTGAGAAGGGCGGAATATAAATACTGTAAATAAATAAATAAGAAGGAAATGAGAATCGGAATTCACTCAGAGACATCCATGCACAGAAGTGTCCCTTATGTGTGCAGATCTTCTTTTGGGAGGAGCAGTAGGGTTTGGTATTTCCTCCATTCCTGCACAGTGAGCTCCTATTCCCCACCTTTCTGTAAAGCTCTGAAGATATCCTCTACAGTCATCCTGTTCTTCATGGCAAGGAGAAAGGATTGAAGAAGAATATGGCTATGTCCCAAGTGAGTACAGAAGTGCCGAGGTGTCCTGAAGGACCACCACAGAGCTCAAAATGGATGTTATTGTTGTTTCTGACTATGGAGAGGTCGACTTCTCCAATCCTCCCTGCTTACTGCAATGCACTGACTAGCTTTGCAAGGCAGCTTCAAAGCTCTGCAGTAAGTCAAGGTGTTGTACAGAACTTTGCATTGTATATGCGGATATTTATACTACACCAAGGATTGAAGCATGAGCTCAGTAAAAACAGCTGTGGGCCTCCCAATCTGCTGCCTTTCTTCTTCCGTGCAAGAATGAATAATTTCAGATTTTATTTCTTCCATATGCATTTTCTGCACAGAAATCATGGGGATGCTTTTTTCATGTCAGACTTGAGAAACTGCAAGTCGCTTCTGGTGTGAGAGAATTGGCCATCTGCAAGGATGTTGCCCAGGGGACGCCGGGGTGATGAATGTTTTACCATCCTTGTGGGAGGCTTCTCTCATGTCCCCACATGGGGAGCTGGAGCTGACAGAGGGAGCTCACCCACTCTCCTGGATTTTAACCACCGACCTTTCGGCACAAGGGTTTAACTCAATGCATCACAGAGGGCTCCATGGGGATGGCTGATTAGACAGAAAACATGTTTTCTGAGCAAAAAGCAATGATTTGCAAAAATTAATCTAGGTCATGTACAAACAAAGGCATTGTTGCTTATGCAATAGCAAAAAAGCATTTTTTTAAAAAAAAACTGCTTTTGTTCACTGTCTTTCTCAAAAAAGGCCCATATATTTAAAAAGAGAGAAGTTTGAACATGTAGCCGAATGGAAATAGCACATCTGGAAATTAAGATGGGAGGGAATGTTATTTGAGGGTTATATTTTTGAACCCCCAAATAGGAAGGCATGGGGACCCTCACAGCCTTAAAAAATGGCTTTGGAGGCTGTGTTCATGCTATAAACCATCCGTTCCTCCATCCTGATCTAAGCCTTCATTGAAAGTATTTGGACAAAGGCTTGTTGAGAATTAAATCAGATCTCTGTATGTGCTGTTTTATTATTGCTGTATTAGGAGCTGATCAACCATAAACTCAATTTTCTGTAATGCAACAAAGAAAAGAAATGGAGTGAGAAATTTAAGTTGTTATCATTTTAAAACCATTTGTACATGGCTCCAAATGGGGCCACATGCATTGTACAGTGAATGCAGTACATTTGCCAGAGCTGTGTGGTGCATGTCCACACATCTGGATCTACACACACACAATTTAAGAGTTTTATTTCATAAGGAAACAATCTGTCTTTCAAACAGGAATGCCTTTTGAATGCTTTGGCCTAGCTGCAATAACCAATTGAGATAGTTTAGGTTATGAGACCATTATTTGCCCATCTCAATGTATACATTTTATGTTTGAGTGTAAATCTGAATGCAATTCTCTCCAGTGTATACACTCCACACCACACTGGTGATGAATGGATAAAATCCTACATCAGGGCTACATAGCATAAATCCCTGCATGTGGAATTATGTGTAGATTGTGCTATGTGAACTTATGTCAAATGGCAAACTTGTGCAACTTCCCAAACAAAAGAAAGCAAAGCCACTGCCAATTTCAGCAAGAGCACATGATTACCAATCAGATCAGAAAGTTTATTTGCAAACACAACTTCAGCACATGTACATTTCTAGCTACAGTTCAAGATTCTGGTTTTAACCAAGCAGTTCTTGTGCTAAACTGGTGTCTGGCAGCAGTAATGGTTTGGATGAGGGCAAACAAACTGAATCTTAATTCAGACAAGACAGAGGTGCTCCTGGTCAGTCATAAGACAGATCTGGGAATAGGTAGTCAGCTTGTGTTAGATGGGGTTACACTCCCCCTGAAAATGCAAATCCATAGTTTAGGGGTACTACTGAATTCAGCTCTGAACCTGGAGGCCCAGTTTCAGCAATGCCTTGTCTACATCCTGGTTGGGCTACTGTAATGTGCTCTACGTGAGGCTACTTTTGAAAAGTGCTCAGAAACTTCAGTTGGTCCAAAGAGCAGCAGCCAGATTGTTAACTGGGGCTGGCTGCAGGAAGCATACAACTCCTTTGTTGTACCAGTTCCACGGGCTCCAACAAGTTTCTGCGCACAATTAATAGTGCTAGTTTTGACCTACAAAACCCTATACAGTTCCAGTCCACGTTATCTGAAGGACCACATCTCTTTCTACGAACCTGGGAGACATCTGTTATCTACTGGAGAGAGCCTTTTCTTTGTCCTACCACCGACTCAAGCATGCTTGGTGGGAACATGGGAGAAGAGGGCTTTTCGGTGGCTGCTCCCAGACTGTGGAATTCCCTTCCAAGAGAGACCAGGCTATTTTAAGTGTATTTATTATATTTAATGTTTCTACCACACTGAATTATTTAATTGTTTTTAACTGGTGTATTGTGCTTATTAAACTATAACTAAAGTTTGGGATTGTGAGCAGTCTTGAGTCCCACAGAGAGTAAGGTGAGATATTATTATTATTATTATTATTATTATTATTATTATTATTATTATTATTATTAGAAACACAACAAGATGAGTCCACAGCAGACACTCTGCTGGCTGTTGAACTGGATCACATGTCAGACATTATTATTATTAATTTCCAAAGTTGTGTTTTCCTTCCATTCCACCAGACAGTTCATAGGCTTTGTGACTCCTTCCCACGGGAGCTTCATTCTGGCCCCTCTGTTTTTTCTTTTCAAAAACCTTGTTAAAAAGAACCTTAATAATAATAACAACAACAACAACTTTATTTTTCTATCCCGCCTCCATCTCCCCGGAGAGACTCGGGCGGCTTACACAGGACCAAGCCCAGAAACAGATAATAAACATAGTAAAAATACATATAAAACAGCATCTTCAACCGGATAAAACACATTTAAAAACAAATAATACAATATAATAACAGTAAAAAACAATTTAAAACATGATAACACAGAAGAACCACCATTTAGATGTGAATTAAAATGGACCACCAAGGTGCTGTGAGGAGTAACTGGGTGTGCTTTTTAAATATATGTTGAGTATTCCAAGTGTTTAATTGTTCAACATTGTAATGTTCGAAAAACAGTGTTTTTATTGAATGCACTATTTTGTGCTTTTAAAAAACATTTGTACTTCATGCCATTTTAACTTCTCTGTTTTAATATGTACTGTAAGCCAATTTGAATCCTTTTCGGAAGAAAAACAGGATATTAAACTAACCAATCAGTCAATATAATACAACATTTCTATGTACAGGATATACCTTTCTAAACAACCATCATCCCATGGATAGCTGAAATCATGGATAATATTTTGACTATATTTAGTCTGGAAGAATGCCATAGAATTGCTCTGGAGGACATAGAAAGGCCCACAAACAGTTCGGGGGTATATTTTTGGAGCATGGTACACAAAACTGTGGGCTCGAGCTGTGGCGCAGGCTGGAGAGCAAGCCAGTAACCAGCTGCAATGAATCACTCTGACCAGGAGGTTATGAGTTCGAGGCCCGCTCGGAGCCTATGTTTGTCTTGTCTTTGTTCTATGTTAAAAGGCATTGAATGTTTGCCTATATGTGTAATGTGATCCGCCCTGAGTCCCCTTCGGGGTGAGAAGGGCGGAATATAAATGCTGTAAATAAATATCAAATCCTTTGACAGAATCATAAAGTTGGAAGAGATTCTAAAGGCCATCTAATCCAACCTTATTTTTCTATGTAGGAACTCATAATCAAAGCCCTTCCAAAGGATGGACATCCATTCATTGCTGGAAAACCTCAAGAGAAGGAGACTTCAAAGCACTCCAAAGCAACATATTCTACTTTTGATTTTGAACTACATGCAGATTGCATATCAGGCCAAAATGTGGACCCATTTCCATAAGAGAACTAACTCAACCATAAAACATCAAGAACTACAAGGTACATAAGATAGAATGCCTCCAGCTCCTGCTTAGGAATAATTCAACAGTGAAGATATTCTTAACAGAGTAACTGAAATCCTGTTTGGAGCATAGCTATTAGAAATACAGGGATCCCCTCAGTGACTCTACATAGTAATACAGCTCTAAACCACAAAAAATAAGCCCCCACACGTATTAGCAGTGATAATCACTTTGAATATCTGACAACTCATTTTGGAGCGGAAAAAACTAACCTAGCATTTTCCCTAGTTTAAGAAATTCAGAGTCTCCAGTTGAAACTCTGCCATAGTTCCCCACTCTGGCAGAAATATAGGTTTAATATTATTTTTGAATTTGTCCTTTCCCGAGACTTTCTCCGGTAGGGGAAAAAAACATCTCTGAGATGAATATGAATTTTTCAGCCTGTCAGCAGCCAAAGGTGGAAAAAAAATGTCAGGAAATCTAAAATCGTCTCATTACTTAAAATTAAAAGGAAAGATTTAAGAGGCAATCATGGATGCACAAGTAAATTGCTACACATTCATCATTGCACCCTAATAAATTATTGAGGTTCCACACAAAGGCGGGCAAATGCAATAGCTTCCTGGAAATAACAGAGATGGAAGGAGAATATTGAAAACTCAATTTCTTACTAATTAAATATTTTCAGCCTGGATCAGCAAAAACAAACACCTACATTAGTGACAACTTCTTAACCATGAGCATTTTCTCTATCTAGCAATAAGTATTGTAAAGTTCTAACCTAAAAATTTCTACAAAGAACAGTCATGTAGACATTTGTTGGTTCTTCACTGTGATTGTATGGTTAACCTTTGGTAGAAGCTGGTCATAGAATCATAGAATTGGAAAACCTTGGTTGTATTGGAGAACCTAAAATTTGCTACAGATGTATTTATGGATTTTCCACTTTTGTGGGGATCATGCATCCCTAAGCCTTGTCAAAGTGGAGGGCCTACTGTAGCTTAGTTTTAAATATTCCTTATCCCTCCTCCCTAAGGCTTTATCTACCCTGCCATATAATGCAGTTCTCTGCCAAAGAGTGCTGTTGCCTATATAGTCAATGGAAACTTATACAATGCAATTTAACTGCATTCAACTGACCATATGAGGGACTGTGGGGCCGCAGTAGGTCAAACCCTTGTGCTGCTGAATTGCTAACCTGAAAGTTGGCAGTTCAAATCTGTGGGATGGGGTGAGCTCCCGCTGTTAGCCCTAACTCCTGCCAACCTAGCAGTTCGAAAACATGCAAATGTGCGTATATATATAAAAATATAAATTTTATTTCTATCCTGCCACCATCCCCCCCAAAGGGACTCGGGTCAGCAAAAAAAAATACAGTGAAGTGTCACATATAGATAATACATAAATCTGAAATGATAAAAACCACCGATTTACAACCACACACATACATAATTACAATGTAAAACAGTAAACCCTCGGACTAATCCTTAAAAACTTATGTAAGATCAAAGGTTTGCTTAAAAAGCCATGTTTTAAGATGGAACAGAAGGCTTGAAGTGAAGGGGCTAACCTGATCTCTCTAGGGAGGGCATTCTAGAGCCGGGGCGCCACCACCAAGAAGGCCCTCTCTTTCATCCCCACAAACCATGTTTGAGATGGTGGTGGGACCGAAAGAAGGGCCTCCCCAGCAGAACTCAATGCCTGCGTCGGTTCATGGAAGGAGATGTGGTCTCGAAGATAGGTTGCACCTGTAGCGTATTTAAATAAATAGTAGATAAATAGGTACTGCTTCGCTGGGAAAAGGCAAAAAGATGCTCCAAGCAGTCATGCTGACCACATGACCAGGTGGTGACAATGCAGGCTCCTCAGCTTGGAAATGGAGAAGATCACCTCTCCAGAGCCAGAAATGAAAGGAGAAGCCTTTGCCTTTGTCTGTGTATGTGTGTCTCATCATATTGTAACAAGGCATTGAATGCTTGCCTCTTTCTGTTTATATACTGTAATTCGCTCTGAGCCCCCTCGGGGAGAAGGGAAGAATATAAATAAAGTGTTATTATTATTATTACTACTACTACTACTATTATTATTACTACTATATAATGCAGTTTCAATTTGCATTATATGGCAGTGTAAATGGGGGCTAAGTAAATGAAATAATCTCCTTGATCTGGCACCAGCCCCTTTAACTATGTCTTAATTTTTGGAAAGGAACGGCATGTTCTGTGGGTGGGTGTCTGAATGACAATCTGTGAGCAACCGCAGCTGGTACTTAAAGCATAACACAGAATCGCATCCCTGGCACCTTCCCTCGACCTCAGTTTTGACCCAGAAACCACAGAGCCTGAGATGATCCCAGAATGTGAACCTTACTGTAAACTGTTTTGATAGATGTACATAATACCTTGACGGATGAGGAGACACAAGCCAAAGCTGCTCCAGAGATCTTAGGGCTAGTGACACAACTTTAATTGCCAAGCCTCAATGCTATAGAATTATGGGATTTGTAGTTTGTTTGAAGAAAAAACACTCTTTGCAGAGAAAGCTAAAGATCTTGAAAACTAAAGCTCCCATGATCTCATAGCACTGAGCCATGGCAGTCAAAGTATTGTCAAACTGCAATAATTCTGCAGTGTAGATGCACCCTGAGATGTCTTCACAGTTCTTCAGCATTTGGTATAGGAAAGTTGAAGCTATGTCAAAGCCACTGCAATGTTTTCTGTGTGGGTTTTTTATATATATTATTTTTGTAATAGAACGAAGAATATTCCTTGCAATATCTTTCCCCAGATGGAAGATCTCTGTGCGAAAAATGTACTGTTACACCAAGTGACAAGTGAGAAGTCCTAATTTATCAACATCTTGCCTTGTCAGACTCAAAATACGATGCTCCTGATGCCCTGCAGAAAAAGCCTCGAAGACCTTCGCACACCCTCCACGTGAGTGATGTATTTTTAGTGCAATAGGCCACAAGGCAGAGAGCAGGCGTCAGGTGAACTTTTCCTCCCTCTGAGAAATTCCAGCTGTCAATTTAGGATTTTGAATGACTGGCAAACAGATTTGCCAATTGTTATTCATACAGCCAAGGTACAGCAAATCTGGTGTAATTGATGAGTATCGTATTAAAATTTGATAGGACAGAGATGTTTCCATCACATCTAATGGAGCTGTGGGACTGACAGCCCACGGCACTAATGAGGTTTTCTGCAAATATAAACAGCGTGAATATATGAAGATGGGGTCAAACAGTGAGGATTTCATTACCACTGGGCCCTTGATTCGAACTAAATGGGAAATGTTATGTCCAGTTCCTAATAAAGCTGCTTTTGAGAGCTTGCAAGTGTACAACTTCCCCAAACATAGCTACTTTCAGAGAGATTGAGCTTTGCAGGGTTCCTATAAATTGGATCCACAGGCTGCATGCAGGTCCAAAGGCCTTCTTGAGACTTGAAGGTTGCTAGAGTGAAAATTGGAGATATCCCTTTAATGACTGTGTAGAAAGAAGAATTGCAGCGAGTGCAGCTTGTGTTGTATGATGAGACACACCTGCTGACAGTCCCGCTTCTTCTCCATTAAAGTGACAGGAGGCAGCTCTGTCTGTAACTCTAGCAGCCCTATGATGCCCTTATGAGCCAGTCAGCACCTGCATTTCAGATAGGAAGCTGTTATATACCAGGGCAAGGATGTCAAATGCATTATCATTGAGGACCACATACACCTTCAAAGGGCTGTTGAATCCATGGATGCCAAATCCATGGATACAGAGGGCCAACTATAATGTTTTTTACACAATGCTTGGTGCTCTTTAGTTTTTACCCAGTTTAAGACCCCAAATATTATTGAATGATAACTCCCATCACTTATGATTCTCTACCATGCAGACTGGGAATAATGGAAATTGCAGCCCAACAGCACATGTGGCACTGAGTTTGGGTAAAAGTTAAAGGACATTTTAAAGTCAGACATCATATCCACAAGACTTGTGTCTAAATTCAAACTCCACTATCCTGACTAAACAAAGCAAACTGCAGCCTTCCAGATGTTACTGTATCACAACTCCCATCAGTTGTGGTCATGATGAGGAATATAGGAGTTGTGGTCCAGTATCTGGAGAGCCACATAAAATGACATGAAGGGTCAGATTTCGCCCGCTGGCCTTGGGTTTGGCACATGTCTACTAGAGACTTTGCCAAACTGGTATTTAGTGATGCACAACAACATGCAGGGCTGGGCTGTGGCACAGCTAGTTAGTAGCCAGCTGCAATAAATCACTACTGACCGAGAGGTTATGAGATCGAAGCCCAGGTCGAGTTAAGCCCCCAACCATTAATTGCTTAGCTTGCTGTTGACCTAAACAGCCTGAAAGACAGTTGCATCTGTCAAGTAGGAAATTTAGGTACCGCTTTCTGCGGGGAGGCTAATTTAATTAATTTATAACACTATAAAACTGCCAGCAATGTGCAGAAAGGAATGAGGAAGTAATACCATCAAGGACTCAGTGTCACAAGTGGACGGTGAAGTGGCAGCTTCTTCTGAGGTCAGAATCAAGCATACCTTCATGAAGCAGGAAGCTGGAAAATGTTAAATTGCCTCTGTGTGTGCCTATATGCTGTATGTCTAGTGACTTTGAATGTTTGCCATGTATATGTGCATTGTAATCCAGCCTGAGTCCCCTTTGGGGTGAGAAGGGTGGAATATACTGTAAATAAATAAATGCATATCCTGCTGCCGGTGCATTCTCCCTGCAAAACAGTCATTCCTTGCATAAAATCATTCAATAGCTTCTAATCCTGCAACGTTACCATCACTTACCTTGATACAATGGTTCTGTTCTGTTTCTGTGCCAGCATGCTGGCAGTAAAGTGATATCAAGGAACAGGATTCTATTCCTTTCCCCTTCCTCTCATTATTCCCACTCCATCCATTTTCGATCCTAAGGTGAGCCTGTCACGGGGCTTTCTTGCATGATTTGTTCAGTTGAGGCTTGCCATTGCCCTTCCCTGAAGCTGAGAGACTGTGACTTGCCTAATGTTGCCCAATAGATTTCATGGCCAAGCAATGAGCCAAACCCTGGACTCCAGAGCTGTAGTTCAATGTTCAAACCACTATACCACACTCTCAAATATACATAATTTAAAGTAACTTAAAATCCACTCTAAGAATCCTACAAGTAACTGGAAGTAACCTTTGCACTGCCCCAGAGTGC
This sequence comes from Anolis carolinensis, assembly GCF_035594765.1. Taxonomy (NCBI): domain Eukaryota; kingdom Metazoa; phylum Chordata; class Lepidosauria; order Squamata; family Anolidae; genus Anolis; species Anolis carolinensis. The sequence goes on from NC_085843.1 coordinate 14,175,071, forward strand.
ATCTACAATGTAGAAATACTACAATTTGACATGACTTCAACTGGCATGGGTTAGTGCTATGGAAACCAGGGATTTGTGGTTTGGTGACACAACAGCACTCTTTGGCAGAAAAGCTAAAGACTTTGTAAAGCTATAACTCCCACAATCCCATAACATTGAGCCATGGCAGTGAAGTGGTGTCAAACTGTATTAATTCTACAATGTAGATTCACCCCACAGTGAATTAAACCACTGAGCTGCTGAACTTGTCGACTGAAATGTTGGCGGTTTGAATCTGGAGAGCAAGGTGAGCTCCTGCTGTTAGCTCCAGCTTGTGCCAACCTAGCAGTTAGAAAACATGCAAATGAGAGTAGATCAATAGGACCTCTCTGGCAGGAAGATAACGGCAGTCCATGCAGTCATGCCAGTCACATGACCTTGGAGGTGTCTACGGAAAACACCAGCTCTTTGGCTTAGAAATGGAGATGAGCACCAACCCCCAGAGTCAGACATGACTAGACTTAATGTCAGGGGAAAATCTTTACCTTTGAGTTGGTTGCACTCCCACTTGGTTCTTCTAACAGGTGAGGGAAACAAAAATACCATATTGCCACACTAATGCAGTAGCTCCACTTGCTATTTAAAAGCACGACAGCAGGGGATACTTTAAAGTATTGTCAGCTCTTAGCTCTCAAATATGCCTTTAATACTTCGGCACAAGATTGCTTATAAATCATGTCTTTTCCCCCTGTATAATAAATGCCACGCGTGGTGTCAAAACTCTCCATTAAATATCTACCGATGGCATTTCCGTTCTGCCCAGTTGAACAATATCAATGTTTCATCTGCAATACATTACTTAGATTCCATGATCTTTCTGCCGAGTGGTTCATTCATTAGGAGGCTGCTAGAAAATACCCTGATCGCTAGTAGGTGGGAAGAATGCGAGAAGTAGCTCCATGTCATCCTTCACTTTCCTCGGTGAAACACAGCAGTGATCCATCACAAGAGGCAAGTATGATAGGGCCCAGCAATGCAATCTATTTCATTAAGGCACCATCAATTTTGTAAAAAGAAACTGTTATTCCCTTAACTGCTGTGTGGATTGAAAGCTGGCTCTCAGGCACTTGCTTTAACCATACTTATCAGTGTAGGAAAAGGGGGAATGCTGCAGGCAAAGAGTGCAAATATGGGACTGTTCTTAGAGGAGGAGGAGTAATAATATCATCCATTGGCTCACCAGGCTAATTAATGGAGCCAGCGAGCAAGTGAGAGGTTAAAGCAAGCTAAGGCTGGGCTGTGGCACAGCTGGTGAGTAGCCAGCTGCAATAAATCACTACTGACTGAGAGGTCATAAGTTCGAAGCCTGCCTGGGTCAGATTGAGCTCCTGACCATTAATAGCCTAGCTCGTTGTTGACTTAAGCAACTCGAAAGACAGTTGCATCTGTCGAGTAAAAAATTTAGGTACTACTTTATACGGGGAGTCTAATTTAACTAATTTAAGGCACCATAAAAACGTCCAGCAGCTTGCAGAACCTACAAACTATCTACAGACCCACAAAGAAAATCCAACAAATGCTACGGTCAGCGAAGGACAAGAGGGATCCTCTCTCCTCTGCAGGAGTCTACCTGATACCATGCAACTGTGGACAAGTCTACATAGGGACTGTGATGACCCATGGGCCTTGTAGTCCTGCTCAGGACATTGTAATTCCTGATGAAGATGAAAACTTGGGTTTTTTACCTTCCCAGTCTGAACTGGATTCCTCTCAGCCAGATCTTTCCCAGGCAGATCTGGGAACCTTGCACCTGCAAGAAAGTTGTCTCCCAGAAGTATGTCAAACAAGCCCAGAGCCTACTTCTCCCGTGTTCTTGCGCCGGGAGTTTTGTAAACAACAGAGAAGTTTGGAATCAGCTTCGCGCAGGAGTGCAAGAATTGCAGCTAAGAATGTAGCCAATTAAGACTGCTTCTCGTGAGAATCTTTAAGGAGTTTAACATCTGGTCTCAGAGTTTAGCTTTCGTTTCTGATTCCCAGAGAACTGCTTCGGTGGGAAAGTTAGACTCTATATAGGTGTTTTACCCGCGTAGTAACTTCGCGGAGTCAATTCGTCAGCCTACGGAGCGAGTTGTGTCTGGACAGCGCGCTCCGATTCAAGCCTCGCTCCTGCTCTAGCCTTGCCTTGCTATCCAGCCTTCGCCTTGCTTCCCAGCCTTTGTTTATCTACGGACTTTGCCTTGTTTCCCAGGACCAATCCTTGCCTTGTTCCACGGATTTTACCAAGTTATTCCACGGACCTTGTTCTTGTTCCTAGTTACCTTGTTCCACGTTTTAAGCCTTGTTTCAAGTATCAAGTTATTTCCTAGCCTTGCTCAAGTTTATGGACTAAAGGACCTTGTCATCTCCCCTCACTTTGCCTGGCAAAGTGAGTGTTTCGGTTATTGGATTACAACTTTGGACCATAATATTTCTTATTGGACATTGCTTTTTTGGACTAATTTTGACCTTTCCTGAAAGGTCCGCTTCTGAACTAACTTTTACATTTGTTTTTATTAACCTTATATATTTCCTTAATAAAGATATTAGTTAGAATCTGGCCTCTGCGTATGGTTATTGGTGCTCTGTAGCCGGGGTCGTGACAGTTTGACTCCGCCACCCTAAGCACCAATTAACCTCGGCCAGAATGTCTACCGGAACCGTGCCCGGTGGGCAGCCACTGAGCTACACCATCAGCAAGGACGAAGTGGATCGCATCCGCGACAGACTCAACGCCCAGGATGGAGAAATAAAGGGCTTGCGGGAGCGCGGAATCCGCCTCCCGGCCATGGCGTTGCCTACCAAGTTTACTGGAGAAGCTTCTAAGGTTCATGTTTTCCGTCGCCAATGTCAAGCTTATCTAGAGGCCCGTGATGCCGAGTTTCCCCAAGAAGACATCAAAGTGGCGTGGGTTTACAGTCTTCTAGACGGGCCAGCGGCCAATTGGGCGACGGCACTGTTCGACCAAGCCTCTCCACACCTAAGATCAGCGCAACACTTCTTGGACCACCTCAAGGAGACTTGGGGAATCGAGGACAATTTGGAGGCAGCCGGTCACAAACTCCGTCGCCTTTTCCAAGGAGACAGACCTATGTCTCAGTATATAGCCGAGTTCCGAGTGCTGGCCCACAACACCGGCTGGAACGATGTAGCCCTCAGAGGACAATTCCGGGAGGGTCTCAACATTGAAATGCTGGAAGAAATCTCCAAGGTGGATCCTCCCCAGACCCTCGAGGCACTCATTGATCAATGTTTACGGGCTGAAGTCATGATTGCCAACAGGAAACAGTGGGTTCGAGGCCAGGGCAGTAGAGCCGGGGCAAAACCCCCCGCTCCCGCCAGCGTTCAGCCACGTCCAGTGTGGAGACCCCCACCGCCAACCCCATACCCCAGAGGAGGCGAGGAGGTGCCGATGCAGTTGGGCAATGTGCGTCCCAGACTAGATGCCGCCGAGAAGGCCCGTCGTCAACGCTTAAACCTCTGTTGGTACTGCGGGAACGGGGGCCACTTCGCCAGAGAGTGCCCAGCCAAAGGGAAGCCTGCCGCCCGTCTTGCGGCGGCGTCCTCCACGGAGACGAAGGCGTCTGAGCCGACTGGCACACAGCCGGCGGGGGAAGCCAACGACCGGGTGTAGAGAGGCTCGCCAACCCGGTCAAAAAATCCATTCAAGAGCCGCCAACCGGGGTCCTGTTCCTTCTCGTGGTCACATTATGGTCAGCAAAAAGGGGACCCGTCATGATCCACGCCATGATAGACTCTGGAGCTACCAACAATTTCATTGATAGAGAGTATGCCGACTCTCTGGGATTACAATATCATGATTTCAAGAATGCCCGTGTGGTGCAAGCCATAGACGGCCGCCCCCTCAAGACGGGCCCCGTAAGTCAGTGGTCGGAACCCACCAGGATGTGGATAAGGGAACATATGGAAGAGATTTCCTTCTTTGTTACCGAGGTTCCCCATTTCCCTGTGATTTTGGGAATTCCATGGCTGACTCTCCACGACCCTAACATCTCCTGGTCCAACAGAGAACTGCAGTTTGCTTCACCGTACTGCCAAAACCATTGCCTCGTAGCCAAGGTCTGCCATGCCACAGACACCGAGCCCATCATCACCTTGCCAAAGAAGTACTCCGAGTATTGGGATGTATTCAATGAGAAAGAAGCCGAAAAATTACCCCCACATAGACCTTATGACTGTGCCATTGACTTGGTGGAGGGGGCCCCGATCCCGCGAGGGCATCTCTACTCCCTGACTGAACCAGAGCAAGAAGCTCTCAGGGAATTCATAGAGACAAACCTTCGCAAGGGATTCATCAGACCCTCTCAATCCCCAGCCGCCTCCCCAGTGATGTTTGTGAAGAAGAAGTCAGGGGAACTACGCTTGGTGGTGGACTACAGAGCATTGAACAATATCACCAAGCGGAACAGCTATCCCCTGCCCTTAATCTCGGATCTACTGGATCGGCTTCGAGGAGCCAAGGTTTACACCAAGCTGGATCTTCGGGGGGCTTACAACTTAGTTCGCATCAGGGAAGGGGACGAGTGGAAGACCGCCTTCCAGACCAAATTCGGATTATTCGAGTCCCGAGTTATGAATTTCGGTTTATGCGGAGCTCCCGCAACGTTCCAGCATTTTGTCAATGACATTTTTCAGGACTATCTAGACAGGTTCTTGATAATCTACCTGGACGATTTTTTGGTGTTTTCTAGATCACAATCAGAACATGAGAACCACGTCAAAATGGTGTTACAACGATTGCGGGATCATGGACTTTATGCCAAGCTGGAAAAATGCGCCTTTGATCTACAAGAGGTAGATTTCCTTGGTTACCGCATCTCGCCTCTAGGGCTTTCCATGGATCCAGCCAAGGTTTCAGCAGTATTGGAATGGCGGGCGCCAACTAACAAGAAAGAGGTGCAGCGTTTCTTGGGGTTCGCGAACTATTACCGCAAGTTCATTCCAGATTTTGCCCGCTGGTCCGACCCCATCACTAGCTGCATCCGTGGAAAGCAGCCTTTCCGCTGGACTGATCAAGCAGAGAAAGGGTTCCAGCAACTAAAGAAACTATTCACCTCCCAGCCAATTCTACAGCACCCAAATCCTGGAACCCCTTTTGTTGTGCAAGCGGACGCCTCTGATGTGGCAATTGGGGCTGTACTCTTACAACCGGTGGGAGATCACCTCCATCCCTGTGCCTTTTACTCTCGTCAACTAACCACACCAGAGAGGAATTACACCATTTGGGAAAAAGAACTACTGGCCATAAAGGCAGCCTTTGAAACTTGGAGACATTGGCTAGAAGGGGCCAAATTTCCCATTGAAGTCCACACTGATCATCGTAATCTAGAACATCTAAGAACTGCCCGCAAACTAAATCAGAGGCAGCAACGTTGGGCTTTATTCTTCGAACGTTTCGACTTCCAGATTCATTATGTGACCCCAGCCCAGACCAAGCAAGCAGACGCCCTGTCACGTAAACCGGAATACGCTGCAGGACGCAAGGAGACCTTTGAATCCCAACTATTACAACCCGGGAACTTTGCCACGGTCACAGTGGGGAACACCAAATCCATTCCCATTGGTTCAACTTCCTCTACTCCAGGACCCCTCTGTGCTCAAGAAATCAGGGCTAGTCAGCAAGCAGATGCCTGGGCGCAGGACCAACTTCGCCAAGGTCTGCATTTTCCCTTTTCGCTTAAGGATGGGCTGCTTTGCTATAGAAATCATGTTTATATCCCACCCGGACCGGGCAGGGAAAAAGCGCTTCGTCTGTGTCATGATTGCAAACCAGCAGGACACTTCGGACTATTTAAAACCATGCATCTGATCCTAAGGGATTTTTGGTGGCCCAAGATCCGCAAGGATGTGGAAAAATATGTCAACACCTGCCCAGTATGCCAGCGCTCCAAGATAAGAAGGGAGAAGCCCTCAGGGCTTCTACACCCCCTTCCTACCCCATCTCGCCCATGGGAAATAATTTCTGCAGATTTCATCACTGACCTACCACCTTCCTGTGGATTCACCACGATCTTAGTGGTGGTGGACCTTTTCACCAAGTTAGCCCATTTCATTCCCTGCGAAGGCCTCCCCACGGCCAAAGAGACTGCGGATCTATTCCTTCAACATGTTTTCAGACTACATGGATTGCCCAAGAGTTTAGTCACAGACCGTGGATCTCAATTCACCTCTCGTTTTTGGAAGGCGCTACAAAAACTATTGGGCATAGACTCTCGCTTATCTTCAGCTCATCATCCCCAAACAGATGGGCAAACGGAGCGCACCAATGCCACTTTGGAGCAGTATCTTCGCTGTTATGTAAACTACCAACAGGACAATTGGGCTTCTCTGTTACCACTGTCTGAGTTTGCCTACAACAATGGAGTTCAAGCTTCTACAAAAGAAACGCCGTTCTTTGCAAACTACGGCTTCCATCCACGTTTCTTTCCCCCTGTCATTGAAACTTCAGAAGTTCCCGCAGCAGAGGACTGGCTGCAGGAACTCACAGCGGTGCAACAACTTTTGCTCCAGCAACTGGACCAAGCCAAGGAGGACTATAAACACCACGCTGACAAACACCGCCAGCCGGGCCCCGAAATCAAGGTAGGAGATCGGGTTTTTCTGTCCACTCGCTTTCTGCCCTCCCACCGCCCTTGCCGGAAGTTAGATGCCCGTTTCATTGGCCCCTATCCAGTGGTGGCGCAATTAAACCCCGTGACTTTCAAACTCCAACTTCCGCGTTCAATGCGCATTCACCCAGTGTTTCACCGTTCCCTGCTCCTTCCGGCGGATGGTGTGCGTCCTGATACAGACCAACCGGCCCCCCCTCCTGTTTTGATGAATGGGGAGGAGGAGTTCGAGGTTGAGGACATTTTGGATTCTCGCTTTCACCGCCGCCGCCTACAATATCTCATTGACTGGGTGGGTTTTGGCCCTGAGGAACGCTCTTGGGAAGACGCCTCCACAGTCCATGCTCCTGAGCTAACCCGTCGCTTTCATCAGACCTATCCCGCCAAGCCGCGACCTCGCGCCTCGGGGAGAGGGCCCCAGTTTGGGAGGGGCCTTGAGGAGGGGGATAGTGTGATGACCCATGGGCCTTGTAGTCCTGCTCAGGACATTGTAATTCCTGATGAAGATGAAAACTTGGGTTTTTTACCTTCCCAGTCTGAACTGGATTCCTCTCAGCCAGATCTTTCCCAGGCAGATCTGGGAACCTTGCACCTGCAAGAAAGTTGTCTCCCAGAAGTATGTCAAACAAGCCCAGAGCCTACTTCTCCCGTGTTCTTGCGCCGGGAGTTTTGTAAACAACAGAGAAGTTTGGAATCAGCTTCGCGCAGGAGTGCAAGAATTGCAGCTAAGAATGTAGCCAATTAAGACTGCTTCTCGTGAGAATCTTTAAGGAGTTTAACATCTGGTCTCAGAGTTTAGCTTTCGTTTCTGATTCCCAGAGAACTGCTTCGGTGGGAAAGTTAGACTCTATATAGGTGTTTTACCCGCGTAGTAACTTCGCGGAGTCAATTCGTCAGCCTACGGAGCGAGTTGTGTCTGGACAGCGCGCTCCGATTCAAGCCTCGCTCCTGCTCTAGCCTTGCCTTGCTATCCAGCCTTCGCCTTGCTTCCCAGCCTTTGTTTATCTACGGACTTTGCCTTGTTTCCCAGGACCAATCCTTGCCTTGTTCCACGGATTTTACCAAGTTATTCCACGGACCTTGTTCTTGTTCCTAGTTACCTTGTTCCACGTTTTAAGCCTTGTTTCAAGTATCAAGTTATTTCCTAGCCTTGCTCAAGTTTATGGACTAAAGGACCTTGTCATCTCCCCTCACTTTGCCTGGCAAAGTGAGTGTTTCGGTTATTGGATTACAACTTTGGACCATAATATTTCTTATTGGACATTGCTTTTTTGGACTAATTTTGACCTTTCCTGAAAGGTCCGCTTCTGAACTAACTTTTACATTTGTTTTTATTAACCTTATATATTTCCTTAATAAAGATATTAGTTAGAATCTGGCCTCTGCGTATGGTTATTGGTGCTCTGTAGCCGGGGTCGTGACAGGGACCACCAAACGCAGCGCCCAAACAAGAGTCAAAGAACATGAAAGGCACTGCAGACTAATTCAACCAGAGAAATCAGCCATAGCAGAGCACTTGATGAACCAACCTGGACACAGTATATTATTTGAGGACACAGAAATGCTGGACCACTCCAACAACAACAACTATCATGTCAGACTACACAGAGAAGCCATTGAAATCCAAAAGCATGTGGACAACTTCAACAGAAAGGAGGAAACCATGAAAATGAACAAAATCTGGCTACTAGTATTAAAAAACTCTAAAATCAGAACAGTAGATGGGAACCAACACTCTGAGAGCAGAGGAGCCCCAAGGACGGCTAATGACAATTAACAAAGGAAGCCCCCCAGGCAAGAGACAAAACCTTTCCAATGCTAATTAGGGTGGTTAACTGAACATTAATGCTGGCTTCCCAGTGACAAAGGACTCTTGCCACACCCAGGACTCTTCACAGATATATTTTTTTTCCCTTTCCTTGCCTAGTTTATCCATGCCTCACAACCTCTGAGGATGCCTGCCATAGATGTGGGCGAAACGTCAGGAGAGAATACTTCTGGAACATGGCCACACAGCCCGAAAGACATACAACAACCCTGTGATCCCGGCCATGAAAGCCTTCGACAACAGCTTGCAGAAGAATGAGGAAATACTCCATCAAGGACTTGGTGTCACGGGTGGATGATGAAGCAGCAGCTCCCCCTTTGGCCGGAATTGAGCATACCCACATGAAGCCGGAAGCTGGAAAATGTTAAATTGCCTCTGTGTCTGTATGTCGTATGTCTAATGGCATTGAATGTTTGCCATGTATATGTACATTGTGATCCGCCCTGAGTCCCCTTCAGGGTGAGAAGGATGGAATATAAATACTGTAAATAAATAAATAATAAATAATCAGGCTTTCATGTGTTGCCATTGTTTGTCATAGACATGTGTAGAAAACAATCAAGCATAGGTGGGAAAGAATCATAGCAATATAGAGCTGGAAGGGACCACAATCCTTGGCCATGTAAGAATATATGACCAAAGCACAAAAGGTAGCCATCCAACTTCTGTTTAAATACTTCCAAAAAGGGAAGTCCACCACTTCGCTAAGCAGTATGTTCCATTGTTAAAACAATTCTTACTACAGTATATAATGGGATCTTATAGCATCTTAGGATCCATCTCTAGACTATAGAATGAATGCACTTTGTCACACATTTACTGCTCAATTCTATAGAATCCTGGAGTATGTAGTTTGGCACCAGCACTGTTTGGCAGATAAAAGTTAACCTTGCAAAACTACAGCTCCTGTCATTTCATAGTATTAATCCATGACGGTTAAAGTGGTATCAAACTGAAGTTATTCGATAATATAGATGTAAGATGTAGCTTAGGAGCCCCTGGTGGCACAGTGTGTTAAAGCGCTGAGCTGCAGAACTTGCAGACCAAAAGGTCACAGGTTCGAATCCGGGGAATGGAGTGAGCACCCGCTGTTAGCCCCAGCTTCTGCCAACCTAGCAGTTCGAAAAAATGCAAACTTGAGTAGATCAATAGGTATCTCTGCGACAGGAAGGTAACGGCGCTCCATGCAGTCATGGTGGCCACATGACCTTGGAGGTGTCTTTGGACAACACTGGCTCTTTGCCTTAGAAATGGAGATGAGCACCAACCTCCAGAGTCGGACATGACTGGACTTAATGTCAGGGGAAAACCTTTATCTTTACCTAACTAAGATGTAGTTTATGCTACCAACTTCAATTAGCCTCTAAGGTGCTACAAGGTCCCTTTGCATGCTGATATGCCAGAGTAATATGGCTTGGCTTTACTACAGTTCTTCCTAATGTTTAGGTGGAATATCTTTCCTTGAATCTATTAATTTGTGTCTAGTTTCCAGAGCAACAGAAAACAAGCTTGTTCCTCCAATTATTTAAATATCATGTTACCACTCAATCTTCTCTTCTCCAAAGTAAATAAGCTGTTCCTCACAGGGTTTGGTTTCTGGATATGTTCCAATTTGTGAATAGCTTTCCAAGACTGTGATACCCAGAACTGGATAAAGTTTACCATCATGCTAAGTTTACCATCTGTATTGACAAGTTTCCCGCAACAACTGTACTTGTTAAATGTTTTTAAATATGTCTCTTTATGCCTTTCATAGGTTATTGTTATACGCATGGTTGACTTGCATTGTTTTTTTTAAATGTTGTGAGCTGCTTGGATGCTGTTTAGGGAAAATATAACAATAATACTAATGGGTTGTAGTATGTCTTTCAGGCTGTGTGGCCATGTTCCAGAAGTATTTTCTCCTGACGTTTCGCCCACATCAGGAGAGAATACTTCTGGAACATGGCCACACAGCCCGAAAGACATACAACAACCCTGTGATCCCGGCCATGAAAGCCTTCGACAACACAATAATACTAATACTACTACTAATAATAATACTTTATTTTTATCCAGCTCTGTCTCCCCAAGGAGACTCAGGGCAGGAACTCAGGACTCAGAAGAAAGCAGGATACAAATAAAGTTTGTTATTATTGTCATTTGTAAGTAATATCAATATTATCACAGTTTAGTTGCTTCCTGTGCCACTGGTGCATTGAAGCAGTATTTCAGTCTGACCTTTTAACAAGTTTATCCAAAATGTTGAATTCCATCCATGAAATAATTTTAAGCCATTGCTTAGCACCTTCTTAAAGCTTATACCAAAACACAGAGGGGATTCACTTTCCCACTAACATGGTGACCAGTATAGTGTTGTTGTGTTTTACTAGTCCTACACGTGGGAGCAGTTCAGCCCGAAATCTCATTTAACAAGAGAATGATGGCTCTTCTACTGATTTTGATAATTGCTTTTTGAATGGTAGAGTTTCAAATTAAGCTCATTACAGGTAGGTGCCTTTCGTGAAGATGCTGCTATTGAGTTTTAAGATGGCTCATTCCATTTCCAATAGCTGCTCATTAATCCATCATTAGCTGGGCCCTTATAACCTGCAATTTTCTTCATTCAGAAGACAGCTAAAGTTAACTTCAACCACTGGGGCACTGGAAATTATAGATAGATAGATAGATAGATAGATAGATAGATAGATAGATAGATAGATGATATTTAGGCAGGTAGGTAGTGGTGAGGGATTAAGCCACACCTGGAATACTGTGTCCAATTCTGGGCACCACAATTGAAGGGAGATGTTGACAAGCTGGAATGTGTCCAGAGGAGGGCGACTAAAATGATTAAGGGTCTGGAGAACAAGCCCTATGAGGAGCAGCTTAAAGAGCTGGGTATGTTTAGCCTGCAGAAGAGAAGGCTGAGAGGAGACATGATGAGAGCCATGTATAAATATGTGAGGGGAAGTCATAGGGTGGAGGGAGCAAGCTTGTTTGCTGCTGCCCTGGAGACTAGGACGTGGAACAATGGCTTCAAACTACAGGAACAGAGATTCCACCTGAACATCAGGAAGAACTTCCTCACTGTGAGGGCTGTTCAGCAATGGAACTCTCTGCCCCAGACTGTGGTGGCTTCTTTGGAGGCTTTTAAGCAGAAGCTGGATGGCCATCTGTCGGGGGTGCTTTGAATGAGATTTTCCTGCTTCTTGCAGGGGGTTGGACTGGATGGCCTGTGAGGTCTCTACCAACTCTACGATTCTATGATTCTATGATTCTAAATTCCAGTTTCAAACAGTATTTTTATTCTTATTAAATAAGCTGCTACTATTGCAATTTTTAGGAGGGGTGGAGGAAGCAATTATCTCAATTAGGGCAGGCGAAAGCATCAATAAAAGCTGATCTATTAAGGAGAGAGGATTTATTGCTGTTATTAATAAACGTCAGGGTCTGCTGACAACCAGCATAATGGCTGGCTTCCAATTCACACAGTTTCAAGCATCTGCAACCAATGGGGACAGTTGTGGAACTGTGGCTGTCTCTAAAATATACATCCAGGACGTCATCAGAAGGGTGTAGGGCTTCATTTCATTGCGCTGTGGAAATGAAGCTCCACAGGAGTCCCACAGACACCATCACATGAAGTAGAGGCACTTCCAGTAGGACTCTGTGGGACTCCATTTCTTCAGCGCATGGAAACAGAGTCCTACACCAGTCTTCAGGAGTTGGGTGTTTCCCAACTCCAAACAGCCTTAACACGGGAAAAGCTGGGGAAATACAGGTAAGGAAATGTGATGGCTGGCCATCCCTCAAGATGGGGAAAGATGGAAGGAATGGAGTAATGTTTTTAGTTTTTAATGCCTTTTGTATTGTATTGTTGATGTGATGGCACTGTGTTGCCAATTTGTAAGCCACCCTGAGTCCCCCAGAAATACCAGAAATAAATAAATAGGGCAGTTCCCTCAGCTTTCCCCCACTTTCCTCCATTTACCCCCGCTCTATCTGATAAAGTCCTAGTCTGAAATCAGTTACTATGACCCTTAATACTTGAAGGAACATCCTTTCCCTTATATGCCCATCTGAGCACTGAGATTTCCATTTTCATGGCATAACTTTTGAATTTAATTATACTTTTTCCGATTCCCTGCCCCTACCTAACCCATTACAGGTAAGCATGTTACTTGCACTGAGTTACTCTCAAATTCTAAATCAATACAAGAAAAAAAAAAACTAAGAAGACTCAGAGCCCTTCCAGACAGGCCTTATATTCCAGGATGTAATCTTAGGTTTTCTATTTATCCCAGATTATCTGGCAGTGTGGACTCATATAATCCAGTTTAAAGCAGAAAATATAGGAACAGATCTTGGGAAATAGGGCCTGTCTGTGCCCTCAGTGGCATATGGTGGTGACTCAGCACATGACTTTACATATTAATTTCCTCATATCTACAGTAGAGTCTCACTTATCCAACGTTCTGGATTATCCAACACATTTTTGCAGTCAATGTTTTCAATACATCGTGATATTTTGGTGCTAAATTCATAAATGCAGTAATTACTACATAGCATTACTGGGTATTGAACTACTTTTTCTGTCAAAATTGGTGTATAGCATGATGTTTTGGTGCTTAATTTGTAAAATCATAATGCAATTTGATGTTTAATAGGCTTTTCCTTAATCTCTCCTTATTATCCAACATATTCGCTTATCCAATGTTCTGCCGGCCCGTTTATGTTGGATAAGCAAGACTCTACTGTATTTTGGAAGGGTGGAGTTCAGGACCTTGAATTATTCGTTTAAGGTTTTATGAGAACCTAAAGTAGATCCATTGTGCTACTGACAATGCTGTTGGGAAGATCCAGTATCAAAAGAAATTTTCTGCAAAAACATTGAGATGCTTACCAGTAAAGTCTATTGTTTTGATATTGTTCTTTTTTCATCAGTTGAGAACAGAGCCTCATTGACTTGGCAGCAAATGCACAGATTAATGGTGGTGCGCCAATTATAACCATCCTTGGAAATGTAATCATGACCAAAATTTTACAGCAGGGCTTACAGTGTAAATTGCCTTATGTAGAATTACATGCTGATTGTATTATACAGCCCTTGTGTTGAATGGCAACACTGTACAACTAAATCAACAACCAAATGTCCCACAAATGTATAATGCAATATACAATCCACACATACAATTGCACTATCTGCAAAACTCAGTTTTCATGTCTTTGAATGAAACATGATCTTTCCACAATATGTCAAATTGTTTCTTTAGGGGAGGTTAGTGTACATGTGTGCCGTGGCGCTTGGGGCTATATCTATTAGCGAAAGAGGCATGGACGTGACATCTTTCCCCAGGGGATTGCTTCTTGCCCTCCTTTAGGGAAACTGGAACTCTCAAGGACCAAAACACTGTAGATAACTCAAAAACTGGTTTTATTGTTCACAAAAGGTTATCCCAATAAGCTGGAAGTTTCAAAGGGGTAAAGGAAAGTATACATTACAGTCTTTGGTTGTCTTAAGTCCAAGGAGCTCTGCAGCTGAGAAGCTTTTCCAGGTCCCTCTTTCTCAATGGCTGTGAATGCCGGAGCATTCCTCAGCCTCAGTCCAAATGGCCTATGTTTGAAGACACAGTCTTCCTCTGATGCCAAAGAACTGATTTGAAGATGCTTGAGACTCCTCAGCATCATCCAGGTTGGCCCTGAACATGAAGCATAAGTCTCAAGGGTAAGAACCTCAGAATTGGTGCTGAGAGGTAACTTAATCAAGGGCTTTTAGAGCAAAGTCTCTCTCTCACGTCCATCTGGTAGAAAGCTTGATGGTGGAATGAAAAAGGAAACACTGTCCTACTCCAGGAAGAGGTGGAGTCAAACAATTGAGCTGAGGGAGCAATATAACTGGTGCAAACAACATTGATTGACAGCTATAAATAACCAATCAATCCAACTACATTTACAGGGTAAAGGCAAAATCAGGCATGATACAATTCAAATCTTGCAACTTACAGTTTGACATATAGATGGTGCCACTCGCGCCATCACAACATGAAAGACACCAACAGAATTCTGGCCTTTCATTGCCCATGCTCTGATAATGTCCTGGTTCATCGACCTCCATGTGTGGTATGCAAGGCTGCCATAAAGACAGCATCCAAACTGTCTACATGACAGTAGAAACATGAGACCATACTTTGGGAACATCTTTTGGTATATTGAAACAGAACATCGCCTCCTGCTCCATACTGAAGCACACTGATAAATGAAGGGATTCATGTAAAGCTGGGAAGCTAATGTCTAATAGAATGCCTGCTTTCAAATCAGCCTGCTGCTGTACTAATATAATCTTCCCCGTCCTTCTGCTGGATTCCCTCACCAACTGGAGTGAAAATCTTCTAGGTTGTGATCCTCCATTGATGGAAAGCTCTGCTTAAGGAAACACATTTTCTACCTACACTATTATATTTCTTGTACCAGGCAAATCAATACTGTGTTGACTTGCAATCTTACATACACATACTCTGGAGTAATCCCCAATGAATTTGCCGTGGCTTAGCTCTGAACAGCAAGCACAGGTTGGTAGCGATAAACTGTTTCATTTCTTTTGATGGTGTTTTGGATTGAAGTTTCATCCCTAGTTTATGACTAAATTGTATTTTCCCATGCTGAGCTTTGTTGTTTTTAGAAGCCTGCAAAATGACTTGCTAATATGCGCTGAAGGGTAGCTTTAAAAAAATGCCAGTCAAAGCCCAATAAATAAAATACGATGCACTGATTCTGGCACCACGGCTCTAACTGCCCATTAAGTTCTGATTATGCAGCACAATGCTCTATCAGCATTAAGATCTTTGCACCTTGCATCCAGCAATATACCTTAGGGAGAGCTCACTGTGTTTTACTGTGTTTTTCAGCAGTACAGTTGTGCTCTATTGCAGAATATTTCAAGACAACACTACTGAGTACGAGTGTAGAGTTGCTGTCTCAGGGTGATGGTTTAAAACATAACACATTACTATGACTATAATCCAATACCAGAGTTGTGAATTTGCAACCTAGAGCTATAAATCCATAACTAATGTGTGCACACAAAAGACCTCATCCCATGGGGGAATGGGGGGAAGCATAGGGAATTATCTTATTACCGTAGAATTTGGTTCTGTTCCATTTTTAAGGAAAATGTATAAGATTTGCAACCCCATCAAATGCCATCTATTTTGACAATTTCTACTTTAATCTAGGTCTAAAACAGGACTAATATAGACTCAGAAAAATGATGCTATGTCGAAATTGTGCAATTCCTGATGACTAAATTAATTTTAAAAATACAGTAGAGTCTCACTTATCCAATAACAACAACAGCAGCAGCAGCAGCAGCAGCAGCAGCAACAATAACAACAACAACAACAACAACAACAACAACAACAACAAGACGTGGCTATGGCTCATGAATGGGACACTGAAGAAGGAGACAGAAGGCCTGATCCTTGCAGCCCAGGAGGAAGCCATAAGAACAAATGCAATTAAGGCCAAGATCGAAAAATCAGATGATGACCCAAAATGCAGACTCTACAAAGAAACCGACAAAACCATTGATCATATCCTCAGCTGCTGTAAGAAAATCGCACAGACTGACTACAAACAGAGGCACAACTATGTGGCCCAGATGATTCATTGGAACGTATGCCTCAAGTACCACCTCCCAGCAGTAAAGAACTGGTGGGATCACAAACCTGCAAAAGTATTGGAAAATGAGCACGCAAAGATACTGTGGGACTTCCGAATCCAGACTGACAAAGTTCTGGAACACAACACACCAGACATCACAGTTGTGGAAAAGAAAAATGCTTGGATTATTGATGTCGCCATACCAGGTGACAGTCGAATTGATGAAAAACAACAGGAAAAACTCAGCTGCTGTCAGGACCCCGGCTGCAGAGCACCAATAACCATGCACAGAGACCAGAATCTATCTAATATCTTTATTAAAGGATTATATAAAGTCAATAAAAACAAGTGAAGAATAAAGTTCAGAAGTAGACCTTTCAGGAAAGGTCAAATATAGTCCAAGAAAACAATGTCCAATATGTGATATTAGAGTCCAAAGTTATAATCCAATAACCGAAACACACACTTTGCCAAGCAAAGTGTGGGGAAATAACAAGGTCCTTTAGTCCAATGGAGCTTGACAACAAGGCTGGAGAGCAAAATAGATTCTTGGCAAACAAGGCTTGATTCAAGGCAACAAGAAGCAAGAGACGAGAACAGGGTCCGTGGCGAGGTCCGTGGCAAGGTCCGGGGAAACAAGGCAGGGCTGGAACAAGGACAAGGTCTTGGAAACAAGGAACTGGAATAGCGAGTCCACACACGATCTCGCTCCCGAAGCTGACGAATTGACTCCGCAAGGATCCCCTTGCGGTTAAACACCTATATAGGATCTTGTTTTCCCGCCAAGGAACACTTTCCCTGGGGAACAAGAAGTGAAACCCATACTGTATCCAGATGCATGACTCCTTAAGATTTCCCAAGGGAAACAGGCTTAATCAGTTAATTGTCTGGCAGCAATTCTGGCGCTTCTGCGATTTGCCTCCCTAGCGCCTCTATCTCGATTATAATTATCCCGGCGAGAAAACGGGGGAGATTCCTGCTCAAGGCTTGTTTGGCTGACTTCTTGTGGGCAAACATCTTGCAGGTGCAAGGGCTCCAATTCTGGCTGAAACGGTGGGAAACCAAAGTTGTCCTCTTCATCTGCCACAATAGTACTAGGAACGGGACTACATGGCCCATGAGTCATCACAGCTGCTATCAGAACCTCAAGATTGAACCTCAAAGGCTCTGGCAGAAACCAGTGCAGGTGGTCCCGGTGGTGATGGGCACACTGGGTACTGTGCCAAAAGATCTCAGCCAGCATTTGGAAACAATAGACATTGACAAAATTACGATCTGCCAACTGCAAAAGGCCACCCTACTGGGATCTGCGCACATCATCCGAAAATACATCACACAGTCCTAAACACTTGGGAAGTGTTCAACTTGTGATTTTGTGATACAAAATCCAGCATATCCATCTTGTTTGCTGTGTCAGACTATGTTGTTGTGTCAATAATAACAACAACACTTTATTTATATTCCGCCCTATCTCCTCAAGGGGATTCACAGCAGATCACAGTACACATATACGGTAAACATTCAATGCCATTTGGACAGACAGGACAGAGCAGAATAAGACAAACAGAAGGAGGTATGTAGTCTTGAAGTCTAGTTTTTTGGTGCCTTGGGGGTTGACGTTGCACTCAGATTCAGTCACAGGGAGTGCTGTTGCTTCATTCTCTATGACGAAGAGCCATCAGGGCTTCCTCCTTCCACCTTCCTTTTGGTCACCACATTTCTGGTCTTGTTACTGTATTTATGGTGTCGTAAAATCCAACCTTTGCTTATGCAACAGTCTGGATTATCCAACGCGGTTTGTCTCCCATCCGGATCCACAGCTGATTCTCTAGGCAGCGAGGACTGAACTTTTTACAGATTTAACTTTCGATAATGTTGTTACTGTAAGTTCATTTTATGTAATTCTATCTTTATTTGTACTCAATTTGTTAGTAGCCAATGTTTTTATAGTCAATGTTTTCAATACATTGCAATGTTTTGGTGCTAAATTCATAAATACAGTAATTACTACATAACATTGACATGCATTGAACTGCTTTTTCTGTCAATTTGTTGCAAAACATAATGTTTTGGTGTTTAATTTGCAAAACCATAATGTAATTTGCTGTTTAATAGGCTTTTCCTTAATCCCTCCTTTTTATCCAGCATTTCTGCTTAGCCAACGTTCTGCCGGCCCGTTTATGTTGGATAAGTGAGACTCTACTGTATCAGAAAAGTTTCATGAAAGAGGAGCACTGGTGTGAAAAGGAGCATCAAGGCTCATTTGGAGACAGCTTACCGGAACACCTACTCTAAATGTCACTACAACAAACCAACACAGGCAAATCTGCCCATTCCATCCCACCTGTAGATAAGTGCCTTTAGCCATTTCTGCATGCATCAGGAGCAATGAAGATGATTGCTTTCTAACTCCAGAATCTTCCATTTCCAAACACTTCTGAAACAGTTTACAGATAGAGTCTTATAGGGCTACCACCAGAGGTAGTTCTGTGTCGCATGATAGCCTCCATGGGACTCTATTCTGTAAACTGTTTTAAAGTGTGTAGGAATGGGAGAGGACCCGCATCTGATGAGGTCCAAAGACTCTATTGTAATTTACCTTCAAGTCATTTCTGACATGTAGAAAAACCTGAGGTGAACTTATCGCATGGAACGCTGAACTCACTACTAACTTGGCCATCTGTCAGAGCTACTTTGATTGTGCTTTTCCTGCATGGCAGGGGGTTGGACTAAATTTATTTATTTATTTATTTGCAGTATTTATATTCCGCCCTTCTCACCCCGAAGGGGACTCAGGGCGGATCACATTATACACACATAGGGCAAACATTCAATGCCAATAAACACATCAAACAGAGACCGAGACAGACAGACGCAGAGGCAATTTAACCTTCTCCTGAGGGGATGTTCGATTCTGGCCACAGGGGGGAGCAGCTGCTTCATCATCCACTCTGACGGCACTTCCTCATTCCAGGTCGTAAATTAGTTAAACTTGCCTCCCCATTTTTTTTATAAGTGGTACCTTATTTCCAACTATCTTTTGGGTTGCTAGGTCAGCAACGAGCAGGGGCTATTTTTTATTTTTAATTGACGGGTGCTCACCCCACCACGGGCTGGCCTCGAACTCATGACCTCATGGTCAGAGTGATTTATTGCAGCGGCTCAACAGCCTGCGCCACAGCCCGGCCCCAAATGGCCATGGGGTCTCTTCCAACTCTATTATTTTATGATTCTATGTACTTGGATGTAACCATGCAGTTTTCCCAGTGATTGAGTCTTCTTCTCTGGAGATCTCTAAGCAGGGGCTGGATGGTTATCTGCCAGGGATGCTTTGCTTGTGTGTTCCCGCATGACAGAATGGGGTTGGACTTGGATGGCCCTTGTGGCTACTTCCATCTCTATGATTCTATGACCCTATGATTTTTGCAAGGGCGTAATGAGGATCACTTCAGCTTGCTTTTGGATGTTTTTAAAGTGGTCCAGGGTTTGTGCCACCCAGACAGCTGCCAGTCTGTCTGACCACAGTATGAACAAATGTGTGCAGCTGTTGGCAGTGAGCAGCTGTCATTCCCAAAGAGATGATGAATGAAGCTGTATGTAGAGCCCCATCTGCTGTCTCCACTTTCTAAGAACACTTGCAACTATATTGGGGGATGTTGTCTTCCAAACCTCAATTGTTTCCCATTGCCTTAGTTGATTTGACACATTGGCCAAGAAGCAACAACATCTCAACATATTGCAAATATCCACCTCTGGAGTTGAACTACACAAGCGCTACAGTTCCTATACTGAATGTCAACACAGTGCACAATGCAAAGGCACATAGCAGTTACCATATTGCACAATGTGGCAATATGTGCAATTCATAATGCATTCTGATACACTACTGTAGGAGGTGCATTATTATGTACTTGCAATCGTCCCATAATTGAAGCTTTGTGGGATTTCATTTTAACTGTATTGCACAGGGGGTGGAAAATATTAAACAGGTAGAAGTTTTCTTCCAATGCATTGCATTATATTATAGGGTTGCTGTGAACATGACCATACAGACCATACAGTAGTGTCGCCATGAAAGCCTTTGGCAATACATTATATTATAGTTTGTAAATAAAAGGTCTTTCTCTCAATTCCAAAATGGGCCTTTTCGGTGATTGCAGTCAAGGAGATCAGAATGGTCTACTCTTTTCAGTCCATCCACCAGTAGTCAAAAATATTTTTATTTTATCATGCTTTTAACAGGCTAAAGGGGGCTGTACTCTTCAAATCAACTATATTTAATGGGGTTTTATCTTCTGAACCGAGAAAGTAAAGGATCTGTCCATTTCAACATTCCATGTATATTTACACTTGCATATTTTTCCTTTTTCTAATATAGCAGCTGCAGTAGTCCCAATCCATCCTAAGACAATGATATGATCAGTGGATGGGCAGTCATTGCTTCAACATCCCACCTTCTCATTGTTATTAACTTGGTTTAGTTACATGTTGCCTCACAATTAATTCAATGGGTCTCCTCTAGTTGAGGCCAACTGACAGTGCTCTGGGTTCTGTCCCTTATTGACATTGATTCTGACCCTAGTCTGTGCTGGAAGGGAAGTTTCTATAGGCAGAGTGTGTAATGATACTTTATCAAAGGAAATAATTACTTTACTAATTGCTCTCATCATCCAACAGATCATTACTGCAGTACAGAAAGGTCACATACTGAGTTGTTAAGAAATTAACTTTACTACCATCTTACTGTTACTGTAAGCTTGGGAAATTGCTACAAAAAGAGGTTGGACAGTTGAGGATGGGTGAAGTATAATCAAGAACATTTCTTGGCATAATGAAGCTACAACAGAAAGCCTAATGAATAATATTTGCATCGCTATATAATATATTAACTTATGTATTATGGTATTTCATATAATTTGTACAAGACAGATTATGAAGTAAAAGTATAACAATGTCTAAAAAGGAAAGAGCAGTTAATACAGAGTATAAAACAACAATTTCCAATAAAATCAACCTTTTGAGAGAGGCTGCTTAATGAAATTCGCTGAAGTAACAACCTAAAAGCAGGCAGTGATGGAATTATGATACTACTTTTTGTTTATGATTCATATTTTTACGCAAAGGTAAAGGTTTTCTCCAACATTAAGTCTAGTCATGTCTGACTCTGGGGGTTGGTGCTCATATCTATTTCTAAGCCGAAAAGCAGGCTTTGTCCGTAGACACCTCCAAGGTTATGTGGCCACCATGACTGCATGGAGTGCCGTTGCTTTCCCGATGGAGCGGTACCTATTTATCTACCCACATTTGCATGTTTTCGAACTGCTAGGTTGGCAGAAGCTGGGGCTAATAATGGGAGCTCACCCTGCTCCCCGGATTCGAACCACCGACCTTTCGGTCAGCAAGTTCAGCAGCTCAGCAGTTTAACCCACTGTGCCACTGGGGGCTCCTTCATGCTTTTAAGCGGTCTTAATTTTATGATGGTTTAACTGCTCTTTTTATGATATGAATTTTTAAAGTATGCTTGTTTCAATTGTTGTAAACCAACTTCAATCCTAAACTTGAGCAAAGGCAGGATGAATATGAATAACTGTAACAACAGTGCCCGTGCTGTTTGCAGAATCCTGGTAATGGCTCAGAAAAAGTTACTTTACCAAACCCCAGGCTAACCTCGCATGACATATAGGCCATGTTTACAGTGCACAACATACCTGGAAGAAAGGTTAAAGTAAAAGAGGGAGCATTTGTCTAAAATCACTTCATCATTTTCCCATATAGCAGATTGACAACTTTCAGTGGGATCGCATCCACTTCTCTTCCACTCTCTGTATCCATCTCTGGTTGAAATCCTAAATCACAAATGCAGAACTACATCTTGTCTCCCCAAACCCACCTTAACATCGAGCAGCTGCTCCAAGGGATACTGACAATTGGGGCACGGCAGGATGACATTTTTCCAGCCAACCCACATCAGCTATGGAGTCACAATAAGGGTCTCACTTCTGATGTTGCTTCAGAGATGGCTGGTGAGAAGGGTTTGGCATCATCACCCTGCTGTACCCTGATTACCAAAAGTAAAGACATCTGTCACTCAAAGCAGCTTCTGGATGTTACGGTTGGTTTGGGGAACATTTGGCACAGTAAATTTTTGGAGTATAGCTGAATATGAAGCAGTGAGAGATCTCCAACTATAGGTTATAAATCCATGGATACAATGTCGAATAACAGCTTTTACAGTGGGCTCTTGGTATCCACTGGGGTTTGGTTCCAGTACCTTGGATAGCACTATCCATAGACGCTCAAGTCCCAATATATACACTATCTTAGTAAAATAGTCCCCTACATATTAAAAAAGCAAAATCAAGGTTTGATTTTTTTGGATTTGCCCTCCAATATTTCCAAGCCATCGATGATTGAATCCATGGATGCAGAATCCATGGATATGGAGGACCGGTTGAATTTAAAAAATATATAATTATTATTATTATAGGGTTGTTGTATGTCTTTCAGGCTGTATGGCCATGTTCCAGAAGTATTCTCTCCTGACATTTCACCCACATCTATGGCAGGCATCCTCAGAGGCTGTGTGGCATGGATAATAATTATAATAATAATAAATATAATAATACAGTAGAGTCTCACTTATCCAAGACTCGCTTATCCAACGTTCTGGATTATCCAACACATTTTTGTAGTCAATGTTTTCAATACATCGTGATATTTTGGTGCTAAATTCGTAAATACAGTAATTACTACATAGCATTACTGTGTATTGAACTACTTTTTCTGTCAAATTTGTTGTTAAACATTATGTTTTAGTGCTTAATTTGTAAAATCATAACTTAATTTGATGTGTAATAGGCTTTTCCTTAATCCCTCCTTATTATCCAACATATTCGCTTATCCAACGTTCTGCTGGCCCATTTATGTTGGATAAGTGAGACTCTACTGTAATAATAATAATATTTATTTTTATCCTACCTTTCTCCCCATAGAGACTCAAGGTGTCTAACAATGACATGACACAAAACAAACATACACATGAAATGTAATAATGCATTTAATTTTATATGAAGTCCAGCTTGAGGTAACCTAAAGTGAACATGATAGGAGCCCCCAATGGCGCAGCGGATTAAACTGCTGAGCTGCTGAACTTGCTGACTGAAAGGTCAGTGGTTTGAATCCGGGGAGCGAGATGAGCTCCCGCTGTTAGCCCCAGCTTCTGCCAACCTAGCAGTTCGAAAATATGCAAATGTGAGTAGATCAATAGGTATCACTCCGGCGGGAAGGTAATGGCAGTCCATGCAGTGAAGAGCACAATGGAGAAAAGCACCAACCCTCAGAGTTGGACATGACTAGACTTAATGTCAAGGGGAAGCCTTTACCTTTACCTTAAATTAAGTGAACATGGTATATAATATCTTACTGAACCATAAAACAATAACAAATTCTCCAAGCACATATCAGTCTTATGCTTTTTGATATGAAAGATAAGAAGAAGAAGAAGAAGAAGAAGAAGAAGAAGAAGAAGAAGAAGAAGGCTGCTTCCAAGAGGTAACTATTTCGCTAGACACCCAACTCTCTCAGCATTATAATGTTTTCTAGGAGAATTCATCTGCAAAGTTTCATTAGAAGATACAGAAGAGATGAAAACTGACTGATTCAAGCAAACAGCAGCTTGCTTGTTCAATGCCACAGTGAATTCAAATCTGATTGGTATGTTTTCCCCCCTCCCGACAATGTAGGTATGCCCAGCTTCAGGGCTTTCCATACCAAGTGCAATGAGAAAGTAAATTAAACCACTTACAGTGAACCAAAACTTCTCTCGTTTCCATGGAAATGTGGAGAAGACCGAGCTTCAAGTTTATCGGACTGCTAAATACAAACGTCTTTTGTTACCAGTGAGCTTTATCCCCCTCCCAAGGGCTACTGCTTCCTATGTGCAAATCAGTGCACTGGATAACCCAAAGGACATGCCTTCATGACAGCTGGCATCCCGTCCCACTTTACAGACTTGCTTAGATCACAGAAAAGCTGAATGTCATGTGAGAAACCAACAGTGTAACATAAGGTTTGTGTCTGTTTCTGCACAAACTGTCTACCTTGGACCCTGGAACACCATAACCAAGAATAAGGAATAACCATTAGCATGCAACATGATGGTTACATAGCACAAATGTCCATATAAGGGGTTAATGTATTTTTGCTTTACACATTCCTTACATGGAACAGCAATACTTCACACATGAATGTGTAACAGTGAATGTGCAAATAAATACACAGCCCAATGCTTAGCTGAATTTATTTATTGATTCAATTTCCAGAGAGATATCTTTTGGGCTGAATTTATTTATTTATTCCATTTCCAGAGAGATATCTTTTGGCCTCTGAGCCCTATTCCTAGATTTAAAAGACTTAAGCACAGAGAAGCTGATATGCAGCTAGTAGAACCAGACCGGTGAAGTTTTGACACTCCAGACATTTTAAATAACAATTGCATTAGAAAGAGAAATGCTATTGTTCTGAGTACCCAGTGAAATTTCTATCAGACAATTCTACTGATCAAACTACAAATCCCTTAGGATGGTGCCATGGCAGTTATAATAGTGTCAAGTGGTTACAACTATGTAGCCAAGATACGCTCTTAGGACATAATCACATAAGGTCTAATGTTATATCTTCCTTGGGAGGCTTTTCTTTGCAGCAAAATAAAATGATTGCAGTACAGAATCCTCCTGGATTCATCGCTTACGCTCGAGGCTCAGGCGTCGGCGGTGTCTGAGAGGGCCTTCGCACAATTGAGACTCGTGCGCCAACTGCGACCGTACCTCGCGAAGGCTGATCTGGCCGGGGTGGTCCATGCCTTGGTCACCTCCAGACTGGACTACTGTAATGCGCTCTACGTGGGGCTGCCCTTGAAAACAGCTCGGAAGTTCCAACTGGTCCAATGAGCGGCAGCCAGGATGTTAACTGGGGCCCCTTACAGAGAGAGGTCAACCCTCCTGTTCAAGGAGCTCCACTGGCTGCCATTTACTTTCCGAGCCCAATTTAAGGTGCAGGTGCTTACCTACAAAGCCCTGAACGGTTTGGGACCATCCTACCTCCGTGACCGCATCTCCGTCTACGAACCCACGCGTTCACTTCGGTCATCTGGAGAGGCCCTGCTCGTGATCCCGCCTGCGTCGCAAGCGCGGCTGGTGGGGACACGAGACAGGGCCTTCTCTGTGGTGGCCCCCCGACTCTGGAACACCCTCTCCAAGGATCTCAGACAGGCCCCTACATTGGCAGTCTTCAGAAAGAACTTGAAGACCTGGCTGTTCCAATGTGCCTTCCCAGATTAATAGGAAATCTCCAACTCCAAGTCCCATAAGCACCTTATTAGAACTAGATCGTATATCGCACTCTGCACTTGCCCTAGAAGCCTTATATATCACCTGTCACATCAGCACTTTTAATCTTGTACCCATTACTCTGGCCCGGCCCAGTTTTATTGTGTTTTAGCGTATTGTTTATTGCTTGTTGTTTATACTGTTTTAATTGTTTTTAATTTGCCTTTTGTTTTGTATTGTTATATTGTGTGTTGAGGCCTTGGCCTTTGTAAGCCGCATCGAGTCCTTCGGGAGATGCTAGCGGGGTACAAATAAAGTTTAATAATAATAATAATAATAATAATAATACAGTGTTCCCTCACATCACTGGGGTTAGGTTCCAGTAATAAGTGAAAATCCACAAAGTAAGGATGCTATATTTATTTTAATATTTATACATTATTTTAGTAATTATACACTATTTTAAGTTTTTATCAACCAATTGTGTGTTGATAAATTGCCTCTTTCTCCTCCCGTTGCCTCTTGGGCTCCTTTTCTCTCCCTTTGGCTTCTCCTTCCTCAAGCTGTAAATTGCAATTTTTTATTATTTATAATAGTCTTTTAGAGTTTATTGAAAAACCGCAAAACAGCGAATCCACGAAAGGCGAACCACAAAGTAGTGAGGGAACACTGTATTTACAAAAACAGGGTTTCCATAACACAAATAAAGTTCTTCCTTTTGCTTCTATGCTGGGCTCTTTCTCATCAGATAAACAGCTTCTAACTTTGCTCTCACAGAGCCTCCTCTCACATTGAACTTACACAGGAGCTTCACACAGTAGCTTTTTACACACAGCAGCCTTCACACTGGAGCTTCACACATGAGGCTTTCAACCTGGGGTTTCTCTCACTGAAGCTTCTCTCACCGAAGCTTCTCATACCAAGGCCTACTAACACAGAGGCCTCTCTCACACAGAGGACTTCTCATACTGAAGACTTCTCATGCTGAGGCCTCTCTCATTCTGAGACATTCTCACACTGAGGCCTCTTTACACTGAGGCCTCTCTCACACTGAGGCCTACTAAGCTACAGGCACACCTTATATTGAACTGCAGCTTTTGCTGAGTCAGTGCATCCATTCAACCCTTTCAGTGCTTGACTCACATTTTTGTACTTAAAAATACCTAGTTAATTCTTAATATTTCTGACATCTTCCTATTGCATGATCTGGCTGAATGTTGATTGTGCCTTCAGCCTCGTGCACAAGCTCAACCTTAACTCCTCCGAAGTGATGCACTGTCCCTCATTGTCCACACTTCCCTTTTTAAAAAAGTTACTGGACTGATTGCACAACTCTGATATTTGACTGGTTCTCATTAGAGTCCTCCATTTCATGGCTTAATCAATTAGAAATAATAATAATAATAATAATAATAATAATAATAATAATAATAATAATAATAGAAGTAAAAGCTGATAAGGAGAAGACCTGGCTCTGGCTCATGAATGGGACACTGAAGAAGGAGACAGAAGGCCTGATCCTTGCAGCCCAGGAGCAAGACATCAGAACAAAGGCAATTAAGGCCAAGATCAAAAAATCAGCTGATGACCCAAAATGCAGACTCTGCAAGGAAACCGACAAAACCATTGATCATATCCTCAGCTGCTGTAAGAAAATCGCACAGACAGACTACAAACAGAGGCACAACTATGTGGCCCAAATGATTCATTGGAACTTATGCCTCAAGTACCACCTCCCAGCAGTAAAGAACTGGTGGGATCACAAACCTGCAAAAGTAATGGAAAATGAGCACACAAAGATACTGTGGGACTTCCGAATCCAGACTGACAAAGTTCTGGAACACAACACACCAGACATCACAGTTGTGGACAAGAAAAAGGTCTGAATCATTGATGTTGCCATCCCAGGTGTCAGTTGCATTGACGAAAAACAACAGGAAAAACTCAGCCACTATCAGGACCTCAAGATTGAACTTCAAAGACTCTGGCAGAAACCAGTGCAGGTGGTCCCGGTGGTGATGGGCACACTGGGTGCCGTGCCAAAAGATCTCAGCCGGCATTTGGAAACAATAGACATTGACAAAATCACGATCTGCCAACTGCAAAAGGCCACCCTACTGGGATCTGCGCGCATCATCCGAAAATACATCACACAGTCCTAGACACTTGGGAAGTGTTTGACTTGTGATTTTGTGAAACGAAATCCAGCATATCTTTCTTGTTTGCTGTGTCATAATAATAATAATAATAATAATAATAATAATAATAATAATAATAATAATAATAATAATAAATGCATTTCTTACCTGCCTTTCTTCATGGCTCGAAGTAGGTTACAACACAGCTAAAACCACATAATCATTATATAATATGTGCATTATATAAAAAACACATAATAAAATGTATTTCTACAAAATACATATATTAAAATACACAGAACAATGGTTAAAATATAGCAGACACAAGATGTGAGTTTAAAATTCATGATTAAAACTGACTGGGTATGCCTGCCAGAATAGATAGGTCTTCACATAGATTTTTAATTCGAACAGCTCGTTTAGCTGTCAGATCTCTTCCAGCAAGTTGTTTCTCATTCTTCTTCTTGGCACAGCCAATGAAAAGGTCCTCTGGGTGACAGTTGTTAGATTCTGTCTTTCTGGACCTAAGTGTTCAGAGTGGATTGTATGGGAGAAGGTGATCCTGTAGATAACCGGGACTCAAACCATGTAGGGCTTTAAATGTCAAAACAAACACTTTGTACTTTACCCAGAAACAAATTGGCAGCCAGTGGAGTGACTTTAGTATGGGTGTGATTTGCTCACTCCTATATGTTCCTGTAACCAATCTGGCTGCAGTATTTCGAATTAGTTGAAGTTTCTGAACTTGGTACAAATTTATTCTAATGTAAAGTGCATTGAAGAAGTCCAACCTTGCAGTTATCAATGCGGTTACCATTACCAGCAAAGGAAATCCATATAAGCACCAGGAATTACCTGGGATTTTAAAAAATGAAGTGAAGTGAACAAACATTAAAGCAAGTAAAGAGAAAGTGGAAAGTTCTCTACCTGCTTATTGGAAGTGGCATGGGGAACAGCTTGGGAACAGGGAAGTAAAGTGGACAAAACTGGCACACACAACAATACGTATTCTCTCAAACGTGCAGCAGCACTTTTGTCTTATCACATCACTGCTAATACAGGAAGCAGCCTAAAATGGGTTTCCCCCAGGCATCAAAAAGCACAGCCTAACAACTGCTTAGAACTGGTTTGAAATTAGACAATGTCATGAAATCAGAAGCATTTCCAGTTGTTGTTAGGGAGCTGCTAATGCATAGCTCAACCCTCGTGCATTAATTTCCTTAGTTAACAGCAACTGGAAGTAAATCATATACACCTGGCTCTTCATATTTGCAAGTCTAACTTTTGCATATTTTATTATTGCCGGGAAGCAAACACTGGTTGTAAAAAGAGATGGAAAAGAATGTCTTTTTAAAGTTGAAGTTATACCTTGAGATCAGTGTCCAGTGCTGACATTTCTTGCTAAGATCAGAGTCAGCAACCTTCCCTGATGGTCAGAAATGTGCTTCTTCAGGGCACACAAAAATGAAATAAAGGAAAAGCTACAGAAGGTGTTTTGATATTGCCGAAGGCCAAAGTCAAATGGCTTCACAGCTGCCATGTACTATTTACCAAAGAGGAATTACAAATTTATTTTTCATTCCATTTTATCCCAGATTACAAGGCATCAGACAGCTGGCACTTGCAGGCTGGGGGCCAAATCAGTTTGACATTGCCCTTGGTGCTATTTTACATGATGTGCTCCTATAATAGGGCCAGATTTCATTACTGGCAGAAGGGCCAAACTACAACAAGTTTGCAGAGTCCCATGGCACAGACTTTAGTGCATTAAAAAATTGCCTAAATTGGCTAAGGGTGCATCTACACTGTACAATGACTGCAGTTTGACACCACTTTAAATGCCATGCCACAATGCCATGGAATCACGACAGGTGCAATTGTACAAGGTTTTTATCCTTCTCTGCCAAATTGAGTTGTCCTCAGAGCAAGGGGTGCCTGGGAAAGAGAAACACTTCCCAAGGCACCCATCCCACAATGCCTGATTCCTAGGAAAGAGCATCCAAAGCCAGGAATTTAGATCCTGCCGGCTCTGCAGAGAGCAACACAATTGTCCCAATCTGGCAGAGGCACCCCTGGTTAATTCTTGTATGGTTGGACTGGATGGCCCATGAGGTCTCTTCCAACTCTGTTATTCTATTATTCTATCTCACTTTTTCAGCAGCTTTTGTAATGTCTCAGATTCTGTCTACACTTCCCCCTACCTTTCTCCTCAGCTTATTTCCATTGATGCAAATTGCATCCAAAGTGCAGAGGATGGAACTTGGAAAACATCTCTGAGTCCTCGCCAAAGAAAAATTCTATGAAATTCAAGAGGTGACTTGAAGGCAGACAAACACACACAACTCAGCAGGGTTGAGGGGAGAGAAAGGGGCAGAATCTTGTCTTTCCCTGTAAAAAGGTAAAGGTTTCCCCTTGACATTGTCTAGTCAAGTCTGACTCTGTGGGGTGGTGCTTATCTCCATTTCTAAGCCGAAGAGCCAGTGTTATCCGTAGACACCTCCTAGGTCATGTGGCTGATATGACTGCACGGAGTGTCTTTACCTTCCCTATGAAGCGATACCTATTGATCTACTTACATTCCCATGTTTTCGAACTAGGTTGGCAGAAGCTGGGGCTAATAACAGAAGCTCTCCCCATCCTGCAAATTTAAACAGTTGACCTTCCAGTCAGAGGTTTAACCTGCTGTGCCACTGAGGCCCCTTTCCTTCACTGTAGATTGAGGCAAAACAAATTTCTGCAGCCACTTCCAGCTTATCAGTTATGCTTCACTGATAATATTTGCTTTCTTGAGCAAATATTGTTAGTGACTGCTTGGGCACACATGTCCTGGGACTTTATTGCACAAAGGAGTCAAAATGGATTTGAAGCAAGACCATCATCTTTGGAAACAGTCCCAATCACACATGCCCATGTGCCTATCTACCTCCTCTCTGCAGTTAACCTGCTTCTTGCTATTAACGAACAGAACCTAATGGAGGGCAACCTTAATGTTCCCATCATTTACAGTCAGATTATGGGATTCTCCTCCAATCCCACCCTACATTATAGAATCATAGAGTTGGAAGAGACCTCATGGGCCATTCAGTCCAATCCTCTGCCAAGAAGCAGGAAAATCACATTCAAAGCACCCCCCAACAGATGGCCATCCAGTCGCTGCTTAAAAGCCTTCAAAGAAGGAGCCTCCACCTCAGCAGCCTCTCCCACCCGTTTAGCCCGAGCGAGCCCTCATCTCCCATATACAAGGCAGCTGCTGATGCCAACTCCGAAGCAGCAGAGGGCAGAGAGTTCCACTGCTGAACAGCTCTCACAGTGAAGAAGTTCTTCCTAATGTTCAGGTGGAATCTCCTTTCCTGTCGTTTCTGTGTCCTAGTCTCCAGGGCAGCAGAAAACAAGCTCATTATTCCCCCTCATTATTCCCAAGCTGTTCATATTTTACTTACAGTAATTTTGGCTTTTTAAAATGAACCACTGCTGCAACTACAAAATTGCTTTTAATTAAAGAAAATAAACATTGTGGAGCAGAAGAGGTCCAGAAGGCAAGGTTATGGTGCTATGCGCAAGTACGATCACAGGACCATGAAGTGCCGAATTGGTGCAATTGCATGATTGAAGAGAGGTGCAATATTGAAGGCACTCAACCCAGTATGTATCTGTTGTGGAACAGCAGCTTCATGCAATCAAGACACCAGTTACTGGTGAAAGGTTGGAGGGTATGGCAATGCCAGCCACTTTGTGTGGCCAATGCGGCTTCTCACAGAGCCTATCTGTCTTGTCTGTCCTTTCTATCTCTCCCTCCCTCCTCCTTTCTCTCTTCCTTCCTTCCCAACTGTCTCCCTCTCTCAATCTCTCTCTCTCTCTCAGGTCATGATAGAAAAGGGAGATGCTAGAAGATGGAACAGCAGGAGTCCTTGGGCTACTGCTGCTCAGAAGAAGGCAGTTCTTTGATATCATCTCTGTATGAATAGTATATATAGTTCAATGAATGGCCTCCTCGAGCTTCTTGAACTTTCTTCCCAAAAGAGGTGAAGGAGAAAGAGTGTTCCTTCTACAAAAACATCAGATTTCTGAGAGATAGCGCCATAAGAATGGTTTTAAAGGACACTGTACTAACCGCACTTGAAAATCTGGCGAGCGTAATTGGCTTGAAGCGAAGACATAAAGAGTGTCTAGAAAATGGTGTGTGGAATGGGGCTCTTCAAATAGGTCACTAAAACCCCAAACAATACAATTTTAAAACAGATGTCAGCACCTCTCTTTGTGCTGACTATAATTCCCATAAATTTCCACTTGGAACACGAAAGTCTGCTGTACTTAATACCTCAGAAGCAATTCCACCCAGCTGTGTTTGTGCTTGTAATTTACCCCTTCTTCTGTTCACTGTAGTCCCTTGTTTAAAAGAAGGAGCATACAATAAAGAGTAAATGCTGAACTGGGAGAAGCTGACAGTGGTTTACCTTCTCCTCCCAAATGAATTACAGAGCAAGCCGTGGGGGAGACCGGGGTGTGCATAAATCAAGATATCTCTGGTAGGAAAAGGTGATATAGACCTCCTCAAAAATCGAGGCATAAAACCCACACATGACTTGCATAACTTTAGAGTAGAGACAATAAATACATTAAAACAGTTCAAGATTTTCCATTCCTTGACTCAATCATTAATCAGAACGGAGGATGCAATCAAGAAATTAGAAGAAGACTAGAACTTGAAAGGGCAACTATGAAGGAACTAAGCAAGATCCTGAAATGTCAAGATATATCATTGAATAATATTAAAGTCAGAATGGTTCGTGCCATCATATTTTCCATTTCTGTGTATGGATGTGAAAGTTGGACAGCAAAGGAACTTGGTAGGGGAAAAAACCCAACTAATTCCATAAGTAATGCTGGAGAAGAATTGTGCAGATTCTGTGGACTGCTCAAAAGGCAAAGAAATGGGTCTTAAAACAATCAGGCCTTTCTTAGCATCATTGCTGCTATTGCTGCAGTTCATTTTTAAGCATTATCCGTTAGAGATGTATGTGAAAAATTTTCTTTCACTTCCTTCGTGCTATAATTTTGTTTCTATCGTTCGTCTACACAAGACATTTTCATAGGAAACGAGAGGCAACATAAAAATAAAAGCCGCACAATCATCGTTTTTGCTTCGTTTTCCTTTCATTTGGGCCCTGTAACAATAAGCAGGTACAGACAAAGGGCTGCTTTCCCATTACCGCTGATGTGTACCAATGGGTGGTAATAATAATATTAATATAAATAGCAATAGTTACTCTGGTGCCCTAAGCTGAGTCTAGGAGAGCAGTGCCTCCCAATGACATCCGATGTGTATCCATGGGTCTTAATATTCATATTTATATCAATATTAAGAACAGTGGTTATTCTGGCACCCTAAGCTGGGTCTGGGAGAGCAGTGCCTCTCAATTACATCCGATGTGTATCCATGGGTCTTGATAATAATATTTATATTAATATTAAGAACAGCGGTTATTCTGGCACCCTAAGCTGGGTCTGGGAGAGCAGTGCCTCCCAATGACATCCGATGTGTATCCATGGGTCTTGATAATGTTTATATATATATTAAGAACAGTGGTTATTCTGGAACCCTAAACTGAGTCTGGGAAAGCATTGCCTCCCAATTACAAACGTTTTAAAAGTTGGTGGGCTAAAAGGGGTCAAAATGCCCTCCATGTGTGGCGATTTTGACCCCTCTAGCCCAAAAATCGAGCAGGGGGGTGAGCCTCAGAAACCCTCCCATTGCAGCCAATGGTCTGAAAAAAAATCATTTTTTTTCATAAGCCAGATGAAAATTCATGACGTATAGGCGGCCCATTTTCATTAGCAGATACGAAAATGAGACAACACGAATGAAACTACACAAAATTAACAGCAATTCTATAAGAATGCACACCACTACTATCCGTGCACCTGGTGATTAACAAATGAAAGGAATGTAACAGCCCAGAGAGACGAGAATATGAATTCTCCGATGATAACCTTTAGCAATCAAACAACCATATATATATCACCCTAAAGAGTAATACATTCAGAATAATATAAGAATTTGTGAACAAAATATGTATGGGATCAGGTGTGATGACACGACCTGGGAAAACTTTAATGGTAGTGAAATGAACTGTGCTCTCCATTAATAAGGCCATGCAGATAATGTCCTTGGAAAGTTCAATTCGGCAGCATGTATCATATCAGGTGGGCTTCCAGCAGAGCTAATCTGCTTGTAAATAAGGTGCCCAGGGGGTGGTCACCTTGGAAGTTAATCCCTTAAAGGCAAAAACAAGGTGAACGAAAAAAGAGTTATGTTTTCTAACTTGAAAGAACGTCTCTCTAGAAATCTCTAGGTTCTCCTATACAACTTTGTGATGAACTTCAACAGGAGGAACTAGAGATTCATAGAATCACAGAATCATAGGGTTGAAAGAGACCTCAGGGGACATCCAGTCCAACCCCTTGCCATGCATAAAAAACACAATCAAAGTACCCAACAGATGGCCATACAGCCTCTGTTTTAAAATGACAGGAAAGGAGATATTCTCTCTAGGAATCTCTAGGTCCTTCAATATGCCTGTATGGGCAACATCTAGCAGAAATTGCCCATAGAGTTGCACTGAATAACCTAGGGATTCCAAATGAGAATCCCTAGGTCAATCAAAAGTCAAGCCTACAAATGTGGAGGGCCGACTTATTTTGTATCTGGTGAGAGTCTTGTTTCGCTTCTCCAAAGCTTTCTTGACAAACTCTGTCTTGAATATTCAGTGTGTCTCCTGCCATCCCTTTTATCCTTCCTTCTTCTCCTTCCCACCCATAGAAACATCTGTGAGTCAAGGAAATAACATGTCAAAATAGAAAATGTGGAAGGAAGGCAAGAAGGAAAGGGATGCCAGCCCACAATGCACACTCCGTAAAAGCCAGTTTATTTGCATGAATTATGTGGGAGGAACACACCCTGGGGAATCTCAGGGGGGAAAAACTCTGGATTTGAGGAAGGGGAGGCAGGAGCTGTGTTAAGGCAGGAAAATGTGACTTGGATTTGTTCTAAATTATGAAACCTGACATCCTTTGTTGTATGTGGAAAAGCTAGCATGGATTAGATGCATAAAACCTTTCTGATGGAGTCAGGCTGAACTATGGGTTAGTGATGCAGCATTTGCCTTGATGGCTGCTTATTACCTCCAGTCTCAACATTAAAGCTTGGAAATTTTGCCTTTTTTGGAGAGTATAATAACCTCCACATTATTTATTTATTTATTTATTTATTTATTAACTGAATTTCTATACTGCTTTTCTCACCCCTGGGAGGACTCAAAGTAGTTAATAATAATAATAATAATAATAATAATAATAATAATAATAATAATATCCTCAACTGCTGTAAGAAAATCACACAGACTGACTACAAACAGAGGCACAACTATGTGGCCCAAATGATTCATAGGAACTTTTGCCTCAAGTACCACCTCCCAGCAGTAAAGAACTGCTGGGACCACAAACCAGCAAAGGTAATGGAAAATGAGCATGCAAAGATACTGTGGGACTTCCGAATCCAAACTGACAAAGTTCTGGAACACAACACACCAGACCTCACAGTTGTGGAAAAGAAAAAGGTTTGGATCATTGATGTCACCATCCCAGGTGACAGTCGCATTGACGAAAAAAACAGGAAAAACTCAGCCGCTATCAGGACCTCAAGATTGAACTTCAAAGACTCTGGCAGAAACCAGTACAGGTTGTCCCAGTGGTGATTGGCACATTGGGTGCTGTGCCAAAAGATCTCAATCGGCATTTGGAAACAATAGACATTGACAAAATCACAATCTGCCAACTGCAAAAGGCCACCCTACTGGGATCTGCACGCATCATCCGAAAATACATCACATAGTCCTAAACGCTTGGGAAGTGTTCGACTTGTGATTTTGTGATACGAAATCCAGCATATCTATCTTGTTTGCTGTGTTATATAATGTCGTTGTGTCAATAATAATAATAATAATAATAATAATAATAATAATAATAAAGCTTTATTTGCATTCCACCCTATCTCCCCGAGGGGACTCATGGTGGATTCCAACATACAATGGCAAACATTCATTGTCTCCGTAACCAAACAAATACTGACATAAAATCCCAGAGAAACCCCACATATAAAAATAACATTTAAACCTAACATCAATTTAAAATCTAACATCAGTAAATTAAATCTAATATCAATAAATTAAACTACATGTAGTCAAACAAAATTGTATAATAACATAAAAACCAAACAAACATCCACATTAATTTACAACAGCCAACTAGAATTCACAGTGTGGGTTGGTTATGTGGTCAAACAATGCGGTACAACATAATAAATGGCAAAATTCAATGCTTCACATACAGTAGTCTCACTTATCCAAGACTCGCTTATCCAACGTTCTGGATTACCCAACACATTTTTGTAGTCAATGTTTTCAATATATCGTGATATTTTGGTGCTAAATTCGTAAATACAGTAATTACTGCATATTGAACTACTTTTACTGTCAAATTTGTTGTAAAACATGATGTTTTGGTGCTTAATTTGTAAAATCATAACCTAATTTGATGTTTAATAGGCTTTTCCTTAATCTCTCCTTATTATCCAACATATTCACTTATCCAATGTTCTGCTGGCCCATTTATGTTGGATAAGTGAGACTCTACTGTATATATAAAATTATATCACATATCTAAATCAAAAACATATAACTGTAGATTAAAGCATTAAAACTATTAAAAAAATCAGACATAGACATAAGCGTGAAACATGTTATTGCAGCAAAACACTTGGCTTGTTCCCAGTTTAGAAGGACACTGGAAGTAATTTGGGTTTTCTGGGAAAAATTTAACTGGAATATTATTTTGGAATATAACATTGTGGGGAATATATTCCTGGACTTAGCGTGGAAATGCAAAACCACAAATGATAGCAAACCCTATTGAAACGAACAATTTCTGGCAGAAGCATTGATTCACTCTGGAGGACTTCGAAAATGGCTAGAGAGAACACCTCTCCAGCAGGATTCGACAGTCAGCTTCTGGCAAAAGCATGCCATAGAATTGCACTTGAGGACCTAGTAATGCGTAATGTATTTTTTTTTCAGATGCGCCTAAGTAAAACTGTGGGTACCGGTCCCAGAGATATGGCAATCATACTTCCAAATTTCTATAATCCCCAAGCTGCTCATAAAATCATAGAATCTTAGAATTGAAAGTGGCTACAAGAGCCAACTAATCTAAACCCTGACAGCCAAAAATACACAACACATTACAGGAAAACTATCAGTTTCGCAATGGCAATATTGAGCAGAAAAATGGTGTAAGGAAAGCATCATGTGTAGATTTATACTCTGTGAACACAATAATTGGATTTTGACCCATCTTGTTTTTTATCTGCCCCTCCCTCCCTCTTTCCTCTTTCCTGATTCTCAGAGATGTTCGAAACACACACCGTACATGTTGTTTTCCTATGGAGAGCAATCCCATTTATTTGTTTCCACTCCAACCCGATTTTCTAATCCATGTAGCACTGCTTCTGAGCCGAGCCAATTTGGATTCATTTTGCCAGGTCTGATTCCCTTGCCTTTCCCAAGGCTCTCCGAGAATAAACAAACACACAGGCAATTTTCTCTGTCAGAATTTGTTTTCTCTCTCCATGATGCTTTAATTCATGTCAGAGGGAGCCAGAAGTGTTTTACAGTCTTCAGATAGCCATTTGTCTTTCGGGGAAGCAAAAAGACCAGGTATTTATGGGACAGGGAGAATTTTTAAAAGAACAGAATGCAGAGAGTCGTCTCCTGGCTGGAATGGGGAGGGACTTGTTTTATTGTGTTTATGGGCACAATAAAACTCATAGGCAGGTGCTTGCTGCATATTCACTAGCAAAAAAGAAACACAATCATCCTGAATGTTGAGTGTCTATAGAGGGTGGGATATTGACCTTCTTTCAATAAGCCTTTAGCATAGGGGGCTACACAGTATTCCATTGCAATACCCATGCAGGACAGCAATATAAGGCAACACATGCAAATAAATGTGACAGTTGCCCAATATCAAGCTGCAATGCACAACAGCTACAGAGACACCAGCACAGGTCATTGCTCAATATTGTAGGTGCACAATAGGATATCCACCATTGCATCTTGAATATGTCAATCACACAATGTCAAACTCCTTAATTCTTCATTTCCACCACTGCCAATGAAGAATACTACCAAGTGCTTTGCAATGCATGAGGAGCACCAACTCCTTATATGCATATCACTTCCTAAATCCAGACCTGTGTATATATTACATGATTTGCAATGCTTCCTCATGGGTTCTGCCAATATTGTGCAACCCCCTTGTTATCTGCATTGGTCATTGAATCATAGAGTTGGAAGGGCCAACCCAACCCCTGCCATGCAGGAGTATACTATCAAAGTACCCCCAACAAATGGCTATCCAGATTCTTCTTAAAAACTTCCAGAGAAGGGGAATTCAACATACTTCGAGACATCATAGTGAACTTTCAAACAGCTGATAGTTCTTCCTAATGCTTAAATGGAATATCTTTTCCTGTAATTTGAATCTATTGCTTCATTCCCTAGTCTACAGAGCAGCAGGAAACAATCTTGTCCCCTCCTCAATGTGACATCTTTCCAAATATTTAAATATGGCTATCATGTCCCCCCTCAGCCTTCTTTTCTCCAAGCTGAACATCCTCAGCTCCCTAAGCCGTTCCTCAGAGGGCTTGATCATTTTGGTTGCCCTTCCCTGGAGACGTATATCTTGCCAATATCTTTCTTGAATTGTGGTGTCCAGAACTGGATACAGTATTCCAGGTGAGATTGGAAGCAGGACTAATATTGCAAGTGCTTGTCCCACCAGCAGTTGCGAAAATATCAATACACTCTGTTTCAATAACCAGCAGAAGAGACTTCCATCACTCGGTGCAGTTGCAAATGGCTAAGGTAGGTTTTAGAGGGATGGGTGATAATTATGTCTGGATTCAGAGAACAAGCCCTATGAGAAGCAACTTAAAGAGCTGGGCTTGTTTAGCCTGCAGAAGAGAAGGTTGAGAAGAGACATGATGGCCATATATAAATATGTGAAGGGAAGTCATAGGGAGGAGGGAGCAAGCTTGTTTTCTGCTGCCCTGGAGACTAGGGCTTCAAACATTAGGAAAGGAGATTCCACCTGAGCATTAGGAAGAACTTCCTCACTGAGAGAGCTGTTCAGCAATGGAACTCTCTGCTGCTGAGTGTGGTGGAGGCTCCTTCTTTGGAGGTTTTTAAGCAGAGGCTGGATGGCCATCTGTTGGGGTGCTTTGAAAGTGATTTTCCTGCTTCTTGGCAGAATGGGATTGGACTGGATGGCCGACAAGGTCTCTTACAACTCTATAATTCTATTATTCTATATCTGTGATCTAAAATCTCAGACATAGAGCATTCACACCATGCTGTTAGAACATTATAGTGATGCATTACTCTTGCTAGATCTTTACTCAATGGCTAGATCCAGTGAAATAATAGTTTTGGTCAGACTTCACATGGAATGCTATGTCCAGTTCTGGGTACCACAATTCAAGAAAGATATTTACAAGCTGGAATGTGTCCATGGGCGGATGACCAAAATGGTCAAAGGTTTGGAAGCCATGCCCTATGATTTCATGATTCCGTGCTCATATGTCAGTCTTTTTGCACAATGCTGTTGCTTTCCAGGTGGAATTGTTTGAAAAGGTGAGCAGGGTTGCTGTAGAATTAATCTGTTAATTATCCATTTTTCCTGTAACAATTCAGTAACCAGTTTGGGTGTAAATATATATTTCTTCCATTAAGTGAGCGCAGTTTGTGTGTGGCCAGGTTATCCTTCCTTCAAGGATTCAGAAGGAAATCTCTGGCACAGAAGCCTCCAACCACTTCTGGTGCTCTGGCAGGGAAGATTGCTTTTCTAGTATGTTGAAACCCCTCTTAACTGAGTCTTCTAATTTCGCATATTGATTGTTTGTTTCCTGTTACAGCACATTTTACAGTTGAAGCACTATCGTGGCTACATTTTTCTAAAAAATTAGATACACTAATCATGAAGAGAGGGCTTACTGCAGGTGAAAACACATGCAAATGTGACAAGTGTGCAACAGAGAACATTGACAATCAGCTACCTTCACAAAATTTACAGGAGTGGATTTCAAACAGAAAAAATGAGTGGTGTAATAAGGCCCATATTCATCTTGCATCCCTTTGGAGGTCATTTCCACAAAGAATGAGAAGAAGGGGCTCATATCAGAGATAAATATATAACTCAAATAAAAATCCTTGCAAACTCTCCTCAGAAAGTCTTTTTTTAAAAGCTTCCTTGGAATTTATTAACCAAGATGTCATTTTATCTGTTGCTTACATTTGCCAGATTTTAATCTGGTTCATCATTTTACAAGATGTCTTTGTTCAATCACACTATTACAAATGCAGCTGCATCCTCTTCTCACCCAACTGGATTTCTGTTGCCTGTCATTCTTTATTTTCAAAACCTTAAAAATAAAAAGCATCTTTTTGATTGCCACTGCCAGTGGGTTTCCTTCCCTTCTTTCAAAAACATTGCACGATTGCAATATGTATGACTTTATGCACTTGTAAGTATTTGCCTGCTTATATATATTTTTTATCTTGCAACATCTTTTTCTCTCTTTTCCCCATCGTGTTTTTCAAGGGCGAGAGGTTAATCACCATATTTTCTCTCTTCCAGAATTATGTATTTTCTAAAGCTTTGCCTGGCATGTTCCGAGCAATACCCAGCTTTCTTCCTAATGCTGGAAAAATGTGTTATGCTTTGTACTGAGGGAAAGCAATGGCAGAAGCTTAATAGCTGGGTCTCTTAGGACGATGGGCCTGTTTCATATTTCTATAGACAAACAAATAGGGAGTGAAAGAAAGAGAGGGAGAAAGGAAGAAGGCTTGTTTACACCGGCCAAATACAATGTCCTACAAAAGGTATATGCAAGCTTTAAATTAAAATAGTTAAGGGAGGGTGAAAGAAAATATTGTGGTCAAATCCAGACTTAATGAAATTGGTAGCAGTATGCCCATGGTGTCATGTGATAGGGAATATCACTGCAATGCTGGTTTGCCTGTCTTGTGTGACAAACTCCTAATAGGTTCCAGAAGACAGGAGCGGAATTCAAAAGGATCTTAACAGATTAGAGAGATGTGCCGAAACTAACAAAATGAAGTTCAACAGGGACAAATGCAAGATACTTCACTTCAACAGAAAAAATGGAATGCAAAGATACAGAATGAGGGACGCCTGGCTCGACAGCAGTACGTGTGAAAAAGATCTTGGAGTCCTTGTGGACAACAAGTTAAACATGAGCCTACAATGTGATGTGGCGGTGAAAAAAGACAACGGGATTCTGCCCTGCATAAATAGGGGTATAGCATCTAGATCCAGGGAAGTCATGCTCTCCCTCTATTCTGCCTTGGTCAGACCACACCTAGAATACTGTGTCCAATTCTGGGCACCGCAGTTGAAGGGAGATGTTGACAAGCTGGAAAGCGTCCAGAGGAGGGCGACTAAAATGATCAAGGGTCTGGAGAACAAGCCCTATGAGGAGCGGCTTAAAGAGCTGGGTATGTTTAGTTTGCAGAAGAGAAGGCTGAGAGGAGACATGATAGCCATATACAAATATGTGAGGGGAAGTCATAGGGAGGAGGGAGCAAGCTTATTTTCTGCTGCCCTGCAGACTAGGACGTGGAACAATGGCTTCAAACTACAGGAAAGGAGATTCCACCTGAACATCAGGAAGAACTTTCTCACTGTGAGAGCTGTTCAGCAGTGGAACTCTCTGCCCCGGACTGTGGTGGAGGCTCCTTCTTTGGAGGCTTTTAAGCAGAGGCTGGATGGCCATCTGTCGGAGGTGCTTTGAATGAGATTTTCCTACTTCTTGCAAGGGGTTGGACTAGATGGCCTGTGAGGGCTCTTCCAACTCTACGATTCTATGATTCTATAATTCTATGAAAGGGTACTGTTTCAAAGGAAGAGAGGCCAACCAAGGGCAAGATGGATGGATGGTATCCTTGAAGTGACTGGCTTGACCTTGAAGGAGCTGCGGGTGGTGACGGCCGACAGGGAGCTCTGGCGTGGGCTGGTCCATGAGATCATGAAGAGTCGGAAATGACTGAATGACTAAACGACAACAAACTGTTTCATTATCCGGGCAGGCACCACAAGGGGGTGCTAGAGAGAAGGATAGTCCATTTTATGGGAATGGAGGGTGGGTTGAAGGAAGAAAACCATTCCCCCTGTTTTCCTGTTATTTCTCCCACCCGTGTCCCCATTGTGGAAATAACCTTCCTTTGTGATATGGGAAGGGGGGAAGGGGCTTGACCAGTGAAAATGGGGGAAATGGTTTTCATCCTTCAACTCTCCCCCTATAAAATGGACTATCCTTCTCTCTTTACCACCCCCTTGTGGCCTCCGCCTGGATAATGAGACAGTACAGAGGGAAGAAATAATAAAATTATACTCATGGAGCCATAGAATACTCAATGGAACAACTAAGGATTGCTCTTGCTGTTCTCAGCCTGCCATCTGCTCCTTTCACTCTGCCATTGTTAGGGACAGACAGCTCTAGGTTCTGAGCATGCAATGAGGTTCCCAAAGCCAGCACTGTTAACTACAGCCTCTTGAACCTCCTGATCTGCAGAAACCCAAGAGGCTTACTGATGTATTTCCAGCAATTGTTTTATGATTATTATATGTATTTCTCCACATGGATTAAAGTAGTTTAGATGGTGCAAGAAAGGATGTTGTATGGAGGAGATTGGTACAGAGATAGATAACACCGTAAGAAAGCATTTGACTTTGTAAGAAGATTTAAAGCGAACATGAAAGGAAAATACATTCAGTGTTTCTCTAATATGCCAAGGACTATGACGTGGAATTATTGCTATTAAGAATGAAGCCTTATAAATATGACCAAGATCCTACATTGTGCTGTTGTTGTATAAATCTTTACTCACATAGTTATATGGGGCTTGTGCTACAAAATTCTTCTTCTGAATATCAGTGGTGAGCAATCTGTTTAATATGTTCCGAGACACTGGCTTTTTGTCCTCTGTGCAAT
This sequence comes from Anolis carolinensis, assembly GCF_035594765.1. Taxonomy (NCBI): domain Eukaryota; kingdom Metazoa; phylum Chordata; class Lepidosauria; order Squamata; family Anolidae; genus Anolis; species Anolis carolinensis. Next base: position 14,217,775 of record NC_085843.1, read on the forward strand.
GCAAAATGTCGAGTGGCTGTTTGCAATATTTGTAAATACGTGGGTCCACCAAAGACAATAATGAATAGCCATGCACCATTCAAAATTGTGCAACTGTATGTCTGGAATTCCAAAGGTTGATCCCAAATAAAGTAAAATTGTTGAATGCTGAGCCAACATGTATGTAAATCTGATTGATTCGACTACTCTTCTAGTTCAGACTCACAATCAGATTGAAGTCCATGTGAAATGGTTACATTTGTGGAATGCTGCTTGAATATTGAATACAACTTTAACTGAATATGTCTGTCGTCCATTGGTTGAAAAGTGAATCCCATGTCATGTCCTCCAACATTTCACAAAGGGGAAACTGGGATACATGTGGCCAAACAATATCATTGTGGTTGTGGCTACATGGTCAAAATGTAGTGGACTTGTTGATTAGCTACTGTGGGAAGTCCACATAATACAAGCTTGGATTTGCAGTAGGACAAAAGCATGAGATTTACTTCAGAGCTTCCAGGACAGTTCCCAAATTAGCACAGTTGAAAGGTATGCCACATATAAGAAAACATAAATATGTGTATGATACCAGCAAAGCTCCCCTCCATTTTCTTTATTGAAAAACACCAAAGTCTTGAGACCTTCAGAAGCAGATTGTGAAGGCTGAACAAGACCCAAACCACTCTTTAAAGCATGGCATGACTAGTTCCAGCCTTAGGGACAAGCAAATTGGATCATTAGCCAAGGTCCTGAACTGATGACGATACTAAGCTGAGCTGAGAGAACACCAAGCTAAGTTCATGGCTGTGGGTTTTCTTTTTAATGCACCGCCTTGGAAATTACTGTTATCTACAAATGCAGGCTGCATTACTTACTATTTTATCCAAAGCTTTTATACTTCTGACCACAATGCGGGACAAGATATAGTGTTGAGAAATGTAGTATGCAGGTGTTCCCTTTCTTTTACCATTCCAACAGGTCACTTATTGCTGGAAGAACCTTTCCCCTCTTCTATATTAATGGCAACTGGATTGTATATACTGCCTTTATCGAAGACTCTCATTCTCACATCCATGCAACCGCAATATAACGAACCTGCTGCTTCAGGAGGCTGAAATAACATCTTTAGGCTTTCCCATGTTTTCTATTTATATAGCAAGAAAGGTGTATGTACATTATATTCATCCAGCTAATATGATAGAGGTCTCAGCAGATGATGTTATCATTTTACATCTGCCTATGGGAACTGTGCAGTTGGTCACCTTTTGTGTCCTTTCATCTTACAGTTTGAGGGTGAGATACAGAAATCTCCAGGGGTTAGTACAAATCATGAAAACTGGACAGTGATAAAAACAGAGGAAGAAAATCAACTCACTTGATTGGTGGTGCTGGAGAAGAGCTCAATGGAAAGACAAATACATGGGTCCTAGAGCAGTGGTTCTCAACCTGTGGGTCCCCAGGTGTTTTGGCCTATAACTCTCAGAAATCTCAGCCAGTTTCCCAGCTGTTAGGATTTCTGGGAGTTGAAGGCCAAAACATCTGGGGACTCACAGGTTGAGAACCACTGTCCTAGAGCAAAGTAAAACCAAACTCTATCTAGGAGCACAAGAGGACTAAACTGTAACTGCAACTGTCATACTTTAGCCATATGATGAGAAGACAAAACTAGAAAAGGCTATACACCATGGAAAGGTGAAGGGAAGTAGGAAAAGAGGAAGACCACATTCCAGATGGATACATTCAATCAGAGAACAAACAGTCCTGAATTTGCAGAACCTGATTAGAACCATTGACAATAGGGTTACTTAGAGGTCTTTCATTTAGACAATTGTGATAATTCAAAATCAACTTGAAGGCAATTAACAATTACAACCACCAAAGTTCTCATTCCTATCTTAATTGGGGCCGGGCTGTGGCGCAGGCTGTTGAGCAGCTGCAATAAATCACTCTGACCATGAGGTCATGAGTTCGAGGCCAGCCCGTGGCGGGGTGAGCACCCGTCAATTAAAAATTAAAAATAGCCCCTGCTCGTTGCTGACCTAGCAACCCGAAAGATAGTTGCATCTATCAAGTAGGAAATAAGGTACCACTTATAAAAGTGGGGAGGCAAGTTTAACTAATTTACAACATTGGAATGAGGAAGTGAGGAAGTGCCGTCAGAGTGGATGATGAAGCAGCTGCTCCGCCCTGTGGCCAGAATCGAACATCCCCTCAGGAGAAGGTTAAATTGCCTCTGCGTCTGTCTGTCAGTCTGTCTCTGTCTCGGTTCAATGTGTTTATGGGCATTGAATGTTTGCCCTATATGCATATAATGTGATCCGCCCTGAGTCCCCTTCGGAGTGAGAAGGGCAGAATATAAATACTGTAAATAAATAAATAAATAAATCTCATCCCTACCTTAAACCAACTCTTTATAATGATCCAATTTTATTATGCTCCACGTTGAGGTTAAGAGTTGTTTGCTTAGAATCGCTTAATAAAACCATGGTGGGGTGAGATTCCAACTAAGAATTTCCATATTCATGGCTTAGTCTCTTAACCATTAGGCTGCACTGGCATGATGGATGGGTCAGTAGATATCAGTGGATTTGCTGTTTACTGCAAGAGTTATTCTTCTCACAATTACTCAAAATCATTGAACTCCATTGGAACAAATAAACACCAAGACAGATTGAGCATGCTTCTGCACTATAGTTTGACATCAGTTTAACTGCTGTATCAAAATGTTGGCCCCCCGGTGGTGCAGCGTATTAAAGTGCTGAGCTGCTGAACTTGCAGACCAAAAGGTCGCAGGTTCGAATCCAGGGAGCGGAGTGAGCACCCGCTGTTAGCCCCAGCTTCTGCCAACCTAGGAGTTCAAAAACATGCCATTGCATTGGATCATGACAGTTAAAGAGGCATCAAACTGCAACAGTTCTACTCTGAGTCCTACCCAAATGCTTTCTGGACTGCAACTCCCACCATTTAATCTAATGCAATTAGTTGTGCCATTTTGGTAACGGCAGGAGCTGTAGTTCAAAAACATCATGCAGAGAAAGACTGATAAAAGCAGCCGATTTTGTGGGATGCTCATAGATGTTATTTGTTTTTGTGTGCTGTCAAGTCATTTTCGACTTACAACAACCTTAAAGTAGATGCCTTAGTGGGGTTTTCTTTGCATGATTTGTTCAGCAGGGTTTGCTTTTGCCACAATCTAAAGCTGAGAGGGTGTGAAGTCTCTCTCAGGTCACATATTGGGTTTCCATGGCTTAGCCATAGCCCAGGGCTCAAATCACTACACCACATAATCTCTTTTATTATTATTATACAGGTAACCCCCAAATTATAAGCATGCAACTTACACACAATTCATAGTTAAGAACAGAGGCCAGACAACAGGAAGTGAGAGAAATCTACACCTTGGAAGGGAAATCCACTCTTGAAAGAGTTATCATTGGAAAAGACGTCTCCACTGAACAAGCCACATTTTTTAAAATCCAATTACGACGACAGAAAGTGAAGTGAAATCTTCTGAACAGGGGCACAGTCTGCAAAACAAACATAACCCATCCCTGTACTATCCAAAACTTGGAGTTATGCTTTAAAATGTAACTCAAATTCAGCTTAAGAACAACCCTGCAGAACCTTATCTTGCTCATAACTCGAGGGTTGCCTGCATTGCAGTGGGGGTTAGGCTAAATCTTACGAATGCCAAAAACCATCTTAGTGATATTAGAGTAAAGATTAAAAGTTGAATTAGGAGCTTTCAAATTCAAACACCACATGGAGAACACGAAAAGCCTAAACTGGAACTCAGAAAAGCTGGTTTCAGTTCCAGGGTCATGAACTGCATTTTGCTGGGCTCCATTTATAAGGAGCATCTACATTATAACACATTTTCAGAAATCACACTAATGTTTTCATAATGCCATGGAGCCATTTAAACCTGAAGCCAATGTGTATTATGGTTTAAGTGTTGGACTAAAAACCTAGAAAATCAGGGTTATAATCGCCACTCTGCTATAGAAACCCACTGAGGGGCATTGGGTAAGGCACACTCTTAAATTTAAGGAAAAGCAATTGCAAACCCTTTTGAATCTATCTTGCAAAAACAAAACCCCATGATAAATTCACCTTAGGATTGCCTTAGGTTGGAAACAACTTGACAGCACACAAGAATCACCCTTACACTTGGGTTTGTTAAGTGCTTGGCAAAATCTTTGGTTCCATCCAAAGTCCTCAGGTAAGTTCTGGCTCCAGAGGTGGTGACATCTGTTTGCCTTCCATTCATCTGTTACTCTAGCCATGGGTTAACATGGAAATAGCAACCAAAAACATAACTTACTAAATTACCAAGAATGTCCTCAGATACCCAGAACGTCATCCCATTGTTAGGTGCTCTAAAAAACTCTGAGCAATATATTAGGCCAGTGATGGCCAACCTATGACACGCGTGTCAGCACTGACACGCCTAACTATTTTTGCTGACACGCTGCCACATGCAAATTGATTGGATGACTAATGTTTTTGTGGCCAAATTTGGTGTGATTTGGTCCAGTGGTTTTGTTGTTTACTCCATGGGAATTATGCACATTACACACACACACATACATATAAAATATCATTCTATTATTATTCTATTATTATTGTAGTATATTATTATATTATTACTATTATATTATTATTATATTATTCATTATCCATGACTACATTGAAACTACAATAGAGAGAAATCAGCGTGGAAACTGCAAGAGGTACCATAGATTGTTGCACATGGAAATAATGGTAGTAAATAGTTTTTGATTTATTAAATACAGTTATATATTACAATTATATATTTTTGTTATTTAAACTATATATATTGTGAAATTATGGGTTTTTTTCTCGAAGTGACACACCACCCAAGTCATGCTAGGTTTTTTGGTGAATTTTGACACACCAAGTGCAAAAGGTTGCCCATCATTGTATTAGGCAGCTTCCTGCACTTGGCTACTACTGCTAGATAGATAGATAGAAATGGAAATGTTAGGAAGACCAGAGACAGTAAACCTGCCTATAAGTTCATCTAAAAAAAACATTGTATTGGTTGATGGTATAGAATCACAAGGACATATAATTGTTGAGTTGGAAGGGTCTCATGGGCTATTGAGTCCAATCCACTGCTCAATGCATAATCTGCAGCTAAAGCATTCCCAACAAGGAGCTATCCAGCCTATTTCTGAAAATGCCCAGAAAATGAGACCTCTCCACCTTTGTAGGCAATTGGTTCCCTTACCTAAATGGTGTTCTAGGAAACAGTAGTTGTAGTAAGTTTATTGGAGACAGCCAATGATGTTGTGGTAACTTTTGAAATGTGGGCACTACCTATAACAATCCTGACTAGGGATAGAACAAATGTTCAAAAATATGTATTTCATGTATAAAGTTATCTTTGAGGAGGGGAAATCTGAATTGATACTAATCTTCTTAGTTTGGGACTTACTCACTTCATTTCACTTTATTTCTTAATTAGTCGCTCTCCACCAGAGTGCTCCGAGCGACTTACAATTTAAAATATCATTCCACAATATAAAAACATTCAACATAAAAACATAGAATTCACCAAATCTGCACCAAATTCGCATGTGGTTGATTTGCCTCAGATACATTTTCTGAATTTTAAACACAGGAAATAGCCTTTTCTGTGCATTATTTGGATCAACACTGGATCTACACTGACCACTATATAATGCCATTCAAACTACATTATATGGCAGTGAAGATCCAGCCTATGCTTCTGTTCATTGTATTTCAATATACTAGCTCACGGAAGACAACCCAAACAGTTTTTTTGTCTTCATAAAGTAAAATTAATCCACAAAATAAACAAGGAAAAGATGTATGATATTGTAATACCTTTTATTGAACATTTATTAACATTCAGATGTGGAGTTAACATTCTCGCTATAAACGCACATAACATTCAACACTGATAATTTCATTTTACAAAATGAATTAGTTTCAAGGACAAGATAAATATAATTCTTAAGGAAACAATGTGACTTCCTTTAAAATGCTTGGAGATTTTCTCCTCCTTCGCTGCAGCTAATTGCATTTCATTATAAGCGAGTCATGGCACATTTTCAAAACAGTAGATATTCCCGATTGACATCACGGTCCAGATCCTAAATGCATTTGCTTATGAATAAGATGCCTCGTAGAATGGAATTTGTTCTCAGGCACGCTTCAGACTGCAACCAAAATATACATTAAGCCAGCACAATTACCCATCTGCTATTCAGAATAATTTCATAGAAATTTATGATAATTGTGGAAAGAAGAGGAGGAGGAGGAATTATCTCTCCTCCTCCCCTAAGGATAGTAGTTTATTTAGCATTTTGTTTTAAATTTTCTCTACAAAAGGGATGGTGCAGGAAAGCCAAGTTGCAATAAAGCTAATTCAGTTTTAAGTATTTTGGAATGTATCATAACACACAACTAGCCAGCGTGTGGATAAAACATTACCAAGCACGGGGTAATATTGTAAAAAATAAAGTCCAGGCTTCCTATCCTAGTATTTGCATCACACTGCTTATCTGGGAATGGAGAGTATTTGTAGAAGAGAATTCGAGGGCAGAAAGAGTTTGCTTAGCCGCTGCCTATCAATTCTCTCTCCTGGTGATGTTTCTCATCTTTTTCCTCCACATGAAGGATTAAACACCGCTCTGTTCCTCGCCACTATGCTCTTTCCCTGTGCAAACACAAAAATGGAAAGCCATGTTTGCCATGGCAACATGCAATTCGGGCAAAAAGACTCACTGGACAATTTCAGGATGTAATAACAAAAGTTCAAAGAATGGGTCATGACAAGTCCTGCGGTTATCTTCTTATCCTTTCCCTCTCTTCCCCTTTTCCAAACACAAGGAGATCAAAACTTTCTACTCCTACTTTTATCTTTTTTCCCCAAAATGTGGTTAATAAAAACAAACCGTGATACCGGTTTATGGTTTGACATCCTGGTTTGTTAAAGCATCAGACTTAGAACAAATTGCCATTCCATGAGCCTGGATGGATCAAGGAACTGTGGTTAGCCCAAAGATTAAATGAGGCATGGGCCAACTTTGGCCCTCCAGGTGTTTTGGACTTCAACTCCCACAATTCCTAACAGCCGGTAGGCTGTTAGGAATTGTGGGAGTTGAAGTCCAAAACACCTGGAGGGCCGGAGTTGGCCCATGCCTCATTTAACCTTTTGATCATCAGTGCACTGAATCCTGGAACATTTGCAAGAGTCTCAATACTATGTTTGCCCCATGCCCACCTTTGGGTGGGAAAGTCTGAGTCTGTTCGGGCATAATGCTTTATTGGGATTGTTGTGGAACAATTAACTAAGTCCATTCTGAAACTAGTCCTGTGAAAAAAAGGGCAATTGTGAAAGCCCAACTCTCACATACGGGGATCATCTTATGAGGCACCTGCATGCTTTTATTCTAGTTTATTCCAGAAAAAAAGGGAGAGGGCTAAAAGAAAGCAGGCAGAAAGGCTTATATCTAATATTTTAAACTGGCCATAGCTGAAATATCATTGGTTAGTCCCAACTAGAGTAGAGTACACATGAGTAAACCCAATGGATTCAATAGCTCTGCTTTAATTGAGACTAAGGAGCCCTCAATGGCACAGTGGGTTAAATCCTTGTGCTGACAAGACTGATGACTTGAAGGTTGGGTTGCTGACCTGAAGGTTGCCAGTTCGAATCCAACCCGGGGAGAGCGCGGATGAGCTCTCTCTATCACCTCTATCACATGAGAGAAGTCTCCCATAAGGTTGGTAAAAACATCAAAACATCTGGGCAACGTCCCTGCAGAAGGCCAAATCTCTCACACCAGAAGCGACTTGCAGTTTCTCAAGTCGCTCCTGACATGGAAAAAAAATGAGACTAGCAATAGAATTTAGCTGACTATGTTTGGGGACTAAATATAAGCAATGTAATGAACTCATTGCAGATGGAGTCCAGATGAAATGGTTAAAGACTACTGTTTCATATGTATATACCCAGAGTCCAAGGTGTGTGCGTTTTCCCTGACATATAGATTCATTTAAATGACTGAAAATGCCACTGAATTCTATGAAATATATTTTTGCTCTTCCTTGTTGCCCTTCCCCAGAATTACCATTATTTTATTCAGTTAAATTATTATTAACTGAATTATTTTTTGTTCCCTGTGGTACTATGTATTTTAGGGAAATATGACATGGAAGAGGCTCTGAATATCGCCACAATCAAGTCAACAATTGTGTCCGGCTGTCATCTCAATCCTTCTTGTGCAGCGCCTTCTCTTCTTCACACCATCAATGAAGACATTGTCTTGAAGAGCAGTCATGTCTCTCAGGGGAATGACAAAAGACACCATGAGGAGAACAGTCCTGTCAAAACAGAGGATATAAGAGACAAATCTCAAACCTGGGAGACATGCATCATTTTCACTAAATGAAAATAAAATGTCACATAAAAATGTAATTAGCCAGTAAGGAGTAGATCAACACCATTCATCAGGTCTGTTTTGAGATGATGCTGGGTGAACCCGAGAAATTAACATGCTATTAATTAAAAAGTATTGGGAGGCCAGGTCTAAATCATAGCATTCCTCCCCAGGTAATCTGATACGTCTAACAAGAAAACACTCCCCATTATGTTTCCAGTTTTGTATGACATTGGTGCCTCTTACAGCTCAGCCAGTCTCTGCTCTTTGATTTGCAATGTGGCTTCTGCCATTTAAGTTACATTGATACTATAGAATGAATGCAGTTTGACAACACTTTAACTGCCATCATTCAGTGCTACAGAATCATGGAGGTTTCAGTTTTACAAGGTCTTTTCCAAACTACAACTCCTGGTATTCCAAAGCTTTGAGCCATGGCAGTTAAAACAGTTCCAAACTACATTAATTCTAAATTGCGGATTTAATCTTAATGTCCTGGATCATGTTTCCATCTCCAAGTTGTTTCAAGTGGGACCTGTTTTGCCCCATGGACCCACAAAAATCTATCCATTTGGTGGCCATGGGGTTTAGACAGCTTCTCAGTTGCCAGCAGACATTACACCTAGAAAATGCCAAATCTCATCCGGTCTTGGAAGATCAGTGTGGTTGGCCCTGCTTAATATTTCAGTAGAGGATTACTCACAATACCAGGTGCTGAATTCTCTTGATCTGACAAGACAGTCCCAATCAATCCCCTGTCATCTCACTTTTTTTACTGTCTAATTCCCCTGTTCTCCTGCTCCCACTTTTCTCCTTTGCCCTCTGCTTGTGGCAGTTTCTGCAATCTGACTATAAAATAAAGTGGCTCCTACAAATTTGCATGTTTACATGTTGCAGATTTGATCAATACATTCTAAGATTTTCTCGGTCCTCCAGCATGGTTAATTTTGAGATGTATTCTCTTAAGTATAAAAATAGTTTTTTAATTCAGTTTTCTGCTTTCATGGGGTCCTGCACCCCTAGCCCCCATGAAAGTATTTATTATTTGTGGAATTTCTATACCGCCCTTTTCAACCCCGAAGAGGAATCAGGGAGGTTCACAGTGTCAGGGCGGATCACAGTGAAGGGCCGAAGTTTGCTCATGCCTGGGTTAACCTTTGGGCTCGCCAATTGTAGTTTGCACTCAATTCATTCAATAGTGGGGAGAGGAGGGCATGGAAAGTGAAGAGCAAACTGCTGCAACCTGTCCTACTTTGTGCATTAACCCTTTTTCATTCCCACTTTTCAGCTGCTTTTAAAACGTGCCCGTTTCTTTCTCTTCATCCCACTTTCCCTCTTTGTCCTCAACCTCTGAGTTTAAAGTACAAAACTACATTGTATTTTGGATTCTTGCCTTTCCCAGTAGACTCAGGCAAAAGCAAACTGCTGCAGCCTCTCCTAGATTGTGTGGTCTTTCTCATTAATAACTTTTTCATCTTGACCACATGCTGTTATTGCTTGACCTCATGGTCAGTTTTAATCTGTGAAAGATACGGATATGACCTCCATATTATCCTGAATACATCCAGACTTGTACAATTTTGGAAATTAAACAGGATTGTCCATGGTTAGTATGAAGATGGAAGACCACCTACAAACAACCATGGAATGAAACAGAATATGGGCGATGAAACATTGGACTAGATAAGCTAATGGTATGATTCAGAATAAACTAGGCTCCTATTTTGCTACAACATATTAGCTTACCAGAACTAAGGAGAGTGGGTTTGTTGATACACATTTAGATTTAGTCCAAAAATGAGCTATGCTATAAAATCATACACTGACAACACTGGACTAGACGGAATTGATGGTGTGATTCAGAATAAGCCAGCTTCGTATTTTGCTGTGACATATTAGCTTGCAAGAAATAGGAAGTGTGGGTTTGTTTATATGCACACAGAAGTAGTAAAGCTATGCTCTGAAATCACACACATAGTAAAGCTTTTATTTCCACCAGATCACCATAAAAGCAGAACGATAATAATAGCCTATTCAACCACAGCTGTGAGGAAAATGAATGGAGCAGGGACAAGTATCCAAACTCCTTTAAATGCTTAAAGTACTGTATAAATGATAAGTATTAACAATGCCTGTCGTATGGCGAAGGCAGATGGGGACTGCAGTATCAGCCCGCAGAGACCAGAGGACTAACCCTGTGGGATCGTAGCAGACCACTTTTGTTTTGGTAATTTTCCCAGAAGGAAAAATGGGACAGCAGCCACCTGGATTCCAGGCTAAATACTCATCTCAGGTGAGGCTTAGAACAGAAGGGAAAAGAGAACAGAGCTTTTCTTGTCAGCACAGAAGACTCAAATGAACTTGAGAGAAGAAAAACAAGTAGAAAGGCAGAGGGAATATTGGTTAACTAAATTTTGAAGATACAGGTTGAGCATCTCTTATCCAGGACCCTACCTAATCTGTAGACTCATGTAATGCAGTTTGACTGCATTTGAAACTGAATGATATGGCAATGGAGATGGGGACCAAAATTCTTGTGACCAGAAGTATTTTGAATTTTTTTCAGATATTGGAATACTTACATATACAGTAGAGTCTCACTTATCCAACACTCGCTTATCCAACATTCTGGATTATCCAACGCATTTTTGTAGTCAATGATTTCAATACATCCTGATATTTTGGTGCTAAATTTGTAACTACAGTGGAGTCTCACTTATCCAACATAAACGGGCCGGCAGAATGTTGGATAAACAAATATGTTGGATAATAAGGAGGCATTAAGGAAATGCCTATTAAACATCAAATTAGGTTATGATTTTACAAATTAAGCACCAAAACATCATGTTAGACAACAAATTTGGTAGAAAAAGTAGTTCAATACGCAGTAATGTTATGTAGTAATTACTGTATTTATGAATTTAGCACCAAAATATCATGATATATTGAAAACATTGACTACAAAAATGCGTTGGATAATCCAGAACGTTGGATAAGCGAGTGTTGGATAAGTGAGACTCTACTGTATAGTAATTACTACATAGCATTACTGTGTATTGAACTAATTTTTCTGTCAAATTTGTTGTTAAACATGATGTTTTGGTGCTTAATTTGTAAAATCATAACCTAAAAAGGCTTTTCCTTAATCCCTCTTTATTATCCAACATATTCGCTTATCCAATGTTCAGCCAGCCCGTTTACATTGGATAAGTGAGACTCTACTGTATATGATAACTTGGAGATGGGACCCAAATGTAAACACAACATTCATTTATGCTTCATATACACCTAATAGACACAGCCTAAAGGTAATTTTACACATAATATTTTTAATAATTTTGCACATGACACAAAATGTATGCACCTTGAACCATCAGAAAGCAAAGGTGTCACCCATGTGGACAATTTTGGAGCATGTCAGATGTCTGGATAAATAATATTCAACCTACATCTAAAACACCCCTCACAAAGTAAATAAAAAATAAAATAAACCCAGGCGTGCAGAGCTGCCTACATCTGGAACATAGTTTGGAAGAGTTAAATTTTCAGAAATAGAGATGTAGGGGTTTTTTGGGGGAAGGGCTTTCAGCGCGTAAAACATTAATATTATTGGTTTGGCCCAATTTATTTATTATTTATTACAATATTTATATCCTGCCCTTCTCACCCAACAGGGGACTCAGGGCGGCTTACAATAAAACACACATATAAAAACTGTATAATACACTATAAAACAGTTAAAAGTTACATAAGACATTCATAAAACGCATTATAAAATACAGATAGGCGTGTTCAGGTTTAAAAGACTGGGTCCAATGAGTAAAAACTCTAAGGCAGTGGTTTTCAACTCATGGGTCCCCAGATGTTTTGGCCTTCAACTCCCAGAAATCCTAACAGCTGGTAAACTGGCTGGGATTTCTGGGATTTGTAGGCCAAAACGCCTGGGGACCCACAGGATGAGAACCACTGCTCTAAGGGAAGAGCTTTATAGTATCCTCAATATTCACTGGGGTTAGAGTTGCAAGTAAAAATTGCAAATAAAAGATTTTTTAAGTATTATTTTAAATCTGAGAGAACTTCTCTCTAGGGACTCTTCCACACAAGTCCAAAACCCATGATGAGTTTCAGATCAACCTGAGACACCCAAATGATGCCTCTGTTAATCCGGATCAATTCAGAGAAACTGGAATTTCCCAATTTGTTTTGGATTTTAAAAAACACCGGAAAGATCCAGACTTTATTGCAAAGTCCAGATCTTTTCAAGTGTTGGACCTGTGGGGATTGACTTGTTACCACCTTCAGCGATTCCAGGAGTCAATCCCCATTGCCATCTGGTTCTTTGGATACCTCCACCTTTCCCTCCTGTTACCCATTTCTCCTGTAAACTTACTGGAGGGGTCTAAGACCTTCAGAGAAAGTTTCTGATGTGTCAAAATGAGAGAGGGAGGGATTCTCCTCCAGTAAGTGAACAGGAAAACCTGGGATTTATAATAATAATAATAATAACTTTATTTTTATACCCTGCCTCTATCTCCCCAAAGGGGACTCAGGGCAGCTTACATGGGGCCAAGCCCGAATAAAAACAGTAGCAGTATAAAACACAGCAATAGACAAAAACATGCAGAATTAAAAAAAATTAAACATTAGCCGATAAAAAACAAGAACTAATAAAAGCATGGATTAAAACAGAGAGATTGTAAAAGTAGACTGGGTAAGGGCCCTACATGTGGCTAAATCATGAAAGGAATAAGGATTTTTAATCCCAGTTCTTTTCACAATTTGGGCCTGTCGTAAAGGACCCTGAGAAACTCAAGGTCCTTCAGTGCAATTCTATGGTAACTTTCATCAGATGCTGACTGTATAGTTACTCTAGAAAATCTAAATCTAAAAAGTGGCCATATTTATCAAATCTGGGAATAATCAAATCTACAAAAGTTAAATGTGGATAGTAAAGGTAAAGATTTTCCTCTGACATTAAGTCTAGTTGTGTCCGACTTTGGGGGGTTGGTGCTCATCTCCATTTCTAAACCAAAGAGCCAGTATTGTCTGTAGACTCCTCCATGAGCATGGAGTGCTGTTACCTTCCCACTAGAGCAGTAACTACTGATCTACTCACATTTGCATGTTTTCAAACCGCTAGGTTGACAGAACCTGGAGCTAACAGCAGGAGCTCACCCCACTCCCCGGATTCGAACCACCGACCTTTCGGTCAGCAAGTTCAGCAGCTCAGTGGTTTAATCTGGTGCGCCACCGGGGGCTTCATAAATGTGGACAGCTGATGATATTTATCATCTTGTAAAGCTGGAAGGAATAAACATTGTGTTTTTACTAGGGGTAAGAACCAGGCTCTCACTATCTTGAATTAGGGCTTTTCAATTCCCTACAATTCTGGTTCAGCACCAAGATTTCTGTAAGCAACTTTTTTTCTGGTGCTCTGAAGGTGCATGGAAATTTTCAGGGTTGTATATGTTCAGGTTGAGTATAGAATATGTTGTTGTTGTTGTTAAGTCTAAATTTTGATTTCAATTTGCACACTGTTTAAAACCTTGTGATTGGTTTTTCAATGCTTATTAACAACCTCACAGAACCCAACAGTGGTGCTTTGTTGTCTCTACAAAAAATAATGCATTGAAAGTATCGTTTAGGGATCTTTAAAGATCAGAAATGTCCTTTTTGGTGAAAACTAGAGGGAAGCTTTGTTTTGAATGTGCAAGAACATTGTTTCAAGTTTGTGAAATTTAAGGGACTCTATAATAAAATCCGGTTTCCTAGAAGTCATTGTCACTCAGCAGGTGTACCATTCTCAGATTCCTCTTACGGAAAATAACCTGCCATCATGTACTGCATTATAGAAAATGGTGCACTCTCTTTCAATGTGCTGCCTACATCTAATCAAAGCAAGAACATGGTGTGAGATGCATCCATCCTAAAATCCACATGAATTAGGCCTAAAAGCAACAGGAGTTAAATAATGAAATGTCATATATATGAATGGAACATAACATTGAGAACAAGTTGTCATTGTGTGCCTGCAAGTCATACCTGACTTATGGCAACCCTAGAACAAACTTATCATACAGTTTTCTTGGCAAGATTTGTTCATCCTTTTCCATGCTCTGTGGTTGATCCATAGAAGGTCATCCAGTAGGTTTCCACAACCAAACGTGGATTCAAACCCTGGTTTCCTAGTCTCCTAGTCCAACACTCAAATCACAAGACCACACTGCTTGAAGAAGTTGTCCTTTGATAAAGAAGATATTGTTATGGTTTTTCTAACTAGTCAACTCTATATTCCTAAACCTAATGCCATTCAAATGCATTGGACCAGGCTGGGGATCAGGGACTCTGTAGTCCAGCATAACCACAGACCATCACTTTCGAGACAGCTGATGACTTAATATACCAAACTCTTCAGCAGCATTCCTGGAGGCACAAAGAGCATTTTTCTCATGTCTTCTTCTCTCCTTCTCTGACTTTAAGTTCCCTGATTACCCAATGCAATTTCCCAATCGCAACAAATAAGGATTATCAGATTACTTCCATGCAGGCATGGACAATTTTTGGAGAGGAGAAAGGACCTAATTACGCCTGTATCTTCCTTTGGCTAGATAACATCAGGAGATGGAGCTGTCTGCCAGATGTTAGAATTAGACTACGGTCATCCAAAACCACCTAATCCTCAGCTAAAGTACTTGTTGAAACCTTTCCACTTGGTATCTCAGCCAACAATCCAGCTTTGGACCATCTTCACCTTATCATGATAAAGTCGAGGGGGAGATCATAATCTACTTGGTTGATGTTTTATGAGCCAGCTGAGTGGGCCTAAGCGAGAAGAAAGAGCTCCATGTAAATCTCCATTTTATCTAGGACAGCAGCAACTTGGCACAGTTTGCAAGGATTAATTGATTTGTTGTTGCCATTTACAAGACTCTCCAGAAGGGTTATGTATACACTTAGTTTCCTCCTTCCTGCCCAGCCATTGTAATTGCTCTGCATCCACTTTCTGGCTAGTAGCATACAGGCTGTATGAATTGTCCTTATCCCATTATATGAAACGAAATGTAGTCAGGGCTCCATATTCACAGATTTGACATCCCTGATCCCACCACCATCCATGTTTGTAAAGTATTTTAAAAAGAAATTGAAAAAGCAAACCCTTGATTTTGCCATTTTATATAAGGGATGCTATTATACTACACCACTGTATATAATGCAGTGATTCTCAAACTCTTCTCCTCCAGATATTTTGGACTTCAGCTCCCATAATTCCTAACGTGGAGCCCCCAGATGGCATAGTGGACTAAGTGACTTGAAGGTTGGGTTGCTGACCTGAAAGCTGCCAGATTCGAATCCCACCCAGGGAGAGTGCGGATGAGCTCCCTCTATCAGCTCCAGCTTCATGAGGGAACATGAGAGAAGCCTCCCACAAGGATGGTAAAAATATCAAAAACATCCGGGCGTCCCCTGGGCAACGTCCTTGCAGACGGCCAATTCTCTCACTCCAGAAGCGACTCAAGTTGCTCCTGACACACAAAAAAAATTCCTAATGTGGTAAGCTGGCTGGGAATTCTGGGAGCTGAAGTCCAAAACACCTGGAGGAGCAGAATTTGAGAAACACTGATATAATAGCATTTGAGAAATCACAAATGTTGATATCCACAGGGTGTTGTGGAACCAAGCTCTAGCAGATATCAAGGTCCCACTAGAAACAAGCCTTTTAGATAAGATTTATATCCCAATTTCCAAAGAAAAATAGATTCTGTGACCATGTATATGTGTGAATGCATTTGCTTTATAACTATCGACCTTGTCAGAGGGCCGCCAACATTGCTCCACTTCATACCGTGTTTCCCCGAAAATAAGACAGTGTCTTATATTAATTTTCGCTCCCAAAGATGCTCTAGGTCTTATTTTCAGGGGATGTCTTATTTTTCCATGAAGAAGAATTCACATTTATTGTTGAACAAAAAAGGTTGGAAATTTATTATATACTGTACAGTAGCTGTCATCACAAACCAGCATAACCAGACAAACTGTGAATCCTATCAAGAATTTCTTGTTACTCCCAATATTTCCATGTACAACACTCTATGGTATGTACATTTACCAGTACATTTACTGGTGTTCTGTTCGACGGGCATGCTTCCAAATAAAAACTTTGCTAGGTCTTACTTTTGGGGGAGGCCTTATATTTACCAATCCAGCAAAACCTCTACTAGGTCTTATTTTCTGGGGATGTCTTATTTTAGGGGAAACAGGGTATAATGGTTGGGGGAATCCGGCACCTCACACTGCCAAGGGTGATCAGATGGAGGAAGCTCCATGGGTGACCTGGGCTAATATCAGTGCATGCCACCGATTTTTGCCCCTTGTGATGAGGTAGCATGTTTCATACGTAATGACACCAGGGCCACACAGCCATATAACCCAGAACAAGGGTCCTCAAAGTTTTTAAAATTAGGATTGTTGTTGTTGTGTACCTTCAAGTAATTTCACACTTAGGTCAACCCTAAGTCTAAAGTTTAGGACAAGGGCCAAGTAAATGACCTTGGAGGGGCCTTAGTTTGGGGACCCATGATCTAGACGATATCATAAGACCATAGGTAAGCAAAGACACCTCCAAAGACCATCTAAATGGTCTCATAAGACCATCGGTAAGGAAAGGGACCCTCAAATGCCATCTAGATTATCTCATCAGGCCATCAGAAGACCATAGATAAGGAAAGGGACCCTCAAAGGCCATCTAGACAATCTAATAAGACCATAGGTAAGGAAAGGGACCCTCATAGCCCATCTAGGCAGTCTCATAGGACCACAGGTAATGAAAGTGACCTCCAAAAGCAATCTAGATGGTCTCATAAGGCCGTAGATAAGCAATGAGACCTTCAAAGACAATCTAGACAATCTCATGAGGCCATAAGTAAATAAAGAGACCTCCAAAGACCAGGTAGATGTAGGTCAACCCTAAGTCTAAAGTTTAGGACGGAGCCAGGTAAATGATCTTGAAGGGCCGCATCCGGCCCACGGGCCTTAGTTTGGGGACCCCTGACCCAGAATATCAAGGCAGATAATTCACAATATCTGCTTTCAACCTGGATTACTTGAGTCCACACTGCCATATAATCCAGTTCAATG
Organism: Anolis carolinensis; assembly: GCF_035594765.1. NCBI lineage: Eukaryota > Metazoa > Chordata > Lepidosauria > Squamata > Anolidae > Anolis > Anolis carolinensis. Next base: position 14,235,327 of record NC_085843.1, read on the forward strand.
TAGGTTTTATACAGCTGTGTGGAAGGGGCCCCAGGAACAATCCTAGCCAATACATAGGTGAATCCAATTGATGCAGTGCTTCTAATCTACGGATTGACAACATATAACCTCTTCTAACCACTGCAGGAGTCTACCGTATATCATGCAGCTGTGGACAAGTCTACATAGGGACCACCAAATGCAGCAATGCCCTGGCAGGAATCAAAGAATATAAAAGGCGCTGTAAACTGATTCAACCAAAGAAGTCAGCTATAGCATAGCACTTGATGAACCAACCTGGACACAAAATATTAATTGAGAACACAGAAATTCTAGAGCACTCTGACAACCATTATGTCAGGCTACACAGAGAAGCCAGTGAAATCCACAAGCATGTGAACAATTTCAACAAAAAGGAGAAAACCATGACAACGAACACAGTCTGGTTACGAGTATTAAAAAACACCAGAATCAAGACAGTAAATAATGAACACCACTCAGAAACAGGAGAACTCCAGACAATAAGTAATCAAGTGCCAATTAACACCCCCCAAACAGAAGGTACCACCAGGCAATAGAGACCAGGCTATCTTTATGCAGATACCCTCACTGGTTGGCTTTGTAGCTTCATGGCTACTCAGTGCCATTCAAGCTTGCTAATTACAACATTCACACTTGCTTTAACGAAACAATGGTTCTTTCTCCCACCCTGGAAATTCCACAGGTCCACTTGCTTCACTGCCAACAGAACCTCTGAGTATGCCTGCTACAGATGTAGGCAAAACATCAAAAGAGAATGCTACTGGAACATGGCTACATAAAACTCACAGCAACCCGGTGACAACATATAGTCCTTAATGTGGATTGATTTCTTAGATATAACAACCACAAATGCGACAGTGATGATGATGATGACAGTGACTATAAAATTTTCTAGGAGCCTTTTTGGCCGGAGAGCATGTTAACAACATAAATCTCCAAGTGCCAAGAAATAAATGGTCACATAGACACATGAGCTGCAAACTTTCCCCTTCAATAGATGACACCCAGAGAACTGCAATTGGCTCTCCACTTCCATGGGGAGTCCCACAAAGTTATTTGTGGACTTTTGCTTAGCCCTCATGCAAAATTAGAAAAAAAAATAATTCTGGAGGAGGCAAAGGGGAAATGGGGTGCCGCTACTGCAGACCTTGGGGAGGGGGGCTCCCCATAATAGTCCCAGGAACTTCCTTGTCCCCTGCCTTTTTTCCACTCACTCACTCACTCACTCACTTATTCTCCTTACCCTCCTCTTCTGACCTGTGTGTGTTTCACCAGGGCAAAAGAAAGTAGGAGTGCAAGGCCTTTCTATTTCCCTGAGCAGTTGTTCACTGTCTCTCTCCAACTGGGCATGGAAACAAATGGGCACCCAGTTCTTCCTTTCCTTTGCCCAGGTGAAACAGGCAGACACAGCAGCAGGAAGGGGAGGTTCAGGGTCATGGCCAAATTAGCTGCCTCAAAAATTCCTCTTCCTTCATGCCACATAAGTCCATTTCACCCTAGCAAAGGAAGGGAGGACTTGGGTGCCCCATCTTTGGCACACCTGCTTTTCTGTCTTTCTTATGCCCAGGAGGAGGAAGCTAGTGAAAAATTGGTTACAGAGAAACAGGGGATAGCAGTTCTTCATGGCACCCAGCAAACAACTTTTAAATCTGAAGGCACTTTCCAAGGCATGAGTGGGAAGGTTAACAGCTCAAAGGATAAAGGAAAGAAGTCAGACCCAATGCAAAACCTGCCTTTGGATCCTGGCCATAAAAACTCCAGTAATCAAATTGTCACAAGATCCACTCCCACACAGCTTTGTTGTGTTTTATTGGAAGAGAGTTTTGCTGAGCCTCTGCAAATGTGTCTCGGGCCATTGACTGATATCAAGAGCAATGGGTGCCAGGCACAAATGGAAGAAAACTGTTTGGTTTTGTTTGCCCAGCCGCCTCAAGATCCATTCCAATATTGACCCTGTGCTTCCATCACCCACACCTGATAGTTCTTGTAATAGTCCTACATCAGCATATAAACTCAAGTTGCCTGGATAACCAAGCAATTTGTATAGTTCGGCGCCATGAGACAAATCAAAGATTGGGAAACCTGTTGTTTCACCATCCAAGTAGGCAATGCTACACAAAATAGTGGTCTGAAATGTCTTTGTTGCATTTATTTGTAAATCAAATAAATTTTACACTGTTGTGGCTGAGAGTCAGGTTCTTTATTTTGGAGTATATCCACACTGCATCACAATAACACTTTGGTTTCACCACTTTAACTTGGCAGTTAAAGTGGGATTGCACTGCGAACATAATCTTTTATTTCAATTCAGTACATACTCATGGCAACATGTATAGGATGACTATTACTTGTTAGTTGCAGTTCTGTTCCACTTTTTCATGGAAAGATCAAAATAAGATTATAGTAAGGAAAAAAGACAGCAACTATAGCATTCCCTAAGAGCCTTTTTATAATTATAATAATAAATATGTTTTTGGCTATAGTAGGGAAAAATGTAAAAAGAGAGAGCTAATGTGGTGGAGTTATTTGAGTGTTGGGTTATGACTCTGAAAACCAGGGTTCAAATATTGAGCATGTCGCCTTCTCTCAGGTTCAGATGATAGCAAAGCCTCAAAGGAAGGCAAAAGTAAATCCTCTCTGAATAAATCTTGCCAAGAAAACCCTATGAAAAGTTTGCCTTAAGTTCACTATAAGTCGGAAATGACTTGGAGGCACATAACAAAAAAAGAAGAGGAAGAGAGAACAATGTTCCTATATTCTCCACACACCTATAAAGTCTTCATTTGTGCACTTCTATCCTTTCTCACATCCATAACAGATTCCATCATTTTTGTATTTTTTTAAATTAGATTTTTTTTTCATGTCAGGAGAGACTTGAGAAACTGCAAGTCACTTCTGGTGTGAGTTAATTGGCTGTTTGCAAGGACATTGCCCAGGGGAATCCCGGATGTTTGATGTTTTACTATCCTGTGGGAGGCTTCTCTCGTGTCCCCACATGGGGAGCTGGAGCTGACAGACAGGAGCTCACCCACTTTCCCTGGATTCAAACTGCTGACCTTTCAGTCAGCAGTCCTGCTGGCACAAGGGTTTAACCCATTGCACCACCGGGGGCTCCTCTAAATTAGAAATTTGATCTTTTTCTTAAAATATACATGTACACTTTATGTGTTTTATATTATTAAAGCTGTATACATCTCTTCAATGTTTGCTTCCTGCACCCCAGCTAAAGCTTTCAACATAAAGAAAACACACAATTTTTTTTCTATGTGCACCTTTCAAATATGCACATTTTAATGCATCCACAGTCATGTGTCAAAATGTAGTTTCTAGACTAGATATTATTCCAGTTTATGGATGGTCAAGGAAGCCCAGACTGGATAAAGGCTACACGAAAAGGCTGCCAAATCAGATTCTTCACTTATCCTTACGTTACAGAAGCATTGTACCCACACAGACCTGTGTGGAAATTTAGTTTGGAGAACTGGGGAAAGGTCACAGCTCAGAGTCTCAGAAATGTTTGGTTGTGGATGACAGCTCTCGGAATCACCAGCCAGCACTTGCCGGCTGGTGATTCTGAGAGCTGTCATCCGAAAGAGGAACTTCTCCAAGCTCTTGCTGAATTACATCCTTAACTGGCATGTGAAAGAATTGCTGGCATTTCTTTTTAAAGAGTAAGATAGCAAACTGGTATGGAAGGACATCTCTTCTTGGGACCTTAGAAAGCCAATGGCAGCCAATATATACAGCACTGGGCCAGGTGGATAAAAAGTGTGACTCAGCTTCATAGGCAAGCATTACAGGCAACTATGGCTTCCCACATCTTGGCCATAAACAACACAACAAGATATGCTTTGGCTGTTAAACAAACTGGAAGGGGATATAAGCTTAGAAAAGAAGACCATTGGCCTCAGAAAAAGCAGCAGGAACAACACAAAGTGTATGCCGAGTTGTTTTATTGATTGCTTGCTTTACTTTGATTGAAAAATACAAACTTTCTCAGTACAGCATAGAAAAGAACACATTACGCAAATTAGGGTTTGTTTTGTCCTAACAAGGAAAGAACTTGTTGGATTCCATCTGTAAGCCTCAGCACTAACAATAGGAGGGAAACATGCCCCAGTCGGAAATCGTAACAAGGAAGAACTGACATTTCTTTAAGGAGTCCAATGTAACACTTCGGAAATACAAAAGAACAGGAAAGAAACTTTTAAAAAGAAGAAGAAGAAGATCATACCTTCCGGAGATAGTCCTCATGTTTTGACATTCAAGATGACTGCCATGTTATGCCAACCAGACTCCTGAAATCTGAGGTGTCCAATTGTCTTGCTCTCCCGGTTTTCCTTCTTCTGCTTCTTCTTTCCAGGAACCTGGGGGGAGAAAAGGATCGGTGTTAATACCTCCTTTGATTTTCAAGAGCCCTTTAACAGAGCTGACCCAAGAGATCTTTCTGACCACAAAATACCCCCTCCATTTCATGCACAGAAAGCAACCGGATCCACAGCTGAACCTAACTTCACCACTGGTGAGGGGATTGGGTCCTCCATCACAGCTGAGTGCTGTAAACCCTGTCCTTCAAGTGAAGGAATCATTTAGAGGTTCAGGAGGAATGGATGAAGAATTGTACTACAACTCCATACCATCACCTGCTTGAAAGTAGTTAGTAAAGGTAAAGGTTTCCCCTGACGTTAAGTCCAATCGTGTCTGACTCTAGGGATTGGTGCTCATCTCCATTTCTAAGCCAACGAGCCGGCGTTGTCCGTGGACACCTCCAAGGTCATGTGGCCAGCATGACTGCATGGAGCGGTACCTATTGATCTACTCACATTTGCATGTTTTCAAACTGCTAGGTTGGCAGAAGCCGGGGCTAACAGCGGGCGCTCATTCTGCTCCCCAGATTTGAACCTGCGACCTTTTGGTCCGCAAGTTCAGCAGCTCAGTGCTTTAACACACTTTGCCACCAGAAGTAGAACCAGCTCTGCTCTTTAGCCTACAAAAACCAGTAGTTTTTGTTTGCCACCAAAATGCAATATTTTTTTCCAAATTCATTTCTTTTGAAGCTTGTTGTATAGCCTCACAATCATCCCAAGATCTGTAGGCTACACTCCATGCACACTGGACCACCCCGTGCTGCAGTCCTTTTGCTTTTTGTTGTGCTTGTATGGCAGAACTCTTGGAGTGCATGCAGTAAAGTTGTAAACAAGCACAACAAAAAGCAAGTACGGTACTCTCAGACTGCTCACTGTTTCACTGGAACTTCTGAAGCAGATTGTGCTCCTGGTTGACCTTCTTGCATTAGAAGCATTAATGGGGAGGGGGAGAAGGGAAAAAAGAAATACTCACCCAACCTCTGGTTAAAGAGATGTCCACGATGATAGCTCATTAGGCGAACAAGACCAGAAGGTACAGCATCCTCTTGCCTGTAGGGATTATATGCAGTAAATGTTGCTGGAAGAATGTCAAAAGTTGCTTTAATTTTGCTCTGCAGGAATTGTGGAAGTTGTATTAACTCGCATGATGTCGCTAATGGAAAATATGTCCCATATTGGATCCATCTGTTTGGGATGTAACCAGTTTTAGGTGTACTCCATATTCATATCTCATGCTGAAATGTCATGCTAGACATACCTCTTTGCTATATCACATTTTACTTGTGACGAACATGGCTTGGCTGGCTTATGATTGTCACTAGCCATTAATCTAGCAGCCCATCCAGTAAGGTGATGTTTAAACAAAAAAGCAATATGGAGGTCTCGAAACCAATGAACCACAAAACTAGCCCAGCTAAGATGGTTTTGCAGTTGATCCAACTCATAAATCTGTAGGGACTACAATTCAGGACCTGGGCTCATTATCTGGCATCTCACTGCCAAGTCAATACTGTGATAGATTTGTGATCTGTCTCAGTTCATGGCAGTTTTCTATCTTATCAACCATATGCTATGCATCAGACATAACGTGTTGTCGAAGGCTTTCAAGGCCGGGATCAAAGAGTCGTTGCATGTATTCTCTCCTGACGTTTAGCCCACATTTATGGCAGGCATCCTCAGAGGTTGTGAGGTATATGAGGTATAAATCACAATCTCTGAGGATGCCTGCCATAGATGTGGGCGAAACGTCAGGAGAGAATACTTCTGGAACATGGCCATATAGCCTGGAAAACACAGAACAACCCATCAGACATAAGATGTCTACAGGATTAGCATAGAGCAGCATGATTTTATATAGCTTCATTTCTTAGCCTTCTTTAGCTTGGATCAGTGATGATGGTCTCTTTAAAACAAATCAGAAATCTAACACAAAACCTGTTTGATCTGATTCTGGAATTTCATGCTCTCCAAGATTTCACAGATAAATACTGGGATTAAATATGAGCAAACAACATCAGAGTTATTAATGACAAAAGTTATTACTGAGAAAGGACACACAAACTAAGAGAGGCTGAAGCAGTTTGCTTTTGCTTGAGCCTATTGGGAAGGGAATGATTCCTCTGCTGAATTGAATGCAAACTAGTTTTATGCTTTGAGCTCAGATTGCAGCAACAGAGGTAAGTTGAGGACAAAGAGGTAAGAGAGGAAAAGAAAAAACTGGAACATTTTTAAGGCAGATAAAAAAGGAAGATGACAGAGGATTAATTGGGACTGTCTCTGCCAACATTTGGAGAGTATGGAATTGTATTTTCCGACTTTAGATGTGCAACAAGAGTTTGAAATTCAGAAAATGCTAGCATTTGAGGTATGCGATACAACAATAATGAGTGGATGTAACTTCTGAAGGAGTGTATGCTTTCCAGGTGGGTCAGCAGATATAGATTTTTAAGTTTGCATCTCAAATAATTCTTAGTGTTTCCATCTGCAGAATGACATCTAATGAGCCCATGCGCTAGAAATGTCTGTGTAGTCTGCATGAAACATAAGGTCTTTTATCCCCACCATCATTAACCAGTTAGACCCACCAACCTAAACATAGTGTTATTCAAGTCCAGAAGCAAAAACCTCTGCAATTTTTATATTCATACAATGAAGATTCAGAGATGCTCGGCTTCATTATTTTGAGGTCAGTGTCTATAGAATTGGCCCAAACTGCAGAACACCAGCTGATTTGCTACAGTAGATTTTTCACATCGGAATTAGGTAGGAAACGAAGAAAGCTGAAAAGGACAATTGTGTAACTTCAGTTCTGAGTCAAATTCCTAGTTTCAGAACATGCTTAGAGGCATCCTTTTCTTCACTTCTAGGCATATGTCTTTTGAACTTTAATCAATGGATCCTGGGGATCTAATTTTTTTAAAAAGCAGACACAACCAATATGCCCACTCTTATTGATGCCTTTCCTCAAGATCTTGGCTCCTTGCCTTTGGTTGGTATGCCTCCCTGTATCTTACTGTCTTTTTCAAGTAATGTTCCTGAAATTCAGTGTGAAGTCAAGCTTCACACATCATCATTGCTCGTTCAGGTTTCTGATCATCCGGTGTGTCTCCAACATAGAAGATGCTCTTCTTTTCAGAGAGAACATTGATGGCCAAGGAGATCAGATTAGTGGATTGCCTTCCTCGTGTATTAACATTTTTCTGGAATATCCAAATAGCATTTTTGATACTAAATATCGCTTGATCCCAGTTTGTCTCAATAATGTCTTCTGAGATGGGCATGTCGGTGGCCTCTCCTCTCATACCCACTCAAGTTTCCTGCAACAAAGGGGCAGGCTGTTCATTTTATACAAACTGAATGGATCCTGTTGCCACGGAATAAGACAGCTGATGGTTGATGAGAAAGTGAAGGAAGGAGAAGTGTTAATATGACTCCATCTACCAAGGCCTATTGCAAATGCCATAGCCTACTGCAAAACTTGACCTATTGCATAAGCTATTGGACAATAACTGCACCTAGTCTGTGGACACATATCCTTTTGGCAAATGTGAATCTCCACGAACATGTGGAGACCACCTCTTGAAAACCACTAGTCAAGAAGAGCATAACCTTGTTAGAAGTTAAATCTTTGAACAAGTGGTATTCACAAGCATTCATGTAATTGCACACAGGTAACTCTGCTGTTAAACTGAGAAAGCATGTCTTTAAACTGCCAAGGATGAAGACATGCCACTACAAAAATATTTTTGGTTAGTAGAGAATGGTTGTTTGCAGTTGTAATTGCCCAAAAGATATACACTCCCTTGAAACCTCTTAGTTTAAAATATGCAGAGTTAAAAAACAAAGTCTTCTTTGAAAAATAACATATCTTGTTTATTCATAAACATCTTGTATTAATTCACATACAGGCACATTTCTTGCTGAAGTTCAGTTATAGATATGATGTAGTTCTCTCTGTGTTGAATACACAGGGTATCATTCTTAATCAATAGTCCATAGTCTTTAGGTATAGTTGTACTCACTGACATTCATAAGCATACTTCTATATTGAAGTCTCTAAACAGCAACATGCACCTACCTCCACTGAGGCCTGGACACATACATCTGCTTTCATTGAATTCCAAACAGCAACCTTCTCTACTGAAGTCCAAACACACACTGAACACTGAGTTCTGAGTCTGCATATGCTCAGTATTGATCACATGTCTATAACTCCCCCCAGCCTTGAAAAGCAATGGCTCCCATAGTGGCCCATTTAAGGTGGAATCAGGTGTCAAACAGGAATGTGTTATTGCCCCAACCTTATTTTCCATCTTCATTGCTATGATACTTTACCTTGTTGATGGGAAGCTTCCCACGGGAGTGGAAATCATCTATCGGAAAAGTGGCAAGCTATTTAACCTAAGCAGACTGAAAGCCAAAGCCAAGGTCACAACAACATCTGTTATAGAACTCCAATATGCAAATGATAACATAGTCCGTGCGTGTTCAGAAGAAGACCTACAAGCCACTCTAAACACCTTCGCAGAACCATACAAGAAGCTTGGCCTCTCATTGAACATCGAGAAAACCAAAGTGCTCTTCCAGCAGTTGTCAGCCAATCCCTCTGCTATGCCAGAAATACAGCTTAATGGTGTAACATTAGAAAATGTTGCCCATTTTCACTACTTAGGCAGCCACCTCTCCACAAAAGTCAACATCGACGCTGAAATACACCACTGCCTGAGCTCTGAGAGTGCAGCATTTCTCCAAATGCATCAGAGAGTGCTTGAGGATTGGGACATCCATAGGGATACCAAGATGCTTGTTTATAAAGCTATCATCCTCCCAACCCTGCTATATGCCTGCAAAATATGGACTGTCTACAGACTTCACACTCAACTCCTGGAAAGATTCCATCAGCGTTGCCTCCAAAAAATCCTGCAAATCTCTTGAGAAGACAGGCGGACAAATGTCAGCATGCTGGAAGAAGCAAAGATCACCAGCATTGAAGCGATGCTCTTACACCATGAACTCCGCTGGACTGGCCACATTGTCCGAATGCCTGGTCACTGTCTTCCAAAGCAGTTACTATACTCCCAACTCAAGAATGGGAAATGTAATGTTGATGGACAGGAAAAGAGATTTAAAGATGGACTCAAAGCCAACCAAGAACTGGGAAGCCCTGGCCCTTGAGCGCTGTATTGGAGGTCAGCGGAATTCGAAGAGGCACGAATGGAGGGCTTAAGGGAGAAACGTGCCAAGAGGAAGGCATGTCAAGCCAACCCTGATTGGGACCGCCTTCTGTCTGGAAACCAATGTCTTCACTGCGGAAGAACATACGAGTCAAGAATAGTTCTCCACAGCCACCTACATATCTATCGCCAAGACGCTACACTTGGAGGACCATCATCCTCGAACTACGAGGTATCGCCTGAGTAAGTAAGTAAGTAACAAGGCCAATGACTAGAAACAATGCATGTTATACACTGGTCCCTTGGTACCTAATGGGGTTCAGGACCCCCTGTGGCTACCAAAATTCATGGATGATAAGTCCCATTATCTGCAATTGCATAATAAAAGCATGTCCTTTATACAAAATGGCAAAGTCAAGTTAAGCATAAATGATTGAATCTGTGGATAAAGAGGGTCAACGCTAGTTCAAACCATGAGTTGCCTAATCTCTTGCTTAATTAATTCAATCAGTTATCAAGTGTATAGTCGAGCAGGACATAAGTTGATGCAGGGATATTTGGATGATCTTAGGAAACATGTTAAAAACCTCTTTATAAGTATTTGCACTCAGAATACTCTGATTAACTGGGGGACTTTTTAGTTGATTAAAAGTGTTCTAAAAGCTGATTAATTTGATTAAACATTTGCAACCCTACTAACAACCATTGATTTGGTGCCAGCTGCAGGCTCACCCATGATCATCATTTTTTTCGCCTTTATATGATAATCCATTATTCTTCTGAAATAAAATACTGTGAGCCTCAGCATTGCTGAGTTCTTCCTCTTATATAACCAGCCACACTCTAAGCTTCATTAGAGGAAAAAGACAAATAGGCCATTCCATTATGTATGCTCTCGTATATATAATGAGCAAGTATCAATAAAAAGAGGGGAATTGGTTTCCCCAGAGAAGTACTCACACCTTCCGGAGGTATTTGGGAATACTGCTGAGCGAAAGGAAAAAACTTCTGAGAATTCTGCATATTATTGTGTTAATAGACAAATTAGGCAAGTAATTGGAAACCATGCCTGCCATTTCCTTTTTTGCTTTTAAAACTCTGGTTAATAATTTTGAAAAGAAGATAAAATGTATATAGTATAATTCCATATCCATGGGATCAGTAACTGAGGTTTCATTTATCCACATCTGACAAAATATGTCCTCCCTTGGCATATGCTACGTCCTCCAGCACAACTGTGTTCTTGGCTAGAAGTTTGCTATTATCCATGGTTTCTCATATCCATATGAAGTACAGCAATGCATTCCCTGCAGATAAGGGGATCATGTAAAATTGAAATGTTTTGCACAGTAGCTGAGACTGGCAACTGAAAGTGAATTTATTTTGACATTCCAATGTAACAACTAAAATGAAGTCAGGAAGTGATTTCTTAGTTTAATTACTCAGGCTTATTTCAATGCCCTTGTGAGTCAGGTCCCATCATTACTTCCAATTTATTCTTTGAACATGTCTCTTTTTTAAATGAAGCTATTCATGTTTAACTTCTTTCTAAGGACTTTCTCTGCTGCTGAAGTTGATAAGCTCAACCGTTATTACAGGCAGCAAGAGCTCTGCCACATTTTCAGAAGACCTTATCATATCATTGGATGTCCAATTTCATTAACAAAACACAGTTGGGTTTGGATGAAAGACCAAAAATCTTCAGGTATGAGTAGGAAAGAACCCTGCTTGAAACTCTAGAGTGTTAGAGTTGGCAATAACAGGCTACATGGATCAAGTTTCTGATTCAGCAGGCAACAGTTTCCTGTTCTTGTGTATGAAAGTAATGGCAAAAGCTACTACCTCTTTCACCAGCTGTATCTCACCTCAGTCCAGCAATGGTTTCCTTCATAAGGAAGGAAAGTACCTAAGGATCCACATCAAAAGTAAGGTCCCATATTTATTTACAGTATTTATATTCCACCCTTCTCACCCCAAAGGGGACTCAGGGCGGATTACAATGAACACATATATGGCAAACATTCAATGCCAACAGACAAACAACATATATAGACAGACACAGAGGCATTTAACATTTTTTTCCAGCTTCACGATTCTGGCCACAGGGGGAGCTGTTGCTTCACTGTCCACTCGTGGCTGTACTTCCTCATTCCTTTCCTCGTGTTTTGCTGGCAGTTTTATGATGTTGTAAATTAGTTAAATTAGCCTCCCGCATAAAGCATACCTAAATTTCCCTACTTGACAGATGCAACTGTCTTTTGGGGCTGCATAGGTCAACAGCAAGCCGGGCTATTTAATGGTCGGGGTCTTAACCTGACCCGGGCTTCGAACTCATGACCTCTCTGTCAGTAGTGATTTATTGCAGCTGGTTACTAGCCAGCTGCACCACAGCCCGGCCCGGCCCATATCAAAAGTTATGGGCACCAGATGAGATTGCCAGATCTCAGGGTCCAAGATTTGTTTTTGTGAGTTATCTTCAGGCAAAAGACAAGGGTCCAACATTTCCAGTTTGGGGGGGGGGGGGAGGAATCATCTCTAGAGAAGAGGAAAAGGCTACGTGCAAGCCTCCATCTTAAGTAGTAGAACGAGACTGCATGACCTCAGGCAAGTCACACACTCTTAGCTCCAAAAAACCCTGTGACAGGTTTGCCTTATCCATAAGTCAGAAATGACTTGAATGCATACAACAGTTTGAATCCTGTCCAGAGTAGACCCAATGAATCAATGGTTGAATGGGGAGCCTTGCCCAGTAAGAAGAAAACTCTAGACATATTTCATTCTTTTGGCAAGAGGAAGATGACCACAGAAACATCCCTGACCCTCCAAATTGGGAGGATAACATTTTTGTTTTTTGGCAGTAGATATTTCCAAAGAAACAAGCAGCATAAGCTATTATCCCATAGGTTAATCCCAATTGGAGTAAAGCTACTGAATCAACAGTTGACTAGTGAGTCAACATATAGTTAAATCCACTTTATTCAAAGGCTCTAATCTTGTTGGGACTAACAGTAGGATTTAAGCCATATGCCTTGCCTTCTTCTTATTCTTTGGTTCTAAACAAAACCAAAGCACCTGTTCTTGCAAAAGCTTGGTATTTATTTCCACGCTCAAAAGCAGCTGCACAGCAAAGCTACAAGCGGGAAGCAGATGATCGATCACTTTTCCCTACAGCAGCCTTGACAACAAGGTTAGAAGCAGCTGGTGGGACTTTTTTTCTGAATGGCAAGCATGATGAGAGGAAGACATCAGGCTGGTCTGCTTTACAATTTGACCGCTTCCACTTGGCACACCAATGCTGGGGAGGGAGTTAATTGCTTAGCCATCAAGGCTCTTTCAGTCACATTCAAACATGATTTCAAACATTACCTTATTCACTACTAATAAGCTCAAACAACATCACACTTACAACTATTTACAAGTTAATCCACTGGAAGCTTTATATTGTGCCGTACTTCTCAGGGTCCCTATCTGGGATGAAGAATTGTTATCACAAGCCAACCATTATTTCATCTGGAGAGATGTCAGAAGCCTGGAAAACCTACAGAGACCCACAGAGAGGAAATCAGCTGTGTGGAAGGAGTTTAAGGTGGAGGAAGGAGTGACAAATGAGCAGATGTGCCTCTATTCCTTCTGCAGTTTGTTCTTCATTGCCACCATCAATTCATTGCAAGGCTCGTTTATATTAATTAGATGTCAGTTTTTGAGAATCAGAAGAAGTCTTCCAAGCACTTTGGGAGAGGGAAGGAGGGAGGGATTGTTTTGTTTTTCAGCAATCCATGTGACTCCAGAAGGTCCAGGGTCATACAAGTGCCACAGTTGCTTCTCCCAGTTCTCAATGCACCCATCAATCCTGTGATACCGAGGACCTGTCTACATTGTGTAAAAACCCCACACCAGGCCAGAAGAGAGGATGGAACTTAATTTTGCTGTTTCTTGTAACCATGGCAGTTATTACTCCCTCCTTTCTTTAGGTCATGCAGGTGCCTTCCTTGAAATCAGCAAAGATGTCCAGCGATGATCAAGAACTCTGTGGAGCCTCAGAGTCAGCTGCTGTGGCAACAAGGGCCAGTCTACATAAATGACTGTTCAGTGGAGTCAAACCATCTTCTGCCAGAATGAATGGCATGGACTTTGCCCCACAACAACAGCAGGATGGTGTCAGGCAATGCAGCTGCCCTCGAGTCCAAGACGATGAATTACTATGCTGGAATTGGCCTCAGATTTTGTGTAGATGAGCCCAAAAGTGCACATGTCAACTCTGAAGGCAAGTCTAAGAGGTTGGAATACATAGTTCTGTCCTTATAGTGCAAAATGCTGGATCTCATGGATGCAGCTGTATCTGTGGTTTGTTTGGTTCCTGAGATGACAATGAAATTTGATACCAGAAAATCAAGTAAACCTACATTTTGCATTTCAGCATACTTTTTCTCATCAAGAAACACCAGGGTGCCACTCATTCCTGAAAAGTGCTGTCAACATGTTCCCTATTGGTTTTTTTAACCCATGTGTTAGAACTTAAAACACTTCTTTACATAAATAATCTTGTTGTCTTAGAAGGACCATGTGCTGGTAGCAAGCATGTATTCTCATACACTCTCCAACATTTTAAAAATGGAAATGTGGATATATGTAACTACACAACATCAGAGTTTTGTGAAAGCAAAACTGAGTAATGAGAAAGAACACACAAGCAACGAGAGATTGCAGCAGATTGCTCTTGTCTGAGCCTTCTGGAAAGTGAAAGAGTCTACTCCGTCTTTTCCTCTCCCCAGTGTGGAGTTAACTGACTGCAAACCAGTTTGGCACTTCGACTGAAATTTGTACCAACTGAAGTTCTAAGAGAAACTTTCAAAGCAGTTGAAAAAGTGAGACAACAGATCAGCTAGGACTGTCCTTGTCAAATCAGACAGTTGGAGGGTTTGCAAGAGCATTGGATAGCCATGGCTACTGCCTCATGAACAACACACGCATATGGCTCCCAGAGGCATCTATTATTTTCTCGGATAGGAGGGCATGCCTGCAGCACCCAGCAGTACAATAGTCCCTCAGTATCCAAAGTCCATCAGTATCCCTTTGGATACTGAAAGGCTACGATACTGCTAAGTGTTGCAGGATCTTCTGTGGATGGCAAAAATCCATGGATGCTCAAGCCCTCTCTCCCCCCGGACTTGGAATTTCTGGTCTTCCAGCATGACTCTGGTCAACCTCCATTGGAAGCTGAACACAGAACTGCTTTGGAGGATCTAGAGTCCTTCAGGAGTGTTCTCTCTAGAAATCTCTAGGTACTCCAGCATGAATACAGGAAGTTGACTATAGAGTCACTTTGGAGGATCTACAGATTCCTAGTGAGAACTTTTTAATCAAATCAATTAAATAATTAAAACTGTAAAGCCAAAGCTTTAAATGCCTATTTCGTTAGAATCCCCTTTTAAAAACATCTGGGCAGCTGAAACTTGAAATTATGTGGCAACGAACCCACCAAGGACCAGATGGATTTTGACTTGCATTCAATGACTACTAAAGTAAGGAGGGTAGCTGTCAAGCACCAAACAGGTACTTGATTTGTGTTTAGCTTAATTGGTCACAAGTTGGAGAAGTCTCTTTGGAAGCTACATGATTTTTCCCCCAAATATCTTCTTCCACTTTGAGGTCTAGGTGCTGTTGCCCTTGCCTTCCTTGCAATGAACTAAAAGCAGCAATTTATTTTATTATTTGCTGTATTTATATACCACCCTTCTCAAACCCGAAGGGACTCAGGGCAGTTCACAGTGTTGGCAACAATTCAATGCCCTCGATAAAAAAAGTATAAAACATCAAAATTGACCCTCCCTTGATAAAGCATTAAACATTATTAAACACATGACATAAAATAACATCATATATCACACAAAGACATAGCAATCCTGGCTCTCTTCCTCCCTGCTTGATTATAACAACAATCTTGCAAGATAGGAGAAGCTCTGAGAAAATGATTGGCCTAAGAGTGTCACATTCCTGTGTGAATTTGAGCCTGTAAAACACTAATCCAACTCTCTATAAACACAGTGGCCCTCAATATCTGCTAGGGTTTGGTTCCAGGACCCTTCCATGGATGCCAAAATTCTTGGATGCTGAAATCACATTATATACAGCGATGTAGTAGAATCATAGAATAATAAAGTTGGTAGAGACCACATGGGCCATCTAGCTGGAAGTGTGGAAGAGACCACATGGGCCATCTGAACTGGTGCTTGGCTGCTGTGTTGGACTGGATGAGGGCAAACAAATTGAAATTGAATCCAGACAAGATAGAGATCCTCCTGCTCAGTCAAAAGGCTGAACAGGGCATAGGGTTACAGCCTGTGCTGGATGGGGTCACACACCCCATGAAGACACAGGTTTGCAGCTTGGGAGTGATCCTAGATTCATCGTTGAGCCTGGATCTCCAGGTCTCGGCGGTGGCTAGGGGACCTTTTGCACAATTAAACCTTGTACGCCAGTTGCGCCCGCACCTTGGGAAGTTTGACTTGGCCACGGTGGTCGACACTCTTGTCACATCTAGAATAGATTACTGCAACATGCTCTACATGGGGTTGCCTTTGAAACCTGTTCAGAAGCTTCAATTAGTCCAATGGGCAGCAGCCAGATTGCTCACGGGAGCGGCATACAGGGAGCATACCACCCCCTTGTTACGTCAGCTCCACCGGCTGCCAGGCTGCTACCGAGCACAATTCAAAGTGCTGGCTTTAGCCTATAAAGCCCTAAACGGTTCCTAATGAAATCTGGCCAGCCCCCTCCCTCCTATCCTTTAGGGAAAAAACTTAAAACATGGTTATGGGGCCAGGTATTTGAGCAGCAGAGGCAGCAATAATAATGAAATGATTTATGTGAATGACAATAGACAGACCTCGGACTATGACTTTGAATTGAACTGATGTAATTTTAAATGGATGGTTTTATAATTGATGTTTTAACTATTTGTCGTAATTGTAACTGTTATTAGAATTGTTGTATTTTGGCATCAAATGATTGCCAGTTGTGAGGCCACCCTGAGTCCCCCCCCCCAAACCAGGGATGAGAATTATTATTATTTATTATAGGATGGGATATAAATGTATGAAATAAATAAATAAATAAAAATAGTCCAACCCCTGCTATGCAGGAAAAGCACAATCAAAGCACCCCCGACAGATAGTGAAATTATATAAAACGGCAAATTCAAGGTAAGCTTTTGTTTTTTAAAATTTTTTCCAAGCCATGGATAGTTGAATCAGTGGAAACGGCATCCTTGGATACAAGGTTCACTCAAAATCATTTCAGTTAGCAGGACTAAAAAGCTAGATTATTTACTTGGCATTGTCTTTGCAAAGCCTCTTAACATGCACCCTTAAACGCTTTTAAAGACCTAAATAGGCTTATAAATAAACACAATTGTGAAGTCTTTATGCAGAACTCAAGACTACTGGAATTGTAGGCAGCAATACAGAAACAAGAACCTTCTTCATCAAACAATATTAAATGCCTGCCATGGTTCTAACACTCACAACATTAAAAGGCTGAAAAATAATGAAGTGTCTGGTTAAGATGTTTCCAGCATAAATAAGGACGGAGACAAAATTAGATTCATTTTTAAATGTATAGTTACAGATGGCACCAGGAAGGATTTTGCTCCCTTTAGCAAATAGAAATGTCAATTCCTGTAAAATGGTGCCACCTGGCGACGTAAATTGTACATACTGCTATTTAATTTATTTCCAAGGCACATGAATACATGCAATGCAAACCTGAAAATGAAGTTTGTCTCTTGAGAAAACAGTTCTAGGAAAGTCATGTTTGAGAATGAATTAGGTATAATTCTCAGGTTTCTTCATAAAGAGGCTAGTCACCATAATTACTACAGTTTGTGAAAATAAACTGTACTTTCCCATTTCAAAGTGGAACTTCTTCACAAGCCTAAATTCTGGGCTATGGTATTCCCATCCATCTCATTGTTGCCCCAGCATCCATAAGAGACCATGATACACAGTATGAGCCATCTGTTAGGGATTGTGGGTGATAGGTAGTCCATAAATTTGCTTCAGTGAAGATCAGCAGCAAACAAGGCCTCAGAAAATGTCAGGCCTCTCTGAACACAGAGTCATCTTCTTTCCAGCCAGTACTCTCTCTCTCTCTCTCTCTCTCTCTCTCACACACACACACACACACACACCTGTTTAAACCAGTTCTCCAGCAGCAGGACAGCAACAGTTGCAAACCGATTCCTAGGTCCTTGCAAACTCAGCCAATCGGCTTCATGCATTTGCTTTTCCAGTTAGCACATATATAGTATCTCTGCAAACCATGACACCACCTACAAGCCTGTCATATCCATCCACTTCTACTTAGTATTGCCAAATTTCCATAATTATGAAAATAACACCAAAAATTACAGTTATGTCATCAACAGAGTGTAATTCTCTCTCAGTATATTTATCTACCCAATGTACTATAATTCAGCATGACTACAGTAATTTGTAGATCTTCCAGGGCAACTTTCTGGAACTTCTGGCAAATCTCATTCATTTCAATAGGTTGGTTATCATACACAGTTTCCCATTTCCACTGAAAGTTAAGGAATGTATGCCCCGCAGACACAAAAATCATACTGTATTTTTGTCAACAGATTTTGGCAGCACGGCTAGAACCTCAATGGTCTCCAGTGAATTTCAGCAACAATGGGATCGTCCCCAGCACGTTCAAGGGGACAGTGAGGCCCCTTGACCGCAAAAAGTTGCCCACCCTTGTTTGACAAACTTGTAAGTAAAATTGTCACTCGTTCAGCAATCGGTTGTGTTCTTCCAGAGCCCTTCGTGACACCCAGCCAAGCAGATCAATAATCCTGTAAGTGCTTCAAGCTAATGTGAATAGACAGAAAACAGATTTGATCTCGTGGTGTTGAGTGTCGGTGTGAATATTTCCCTCCCTTAAAAGAGCATCTTTGCTGATGGGATTCCATCTGACAGGTAGGGAAATCTCATCTTTGAAGGCCCCAAAGTGTCTCTCTGTTTTTCTCTCTCTTAACTAAAGTGACTGATGTTTGCTGCATCATTGGGCCGGACGTAATGCAATCAGGAGAGCAGTTTAGTTGTTCCACAGAATAAGGATCTGTTGGGCGAAGACAGAAGAAATCTACCTTGAGTGTAGTCTGAAATTCTAGGCTGGGTGGTTTCCTTTTGTGGCAAATGATGTGAGCTTCAGGGCTATTCAGTTGGGTTGCATGCATAAGTAAGTATGTTTCACACTTGGGGGAAAATCTTCTTATAGTGATAAGTAAAGATCACTAGTGTGTTAAAGATTGTAGATTATGTTAAATAGAAGCTCTTATGTCCACCTGTGAACCAAAGTCACCCCGCAGGGTAATGATGTGCCACTCAGCTTTGTAGAACAATTAACAGGAACTTTACTGACTTCAAAATAATCAAACAGAGCAATAATATTTACAATAGTCTCCCTGATTGCTTACAGAGAAGAGTAGGAATAAATAGTCCTCTTAAAGTTCATAAAATTTCGGAGGTTTCGGATGAATGGATTTAACTATATATATGTTTTTAAGGTTTTATAATGTATTTTAATATTATTATTAACTGATCTATATGTATTGTTTTGATTTTATGATTGTATTTTTGGGCATTAAATTTTGCCAATTTCTATAAGCCACCCTGAGTCCCCTCGGTGAGAAGAGCGGGGTATAAATGTTGTAAATAAATACATGAATAAATAAAATTGCCTCAGTGCCTTAGAAATAACAGGGCCACTGAGAGCCGGCAGCTATCTTCTCTCCTGGCTGTTTCCAGTCAGCATACACAGACTTACTGTTTGAGCAAAACCTGCTCAAACTGGTTCCCCAGTAGCATGGAAGAGAAATTGACCAATCAGATTCCTAGCTGTTCGCAGGTTCAGCCAATCAGTTTCTTACACGTACTTTTCCAGTTAACCCATCCATAATGGTGTCTTTACAAACCTCAACATAGTGCATGGCTTTCAATTCTCCTGACTGGGCAGGCAGACTCTGTCATCCCGTTTTTTCTACTTTTTTAAAAAAAAATGCCCCCAGTTTCTCTCTCTCCCTCCATTTTCTTCCTTTGTCTTTACCTAATTTCAGTTGCGGCAAACTGAGGGCCCTTCCAGCCAGGCTCCATATCCCAGGATCTGATCCCAGGTTTTCTGTTTATCCCAGATTATCTAGAAATGTGGACTCATATAATCCAGTTTAAAACAGAAACCCTGGGATCAGATTCTGGGATATAGGGCCTGTCTGGATGGGCCCTGAGTTGAAAGTGCAAAAATACTTGGCATTTAGTTAATTCACAAAGACATAAAGTGGGGAGGTGAATTTTGCCCTTCCCAGTGGGCTCAGGCAAAAGCAAATTGCTGCACTCTCTCTAAGTTTGCAACTTTGATCTCACTCTGGTATTGCTTGGCCACATGTGTAAAGAAGTTGAAAGATCCCTTTCTCTTGTATAATCCATCCTATGCAGTCCGTTCAGATTATCACATGAGCGAGCACAGTTCCTGTCCATTCCAAAACCTTGGGGGAAAAAACTGTGGGGATACTGGGCTTTCCCCTCCAATCCTGTTGCTTTGGAGTAGACCCCAGGCACTGATCTTCACTAGGCCCCATGATGTGGACATTGGGCTCTTCATTGAGGAAGTTCAAAACTTAAAAAGCTAGGAAAAAGAAAGATATTTTGAAATTTTGGTATTTTGAATTATTACATTAATTTAAAAAATTACCATGTCACACTCATGAAGCAGGATTTTGGGAGAGAAATGTCAATGCTTTGCAGGGGATCACCCATAGGAATGCCCCTTACGCCATGTCACTAAAGCAATTCAACATGGACAAATTTGACAGTTCCCATCCCAAATGATTTTTACTGTTTTCTCCAGTTACATACCGATTCCTGGCCTCAGAAGACAATCTTTGTCCATCTTCTCCACTCCCACCTCCATAAATGTCTCTAGGACTTTTGAGGCAGTTTCCTAACTATTTGTGAAGAGGCGCAGACAGGAGGTCCTCCTGCGTCATGGGAAGGGAGAAGTCCTCATCCATCATCCATCATTGTCTCTCTGTTTTCAAAGTGTCTAGAAATGGGGGCGAGGGACAGCAGAGGATAATGTCTTATATGTCCCAGGAGCCACAGGAGAGTACAAGGAGTTATGGTCCTACATCATATGAAGGACTCATGATATCAACCTTGTTCCATCTTTTTTCTGTCAACATCTGAAGTTGGTATCTAGTTCTGCCTTTCCCTAAAACTTTTATACCACTTCTATTTCATTTAATTTTAGCTGGCATTAGAATTACAGTTTTCATACCAACACTTTCCTACCGACTTCATCCCACACAATAAGTAAAGTGTTGAGGATCGATCGTTGTTTTTCCCTTAAGCTTTTCAACGTCCCTGTTTGAAAATTGAATGGATGATTTTCCTATCCACATCACATATTTTCCCTCATTCTGCTTTCTTTTCAAATTATCTGTTTGCCTTCCCATCACATGGGAGAGATATTTTTCCTCACACTGTCTCCTCCCCAATTTTCTTTTGATAGAAAAAATCCTGTTTTTTTCTTGCAAAAATACTTTTTAATGCAAGTTCACATTTTAAAAATATATAAATTACCATTCTTTCCTCCTCGGTTCCAAAAAAGATAATGGTGGAAGATAGGAATCTATACTGCCCATCTCAGCTCCTCCCTCTAGAACAATATAATTATTATGTTTACAAGTGGACACTTGTGAAATTAGACGTTTTTACCCATTTCTATGTGGGGAATCTAAAATAAAGTCAATTACCAATAGACTTAGGAATCATCAGGAAAAACCACACTTTAGAAACAGCAAAATAGTTGAAACCTACAGTACAAGATTGCATCAGGTTATGGGCTCCATCGGTAGCCGCTTCTTCAATGAGTAGAAATGCTAGTTTTATTGCGTGTGATGAAGTCCTACATCATTGTTACAAAATAGTTCTGACTTTTCTTTAATGCCATTCAGACTGTATTTTTTTGTTAGTGAATACATTTGAGGATGGGATATGCAAAAGCTATTCATTTATCATTGCTTCAAAAATAAAAATAAAAGACAGAATCCATATAAGTGATGCATTAATCATGGATGAGTTTCCAAAGAAAATTCTCACCCGATTCCTCATAAGAGTGAAAATATCATGGGCTTAAAATAAAACAACCACACAATCCCATATCTAAAAATACTTGGTTGTGATGACTCATGGGCCTTGTAGTCCTGCTCAGGACATTGTAATTCCTGATGAAGATGAAAACTTGGGTTTTTTACCTTCCCAGTCTGAACTGGATTCCTCTCAGCCAGATCTTTCCCAGGCAGATCTGGGAACCTTGCACCTGCAAGAAAGTTGTCTCCCAGAAGTATGTCAAACAAGCCCAGAGCCTACTTCTCCCGTATTCTTGCGCCGGGAGTTTTGTAAACAACAGAGAAGTTTAGATTCAGCTTCGCGCAGGAGTGCGAGGATTGCAGCTAAGAATGTGGCCAATTAAGACTGCTTCTCGTGAGAATCTTTGGGGAGTCTCACATCTGGTCTCAGAGTTAGCTTTCGGTTCTGATTCCCAGAGAACTGCTTCGGCGGGAAGCTAGACTCTATTTAGGTGTTTTACCCGCGTAGTAACTTCGCGGAGTCAATTCGTCAGCCTACGGAGCGAGTTGTGTCTGGACAGCGCGCTCCGGTTCAAGCCTCGCTCCTGCTCAAGCCTTGCCTTGCTATCCAGCCTTCGCCTTGCTTCCCAGCCTTTGTTTATCTACGGACTTTGCCTTGTTTCCCAGGATCAATCCTTGCCTTGTTCCACGGATTTATCAAGTTATTCCACGGACCTTGTTCTTGTTCTTAGTTACCTTGTTCCACGTTCAAGCCTTGTTTCAAGTATCAAGTTATTTCCTAGCCTCGCTCAAGTTTCATGGACTAAAGGACCTTGTCATCTCCCCTCACTTTGCTTGGCAAAGTGAGTGTTTCGGTTATTGGATTACAACTTTGGACCTTAATATTTCTTATTGGACATTGCTTTTTTGGACTAATTCTGACCTTTCCTGAAAGGTCTAATTCTGGACTATTTTCTACACTTGTTTTTATTAACTTTATATATTCCTACAATAAAGATATTAGATAGATTCTGGCCTCTGTGTATGGTTATTGGTGCTCTGCAGCCTGGGTCGTGACAGTTTGACTCCGCCACCCTAAGCACCAATTAACCTCGGTCAGAATGTCTACCGGAACCGTACCTGGGCCGAGCGGCCAGCCGATTACCTACACCATCGACAAGGAAGAGGTGGACCGAATCCGTGATAAGCTCAATGCACAGGATGGAGAAATAAGGGGTTTGAAGGAACGCGGAGTTCGTCTTCCGGCCATGGCGTTGCCAACCAAGTTTACTGGAGAAGCTTCTAAGGTTCATGTCTTCCGTCGCCAATGTCAAGCTTATCTGGAGGCCCGTGCTGCCGAGTTTCCCCAAGAAGACATCAAAGTGGTATGGGTTTACAGTCTTCTAGACGGGCCAGCGGCCAGCTGGGCGACGGCACTGTTCGACCAAGCCTCTCCACACCTAAGATCAGCGCAACACTTCTTGGACCACCTCAAGGAGACTTGGGGAATCGAGGACAATTTGGAGGCAGCCGGTCACAAACTCCGTCGCCTTTTCCAAGGAGACAGACCTATGTCTCAGTATATAGCCGAGTTCCGAGTGCTGGCCCACAACACCGGCTGGAACGATGTAGCCCTCAGGGGACAATTCCGGGAGGGTCTCAACATTGAAATGCTGGAAGAAATCTCCAAGGTGGATCCTCCCCAGACCCTCGAGGCACTCATTGATCAATGTTTACGGGCTGAAGTCATGATTGCCAACAGGAAACAGTGGGTTCGAGGCCAGGGCAGTAGAGCCGGGGCAAAACCCCCCGCTCCCGCCAGCGTTCAGCCACGTCCGGTGTGGAGACCCCCACCGCCAACCCCATACCCCAGAGGAGGCGAGGAGGTGCCGATGCAGTTGGGCAATGTGCGTCCCAGACTAGATGCCGCCGAGAAGGCCCGTCGTCAACGCTTAAACCTCTGCTGGTACTGCGGGAACGGGGGCCACTTCGCCAGAGAGTGCCCAGCCAAAGGGAAGCCTGCCGCCCGTCTTGCGGCGGCGTCCTCCACGGAGACGAAGGCGTCTGAGCCGACTGGCACACAGCCGGCGGGGGAAGCCAACGACCGGGTGTAGAGGGGCTCGCCAACCCGGTCAAAAAATCCATCCAAGAGCCGCCAACCGGGGTCCTGTTCCTTCTCGTGGTCACATTATGGTCAGCAAAAAGGGGACCCGTCATGATCCACGCCATGATAGACTCTGGAGCTACCAACAATTTCATCGATAGAGAGTATGCCGACTCTCTGGGATTACAATATCATGATTTCAAGAATGCCCGTGTGGTGCAAGCCATAGACGGCCGTCCCCTCAAGACGGGCCCCGTAAGTCAGTGGTCGGAACCCACCAGGATGTGGATAAGGGAACATATGGAAGAGATTTCCTTCTTTGTTACCGAGGTTCCCCATTTCCCTGTGATTTTGGGAATTCCATGGCTGACTCTCCACGACCCTAACATCTCCTGGTCCAACAGAGAACTGCAGTTTGCTTCACCGTACTGCCAAAACCATTGCCTCGTAGCCAAGGTATGCCATGCCACAGACACCGAGCCCATCATCACCTTGCCAAAGAAGTACTCCGAGTATTGGGATGTATTCAATGAGAAAGAAGCCGAAAAATTACCCCCACATAGACCTTATGACTGTGCCATTGACTTGGTGGAGGGGGCCCCGATCCCGCGAGGGCATCTCTACTCCCTGACTGAACCAGAGCAAGAAGCTCTCAGGGAATTCCTAGAGACAAACCTTCGCAAGGGATTCATCAGACCCTCTCAATCCCCAGCCGCCTCCCCAGTGATGTTTGTGAAGAAGAAGTCAGGGGAACTACGCTTGGTGGTGGACTACAGAGCATTGAACAATATCACCAAGCGGAACAGCTATCCCCTGCCTTTAATCTCGGATCTACTGGATCGGCTTCGAGGAGCCAAGGTTTACACCAAGCTGGATCTTCGGGGGGCTTACAACTTAGTTCGCATCAGGGAAGGGGACGAGTGGAAGACCGCCTTCCAGACCAAATTCGGATTATTTGAGTCCCGAGTTATGAATTTCGGTTTATGCGGAGCCCCCGCAACGTTCCAGCATTTTGTCAATGACATTTTTCAGGACTATCTAGACAGGTTCTTGATAATCTACCTGGACGATTTTTTGGTGTTTTCCAGATCACAATCAGAACATGAGAACCACGTCAAAATGGTGTTACAACGATTGCGGGATCATGGACTTTATGCCAAGCTGGAAAAATGCGCTTTTGATCTACAAGAGGTAGATTTCCTTGGTTACCGCATCTCGCCTCTAGGGCTTTCCATGGATCCAGCCAAAGTTTCAGCAGTATTGGAATGGCGGGCGCCAACTAACAAGAAAGAGGTGCAGCGTTTCTTGGGGTTCGCGAACTACTACCGCAAGTTCATTCCAGATTTTGCCCGCTGGTCCGACCCCATCACTAGCTGCATCCGTGGAAAGCAGCCTTTCCGCTGGACTGATCAAGCAGAGAAAGGGTTCCAGCAACTAAAGAAACTATTCACCTCCCAGCCAATTCTACAGCACCCAAATCCTGGAACCCCTTTTGTGGTGCAAGCGGACGCCTCTGATGTGGCAATTGGGGCTGTACTCTTACAACCGGTGGGGGATCACCTCCACCCCTGTGCCTTTTATTCTCGTCAACTAACCACACCAGAGAGGAATTACACCATTTGGGAAAAAGAACTACTGGCCATAAAGGCAGCCTTTGAAACTTGGAGACATTGGCTAGAAGGGGCCAAATTTCCCATTGAAGTCCACACTGATCATCGTAATCTAGAACATCTAAGAACTGCCCGCAAACTAAATCAGAGGCAGCAACGTTGGGCTTTATTCTTTGAACGTTTCAACTTCCAGATCCATTATGTGACCCCAGCCCAAACCAAGCAAGCAGACGCCCTGTCACGTAAACCGGAATACGCTGCAGGACGCAAGGAGACCTTTGAATCCCAACTGCTACAACCTGAGAACTTTGCCACGCTCACGGTGGGGAACACCAAATCCATTCCCATTGGTTCAACTTCCCCTACTCCAGGACCCATCTGTGCTCAAGAAATCAGGGCTAGTCAGCAAGCAGATGCCTGGGCGCAGGACCAACTTCGCCAAGGTCTGCATTTTCCCTTTTCGCTTAAAGATGGGCTGCTCTGCTATAGAAATCATGTCTATATCCCACCCGGACCGGGCAGGGAAAAGGCGCTTCGTCTGTGTCATGACTGCAAACCAGCAGGACACTTCGGACTATTTAAAACTATGCATCTGATCCTAAGGGATTTTTGGTGGCCCAAGATCCGCAAGGATGTGGAAAAATATGTCAACACCTGCCCAGTATGCCAGCGCTCCAAGATACGAAGGGAGAAGCCCTCAGGGCTTTTACACCCCCTTCCTACCCCATCTCGCCCATGGGAAATAATTTCCGCGGATTTCATCACTGACCTACCACCTTCCTGTGGGTTCACCACGATCTTAGTGGTGGTGGACCTATTCACCAAGTTAGCCCATTTCATTCCCTGCGAAGGCCTCCCCACGGCCAAGGAAACTGCGGATTTATTTCTTCAACATGTCTTCAGACTACATGGATTGCCCAAAAGTTTAGTCACAGACCGTGGATCTCAATTCACCTCTCGTTTTTGGAAGGCACTACAAAAACTATTGGGCATAGACTCTCGCTTATCTTCAGCTCATCATCCCCAAACAGATGGGCAAACGGAGCGCACCAATGCCACTTTGGAGCAGTATCTTCGCTGTTATGTAAACTATCAACAGGACAATTGGGCTTCTCTGTTACCACTGTCTGAGTTTGCCTACAACAATGGAGTTCAAGCTTCTACAAAAGAAACGCCGTTCTTTGCAAACTACGGCTTCCATCCACGTTTCTTTCCCCCTGTCATTGAAACTTCAGAGGTTCCCGCAGCAGAGGATTGGCTGCAGGAACTCACAGCGGTGCAACAACTTTTGCTCCAGCAACTGGACCAAGCCAAGGAGGACTATAAACGCCACGCTGACAAACATCGCCAGCCGGGCCCCGAAATCAAGGTAGGAGATCGGGTTTTCCTGTCCACTCGCTTTCTGCCCTCCCACCGCCCTTGCCGGAAGTTAGATGCCCGTTTCATTGGCCCCTATCCAGTGGTGGCGCAATTAAACCCCGTGACTTTCAAACTCCAACTTCCGCGTTCAATGCGCATTCACCCAGTGTTTCACCGTTCCCTGCTCCTTCCGGCGGATGGTGTGCGTCCTGATACAGACCAACCGGCCCCCCCTCCTGTTTTGATGAATGGGGAGGAGGAGTTCGAGGTTGAGGACATTTTGGATTCTCGCTTTCACCGCCGCCGCCTACAATATCTCATTGACTGGGTGGGTTTTGGCCCTGAAGAACGCTCTTGGGAAGACGCCTCCACAGTCCATGCTCCTGATCTAACCCGTCGCTTTCATCAGACCTATCCCGCCAAGCCGCGACCTCGCGCCTCGGGGAGAGGGCCCCAGTTTGGGAGGGGCCTTGAGGAGGGGGATAGTGTGATGACTCATGGGCCTTGTAGTCCTGCTCAGGACATTGTAATTCCTGATGAAGATGAAAACTTGGGTTTTTTACCTTCCCAGTCTGAACTGGATTCCTCTCAGCCAGATCTTTCCCAGGCAGATCTGGGAACCTTGCACCTGCAAGAAAGTTGTCTCCCAGAAGTATGTCAAACAAGCCCAGAGCCTACTTCTCCCGTATTCTTGCGCCGGGAGTTTTGTAAACAACAGAGAAGTTTAGATTCAGCTTCGCGCAGGAGTGCGAGGATTGCAGCTAAGAATGTGGCCAATTAAGACTGCTTCTCGTGAGAATCTTTGGGGAGTCTCACATCTGGTCTCAGAGTTAGCTTTCGGTTCTGATTCCCAGAGAACTGCTTCGGCGGGAAGCTAGACTCTATTTAGGTGTTTTACCCGCGTAGTAACTTCGCGGAGTCAATTCGTCAGCCTACGGAGCGAGTTGTGTCTGGACAGCGCGCTCCGGTTCAAGCCTCGCTCCTGCTCAAGCCTTGCCTTGCTATCCAGCCTTCGCCTTGCTTCCCAGCCTTTGTTTATCTACGGACTTTGCCTTGTTTCCCAGGATCAATCCTTGCCTTGTTCCACGGATTTATCAAGTTATTCCACGGACCTTGTTCTTGTTCTTAGTTACCTTGTTCCACGTTCAAGCCTTGTTTCAAGTATCAAGTTATTTCCTAGCCTCGCTCAAGTTTCATGGACTAAAGGACCTTGTCATCTCCCCTCACTTTGCTTGGCAAAGTGAGTGTTTCGGTTATTGGATTACAACTTTGGACCTTAATATTTCTTATTGGACATTGCTTTTTTGGACTAATTCTGACCTTTCCTGAAAGGTCTAATTCTGGACTATTTTCTACACTTGTTTTTATTAACTTTATATATTCCTACAATAAAGATATTAGATAGATTCTGGCCTCTGTGTATGGTTATTGGTGCTCTGCAGCCTGGGTCGTGACATTGGTAGAACATGTCTTCCTTTTCTTTTATGAAATCCTATAAGCACAATCTTTTGGTCTGTCTTGGCAATTACAAGGCAATTACAATGTTGTTAATTGGAGCTCCTTTCATATTTTTTCACATACTGTATATTCTCATAAGCTTTGCAATTAAAAGCCCACCTTTGGGGCTTTCAAGTGATTAAAGAATTCATGGCTGATTCATCTTTTGCGTTTTAACTGATCCATTTCATAGTCTATCCTATTACAAAACCCACAATGTGTCTGTTTGAGCTCTCACAGGTTCAAATCTTGCAATTTCATCATTAAATGCTGCCATGCTGTTGGAGAAGGTTATGGCCATCTTGAATGCCTTTTTTCATTATTTTACAGTAAAATTCCAGGGGCAAAATGTTATCTATAGTGTATGCATGTATCTTCAAGGCTCCCTTGAGTCCAATTAAAGACTGACTTCCTAGGAGAAGAATTATATACGACTGTTATATTCATCCATTCAATTATTCATTTATTTTCATTTATGCAATTTATATCTTGTCTTCCTGTCATAAAATGACACTCAAATCAAGCAGATAAAGTGGTAATAGGATTTGGTTGTGGAAGGAAAACAGGGTCAACACAAGGAAGAAAGTAGGCTCATTTAAAATAGTGTTAGAGAAAAGTTACCATGTTCTGCGAAAAAAGCAAATCAATGAATCCTACAAATCAAGCCTGTGCTCTCAATAGAAGCCAAGAGGAATAGAGAACATCATACTTTGGCCATGTTGTGAGAAGATATGACTTCCTAGAAAAGATAACAGTGCTTGGAAAGCTAGAAGGCATTAGAAAAAGAAGACCACAGTACAGATGATGATAATAATAATAATAATCATCACCATCATCATCATCATCACCATCACCATCATCATCATCCATTGGAACTTATGCCACAAATACCATCTGCCTGTGACAGGATCACAAGCCTGAAAAAGTTACTGAAAATGAGCACATCAAACTACTCTGGGACTTCCGAATTCAGACTGAAAAGAGCTTTGGAGCACAATACTTCTGACTTCACAATCTAGTCTAAACTGCTTTGAGTCTCCTTGTGGAGAGAAAAAGCGGAGTATAAATAAACATAATAATATATATTCATATCACTTAGTAACATTTACCATTTGTAATCTGGTTTCAACTGTTCTGAAGACAACAAGCATATTATCTACTCATAGTCCTTGAAGAAGGTTTAATGATAGACATGGCCTTGGAACCAAGGATTTCCCAATCTAAAGCTCGGTTTCTTATAAAATATGCTGTACCAGTAATAGATGTGGAGGTTACACAAACATATCTATCTTTTCTTCCATGTGATCTTTAATCTGACAAAAGCATAATATAACTTAATGTAGGGTTTGAAGTCATTTGAAAAGTAGTGCTGCAAAAATGCAAAGACCACCAAAATTATGCATAAATGGGTCATAGGAGCAAACGTGGTGTAGTAGTTTGAAATTATGACTCTGGAGGCCAAAGTTTGAATTCCTGCTCAGTCATGAAAAACCACTAGATAACCTCAGGCAAGTCACTCACACCTCAAAGAGACATAAGGGCAAACCTCTTCTGAACAAATTCTACCCAAAAAAACCCCCATGACAGCTTCACCTTAGGGTCACTGTAAGTCAGAAATGACTTGAAAGCAAACAATAACAACAGCAAAGGCAAATGAAGCCCAAATTCCCTAGAGGCCAAAATAGCTAACCTGAGGCTACTGTCCTGTTTTGTCTTTCAAGAACAGGCTTAAAACACTGTGGTAAGTAAATGAAAACTGCTTTACTTCAGAAAAACATAAAGAACAGCACACTCAGTGGGATAATGCAAAAGGAAGCAAGGAAGTCTTAGGGCAAACACAGTTCTTAGTCTCCGATAAACTCCCAAATCAAATAGCAGTCTTACTTCAGACAAAGAAGCAGCAATAAATCCTTAGGAGCAGTATCCCAGATGCAGACTCAAAGCAGGCACAAGGGGAGCAAAGGCTTAGGCATTAGAGTCAGTTTGTTACCAGCAAATGCTGGCTGCACCTGCTTCTGCTTTATAGCCCTGAGTCCCTCACAGCTGCTAGGGCAGTTCCCAATTACTCAGCTGCATTTCTGGCAGCTATTCTAGCTGAACAACGTCTCTGTTCTGTTTCCTTTCGCTTCTCCTGAAATGCGGGTACTTGCAAAATCTTCTCCTCAGATTCCAACTCACCCTCAGACTCATGAACACTTTCCTGCTCTCCTTCCTCTTCTGAAGAAGAGGAATCCCTAACAGCTACCCTATTTTCGAGATCTCATGATATGACATAACTTACTAAAAAAGATTATAATGTTCAGTAAAGTGGAGGGCAGTCGTAAAAGAGGAAGACCACATTCCAGATGGATAGACCAAATCAAGGAGATCTCAGTTCTGAGTTCACAAGACCTTAGCAGGGTTAAAGTCTGGGTTTCAGGGCAGCTTCTTTTTGGGGAAACATGGTAACACCTTATCACCTGCAAGTCACATCCTTTGTATTTCCATATTTTCTCTGAGTTTATCTATAATCCCCACATCAGTTCTGGCTAAAACTAACTACAGATAAGATCTTATATTGGTTGTACATAGCATACATCTCCATATGTAGAGTTACACTTTGATTGTATTAAGCAACCCTTATGTTGAATGGCAAAGCTATGCAACTGAACCAAGACATCATGAACAATATGTTTCTGTATGTGTAACAGGATGGCATGTGAAAACCAATTTCCCCAATGTTGAACTGCATATTTGTTCCAAATGGAGTAAAAATGTCCAATCACTGCCACAGAGGAATGTCCACATCTGTAAGAGATTACCAGGACAATTAGTTTAGACCGCTAATGACCAAGAGTTCATTCTTCTATTTTTTGAAGAGCATCAGCAATTCAGATTCAGGCATGTTGAACTGCAGTTATGAGAGCAGAGTTTTCTGAGCAGTTGGCGATTTTAATTCAAAAGCGCACCTGCTTACACAAAATCAGTTGAGATACTTCAAATCTCCATTGGCAAAAATATAAGAAATAATTATCCTACTGTTGTCTTCTAATTACGGTGCTGATGAGAAATTACAGAGTTTTTTAAATGAAAGGAGTACCAGCAAATAACATTTCCTTTGCAATTGTCAAGAAGGAATAAAAGAGACATTCAGGAAGGAGGGAGATTACCAAACAGAAGATGAATGCAAATCTAATGGCATCTCTAGATAGGATTTTTGGATTGCACTGTAAGAGTGTTTGTTGTGCCTTATGAAAGCAAAAAAGGCCTGCAACTCATTATGGGAAGAATCTTTTCATGTTAAGTAGGGCACCTACATTTCTGCAATTACTTGTCCCTTCAGATTATCTCTGCTAGTCATAGAGGATATTAAAATATTACTATCACTGTTCTAGGCATTCTTCTCTCCCGTCTTTATCAAATGCATGGTGTTTTCTGTATTTAAAACTGTATTGAAAAGCTCTCTGTAAACACACATTAATTTATAACCTCAGAGGTGTATAAAACATTCACAGAATTTCCTCCTGCGCTATTTCCTCTTAAAGTTGCCATTAATAAAGACATTTAGAAAAGCAATTGCTTCTTTCCAGTTATATCTGGCACATTTATTTTTCATGCCCAGATCTAAAGAATTCAGAAACATGTAAGAGATGTCCTGCTCAATCAAATCAGAGATTCTCAACAGAAGCCAGCCAAAAGAAGCAAGTGCTCAGAGAGACAAGAAAAAAGCTGTTGAAATGTGGGTTCAGCTGTTATCTCAACCATTAAGCACATTGAGTAACCTTTGACTGCCATGTATAGTCCGCCTACCCTATTTTATGAAGGCCATCCCTATCATTCGAAATAGAGAACTTCTGTCCACAGGTCAAATAATGTCTCACTATTTTGAAACCTATTTTGGCTTGGCCTTGAAGGACTTGGGGGTGACAACGGCTGACAGAGAGCTCTGGTGTGGGCTGGTCCGTGAAGTTACGAAGAGTCAGAAACAACTTAACAAATAAACAACAACATTTTGAAAGCACAATAGAGTTGTATACATAGTACAGCTTAAGTATACATTAACTGGAATTCTGAAATCTGAAATACAGGCAGTCCCCATGTTACAAACAAGGTTGGTTCTGTAGGTTTGTCTACAGTTGAATTTGTATGTACAGTAAGTTCGAACAGATACATTTTTAAGTGTAACTCCAGGCAAACATATGTTTGTTTGTTTGTTTATTTATTTACAGTATTTATATTCCGCCCTTCTCACCCCAAAGGGCAGATAACAGAACAAATATATGGCAAACATTCTATGCCAATTATACAATAAGACAGACAACAGATAGAGGTATTCTATAGGCTTTTTCCCATCTTTTCGGCATCTTTGGAGGCTGTGCTCAGTTCTGGCCACAGGAGGGTGCTGCTTCTCCATCTCCTTGCCAAATAGCATTCTTTGTACATACACTTTTCCTTCTTTTTCTGATTGAAATGCCACTGTTCCTAAAATACCTCTCCACTTTAATGCAGTTCCTATTTATCTACTCACAATGCTGTTTTCAATCTTCTAGGTGGGTGTGATGTCTCATGGGCCATGTAGTCCCGTTCCTAGTACTATTGTGGCAGATGAAGAGGAAAACTTGGGTTTCCCACCGTTTCAGCCAGAATTGGAGCCCTTGCACCTGCAAGATGTTTGCCCACAAGAAGTCAGCCAAACAAGCCTTGAGCAGAAATCTCCCCCATTTTCTCGCCGGGATTATTATAATCGAGATAGAGGCGCTAGGGAGGCGAATCGCAGAAGCGCCAGGATTGCTGCCAGACAATTAGCTGATTAAGCCTGTTTCCCTTGGGAAATCTTAAGGAGTCATGCATCTGGACACAGTATGGGTTTCGTTTCTTGTTCCCCAGGGAAAGTGTTCCTTGGCGGGAAAACAAGATCCTATATAGGTGTTTACCCGCAAGGAAATCCTTGCGGAGTCAATTCGTCAGCTTCGGGAGTGAGATCGTGTGTGGACTACGCTACTCCAGTTCCCTGTTTCCCGGACCTTGCCACAGACCTTGTTCTAGTTCCAAGCCTGCCTTGTCCCCGGATCTTGCCACGGACCTCGTTCTTGCTTCTTGCCTCTTGTTGCCACGTATCAAGCCTTGTTTGCCAAGAATCTAGTTTGCTTCCAGCCTTGTTGTCAAGCTCCATTGGACTAAAGGACCCTGTCATTTCCCCACACTTTGCTTGGCAAAGTGTGTGTTTCGGTTATTGGATTATAACTTTGGACTCTAATATCACATATTGGACATTGTTTTCCTGGACTATATTTGACCTTTCCTGAAAGGTCTACTTCTGAACTATATTCTTCACTTGTTTTTATTGACTTTATATATTCCTTTAATAAAGATATTAGATAGATTCTGGTCTCTGCGCATGGTTATTGGTGCTCTGCAGCCTGGGTCCTGACAGTGGGGAGGAGCTGGGCTGAAGGTCAGGAGCTCACCCTGACCCAACTTCAAACTGTCAACCTTCCGTTGGCAAGCAAGATTTACTGCAGCTGCAGCTGGTGATTAACACGCTGTGCTAAATCTGGCACTTTTATATATCTTTTAGCTTTGGGTAGCATAGGGAAGTGGTGTTTGTTTTGCTGTCTGTGCCCCTGTTCAGAAGATTTCACATCACTTTATGTCCCTGTGATAATTAGATTTTGAAAAATTTGGCTTGTGTGAAGATAAAGCTTCAGTAGAGACCCCTTTTCTCAATGATAACAATTCTTTCAGGAGTGAATTTTTTTTCCTAGGGGTAGATTACTATCACTTCCCATTGTCTCACCCATGTTCTTAACTGTGAGTCCTTTTATTATTTATTTACTTTTATCCCACTTTTCACCTACAAATGGGACTCATCTGTAAGTCAGATGTTTGTAATTTGGGGACTAATAATAATAATAATAATAATAATAATAAACTTTATTTATACCCCGCCACCATCTCCCCGTGGGGACTCGGGGAGGCTCACAATGTTACAAAAGTAACAGCGCAAATATATTAACAATATACACAGTTTAAAACACAAGAAGATGATAAAACAGAAGTTAAAAAAAGGTTTATACAACAGTAATAATATCAAACAACCACCAATGCAATTCAGTCTACCTGTACTCCAAAATCCAAAATTGTCCACATGAATGAGTGAGCCCTTTCTGATGGTTCAATGTACATAAACTTTGATTCATGCCCAAAATTTAAAAATATTGTGTGCAAAATGACCTTTGGTTTATGTGTATAAGATATATAGGAGCCATAAATGAATGTTGTGTTTAGACTTGGGTTCCACATCCAATAGATCTTATTATGAACATGTATGCTAATATAAATATTCCAAAACCTGAAAAATCCATAATCCCAAACACTTTTTGGATAAGGGATGCTCAACCTGATGTAGCCCCATGTAAGCCGCCCCGAGTCCCCGTTGGGGAGATGGTGGTGGGATATAAATAAAGTTATTATTATTATTATTATTATTATTGTTGTTGTTGTTGTTGTTGTTGTTGTTGTTGTTGTAGTAATATGAGCCTGATAATTTATGGAGAGCCCATGCATCAGGGGACTTTGCCATTGCCTTCATCAAAAATATAGCTAACAGTACCTGGTATTCATCTATGGTCTCCCATCTAAGTACCAACCAAGAGTGTGTTTGAGTATGCACCTTCAAGATATTTTGTTGACATAGGACTTTTTAAGGATATGAACATTCACAGGTAGTTTTGCCAGTGCCTTCCTCTGAAAATAGGAGACAGAGCAACAGATTCATCCAACCAGAAAAGGGATTCCACCTAAACATTATGAAGAACTGCCCGACAGTAACAGCTGTTTGACAGTGGGATATGCTGGATTGCCATCTGTCAGGAGTGCCATGACTGTACTTTCCTTTACAGCAGGAGATTGTACTGAATGGCCCTTGTAATCTCTTCGAACTCTATGATTCTGTGAAATATAGGCTATATCACCAATGGTGATATTCCAGCCAAGTACTTACCAGGGCCGACTCTGCTTAGTTTCCAACATCTGGAGCATTTAGGTCAGGGGTCCCCAAACTAAGGCCCGGGGGCCGGATGCGGCCCTCCAAGGTAATTTACCTGGCCCTCGCCCTCATTTATAATATAATATTTTTATATCCATTTTAATAATATAATATATTGTATATACATATAATACTGATAATAATATTATCATTTTATACAATACAATACTAACAATAATATCATATAATAATATTAATTATATGTTATATATTACATATAATATTACAGTATAGTGGTATAGTTCAATATAGTATAATGCCAATATTGTGCTATGCTAATAATATAATATATTGTATGTACATACAGCTGCTCTGAGTTCCCTTCGGGGTGAGAAGGGCGGGATATAAATGTAGTAAATAAATGTAGTAAATGAATAAATAATTAATTTTGGACTTAGGCTCACCCAAAGTCTGAAATGACTTGAAGACACACAACAACAACAACAATCCTAATTAACCTGACTATCTCATTGGCCAGAAGCAGGCCCACACTTCCTATTGAAATCCTGATAGGTTTATGTTAGTTAAAATTATTTTCATTTTTAAATATTGTATTGTTCTTTCATTGTTATTATTGTTGTTTTGCACTACATATAAGATATGTGCAGTGTGCATAGGAATTGGTTCGGTTTTTTCCCCCAAATGATAATTCGGCCCCTCAACAGTCTGAAGGATTGTGGACCGGCCCTCTGCTTTAAAAGTTTGAGGACCCCTGGTTTAGGTTATCCATGGCTCAAATGATTTGGATAAACCTGATCTATGCAGCTACTCAAGGATATTTCCCAATGCATTTTACCACAAGATGTCACTCTAATCATCAGTATTCTTTAGGAAATCAACTAGGTAGAAAGGCAAGAAATCATACCCTAGGCCACTGTATTATTTAAAAAGCATGGGCAGAACAGACAAAATATCTTGATCTTAATGACACCCCCTAAGGGAAGTTGTTACAGAACGAAGAAAGAAGAGGAAGGAAGAAAGAGATTGCTGACATAGCATCACAGCTTAAATCTTAGCTGTAAGTTCAGTGAAGTTCTAGTAAACTTCTGTTTCCTGGCCTTGGTATACCACTAAAGACAGGATCATCCATAACATAATATTTTAGATTGTGATGTATGGTTGTGAACGTTAGATCATGAAGAAAGTTGACTGGGAGGGATCAATTCATTTCAAATGTGGTGCAGCAGGAAAGTCCTACAGATACTGTAGAATGCCAAACTCTGACCCGAAAGCAAAAATCACTAAACTGAGGCAGCCATACTTTGGACATATCCTGACCTTTTGGAAAAGATGACAGTGCTTGGTAAAATGGAAGGCAGAATGAAAAGAAGAACACACTCAAGGTGCATTGATTCAACAAAGAATATCACTGCCTAAAGACTTCATCACATTGAGCTGGAGAAAACGAGGGGAAGCGGGGGAAAGGGTGGAGTTGCGTGGGGTTCTGTCTTTAAAGAAGACGAAGAATTTACTCACTCCCATCACATTAAGATTGCCTCCTCCAGCTTCTAACTCAACCTTCCAGGATTTCAATTATTTATCCTTTTTAAAATAGCGATGATGATGATGATGATGATGATGATGATGATGATGATGATGATGATGATGATGATGATGATGCATGGAAAGTTTCTTGACAAAATTGAAGGAAAAGCTGATAAGGAGGAGACCTGGCTATGGCTCATGAATGGGACCCTGAAGAAGGAGCCAGAAGGCCTGATCCTTGCAGCCCAGGAGCAAGCCATCAGAACAAATGCAATTAAGGCCAAGATCGAAAAATCAGCTAATGATCCAAAATGCAGACTGTGCAAGGAAACCGACAAAACCATTGATCATATCCTCAGCTGCTATAAGAAAATCGCACAGACAGGCTACAAACAGAAGCACAACTATGTGGCCCAAATGATTCATTGTAACTTATGCCTCAAGTACCACCTACCAGCAGTAAAGAACTGGTGGGAATCACAAACCTGCAAAAGTATTGGAAAATGAGAATGCAAAGATACTGTGGGACTTCCGAATCCAGACTGACAAAGTTCTGGAACACAACACACCAGACATCACAGTTGTGGAAAAGAAAAAGGTTTGGATAATTGATGTCGCCATCCCAGGTGACAGTCGCATTGACGAAAAACAACAGGAAAAACTCAGCCGCTATCAGGACCTCAAGATTGAACTTCAAAGACTCTGGCAGAAACAAGTGCAGGTGGTCCTGGTGGTGATGGACACATTGGGTGCCGTGCCAAAAGATCTCAGCCGGCATTTGGAAACAATAGAAATTGACAAAATTACGATCTGCCAACTGTAAAAGGCCACCCTACTGGGATTTGCGCACATCATCCGAAAATACATCACACAGTCCTAGACACTTGGGAAGTGTTCGACTTGTGATTTTGTGAAACGAAATCCAGCATATCTATCTTGTTTGCTTTGTCATACTAATAATAATAATAATAATAATAATAATAATAATAATAATAATAATACCTTTATTTTTGTACCCCGAAGGGACTCAGGGCGGCTAACATGGGGCCAAGTCCAAGCAATTACAATAAAACAAAATAAAATGCATACAAGACACGCAACAACGTCAAGTAAAATGCTTATACAATAACATGGTAAAACAATAAAATAGTAACAATGACATAATAAAAAAGCGTATAAAAACAGAATTAATCGAGGGCAAGCTGGGCCAAAGTGCGAGGAGTGAAAATTGTAAAATCCATGGATGAGGTAAAGTGCTGCATTTAGTGGGAAACTCGGGTGCGATAAACAATGAGGTTATTCTTACCTAAGGGATAAGATAAAGTGCATCAGAACAACAATTGATACTGAGAAGGGACCTGACATGGAAATTAATTATTCATTCTTCAAAAGCACACCGGAAAAGACAAGTTTTTAAACTTTTCCTAAAGGCTGCCATAGTGGGTGCTTGCCTAATCTCTCTGGGGAGCGAGTTCCAGAGCTGAGGGGCCACCACGGAGAAGGCCCTCACCCTTGTCCTCACAACCGTGCTTGTGACAGAGGTGGGAGGGAGAGGAGGGCCTCTCCCGAAGGGATCGCGCAGGTTGGTAGGGGGAACATAGACGGATCCCGAACTATTCAGGGCTTTGTGATAACCTACACCTTGAATTGGAATTGGAAATTGAACGTCAGCCAATGAAGTTTCTTAAACAGGGGGTTGACCGCTCCCTGTAATTGCTGCTAATGTTTGCAGTCATAGGACAGGCCGCCTGTCAATCATTATTAAGTTTGGTTCCACCCCTTGTTCAGGGCTCTGGGAGAGAAGGAGCCATTTTTAAGTCAGTCTCACTTAAGGAAGCTAAGCTATAGGACGTAGACCAGCTCTTCCCATAAAAAAGCTTCATATCTCAATAACATCCGGGGATATAGAACATCCAAGAAAACAGAAACAGAAATTCCAGGGGGAAAAGGTCCCAAAAGCTCTGGCTGAGAGCTTACAGCCTCTCAGCCTCACAGCTCCTGAGGGAAACAGCCCTAAAGTTTCCAAAGAAACCTCGGCGAGAGAACAGCATCACAGATTCACGGAACCCCAGCTGAAACATCTGCAAACCTTGGCTGGTAGATCTACTCGATGCCCAGACGCATTTGGAATCGGTAGTAGGTCCCACATCAGCTAGGCTCATATGATAGACAGCCTGGGAGAGGTTATAAGGGGATTTTCTTCTTACAGAGAAAATATAGTTATCCCAAGCCAATTGCCCGTCCCCTGAGGACAAGATTGAAAAGCCAACAGTTTATTAAGGAAACCTTGAAGTGTTATTTGACTCCTTGAAGATTTATTATTTGTTCATCAATAAAGATTTTGTTATTTCATTAAAGACTCAAAAGGCCATCCTTTTCAGGGAAATCCTCAAGAACCTCTCTTTAGGTGCCCTGGCTTCCCGCTGGGCATAAAGTATATGTCCTATACAAAAGACAATAGTTACAGGCCCAGCGCGTGACAAAACCTAGCCTATTCCTACTGATCAACTGTTGCTAAGAGTACAGAAACAATATACAGTAGAGTCTCACTTATCCAACACTCACTTATCCAACATTCTGGATTATCCAACGTATTTTTGTAGTCAATGTTTTCAAAACATCGTGATATTTTGGTGCTAAATTCGTAAATACAGTAATTATTACATAGCATTACTGCGTATTGAACTACTTTTTCTGTCAAATTTGTTGTATAACATGGTGTTTTGGTGCTTAATTTGTAAAATCATAACCTAATTTGATGTTTAATAGGCTTTTCTTTCATCCCTCCTTATTATCCAACATATTCACTTATCCAACGTTCTGCCGGCCCATTTATGTTGGATAAGTGAAACTCTACTGTAATAGTTAAGTTCTTGAACAATGTATTATAAGGGTGCAAGCAACTCACATTATAATGCAATTCACATTACAACTGCATCAGAAAATGTGGTGGGTTGAACCAATTATCCTGGCAGTATTGAAGATATTTATGAAGATAGGTACCGTAGGTGAGCTAATGCACGCATTTTTTACTTCTTTCTTTTCGTTTTTGCTATAATTAACACACTTCAGCTATTTTAAACTATATCTAAAAGTGGGATTGTTAAAAAATGTTCATCTTGTTTCCTGGAGTAATATTGTCAGATGGAGCAATTATTAATGTATTCGGGGGATATTTATTTTAAAAAACTGTAAAATGGGACATGACAAAACTATTACTAAATCTCGCACACTAGTCAAGAGCACTATTACACATTTATCATTAGATGACTCTTCTTCTGTCTGTCTGCCTGTCTGTCTATTATGATGTCCAGGGCTTTCATTAGATATCAGCCATACAAGGTACTGACATTTCTCACTGTATCTGTGAGGTCTCTTTGATGAAAGTGATCTGAGTAGTTCTGTATCTGCATTGAACCTTCCCTAGGTGGGCATTAATCACAGCAACACCTAAGCAACACAAAATATATATACACTAGTTATTAAATAAAAGACCTCTTCAAACTGAGTGTACATTGGTGCCATCTACAGTGTGGTAAAGAAGGTTTGAATTTTAGACTATGATCCTGATGATCAGGTTTCAAATTCCTGACCAGCCCTGAAACCCATTGGGTGCCCTTGGGCAAGTCACACTCTCTTAGCCTCAAAGGAATGCACTGGCAAATCACTTCTGAACAAATCATGCCAAGTAAACCCTGTGATTGGATCACCTTTGGATCACCATAGATCAGAAATTACTTGAAGGAACACAATAACAACAATGTCAAGTCATGGTAGGAATGGAGAGTGTTCCATCTCCCAGGGTTTTGATTTTACAAGTTGCCCATAGTTGCAGGAATAGCACCTGTTTACATTTCTTCCAGGGCTGTTGCAGATTCTGCAGCAACCTAATAGTTTAGCCATTAGCAGAGTTTGTAGCCTGTTTGCAAAGCTTTTCTGCTTGCAGCCTGCAAATGTATCTTATTGTTCTGGAGACCACCCCTTTTCCTGGGGAAAGAAGGCTCCATTTTGAGAAGCCTCTTGCCTTCTAGACTGAAGAAGAAAGAACTTAGATGTGTTTGTGTGACCAAGCCAGGCCAACTCTGACAAAGCCATCGTAAGTACTGACCTGCCTTTAAAACCAGTGCTGAGCATAAATAGGGAAAGACCTGCTCTTTCTAAAAATAGTAGCTTAGCACTGGGGCAGAGAACATCTCCGGATTTCTTTGCCACTGGAAGGAGCCCTACCAACTTCACCTCAAAGACTAGCTTTGAGCTTATATAGTGACTAGCTGTGCCCGGCCACACGTTGCTGTGGTGTTGTCTGGTGGTGTTGGTGAGAAATTGTTGAGGTAGTGGTGGTATTGAATGTCTGTTGTATGGTTGTCTTTATGTTTAGTATGCACACTGAAGTGGATTATATGGCAGTGTGGACTCAAGATAATCCAGTGCAAAGCAGATAATATAAGATTATAAATGGGTTATATAGCTGTGTGGAAGGGCCTTGAGTCTACACTGCCATATAATCCAGTTAAAATCTGATAATCTGTGGAAGAGGCCTAAGTGAGGCCTAAGTCTGCCTGTCCCCTGGGCTGAGTAGGTTGCTAGGAGACCAAGTGGGCGGAGCTTAGCCTTCAAACTGGCAGCAATTGGATAAAAACTATTATTCCTCTCCCTGTAATTAGGACTTTATTTTTATTTTATTTTTGTTGTATCAACCTAGAGGCGTGGATGATGGGTTGTGTTGTCAAATTTCGAGGTTGGGGGGGCCTGTAGTTTTGTTGTTTTGTCCGCTGCCCTGATGCCATCACTCTTTTATATATATAGATAGACCTGCTTTTTTGATAGCAGCTCAGGGCTGGGGTAGATGATCTCAGGATCTCTTCGCCTTTGGTGGAAGTTAACCCAGCAACTAAAGGGGAAAAGCAAGAAAGGAACATCTGCAAGGTTTTATAAGTTGGCTATTTTTATTTGCAACCTTAATTACGTGTGCCAAGTCCGCCAAGGACTTTGTGAAAATAAAATTTTGTTTGATTGTTCAACTTGAAATGCCTTTGGTTACTGGGATTTCCAGAACTTCTAAGTAAGGCCCCCGCAGTTCACCTGGGCAAAGGAAGAAGCACATCTTAAAGCTTTAAAAGGTGCCTGGGTGTGACAGCATAGAGAGATATTAAGGACTGAACCTGGGGCTTTTTAATGTAAAAGCATGTTCTCTACCCACTAGACTGAGATCTTTCCCCAGTTTCAGAGATCCAGATTGTATCAGGATCACATACATAATAATTTTTGTATATGTCTCCTCCACTTTATGAAGAGTTTCTCATGTGATTAAATGCCACACTAGCCTTATTTATCCCACCAGACTTATTTATCAAAGTTTAGGTATGATTTATAGTCCTTTTATTACGTCATTTTCATGCCATCAGCAGCATTTCAAGAAAGGATTATCTAAAAATATTACTTGATGACTTCTCTTTTTTCCCAGCTTCACAGGACGTGCCAGAAAGGACTACATTCAGTGGAAAGCGACAATAAAAGCTGACCCAAGTTTTGTATTATGGTCAAGGCCATAAACTCATACATTTCATATTTCACAGATGGAAACTGGGGAACGTGTGGCCAAACAACATAAAAAAGCAAAAAATTATTAATGAAGAAAAGGAGAGGCTATTGGAAATGGCAATTATTCTTCCCACTCCTCTCCTCCTTGCTGAATTGAATGCAATTGAAGGAAGCTGAAGACCAAAAGCAGGGACATTTTAAAGCAACTGAAAAAGTGGGATGACAGAGGAATAATCAGTATGGTCTCTACCAAACTGGGATGGTTGGAAGACATCCATACCTTTCACAGTGATACAAGATTAATCATGCAATAGGGAAGAATTAATGGACACAGCCTTGCCAAAATTAAGCATTTTATACTCCCAGCAAAGGAGTCAAAATTGATTTCAGGAAATTGAAATAAGGGGACCTTTACTTTGTATGCAGTACATACACAACCCAAGGTGATCTTGTCCCCAATGCACAGCAGCTATGAGACCTTAAGGTACACTGTAATATGAAAAGCCTCCCAGTTTTCATTCTCCTCCTTGCAAACCTCTCTTACACAATCCAGCCTCCAAAGAAAAATAAAATATACATTCTAGTAGGCATGTTTTCCCCATTCTGCCTCTTCTTGACATGTTTTCAGATGTAAATCAGGGACTTGCAAGAACACAGCCCCTGGTGAGCCAGACGTTGCCTGCACATTTGACAGGGACTCGTTTCCAGAAAAAGGAAAGAGAGAAAAAGGAAATCTGGCTGCGTGGGATAATCAGGAGAAGCAGAACTAGGCTGGAAAAGAATAGATAAGCAGCCCATGGCCCCTTCCTAATATTCTCGGAAGGATTCGGGGAGGAAAAGAGCCACTTCAGCAAACAAGATGAAATATTCCTTTGAAGTTTAGATACTGCTGTTGGATACCATATCAGCTGGAAAACAAGAGTGATCCATGGTTTAAGTTATAGACTGGAAAGGTGTGTGTATGTGTGTGTGACCACTCAGATTTTGTTAGACTGCAATTCCCACCTGCAATTGGCTGTCTTCCATTTTCCCTCTTCTCTTCTTAACAAACTGGCCTCAAGTGAAGCCCTATAAAAGATCCTTCTGAGCATCCCATCATTCCACAACAGCGGGGAACATGTAGCTAGTGAGCTCCATCTTCACATGTCTATTTTTGTGAGACATTGCAGTCTCAAAGCCATTCTAATTAAATTTTAAATAAAACTGGGCCAACTGTGCTCCGGAAAGCTGGATTCACCAGAAGAAGGGGGGTTCC
Organism: Anolis carolinensis; assembly: GCF_035594765.1. Lineage (NCBI taxonomy): Eukaryota > Metazoa > Chordata > Lepidosauria > Squamata > Anolidae > Anolis > Anolis carolinensis. The sequence goes on from NC_085843.1 coordinate 14,278,897, forward strand.
CAAGCACCCAACGCATCGCTGGCTACCCAGCGATGCGTGGGTTATTTGAAAAGAGTTCATCAGGACCAAAGAGGATTGGGCAGTGGGCTGGGGGTTAAGCACACTATAAACCACTATTATAAAGGAAAAATTAAAAAGATAATTATTTTCCATCATCTGTTGGATTCAGAGTGCTCTGAAGTTGTGAGTGAACTATAATTCCCAGCATCCAAGGTCAATCACTCCCAAAGTCCACCAGTATTCACAGTGGGCCATGTTGGGCCTGTGTGCCAAGTTTGGTCCAGATCTGTCACTTGCTGGATTCAGTGTTCTTTTAGATTGCAGGTGATCTATACATCCCATTCCGTACAACTCCTATAAATCTTGGTGAATTCTCCCCAAACCTCTCCAGTATGTTCAGTTGCTGATCAATTCCTCAGTTTGCTTTGTGCCATAGAAAAGAATAGGAAAGGGTTAAGGGAGAGGAAGTGTGCGGGGTCATGCAAATGAAGAGAGAAAGGGACACTGGGATGTGCTCGCTGTAACCTGCAATGTCCTGGGAGGGAGTGACTTGGCGGCTCCTCAGCACTGGGAACTATAGCCTGTTTCTGGAGGCCGGAGGCTGTCTGTGTGAGTGGACACCGGTGCCACATACACATACAGATTTTCACATTTATTATGTGTGTAGGTAGATTATATCCCCCCCCCAATATGAAAACAGAGCAACTTCAAAGTGTGGCCAAGATGGCAAAAGTTCTTAATGAGGAGGAATACACAAACTAGGAGAAGCTGCAGCAGTTTGCTTTTGCCTAAGCCTGCTGGGAAGGGCAAGGCTCTGTCTCCTCCTCCTCTTTGCCCTGCTGAGTTAACTGAGGACCTTATCACACACCCACAGAAAACGCCTTTTGAGTAGACAGTTTAAGAAGTCTAGATGAGGACTGGATACATACCCTTCCCATCACACCTGCTTCTCTCCATTCCATATCTAATCAAATAATGAGTTTTTGATTTATCACACAAGCCGAGGGATGACTCCTCCCTACCCGTTTGATGTTCCTCTATGTCACTGTCTTCCCCTTTTAAAAAAATTGGCAGATTTGCACAACTCCGTTCTTTTGTCCCAATGCAGAAACAATGAAAACTCTTTTATTCCTACAAATCTGCTCGAATTCATACATACATTTAAACTTTTTTTTTAAAGGAAACAATTAAGGGAAAGCAGTGGCTTTACTTACAGGGGTTTTTTTTGCCACTGGACGAGTACCGTCAACCATTTTGGCAAAGGAGAATTGAGCAGGATGAAAAGACCAACCTCAAAACACACAGCAAAAGACACATCACTGGCACAGAGGGTGAGCTGTGCCTCTGATGCACATAAAGAAATAAAAGATGAGTGAAGTCTATTATGTCTCATTTTACAAAAGGTATTGCCTATGAGTGCCTACAGGTTTCCTATGAAACCGACCATGAGTCAAGTCATAGGGCCCGAAGGTACAAATAGACAAAGTGTGTCAGAGACAGGGTATAGGACTATGGACTTCATCCCACGCTGGCTTGAGAAATTGTCCTGGGTGACTGAGATAGTGTCAACATTCGCTTCCTGATGGTTCATTGTACTCATTATACTTTGTTTCATGCACAAAATAATTTAAAATATTTCATAAATCTACCTTCAAGCTATGCCTGTGAAGTGCATATAAAACACACATGAATGTTGTTGTTTACACTTGGTTTTCATCTCCAAGATTTCTCATTATGTATGTAAACAAAATACAGGTATTGCCAAACACAACATGGTCTAAAATCCAAAATCACTTCTGGCTCCAAACATTTCAGACAAATGAAAGTTTATTTACTTTATCTGCTTAAAAGAACAAAAAAAAATAGAGATTCCACAAAACACAAGCATCCATAGATTGGGTTTGTTTGTTTTTCAACTGGAGACTAATGTACCAGGACAAAGCTGACACAGATGCTAGTAACCTAATTCAGCGTTCCACTTGGAAAACACAAGCATGAGAAAGTACATCGCTGTGCTATGCTTCAAAAAGAGCGGAGAGATGTGTCATTCTTTAGCAGCAGGGTTTATCTGAGTTTTAGAAAAACCGACAGAGATTAGATTTTTACCTAATACTGCGTAAGATGATTACAGCTATTTGCAGCGCATTAATTCCCGCTGGACACAAAATGATGTTTTATAGAGGCAGTTTTACGCACAAGCAGGCACACACATACTCCTCTCCCGCACAAACACACACTTATATTGCTGCCTGCAAATCCCTTGCCTCTGTTGTCATTCCAGAGTAGAGCTCTCTAAGCTGAAATACCAGGCACTTGCTTTAATGATAAGTGTACACAGCAAAGAGGCAGCTGGGAAGAGGAGCGGGTCCACCATCCAAACTGTGTCCACTCATTCATTCTTGCCTCCCACAGATGAGGCAGCAGAAGGGCTGAAACTCTAACTTATGAATCAAGAAAAGCTTCCAGATCAACACTTGCCTCTGTCACTAATTTAATAGATGCTTTAGAGCACAGTGTTCATCTCATATAGCTGGTCCACTGCATCAACAGATGCTTGATCTCTGCGTTTCAACTATCCTGTGTATATGTATAGATATAGCTATATAGATATAGACAGAGGTAGGTATTTTTCAAGTGTAGGCAAACAGAATTTTGGCATCCCCCCCCCCAAACCAATCACTGAAAAATAAAAGCGTTGGATAAGCGAAAATGTTGGATAATAAGGAGGGATTAAGGAAAAGCCTATTAAACATCAAATTACATTAAGATTTTACAAATTAAGCACCAAAACATCATGTTTTACAATTACCCCTCCCTGATGACTTGACATTTTTTCTGCACCTTGCCCAGATCTTTTGATCCAACTCATGTTTTTAACATTATTTTGTATATTGACTTTTTTATGACTGTTTTTATCCATGTTGATGTTTTATTGTTGGGTGATTTGTTTATTGCTTTTGTTTTGATTTTGTGCTGTTGTGTCCGGGCATAGCCCCATGTAAGCCGCCCCGAGTCCCTTCGGGGAGATGGGGCGGGGTATAAGAATAAAGTTGTTGTTGTTATTATTATTATTATTATTATTATTATTATTATTATTATTATTAATCAACAGAAAAAGCAGTCTCGACTGCGCCCCCATGTTGATGTTTTATTGTTGGGTGATTTGTTTATTGCTTTTGTTTTGATTTTGTGCTGTTGTGTCTGGGCATAGCCCCATGTAAGCCGCCCCAAGTCCCTTCGGGGAGATGGGGCGGGGTATAAGAATAAAGTTATTATTATTATTATTATTATTATTCAACAGAAAAAGCAGTCTCGACTGCGGCGGCCCCATATGTTTTGTGCCCAAAGCAACCACTTAATTTGCCTCATTGGAATATAGATATAAAGATCGATAGATAGATAGATAGATAGATAGACAGACAGATATCCTTGTGGAGCCCCTGGTGGCGCAGCTTGTTAAAGTGCTGAACTGCTGAACTTGCGGACCAAAAGGTTGCAGGTTCGAATCCGGGGAGCAGAGTGAGCAGCCTCTGTTAGCCCTACCTTCTGCCAACCTAGCAGTTCGAAAACATGCAAATGTGAGTAGATCAATAGGTACTGCTCCGGTGGGAAAGTAACAGAGCTCCATGCAGTCATCCCGGCCACATGACCTTGAAGGTGTCTACAGACAATGCTGGCTCTTTAGCTTAGAAATGGAGATGAGCACTGACTCGCAAAGTCGGACATGACTGGATTTAATATCAGGGGGAAAACCTTTACCTTTACCTACTATATCTTTGATTTTGCCATTTTATAGAAGGGAACCATTTTATTATGTATTGTACATAATGGGACTTGAGCATCCCTGGATCTTGGTATCCACGGGGAAAATGAAATCACAGGGGATACCAAGGGTCCACCATCTTATTTTAATCAAGCCAAACAACATACAGAAAAATTAAAATTTCAAATCCTGTAAACCCAGTTTCTCCCTTTCTTTTGCATCCTATAGAACAGAACTTTCCAAACACACTTTTTGTGACACAGTCATTCTGTTTTACTAGCAAACCGAAGGTTAAACCACCAACCACATAAGAGATATGGACCCATACAAGAACTCTTAATAACCAAGTTTATGGTGACATAACATATCTCAGGAAATACTTTCCTGTATATTTTTTAAAATAAAAGATTTGTAAAATAATAATATACATTTTCAGGATTTTTATCATTTCTTGTTAAGTTTAAGTGACATATTTACATACTGCAGCTGACACACCAACGCGTTGCGACACAGTTTGGAAAGTTCTGCAGTGGAGCTTTATATTTAGTCCATGACTTCTTCCCTTGCCATATAAACTTTGACAAACTCTTCTACCATTGCTTAAATGACATGTCATTCAGCAAAATCTGTATTGTCTAGAATGCAAACAACATTCTAGCAAAACATTCATCAAAATTCTTCCTAATGGAGACAGCTGTCCACCCTTTCCTAAAGGTTTCCTGGGATGTATAACTATTTAAATAGAACACCAATGCATGCAGAAACTGCAGTTGGCCCTCCACATTTGTGGATTTGGCTTTTGAGGATATGACTGTTTGCAAATTTAATTAAAATATTCTCTTTAGGAACCTCTAGGTCAGCCAGTGCAGGCTCTAATCAAGCAGCTTCTCTCATCGAGGATGTTACACTGTTTATTTCAGACTAGAACTTGTGAGAGGAAGAGAGAGTAATAAAAGAGAGAAACAAATAGCAAACATTTATTTTTAACTCTTCTGTTTAATTCCATGTTGATGTATTGTAGGTTTTTTAATGTAACTTCAACTACTTTTAGGGTTGTGAGCTGCTTGCATTTGAGTCTCATTAAGAGAAGAGAGTGGGATTCATAATGCTGCAGGACCTAGAGAAAACACAATGTTCCATAACATTGAGCCATGGCAGTAATTCTGCAGTGTGGATAAGTGTAAGGTTATCATCCTACATTGGATTTCCTGCAACAATAAACTAAACATTCTTTTTGCTTAATCACTCATTACAGAGTGTTTATTTTCTTCAACAATCACAAGTTCAGCACTAAGCCATTGTAAACTACCACAGAAAACCCTGAACCTTTCTTTGTGACCTGATTTCTACATGCAGGAGATTCCTGATGAAGGCAAATCAGACTGTCAATACCTGGCATGCTAAGTTTATTATTTTCAACCTGGTGCTTCCACTATTCACTTTATAAAGGTATTCTGCTCTCTTGATGGAGATCAGATTTGGAGGTGCCGGTGGAAGTATTTTCATGAAGAGCTTCTGGATGAATTCAAATTTCCAAACTGGCACCACATCTATCGCGCCTAGTAGTCAAAGATCCACTGATAAAACACCCTCTGGTCACAGCAGTGCAGTTGTTGATTTCAATTATTCATGCATTTCTATAATCAAGGCCTCATCCATATTTATTACGCTTACAGCGACCCAGTAATGAGCTCTGATTCCTGCACAGGAGAAACATGATAGTTCTTAAAAGCCGATGCAGCTGAGAAGTCAAATCTACTTAAAGTGTAGGTACTGAGTACAAAAGAAAGATCAAGCCTTTCTTGCTTTGATAGACACCAGTGTAAAAAAAAAAAACCTGGCTGTTTTTTCTCTCCTCCATGAGAAAGTACACAAACCAAAAATCCTGAAGCTACCAAAGACTTGGCAACACAAAACTGACCATTTTGGCTACCACTTTAACTTCCCACAAAGCCCTAGACCAGAAGTTTTCAACCTGTGGGTCCCCAGGCGTTTTCGCCTACAACTCCCAGAAATCCCAGCTACTTTAAGAGTTGTTGGGATTTCTGGGAGTTTAAAGCTAAAACATCTGGGGACCCACAGGTTGAGAACCACTGACCTAGACTAATGGTTCCAACTTTTGGTCCTCCAGGTGTTTGAGATTTCAACTCCTAGTGATTTCAGCTCCACTAAAATTGCGAGTTTGGAAGGCCCGGCATGTATAGCTTTTCAGAAGGCCAAAGCAGACAGGATGGATGGAGGGCAAAATCAGATGTTTATTCTCAATGGCCAGAGAGGATGTCAGCGGAGAAAGCACTCCAAAGTACTGACATACTGCAACTGCTAATACAGGGTATTTTTATTTCATTTGATAGTTATTCAAGAAACCTAGCTCCTGATTAGTCCAAAAAGTGTCTGACTAGGATCCTTTCAGGGCTGTGTCCATCATAATTTCTGGTTGGATCTTTGCAGTGACAAGAAATTTAATAAACTGTGATTGGGTTATTTTTAAGAGTTAGACCATTTATTGCTTCACCTATGAGAGGGGCACAATGAGAAAGGAATGTGGTGTGGCAATTTCCAATGCGTTCATGATGGGCTTAATGGTTTGGTTCTGGTGGACACAATGGGATGAAGGCCCAGGCTGTGGTGCAGGCTGGTGAGCAGCCAGCTGCAGCCAGCTGCAACAAATCACTCTGACCAAGAGGTCATGAGTTTGAGGCCATCTCGGAGCCTGCGTTTGTCTCTGTCTTTGTTCTATGTTAAGGCATTGAATGTTTGCCTTATATGTGTAATGTGATCCTCCCTGAGTCCCCTTCGGGGTGAGAAGGGCGGAATATAAATACTGTAAATAAATAAATAAATAAATAAATAAATAAATGTTAACACACAACAAGGTGCTCTCAGGTACTGGTTAGAAATCTCCCCAGGAGCTGAAATAAGGTCTGAGAAAAGGGAATATTCCCAGACTAGCCCAGACCATATCATGCCAGGTGGATGAAAGAAAGGCTCTGACTCAAATTCATTGTATGTCCCTTTCCCATTCTTCCTAATTCATTGTGTGGGGATTTTCTCTGGGCGAGGATGAGGTAAAAGTCAAGTGAGTTTACGTTCTGGGGAATTTTCAAGGAATTTCATGGAAAGGTTACTTTTTAAGGCCATTAGAAATGACCGTGTAACTGGCTATATTTTCTAATGGAGACACAAATAATAATTCATAATTTGGGGTTTGATTCTTGATATCACAGAATCCCTGGTCAACTGGGAGCAGGAGTACAAAACACCTGGAAAACCAAAGATTAACAATCACTGCCCTAGAACAAAGGCACATCAGCAGCATAGTTGGAGATTTAAAGATCCCATCTTCTTGTGGCTTTGTGTTGCTGTTACTACCAGGTAAGTGTTTCAGGGCTTTCTGTCAACGTAGGACATTTTGTAATACACAACACTTCTGGTGCCTTTTGACCCTGCAGAACTGTAGCTCTGGGCTGTGGCCCGGGCTGTGGTGCAGGCTGGAGAGCAAGCCAGCTGAAACCAGCTGCAATGAATCACTCTGACCAGGAGGTCATGAGTTCGAGGCCCGCTCGGAGCCTATGTTTGTCTTGTCTTTGTTCTATGTTAAAAGGCATTGAATGTTTGCCTATATGTGTAACGTGATCCGCCCTGAGTCCCCTTCGGGGTGAGAAGGGTGGAATATAAATGCTGTAAATAAATAAAATAAATAAATAGCTCTGTGACTCCACTTTAATGGCCATGGCCACATTCTATGAAGTTTAGGGAGGTGCAACAGAAATAGCAGTCAACTGCTGCTGGAAAAATACACTTTCCCTCCATTTAGTGTGGAGACTGCAGTGAGGATTTTGAATGGCTGTCAAAGAGGATAACATGTCTTGCACTGTATTGCATGGCTATGCCCAATTCTTTTTAAGCACAGACTCTGTATCAGACATCCTTTAGGGCCTGAAAGCAATAAACCTCTGTTCCTTTTGCCTTTAAACCTGGTTTGAAAAATATAAAAGGAAATCCAAGTGGGTTAGCAAGTGATATAATATTCTTTGCTAATAAAACAGTCCTGGGGCTTTGAACCCTGCTTCCACACTATTACAGTTCAATGTGAAATGCTTAAGGCCAGCGGTTTTTTGGATGTTAGATGTTTTTCAATTTTGGAATGCCTGTAGTTCGTAGTGAATGAGAAAAGCGAGGGAAGGAGCTAGTTTCAAATCCAGCTCCCACTGAGTTTTACTCAAGGTTGCTCCATCACTGTTGGAAATTTGATGGGGGAAAGGGAAGGGGACTCCAAACTCTTTACTGCTCCTTCGACCTTTGAGGAGGAGGGTTAACTTCACATTCAGCCCACACTTTTTCTCCATCACAGTATGAAATTTGATGGGGATAAAAGAAGGGGTGAAGACTCTGGGTTCTGCTTCTGAACGTATACCAATTTCTTTTAAAGAGCAGACCGTCAGGAAGAGAAATGTTCAAATGCATCAAGCTGCTGTGGACTTAGGAACTGTTGCATAGCTCTGGCTCTACAGCCAATCTGCACCATTTCCAGGGTGTCCAGCCCACTTTTGAGCAAGCAAAAGGAAAATACAATGTGGTTTTGCAATGCAGACATTCCCTGAGCCCACAACAGATGGATGCAGATGGCCTTTTCCTTCCACTGACTTTTGTCAGAGTATTAGCAGCGCAGCAGTAGTTGAATGGAATCAGTGGAGCGCAGAACGAAGAGACACTCAGAGATGTTGGTAAAACTATTTACAAAGTTTTACTGTATAGAATCATAGAATCATAGAATAGTAGAGTTGGAAGAGGCCTCATGGGCCATCCAGTCCAACCCCCTGCCAAGAAGCAGGAAATCGCATTCAAAGCACCCCTGACAGATGGCCATCCAGCCTCTGCTTAAAAGCCTCCAAGGAAGGAGCCTCCACCACAGCCCGGGGGAGAGAGTTCCACTGTCGAACAGCCCTCACAGTGAGGAAGTTCTTCCTGATGTTCAGGTGGAATCTGAAACAGACTAACAGACTAACAGATGACAGATGAACACAGGACTCAAACTCTAGGCAGACAGAACTCAACTCCTAGGCAGACAGATCTTGACTGAACTGATGCAATCAATAAGCACACACACTTGTGTCTGGATACTCCCTAGTTCCAGCCACACATCAAGGTCATCACAGCTTCTTGGCAATTAACTCTTTCCACACTATGGTACATTCTGGATGATGCAATCAGTTGCAATACAAGCATGACACAATTGCATTTAAACACTATCAATACACAAATCCCACATTAACAACTTTTACAGGGGATTTGTGTAAATCCAGTAGCAGAATTCAGATTCTCCTCCTTTAAGACTGTGATAGAGTGACAACTCCTTGAGAAAAGGGAGATCTCTATGTGAAATTACCCCCTTTCCTCAAAGGCAAAGAATTTTGGTTCTGGAAAAAGGAGACTTGTCTGTATTAAAATATAACTGATTTACAGTCTTTCACAAAATAAGTAGGGCTGCCCATACCATAAAGAAGAGTGTGTCAACCACCGTTGACAGTGGACTATGGGAGGAACAAAACAGTGGAAAGGGGCTGGAAGACAAAAAATATGTGTCACATCACACAGATGCAGACAGATGCAAACAGACACATGCACAGCTACCCTGTTAGCCTCAGATGAACTGCGGAGCTGTGACTAGTGTCAAATTAAGATTCAGCTGACAATTAGTCAGCTTCTGTATCGGGAGGGTAGAAGTTGTATTATAAGCTTTGCAAAAAATAACTGCACAATCCCTCTCCATTGTAGAGACACCAAGGAAGCACTTCAATCATAACACATGACAATTCTCAGAAGTCATACTAAAGACTAAAAACATTTTCAATGAAAACAATAACAGAAAAATAATAACCATACTGGACATCAGCATTTCTCAAATTACACTAGTTTTATCTTCTGTGCTTCTCTTTTGTTTTGTATTTTTCTGAAGGTTGTTTTATTGTTTTAATATCTTTTAATATTTATTGTTTTTAATATCTTTTATTGTTTTCATATGTTCTGAGCTGCCTGGAGCATTGTTTTTACAATGGAACAGTTAATAAAACTACACTTAATAGATAACCTAGCCTTGTATTTCATAGGATGCAATCTCATACTAAGTCAGGCCATCTAGCCAATACTTGTAAGTTCTTATTAAACAAATGGGTTCTCTGACATTTAAAGAAAAACTTATTTTGTCTATACCACCAAAATATTTCACCACCCAAATTCTTGCAGTGGTTTGTAGGTTCCAGATTCACTGCCTTTGATCTGAAACAAACTCCTCCAAATGAACCAACAAGATTACAAGGGATCTAAGAGCACACTCCTCTTGTACCACCAGGCAAGATCGTATTATGCATGTCATTCCAAAATGTCTTTGTCTTAGACCAGCATATAAAATAAAGCGTGACAAGGTTATGTAAAGAATGGTAAATGGCATCTTTGTGTTTCAAGCCATTTGCCATAGGGAGAGTATACAGCTAGAACTGACATTAAAATCGCAATGAAAATCCTGATTATGATACTGACATAATTGCTACCCTCAGATAAGAATTCCAGAGATGTCAGAAAACAACAGGGCTAAAAAAGAAAACTAAAGGAATAGGGCAGGGGTTCCCAAACTAAGGCCCGGGGGCCGGATGTGGCCCATCGAAGCCATTTATCCGGCCCCCAAGGCACAAGGGCATAAGGGGATTGGGCTAAATGACCCAAGGGGTCTCTTCTTCTCTTACAACCTTTATTATTATTATTATTATTATTATTATTATTATTATTATTATTATTATTATTATTGATGGGTGGCCATCTCTCAGGGGTGCTTTGCATCTGCTTTTGGTGCAAAGAGGCAGAAGGGGGTTGGACTCAATGGCCCAAGAGGTCTCTTCCAACCCTCTTTATTATTATTATTATTATTATTATTATTATTATTATTATTATTAACATTGAGGCTGGGTGGCCATCTATCAGGGGTGCTTTGCTTGGGCTTTTGGTGCAAAGAGGCAGAAGGGGGTTGGACTCAATGGCCCAAGGGGTCTCTTCCAACCCTCTTTATTATTATTATTATTATTATTATTATTATTATTATTATTATTATAATAACATTGAGGCTGGGTGGCCATCTGTCAGGGGTGCTTTGCTTGTGCTTTTGGTGCCAGAGGCAGAAGGGGGTTGGACTCAATGGCCCAAGAGGTCTCTTCCAACCTTCTTTATTATTATTATTATTATTATTATTATTATTATTATTATTATTAACATTGAGGCTGGGTGGCCATCTGTCAGGGGTGCTTTGCTTGTGTTTTTTGTGCCAGAGGCAGAACGGGGTCGGACTCAATGGCCTAAGGGGTCTCTTCCAACCCTCTTTATTATTATTATTATTATTATTATTATTATTGCTGTTTTTGTTGTTGTTATTATTATTATTATTGCTCGGTGGCCAACTATAGTCTGGCCCTCCAACAGTCCGAAGGATTGTGAACTGGCCCCCTGTTTAAAAAGTTTGGGGACCCCTGGAATAGGGTCTTCAAAGGCAGCTACAGAACCTAAGGAATACAGAAAAAATCAAGACACAACCTCCTTCAACCTACTGCCTTCCAAATGGAATGGACTACAACTTCCATCATTCCCTAACATCCCAATTGCTGTCCAACAAATTTGGAAGGCACCAATCTGGGGGTGCCTGTGCTCATATGACGATAAGTAGAAGGCTACCAATAACATGTTGTCAAAAAGATGTCGGATTGTAATTTTTTTCCACCACCCCACATTACGTAATAAAACCTTGTTATTGATTATGTAATGACCTCCCCTCACAATGATAAATATATGCTGAACAGTCACTTGGCTGCATCAGCTGATCTGAGCCCTCAAAAGAGCAAAACAATTTCATAGTGAGAGATTATGCATGTTTTACCATTCCAAAAGCCTTCTTAATAAAATAGAAAGCATTGTGGGGATGGCAAGAGATGTTTCAAAAAGGGAAGCCAGAAATCAATGCACTGTCACTTTGTTGCCCAGCTGGGTGATTTAATATGTTTATAAGAAAAATGTGTCAGTTGAGGTTATCTTCTCTCACCTCATTTAACCAAGACGTAGTTGAGCTTTTTCCTTTTGCAATTAAACCAGAATGAATCATTAACCATATCTTTAGAACAAACTTGGCTGTTAAACAAACTTCAAATCATGGTTTAATATCTTGGCATTTTTTTTTAAAAAAAGGTACTCATTGTTTCAAAGTCTGGATAACATGATAAACTATTTTTAATTAGATACTTTCCAGATCAAAGCTGCACACTTTGAAAACAGAAGCAAAGAAGCTTCAGGAGAATGCAGAGGTCTTGTAAATATTTTGAATTAAGAATCTGAGATATGGCTATCTGAATAATAATAATAATAATAATAATAATAATAATAATAATAATAATAATAATAATAATAATAATACAGTAGAGTCTCACTTATCCAAGCTTCACTTATCCAATGTTCTGTATTATCCAACACAGTCTGCCTTTTAGTAGTCAATGTTTTTGTAGTAAATGTTGCAATGTTTTGGTGCTAAATTCGTAAATACAGTAATTACTACATAACATGACTGTGTATTGAACTGCTTTTTCTGTCAATTTGTTGTAAAACATGATGTTTTGGTGATTAATTTGTAAAATCATAATGTAATTTTATGTTTAATAGGCTTTTTTCTTAATCCCTCCTTATTATCCAATATTTTCCCTTATGCAATGTTCTACCAGCCCGTTTATGTTGGATAACTGAGACTCTACTGTAATAATAATAAACTTTATTTATATCCCGCCCACTCTCCAAACAGGACAGGGGGCAGCTTACAAAAATAAGTCACAGTACAAAACCAAAACAAAAAATAGAATAAATACATGAACAACAATATCAAAGCAAAACAAGCTAAGAACTAAAAATAACAATATCATAATAAAATTAATCATTTATAATTCTGCTGGATTATATTGTAGTAAAAGGTAAAGGTTTTCCCCTGACATTAAGTCCAGTCATGCCCAACTCTGGGGGTTGGTGCTCATCTCCATTTCTAAGCCGAAAAGCCAGCGTTGTCCGTAGACACCTCCAAGATGATGTGGCCGGCATGACTGCATGGAGTGCCGTTACCTTCCCGCCAGAGCAGTACCTATTGATCTACTCACATTGGCATGTTTTCGAACTGCTAGGTTAGCAGGAGCTGGGGCTAACAGCGGGCGCTCATTCCGCTCCCGGGATTTGAACCTGGGACTTTTCGGTCTGCAAGTTCAGCAGCTCAGTGCTTTAATGCACTTCGCCACCGGGGCTCCTGGATTATATTGTACACCACAGCAAAAAACAATTCACCATCTTGATAAGTTATAATTAATCATTTCCAAACACCTACTTCCATGTCCATGTTTTCAGTTCTTTTCTAAAGGTGGCTAGAGGGGGTCTAGCTAATTTTTTGGGGGCCACCCCTGAGAAGGCCCTCTCCCTCATTTCCACCAGCTGCACTTGTGAGGGCCTTAAGGCACGAATAGGTTCATAGGGGGAGACACAGTAACGTAAATAGGCTGGACCTGAACCATAAAGAGCTATATAGGTGATAGCCTGCATTTTGAATTGGGTCCGGAAACACACAGGCAGCCAGTGGGAGTGCTTTAACAAGAGAGTGACGTGCTCCCTGTTGTCAGCTCCTGTCAGAAATCTGTCTGCCACTCTTTGCACTAATTGCAGTTTCCGAACTTGAAGAACCTGAAGAATTTGAAGGACTGCTGATTTGAAGGTTGGGTTGCTGACCTGAAGGTTGCCGGTTCGAATCCAACCCGGGGAGAGTGCTGATGAGCTCCCTCTATCAGCCTCAGCTTCATGAGGGGACATGAGAGAAGCCTCCCACAAGGATGATAAAACATCAAAACATCTGGGCATCCCCTGGGCAACGTCCTTGCAGACAGCCAATTCTCTCACACCAGAAGTGACTTGCATTTTCTCGAGTCACCCCTGACACAAAAGAAAATGTTTCCAAACTGTCTTCATAGGCAGCCCCACAGAGACTGCATTGCAGTAATCCATCTGAGATGTAACTAAGGTGTGGACTAGTGTGGACAGATCAGCTTTTTCGAGGTACAGGTGCAGCTGGCACACAAGTTTTAATAGTGTGAAAGCCATCCTGGCCACCGCTGACACCTGAGCTTCAAAAGTCAGCGCTGAGTCCAGGAGGACCCACAGACTGCGGACCTAAGTCTTCAGGGAGAATATGACCCTGTCGAGCACAGTAAGCCACCCTATACCTCAATCGGTCCCACAACTGAGCAAGAAGACCTCTGTCTTGTCAGGATAAAGTTTGAATTTGTTAGCCTTTCCAGCCCATAACAGCTGCCAAGCACTGGCTCAGGACCTGAATGGCTTCCCTGGCTTTAGGTGGAAAAGAGTAGTAGAGTTGAGTGTCACCGAACTCCAAAACTCCGGATGATCTCAACTAGCAGTTTCATGTAGATGTTAAATAGCACCCAACTGTTATTAATATTTATAACAGAATGGAAGGTGACCCATATAGAAGAAAGAAAAAAAACTAAAACCTGGATCTAAAACCAACTGTTTCCTCAAATGCTACTGGGTTGCAACTCCCAGCAACCCTTGTTAATTTGTTGGTGACTCCCCATGTGAGTTGTAGTCCAGCAATGTCTGAAAAGGCACAAGTGCCTTGATTTAAGTGATATAAAATGCCTCAGTGTTGTTTGTATTGCTTAGCATTTTAAAACCTAAACTTATTCAAAGTCTGCAAAGTATACCAAAAGCATTCTCCAAAGACTGAAGTTATATTGACTCAAGTGGAGCATGGAAAAGTACATTTTAGGATTGAAACTCAGATTTTCCCTGCCAGCATATACCCAGAGTTCTGCAGTCAGCCAAGTAGGTTGATTCTGGGAGCTGTGATCCTAAAAATAATTTTCCCTGGACCTTCTTTGACTGATGCAACTGACAAGTGCAAAAAGACCTGGGACAGGACAAGTTTTCAGTTTGGGAGCATCCCTACTAAAATTCTTGCATATAAAACTAGGCCAATTGAGAACAGTTTCTGTCCAATCCATTTGTGTCTCCTATTTTGCACTAAATCATAGTAATCCAATAACAAATAAGGAGGGGCAGAGGTGAAGGGAAACAAGCAAACAAAGATATTTAAAGAAACAGTTCAAAATAATATTAGGAAGTACTGAATAGTCAGAGATGAAGCCTCTTGATTAAAGTGAACAATCCATATGTCTGAAACTAAAAGTCCAAGTAGAAATGACAACCATATGTATGTACATATTCATGCCAACCTAATTTATGTTCAAATACTTGCCAGCATCCACAAGTTGTAGGGAAGGAAAGATCAAGGTAGACCTATAGTCTTTGCAGAGTGTGACTACAGTAGTTGTTGGATTGTGAATTGATCAACAAGCTGCAGAATTCAGAGTGGAAAACTATTTCTCCTGTCACAAGGTATGATATCCCGTATAGTGATTCTGATCTTTCCTACCCATCACTTGGGAGAAACAGCCTTTTTTGGGGAGACCTAGCAAAGCATTGATGGCCTCCTCTTCCTCCTTCCTGAAAACCAACTCTTTGGGCTCAGGAGAAGAAAGGACATTATATAGCCATAGCCAGCACCAGGGCTGAAGAACACTGGGGGCTAAACATCAAACAACATTTTGAAGGCAAAGTTAAGGGCTGAAAAGGATAGAACAGAGTTTATAGCAGAGTATTTGTGTAACCACTACAACTTGTTTGTTTGGGCGGTCTTAAGGAAAGGGCTGTACAGTATAAGCGCACATCTGCAGAGTATGTGTTTCAAGATGGCATGCGGACATGCAAAACCAGATATAAACAGCAAATTCTATTCAAATGAAGGACTTCCAGTCCAACAATACCACAGAAACACACTGAAGTGCCTTGAAAATGCCTAGTAGTAGTACTAGTACTAGTAATGATAACAACAACAACAACAACAACAACCTGGAAAAGCTGACACGATATGAGGATTTAAAGATTGAATTGCAAAGACTCTGGCACAAGCTAGTCAAGGTGGTCCCAGTGGTGATCAGCACACTGGGTGAAGTGCCTAAAGACCTTGGCCTGCACTTAAACACAATCGGCGCTGACAAAATTACCATCTGCCAGCTGCAGAAGGCCACCTTACTGGGATCTGCATACATTATTCACCAATACATCACACAGTCCTAGACACTTGGGAAGTGTCCGGTGTGTGATCCAATACAACAGCCAGAAGAGTGTCTGCTGTGGACTCAACTTGTGTTTCAAATAATAATCCATATTTATACCCTGCCCCATCTCCCCGAAAGGACTCGGGGTGACTTACAGCATTTTGTAAATAGGCAAAATGTTGAAGTAGATAGTGAAACCACAGTTACTGGTGCCATGTACATGGGACTCATATTATACTTGATGGCTGAGTTCAGAAAAAAGAGGGAGCAAACACTAAGTGTTGGGCCCATTTCACCTTGAATAAGCGACTGGTATTTTAAGTTACAGTATGTATTTAGGAGGGCAGAAAGAGGGTAATATTTGTGATCTAATGTTGTTATTGCATTTCAATCTATTTTATTTTTGTATTATTATTTATGGCTTTATGGTTGCATGAAAATGTTGCAATGAGCAACACAAGCAAATGAGTCCAGCAAACAAGTCCTAAACTAGTACTGGATTGAATGTCTTTGGGGACAATTAATATGTATCAAATGTAACATATTGTTTGTAGTATTGTTGTGAAACACACAGAGATAGAGAGATAGAGAAAGACCCTTATAACTATGAAACTCAAACTTTGTGGGTTCACTTACATGCACCTGGGAAGAAATTTTCTCATTAGAAATTTGCTGTATCCTCCAGATAATTCTATGGTATATTTTCCCCTGGAAGTTACCATACAGCTGTTTTGGAGTTACAGTAGAGTCTCACTTATCCAAGCTAAACGGACCTGCAGAACCTTGGATAAGCGAATATCTTGGATAATAAGGAGGGATTAAGGAAAAGCCTATTAAACATCAAATTAGGTTATGATTTTACAAATTAAGCACCAAAACATCATGTTATACAACAAATTTGACAGAAAAAGTAGTTCAATATGCAGTAATGTTATGTTGTAATTACTGTATTTACGAATTTAGCACCAAAATATCATGATATATTGAAAACATTGACTACAAAAATGCATTGGATAATCCTGAACCTTGGATAAGCGAGTCTTGAATAAGTGAGACTCTACTGTATTAACAAATTACTAGAAATGATACTTCTTTAGGAATCTCTAATTCCTCCAACAAACATCTATGGCATGCTGAGACAAGAAGTGAAGGACATAATTCAGTGGTGCTCTGTCGTATTTTTAATTCCATACAACTGAAGTCAAGCCAAGAATGTATTCCCTGTGAATACAGGAATCTGACTGCATATACACAAATACATACATGCTGGGACTTAAATTTTGATTGTTTTTAAAATATTCAATTATAGTTGTCCCCATAGAACTGAGAAAGAGGTATGTTTGCATGGGAGATAAGGGAGCAAGGAGGACACTTTTGGTTTCCAAGATTGTCCTCTACTTGGTCTGTCCTGTGCCGAGATTCCTTGCAGTCATGGAATGATAAATTATATGTCACTTCTCTATTTGCTTGATCCTCTCTTTTTAAAAAAGAGATACATTCAAGTTTTATTCTCAACACATTTCCCCATATGTTTATTTGAGGCCCCTTCTACACTGCCATATAATCCAGATTATCAAAATAGATAATCCACATTATCTGCTTTGAACTGGATTATCTGAGTCTACACTTATATAATCCAGTTCAAAGCAAATAATGTCAGGGGATGATGGTTGTGCAGAGTGGATTCCAAAAATCATCATCCTCGTCTCACCTCCTTCTCCAGACTGTATTCACATGCTGAGAAACAGCACTGGTCAAACAAACACTCCAGCAGACGAAGTCCAATTGTTGATTAACTTTATTTACATGTCTATTTACAGTTTGCATTTCTTGGCTTCAGAGCATAGCATTCATAGTCCATCTTCAGCGAATGCTCACACCGAACACCACAGATAAGATAAACAATATTCCTCAGTCCGGAGGAAGTTCCAACCCTCAAAGGCAGGAAATCAAGTCTCATAGGTCATAGCAATCACAACAGGCTGTCAGTCAAAACTAGCCTGCTGTTAACTATTTCATTACTGAAAAATACACACTCTTGCTCATCAGCAGTAAACACTTGATTTACATTTCATACAAATACAACCATACTCCAACAGATAATCTGTCTTTTATCTGGCAGTGTAGAAGGGGCCTGACTTAAGTAAAACCAGGAGCCCTATCATCGTTCCTGTTCAATATACTCCTAACACTTATGTTCTGTTATAGAACTGTAATTCTAGGCCTTCCCAAGGCTCACCCCAAAACTGTGGAATGACCTACAAGAAGAGATATGATGCTAAATCAGCTGTCAGAATTTAAGACACAATTGAAGACCCATCTCTTCCAGCAGGCATACCCAGTCAATGTTAAATTGTGAATTTTACTCTGCATTTTATTGGTGGATTTTAACTTGTATTTTAACTCTGTTTATATTGTTGTATGCCTTTTAATAGTGTTTTATTTCTTGTTTTAATGATGTTGTACCCCGCCTCAAGCCTCAGAGAGAGGTGGGTATTACATTCATTATTATTATTATTATTATTATTATTATTATTATTATTATTATTATTATTTTCTTAGTGCCAAAGACTGGTGCAGGTTATGGCTATAAGATAAGTGTGTTATAGTGGTAAATAATGCAGCAGATGGTACCCAGCAGAGAAAACTTCCAGCTTTCTGCTGACGGAGCTCACTCAACAGCTTATTCTGCCAAGACTGTCCCTGGGCAGCAATCCAATTCTCCATTGCTGGCAAAATGGGGACCCCCTGGGTTGCTGTACATCTCTCTAGATGAAGAGCATAGAAGATAAGACTCCAGAGAGCTAAACAGTGCAGAAGCGAATAAAAATAATAAGTGTGCAAGTACAACCCATCTGCCTTCCACTCCCCCCCCCCCCCATAGCCATGAGAATTGAAGAAGGCAATTGGCAAAAGAAGTATAGTCAGCCCTCTGGATTCACTGGTCTTCAGAGAACAGGACCCTGTGAATGTGAACAACTGTGAATTGCTTATTTGTACCTAGAAGAACAACTCTCTAGGAACATCGAAAGCCTCTTTTACACTGCTTATCTGATTGGAACTGGATTATATGGCAGTCTTATATGGCAGATTATATGCCATATAATCCAGTTCAAAGCAGATAGCGTGGATTATCTGATTTGATAATCTGCATTATATAACAGTATAGAAGGGGCCCTAGTCTTTCAGCATGACCTCTGCTAGTAGTTGAACATAGAATTGTATTGAAAGATGTAGTGGTTCCTAGAGAGAAATCTCTAGGTTCGCCAGTGTATTTAGATAAAGTTGGACATAGAACCAAACTGGAGGACTTGGAATCCTAAAGAGAACATTTTTAATCAAATATGTGAATAATCATATCCACAAAAGTCAAAACCACAATTTATAGCTGTAGAGGGACAACTATAAAGTCACTCCACCTGTCCATTCTCAGCCATCACCTTTTGGCAGCCTTGCTCTGCCAAACTAATGCCAAAACAAATGAAACACAATCACTTATATGAAATAACCCTTTCTGTAGCACTTGGCAGCTGATATTGTTTGACCATGATGCTAACAAAGACTCAATCTTGTCTTCTTCACCAAAGAGCCTATGCATGCAAGTCAAATAGCCACCTTCGAGAATCTTATACTTGAATGTGAACCTAACATAGAGAAGACGGATAAGAGGGACTTTAAAATGACCTCTAGAAAAACTTTCCAAGAATTCTGTTGGAATACTCACAAATCCTGCAACTTATTTATGGAAAAACACTAGATGATACACTCATTTCTATCCAAGTAGAAAATACCATTTCCTCCCCATAAAGCAAATGCAAGGTGCAGAACAATCTCTTTCTCCCAACATCACCATGGAGCAATCATTTAGCCTCATTTTTTAAACAAATAAGAAAAGTAGTATAAAACTGCATTAATTTTACTATAGATAGACCCAAAGGAAACACACAATATTTGGCACATGCCTAGGATTTTTCTGCACCACAGCTAGTATTCACTGGCCATTTTCAAAGCCAATAGACAAGCTCAGCCTTGGACTCACACATTTTAGCAGTCAAAAGCTGCTCGAATTGCAGCAACCAGAGAAAATGAGAAATAGCTGAATGTACATACCTAGCAGTGCCTGGAATAAACTGCTTTTAAAGATGCCCATCACTTTCTTAATGGCTCTTTTCAGCTGTTGCTCCTCTGGCTTTTTCAGCTTCTTACAATAGTCTTCCAGAAGTGCTAAAGCTCGATCCGTGTCTAGAAGAAATAACATTATTAAAAAGAAAAGTTAAAAGATCCACAAAATGGAATACTCAAAGCCTTAAAATTGCATGGGTTGTATTATACCATTAAACCAGAATATACGCAGGTGGTATATAAACCATACTGAAACTGCTTCTGACTGAATGGTGGAGTATTTAAACAATGAACCATAGTGTGTGTGTTGTGTGCAGAAGGTTTCAGAAAGGTTCAGATTTCAAAAGAAATTCCCATGCATGAGACTGGAAATTCATTGCAAAAGTTGAGGACCAATGGTCTGATTTAGCATAAGGCAGGCTTCACACAGTCATGTTTCTCTAACTTTGGGCACACTGCACTTAAGGCAGTTTGACACCATCTTAACTCCCATGGCTCAATGCTGAGGAGTTCTGGGATTTCACAGCATTTGTCACCTAAACACCACGCTGTCAAGCTGCTTTTAAACTGCATTAAGTTGTCATTGTAGATTAAAGGTCCTCAAATTATAGCCCACGGGCTACATCTGGCCCACCAAGGCTTTTACCCAATCCCTGCCCTAAACTGTATACTCACCTTTCCCGTTGCCATCATTTGCACCAGCATTTATTTTGGAAAACCAAAAATCTCCAAAACCTTTTGGAAGCATGACCCTTTTGGAGATTAATTGGCATTCATGCTATTTGGAATAATCATGACCTTTTGGAAAGGCATGACCTTCCTGTGAAGACTTAAATACTCATTTGAGTGAATCTTCTCCTTATTGGTAAGTATCCACTTGTATTCATGCAAGACAAATTAGGCTTCTGTTAGATACAGTAGAGTCTCACTTATCCAACTTAAACGGGCCAGCAGAACATTGGATAAGCGAATATGTTGGATAATAAGGAGAGATTAAGAAAAAGCCTATTAAACATCAAATTAGGTTATGATTTTACAAATTAAGCACCAAAATATCATGTTATACAACAAATTTTACAGAAAAAGTAGTTCAATACACAGTAATGCTATGTAGTAATTACTGTATTTACAAATTTAGCACCAAAATATCACAATGTATTGAAAACATTGACTACAAAAATGTGTTGGATAATCCAGAATGTAGGATAAGCGAGTGTTGGATAAGTGAGACTCTACTGTACCTGGTTATCTCTCTGAACCGTTAGGTACAAAGATATACCAAAGCATAAAATATATAGCAGATCTTCCAAATTGTTATTCCAGTTGCCCAAAATAAACATCTACTCTCCCATAAAATATATTGGTTTTAAATCATACTCTCAAGAGACCAAAAAATAAGTTAACATAATTGATTTCCTTACAAAACTTAATGTATTCAGCATACAGGTGCATTTCTTATTGGTTGATAGTTTAAACAATCTGTTCTCTAAACTATTCTGTTTTAGTCTCTTCTCTGTTGCATACAGACTAACATTCTCTTCAGTCTAATACAGTGGTTCTCAACCTTCCTAATGCCTCAACCCCTTAATATAGTTCCTCATGTTGCAATGACCCCCAACCATAAAATTATTTTTGTTGCTACTTCATAACTGTAATTTTGCTACTGTTATGAATAATAATGTAAATATCTGATATGCGGGAACTATTAAAACCGTGCCTGAATTCATTTGTGTTTTTATACTGCTTGTTGCTTGTTTTTTATTGTCTTGTTTCATATTTTAACTTGCTCACACTTTCTCTTTTGGGCTTGGCCCCATGTTAGCCGCCCTGAGTCCCTTCGGGGAGATGGTGGCAGGATACAAAAATAAAGTATTATATTATTATTATATTATTATTATTATTTTTCTTCACTGGATCAAATTTGGCACAAATACCAGCCAGTCCATGCTCCAGGAAATAATGCCCAACTGCTCACTGGAGAGTAAGATATTGGAGGCAAAGATGAAGTATTTTGGCCACATCATGAGAAGACAGGAAAGCTTGGAGAAGAGAATGATGCTGGGGGAAATGGAAGGAAAAAGGAACAGGGGCCAACCAAGGGCAAGATGAATAGATGGTATCATTGAAGGGACTGGATTGAAGAAGTTGAGGGTGGCCACGTCCAACAGGGAGCTGTGCCATGGGCTGGTCCATGAGGTCATGGAAAGTGACCTCATGGACCAGCCCACAACATAATAAACAACAACAACAAAGCAACAACAACAAAACTTACATTGACTTGCATACTGTCCCTATCATTCAATTGCATAACGAACACTTAATAATGTTTCTAGTTTGCCTCCCAGTCTTCCAACTAAATATTATGTACTTTCTAACTACATTTTCCCAGTTGCACATTTTGCATATAACTGCATGCTTTAAAAAAAAAACTCTCACTCTGTTCCAGAAACTCTGAACATTCTGGCTGGTTTAAATAGGAGCAAGCAGTCCTTTGGGTAGCTTTTTTAGGCTTTCAAGCTAAATGCTATGCATACTTTCTTGGAGGAATCTCTGATTAACATAGCTGAGCTTCTCTTGCACTGAACAAGCATTTTATAATGTTTGATATTCTGAATGT
Organism: Anolis carolinensis; assembly: GCF_035594765.1. Taxonomy (NCBI): domain Eukaryota; kingdom Metazoa; phylum Chordata; class Lepidosauria; order Squamata; family Anolidae; genus Anolis; species Anolis carolinensis. The sequence continues at coordinate 14,301,599 of NC_085843.1, forward strand.
TTCTTGAATGCAATTAGATCAGATTTTGGAGTTTTCTGGTGACCTTGTGGCAAGTGTTTCAGAAGTGTCCGAGGGACTTCTAACTGGGATTGCAGTGCAACTCTGCAAAGTTAGAAAGGCGAGGAACTGAGTCAGTGCCAAAGGCCACTTTGGAAATAAATCAATAGACTAAAGTCTGCCATACAGAGAAGGTTATTTTAAGAGTACAGGAGTTCAATAGATAGGAAGTTATGCAGGAGATTATAGAGGTACACAGCTAATGGGAATGACTTGCATCAGCAATGCCATTGTTCCATAAAACTTTAACCTGCATAGCATTTATCAGACTTGGAAGATCTTTGAAGTCATCCAGACCAAACTTCTACCTTAGAAGAAAACCTGCCTCCTAATTAGATAGACAACTATGCAGGCAGTCCCCAAGTTATGAACATGATAGGTTCTGTAGGCTTGTTTTTAAGCTGAATTTGTTTGGAAGTCAGAACAGGTACATTTTTAAGTGTGACTTCAGCCAAACATATATATTTACCTTTGCATAGCATAGAGAAGAGTTAAGACCCCTGAGGTGTTTGTTTTGCCGTCTGTGCCCCTATTCAGAAGATTTCACCACACTTTCTGTCCCTGTGAGATTGGATTTTGAAATATGTGGCTTGTTGTGGAAACAAGGATTGGGGATAAAGGTTCAGTGGAGACACCTTTTCCCCATGATAATAACTCTTCCAGGAGTGGATTTCCCTTCCAAAGGGTAGATTGATCTCTCTTCCTTTTGTCTCACTTTGGTTCTTAACTAGGAATTGTTTGTAATTCGGGGACTACCTCTACTGTGTTGTGCATGTGGCTGCCTTTGAAAGGTAATTTGTTAATAACATGGTGGGGTTTGTTTTTCCTAGCTGTGTAATCCAAAATACATAGGTAAAGGTAAAAGTTTTTCCCTGACATTAAGTCCAGTCATGTCCGACTCTGGGGTTGGTGCTCATCTCAATTTCTAAGCTGAAGAGCCGGTGTTGTCCATAGACACCTCCAAGGTCATGTGCCCGGCATGACTGCATGGAGAGCCATTACCTTCCTGCCGGAACAGTACCTATTGATCTACTCACATTTGCATGCTTTCGAACTGCTAGGATGGCAGAAGCTGGAGCTAACAGCGGGTGCTCACTCAGCTCCCCGGATTCAAACCTGTGACCTTTCGGTCCGCAAGTTCAGCACCTTAGCGATTTAACACGCTGCATCATCGGGGTACCTCAAAATACATATGACCACTATAACCGTTGGAGAAAATGTGACTAATAGCAAACCCTATTAAAATGATAGATACCTGGCCCAAGAATATAATAAAATCAGATTGGAGAACCTAGAAAATTTCCAGAGAGGACATATTTTGTCAGATGCGGATAAATGAAACTGTGAGTACCAGAAACATGGATACATAAGTCATGCAGTTTTAAAATCAATTTTACTTACAAACTTCCTTTCAAAGGCAGCCACATGCACAACACAGTAGATGTAGTCCCCGAATTACAAACATCCAACTTACAAAATCAATTGTTAGATAGGCTATTAAGTTTTCAAACATTTTGTGGGTAGTTTTCCTGTCTGCTTCAAAATAATGTATTAAGATATAACTGGTAACATGTTTATTATTTCGGTAACAATTTTGCCAAGATCATTGCTTTTTTAAAATAACATAACAATTGGTAACACTATTAAAACATCAATGTTGGTAGCATTTACTTAATACTTTTATTTATTTTAATTTATAAATCTTTAGCCTCAGTCTTAGAGAAAAGGCAGGGTGCAACTAGAATAGTCAATGGATGTATAGATATATGGATGGATTGATTAATGGATACTCCTAGCATATTACCAGGGGAGGCTTTTTGGAGAATTTTTGCCCATGTCTGCATTTTAAATATACGTAGTTTTATGTAATGAAAAAGCCATATGACAAGGCAGTAACTTCTCAAAAGTATTGCTGTTTTCCAAACTGTCTATAGCACAGGCTGTAGCAGATCTGGTTCATTTGAGGGGATCATCAAGAATTGCAGAAAGATGATACATCTGTCCCTTTTCTGTCCCCAGAATCATTGACCTGAAAGATTGCGATTGCTGCATGTTTTCAAGTCGTAAATGACCATTCACTATAGTAATGTCACTTTCCCAGAACAGTAGGGCTGCAGTGAGTTTTCCGGGCTGTATGGCCATATTCCAGAAGCATTCTCTCCTGACATTTCGCCCACATCTATGGCAAGCATCCTCAGAAGTTGTGAGGTGTTGGAAACTAGGCAAGTGAGTTTTATATATCTGTGGAATGTTCAGGGTGGGAGAAAGAACTCTTGTCTGCCTGAGGCAGGTGTGAATGTTGCAATTGGCCAGCTTGATTAGCATTGAATAGCCTGGCAGCTTCAAGGCCTGGCTGTTTCCTGCCTGGGGGAATCCTTTGTTGGGCGGTTTAACTGGCCCTGATTATTTTTTGTCTGGAATTCCCCTGTCTTCTGAGAGCTGTGATTCCCCCAGGCAGGAAACAGCCAGGCCAGGTAAGAAGCCTAGAATTCCTATGGCTACATGCTGTCCATCCTAATTTCTATTTGATAGCTTTGATACAATACATAGAAACAAAACCCATACATATTTATCTCTCTCTTCTAAACTTTAAGAAATTCCAAGAACACAGTGCTTACTCAGTTCCATGCTCTTCAGAAGAAGGTCACCAAAAGCTTGTTGGCACAATGTAATACTGAAAAGTTTTTCAAATATACAGGCTGAGAAACAGCTGAATCACCCCAACAGAAAGATTTATTCCATACCAGATCTTTTGGACCAAAGCAACTACAGAACTGATCCTGCAATGCTGCAAAAACTTGGGGAAATAACAGTCACTTCTTCACATTTGTGGTCTGACTTTTGCAGATTTGATTATTCATGGATTTGATTTAAAATTCTTCTCTCCAGGAGTTTCTAGCTTCTCCAGTGTGACTCTATGGCCAACTTCCTCTAGACATGCTGGAGAATCTAGGGATCCTTACAGAGAAAATTTCATTAGGAATCTCTAGATCAGGCATGGGCAAACTTCGGCCCTCCAGGTATTTTGGCCGTCGACTTCTACAATTCCTAACAGCTTACAGGCTGTTAGGAATTGTGGGGGCTGAAGTCCAAAACATCTAGAGGGCCGAAGTTTGCCTATGTCTGATTTAGATCCTCCAGTGCAATTTTATCTTCAGCCTCCAGTGGAAATTGACCATAAAGTCGTGCTGGAAGACTTAGATATTACCAAAGGAGTGTTCTCACAGGTTAAAAAATAGCAATCTCTTCCTTCATGGCTTTTCACTTTCAAGGGGGTCCTGTGCCCCTAACATCAATGAATGTGGAGGGATGACAGTAGTTTGGGGAGGAAGGAATCCCCGCCCAGAAACCACTATCCACTGTCAAAATAAACGAATCTCGAGTGGTGGATGATAGGAGTGGACTATGGCGCATACACTGACTGCCCTGACTTCCTTGGTGTTCATTTGGCATCCCTTCAAAAGAAATGGAGAACACTGTCCCACCATCAGTGTGAAATAAAAGATGCAATTCCCGGCACTTTCCATGTTTGCAGCCTGAGATGGAGGAGCATCCTCTTTGCCTCTAGAAGCAATATGCTTTAGGATAGTTCAGGCATCTGAAATGCTTTCTAATCTCCAACTAATCTTATCTTTCTCAGACTCAACATTTCCAGCCAGTACTCTTGTTCCTTTCACAGATGCCTGGATTACCTCACTCTTCGCTTGGGATTCGTGTGGAGAGAGAAAGAGGCGTGTTGTTTTGCCAAAATCTCCCTCACTTTCCCTGAAGGATTTTGACTTATTTACTAATCTAAGTGTGCTAAAGATTTCAGATGATGTCTGGTCTTGCAAGCTAAGCAGGACTATCCCTGATTAGCATTTGGGTGGGAGACTGCCAACGAAGATCTGGTTCTCTTGTTTCAGAGGAAAGAACTGGCAGAACCACTTCCAAATATTTCTTGCTTAAGAAAACTATGAAATTTATGGGGCCACCCTATGTTGACAAGTGACTTGAAGACACATTCATATAGAACTACAATTTCCCAACAATAAAATATTCTATCAGAATTATGAAGTCAATCTCCAGCTTCATTCCCATCCAAGTCTATTACAATATGTTCAACTGATTAAGTACAACTTGCACACATCCACGCACACACCTTAAGACCATTTTCCTGCAGTGTTTAATGATTAAGCATGGAACGGCTTAAATATCCTTTGATGGATTAAAATTACGGCACTAATTAAGCTCAATGTCATGCCTATGCATGAGGTTTATTTGTTCATTGCCTTGGGAGCCATTGTGGGCTGGGAGGAGATACAGAAATATTGCTAATGAGTTGATTGATCTATATATATAAAAGGCTTTTGGCATCACGGCGACTCACAAAACAACAAAACCCAACACCCCCCAAACTCTAAAATTGGCAACACAATCCATCATCCCTGCCTCCAGTAAGTTACAACACAATCACACAAAAAACACAATCACAACACCAAAAAAAGGCCAAAACCCACAACAGGCAATGTGCCATGCTTTCTATATTTTGTAATATATATATATATAATACAAAATAATAAATACAGCCAGACATTGGAGCTGCAAGGATATTCAGTGCAATTCAACCACACCAATAAAAGATTAACCTTCGTAAAAGGCGACCAGGCTTTGAAACAGTGATACTACTCTGAAACTGACCAACCAAAGATTTCCCCTAGATAGCAAGCACCCAGGCTTTGAACCACCGAGGCTATTCATTACAATTCTACCCCCCTAAAAGGCAACTACCTAACCTTCCAAGCAGCAAGCCTATTCCTTTCTATTCCACCTCACCAAACAAGGATTCCCATAAGAAAATGGCCAGGCTTTCAGGCTACAAAGCTATTCACTGTTATTCCACCTACCTAACAAAGAATTCCCATACGCCACAGCAACGCGTGGCCGGGCACAGCTAGTTAATTAATAAGATGGTCATGTTTTGATTCCATGCTGAAAACCTCAACTGTAGACATGTTCACAAGAAAAAAACAAAATCCATACCTGGGCAATGCTTTTGTTACGATCAACAAACAAATTTGGGTGGCATTTTGGTCAGCCCAGCTAATGAGAAAACCATATTTGGTTATTGGTTTCAAACTACAATTATCCCTGTAATAGCAGTTAGATTGGTAGTGATAAATAGGTACTTTCCATATCTTGCTTTCTAGCAGTCCAATATCTTTCTAGTGGCACAGGACGAGAGCAAACTATTATTGCTTTTTTCCCCAGTTGATTGGCAATTTTGTTGGGCAGAATGCATCCTTCCAAATGTGATTGGACTGGACTTCACATCATTCTTAATTAGGCAAGCCAATGGTAAGGAATTCTGAGAATTGCAATCCAGCTACATCCCACAAAGCCCTATCCTGTTTCATTGATGTGATCCAACATCCTGTTTTGACTACTTAGTTTAGGTAGAATTCTCAGCCAAAAAAACTCTCGAGTTTCACTAAACTTCAAATCCCAGAATTTCACATAATGTCGCCATGGCACTTGACTATATCGTTGTAATAGTGTAGTGCAACAGGGTCAAATGTTAAGCAAAGTGAAGGAAGTAACTGGCACAGAACAATGTTGCTGTTGTTCTACAATATCTTCAAGAGTGCTGTTAAACATGTAAGGACGTTTCCCCCTTCATTTAGTGAGAATGGATAAACAACTCTTTCTCAGCTGTATTTACAGCATAGCTGTCCACTAGGGGCTTTAATGTGGGAAGCAAGCAGAATTCCGGGAAATGTAGTTTAGGGCAGGGCCTTTTGAATTCTCTGCCACGGGGGCCCTCCCAAACTACATTTCCCAGAATTCTGTTTACTGCCTTGTGCCTCCTCCTTCCTGAATGTTTTGGTGGGGGGAAACTCATGTTCATTCTCTAACATCATTCTGGATGTTTCGGTTGGCCTTCGGCGAGACAACCATCAGATAATCTGCCCTAGATGGTATTATACCCCTACCCCGTATTTTATTAGGCCCTTATTATCTATGCACATTAACTTATCATTTTATTCTTGCATAGCTGCTTCGGTCTCTCCACCTATGTAGTCGACAGAATTGCGCCTGGTGGTTGACTGATATTATTAACTGTTATAATACTCCTGTTTTATATTGTATTATTGTTTTTATCTTTTATACTGTGAATTGTATTTATGTTGTTGTTTCTCTGCTCAATTATGTTGGTTGGGTTTTGCCCCATGTAAGCCGCCCTGAGTCCCCGCAGGGAGATGGTGGCGGGGTATAAATAAAGTTGTTATTATTATTATTATTATTATTATTATTATTATTATTATTATTATTATAAAGGGATTTTGAGATAAAAGAAAGAGATCGTTGGGAGTTGAATCAACCCTGTGAGGTAGGTAAAGTTGAGAGACAGTAACTCCAAAGTTTATCTAGTAAGGTAAAGGTAAAGGTAAAGGTTTTCCCCTGACGTTAAGTCCAGTCGTGACCGACTCTGGGGGTTGGTGCTCATCTCCATTTCTAAGCCGAAGAGCCGGCATTGTCCATAGACACCTCCAAGGTCATGTGGCCAGCATGACTGCATGGAGTGCCATTACCATCCCGTCGGAGCAGTACCTATTGATCTATTCACATTGGCATGTTTTCGAACTGCTAGGTTGGCAGGAGCTGGGTCTAACAGCAGGCGCTCACTCCCGGGATTTGAACCTGGCACCTTTTGGTCCGCAAGTTCAGCAGCTCGGCGCTTTAACAGTGCGTGCCACCAGGGGCCCCTGATGGGTTTCGTCTTCTTCTTCTTCTTCTTCTTCTTCTTCTTCTTATTATTATTATTATTATTTCAAAGGCTGGATGGACATCTGTTGAGGGTGCTTTGACTGTGCTTGCTTTTTCTGCTGGCAGAAGGGGGTTGGACTGGATGGCCCCTGAGGTCTTCCAGTGAAATAGTACTGCTAAGTTTATGTTGGTTAAATTCCCTAAAAATCAGTGGATGTGCAAATCTTTCTGAAACTTAGAGGAAATGATGCCCTGGTTACGTTGTATCATTGAAAATAGAAATTTAAGGACATAACTCTTGCAGTTGTTTTTGTTTTTTTGTTTTTTAAATGTTCATAAAAACATTTTTAAATTTCCAAAAAACAGTCAATGTATGAAACATTCTGAAACTTTGGGGGTGGAGTAACAGTGGTAAATGTGTTCTACCATTGTAGCAAGTTTCATCCCAATAGCTCTTAAAATGAGGAAGAAAGGAGTCCCAGAAGCTTCCCTCTCTTGAAACATTACGTAATGAAAAAGTAACAAAAATCATTATAGTTACGATATGGACCCCTTACTTTACTTTAGAAACATTTTAGAAATAATTTCCCCCCTAATTTAGTGATGAATATTGAAACATTTTTTTTCATTGATTGCACAGGCCTACTGTCCACAAATGCCACTCTCCTTAGGTCTTAAAACATACACAATCAGCTCTCCATATCCACAGATTTAACCCCCAAAAAGGAAGTCAAAAGCAAACCTTGATTTTACCATTTTATATAAATCTCATTATTGAGCTATTACATATAATGTGACTTGAGAATCCACAGATTTTGGTGTCCACAGGGGATCCTGGATCCGATCCAAGGGATCACTGTATTTGTAATCAATGTGTAAAAATGTGCATCTGTTTTCATTCTGCCTGAATCAACATTAACTCAGTCAATTGACTGCAAGCCAAGCTCAAGCCTTGAAAACCACAGAATTGTATCATGTTTATAAACCAGAAACTCCTGGGACGAACTAGAGAGGAGAACAATCTAAAGATGCCCAAGAGATAATGCTTCCTCATAACCACAAGCATTGTAACCAACCATTTTCAATTATATAAATGGGTAAATTTCTGTGCATATTTACTTGGGACTAATGAATGAGATTATAATAGTCAAATATAAATATCCATCAATTAATACCAAAGTCAAGATTTTCCCTGTGATGTTCATGCACATCAGGATGCAGTTAACACTTACAATGAATCGCTGCAAGGTGGCAACTCTAAGCCATAACAAAGCAAAAAAGACTAACCAGCTAAAAGAACCGTAACTGAGAATATGCAACAGCATGCGCCCACTTTAATCTGATTATTCTAAACTCAAGCTAATGAGGTGGAAATTCTATCTGGGTTTTTGTACTGACTAAGCTGCAATCCAGCTTAATCAGAAAGAAAGTGCAATGCATTATAAATATGAGTTTACTCTTGGGCAGAGGTTTACATAATTTCTGTTTCCTTTCTGCAGGTTCACGTTCCATGATTTGACAATTGACACGGTCAGTGTCACTACCTGCATAGTCTTGCTTTCATGACTAAATGCAGATATTCCTCATCAGACAAAGGTGTCCAATTGCTTCTATAATGGAATGTACATATGGCTCAGAAACCAAAAGAAGTCTTTCCATAATGGCAGGGATGGACTGGGTGACCCTTGGGGGTCACTTCTAACTTTATACTGTGTGGATCATAATAAACTATGGCATGTTCTTGGTTCACCTTGTCTGTCTCCTGAGAAATCTGTATAAAGACCAAGTAGCCACAGTAAGAACAGATCACGGAACAACAGACTGGTTCAAGATTGGGAAAGGAGTACGACAGGGCTGCATACTTTCACCCTCCCTTTTCAACTTGTAGGCAGAACACATCATGCGACATGCGGGGCTTGAGGAATCCAAGGCCAGAGTTAAAATTGCTGGAAGAAACATTAACAACCTTAGGTATGCAGATGATCCCACTCTGATGGCCGAAAGTGAGGAAGAGCTGAGGAGCCTTATCACCAAGGTGAAAGAAAGATGAAAGTGCAAAAGCTGGGTTGCAGTTAAATGTCAAGAAAACCAAGATCATGGCAACCAGACTGACTGATAACTGGCAAATAGAGGGAAAAAACGTGGAGGCAGTGACAGACTTTATATTTCTAGGCGCAAAGATCACTGCAGATGTAGACTGCAGCCAGGAAATCAGAAGACGTTTACTTCTTGGGAGGAGAGCAATGGCCAATCTTGACAAAATAGTGAAGAGAAGAGACATCACACTGGCAACGAAGGTCCGCATAGTCAAAGCAATGGTATTCCCCATAGTAACCTATGGATGCGAGAGCTGGACCATAAGGAAGGCTGAGCGAAGGAAGATAGACGCTTTTGAACTCTGGTGCTGGAGGAAAAACCTGAGAGTGCCTTGGACCACAAGAAGATCCAACCAGTCCATCCTCCAGGAAATAATGCCCGGCTGCTCACTGGAGGGAAGGATATTAGAGGCAAAGTTGAAGTATTTTGGCCACATCATGAGGAGACAGGAAAGCTTGGAGAAGACCATGATGCTGGGGAAAATGGAAGGAAAAAGGAAGAGAGGCCGACCAAGGGCGAGATGGATGGACGGTATCCTTGAAGTGACTTGAAGGAACTGGGGGCGGTGACGGCCAACAGGGAGCTCTGGCGTGGACTGGTCCATGAGGTCACAAAGAGTCGGAGACAACTAAACGATTGAGCAGCAGCAGCAGCACATAATTCCTTTATATATTCAGAACTCAGACCATCTCTCCATCTTCCTTTTTCAGAACTTTTATCCCATCTGACTCTATCAACCTTGACAGCAGTAGCCCCCCATCAATTGCGTATTTCTTTGGGATTCTTCCAAATCATTCCATCATTGGAAAGTATTTCACATTGAAGAGGAAGCAAGCTTTTTCCTGCTGTCCTAGAGACTAGGACACAATGGAGCAATGGATTCAAATAGCATGAAAAGATATTCCAGCTAAACATTTGGAAGACCTCACCTGGAATACTATGTCTCATTCTGGGCACCACAATTCAAGAGGGATATTGACAAGCTGGACTAAAATGATCAGATGTTTAAAGTCCATGTCCTATGAGGAGCTGGGTCTGTTTAGCTTGCAGAAGAGAAGGTTGAGAGGAGAACTGATAGGCTTGTTTAAATATTAGGAAAAAATGTCATAAGGAAGAGGGAGCAGGTTTGTTTTCTGCTCCCCATGAAACTAGGACTAGGAGGAATGGGTTCAAATTACAGGAAAGGAGATTCCACCAGAACATTAAGAAGAACTTCCCGACATAAAAGCTGTTCAATGCTGCTGTGGAGTGTGGTGAACACTCTTTGGAGGCTTTTAAACAGAGGCAGGATAGCCATCTGTCGGGGGTGCTTTGATTGTGCTCTTCCTGCAATGGCAGAGAGTTGGGCTAGATGACCCACGTAATCTCTTCCAACTCTATGATTCTATTATTCCAGTTGAAGAGAGGGAGCCAAGGAAGACAAAGCCAATCCGTTGACACAGTTCTTAAACTGTGCACTCCACTTGATCATTAGAAGAGCTTGTCATCTAGGATTTTTGCCTTGTTTACTTTCTTCCGCTACCTTCGCACTCTTTCACACTCCCTTTTCCTCTTGTGCTGTGCCTTATTTGATTCATATTATGCCTTTCCACCAAAATGTGACCTACAACAGGTCACAGTGTAAATTAAATAAAATAAGATGTGGTCCCCTTGACATTAAGTCTAGTCGTGTCCAACTCTGGGGGTTGGTGCTCATCTCCATTTCTAAGCTGAACAGCTGCCATTGTCCATAGATGCCTCCAAGGTCATGAAGCCAGCATGACTGTATAGAGCGCCATTACCTTCCCGCCGAAGTGGTACCTATCGATCTACTCACATTTACATGTTTTAGAACTGCTAGGTTGACATAAGCTGGGGCTATCAACGGGAGCTCACTCCAGCGGATTTGAACCATTGACCTTCTGATCAACAAGTTCTGCACCTTAGCAGTTTAACATACTGCACCACCACAACTCCTACAAAAGGCATTGAACAATACATTAAATGGTAAGATTGCTTTAAAACAGTGCTTTCCAGTGCTTTAAACAGTGCTTTAAAACAGTGCTGTGGGCTATGGCACAGCAGTGGACCGCGATAATGAAAATCTGGTCCTTGAACCTCCTTCCTTTTTTATTTATTTAATTTATTTTATTTCCGCTCCTTTCTGCAGAGCTAAACCATTGCATTGGATAGACCACATCAGCTCTAGATTATTAAATATGGTTTTCTGTGGGCTAGCAAATGGCGACTACTGGATGGCATATGTTCTATTCCAGAAACCAGAGCTGATGTGGTCTATCCAATGCAGTTTTCTGAATCAGTGCCTCAAATAATCAGACCGAATCTAAAGTTGACCAAAAATTGATTCGTAACTCTTTTGGTACTAATTGGAGAGTGGTCCCTAGTCAAAGTGGGCCCTGGCCAAAAATGGTTGCGAACCACTGGTTTAAAACAATATAAAACACATATTCTGCATGAGCCTTCAAATCGCCTGTCAACATGTTTATTTATTTATTTGTTTATTTACAGCATTTATATTCCGCCCTTCTCACCCCGAAGGGGACTCAGGGCAGATCACATTACACATATAGGCAAACATTCAATGCCTTTTTAAGATAGAATAAAGACAAGACAAACATAGGCTCCGAGCCGGCCTCGAACTCATGACCTCCTGGTCAGAGTGATTCATCGCAGCTGGTTGCAGCTGGCTTGCTCTCCAGCCTGCGCCAGAGCCCAGGCTTCTTGTGTGTCTTCAGTTTTTTTCCAACCTATGACAACTCTAAGGCAAACTTCTCACAGGGCTTTCTTGTCAAAATTTATTCTGAAGAATTGCTTTTCTCTGAGGCTGAGAGAGTGTGACTTTCCCAATGTCACCCATAGAATCATAGAGTTGGAAAATACCTTGTGGACCTCCCAGTCCAACCCCCTGCCAAGAAGCAGCAAAATCGCATTCAAAGCACCCCCGACAGATGACCATCCAGCCTCTGCTTAAAAGTCTCCAAGGAAGGAGCCTCCATCATACTCCGGGGTGGAGAGTTCCACTGCTGAACAGCTTTCACAGTTAGGAAGTTCTTCCTCACGTTCAGGTGGAATCTCCTTTCCTGAAATTTGAAGCCATTGTTCCACGTCCAGGGCAGCAGAAAACCCAGTAAGTTTCCATGGCCCAGCGGGGATTCAAACTGTATCACATCCATTGAACACCATCCAGTTAAAGGCTAAAAGCCTGTCTGAATAAGAAAGTCTTCATCTGCCAGGAAAAGGAGACTAGAGAGTGGACCAATCCTCTGCAACCCTGAGGAAAGGATCTATTTACAACTGATCTGGGAGCCTGGGGAAAACATTAAAATAAATAAAACTCTCATGTATGGTGAAGTCCGTGCATCTTAAGCTTAGAGCTATGCCTATTGTTTTTGGAAAATCACATTAACTGAAACATACAAAACCCATTTCTTTTCTTTCCTCTTGTTTTTCAGACCCCAGTTGAAAGCATATCAGTTTGTACAAGCTTTCCAGGAATAATGCAAGGAAGTAATTTCCCTGTGTTGATGTTTCTATAGGCTTTATGGTACTTTAGCAAATATTTCGAATTTATGCTTTTACAAAGGTGTCATTTTAGATGTGTAAGTGATGTAGAGGCAGTTTGTGGGGTCTAGCGATGTGGTTTTAAGTAAGATTGTTAGCTCCCTTGAACTCTTGTGAGGAAGAACAGGGTATAAATCTACTTTAGAACCACATCTTTGCTAAGTAATGTGCTCTCTGTCTTTCAGGGATGTTAAATCAGTATTTGTTGGTGGATGCATCATTCTTCACAGTCTCCACTGGGATATTACAAAGAAATATAATGGCATTTGTGTCAATCTAGCTATCTTTGGAATACAAGACCCAACAATGCTGATTTAGGGATTCTAGTTCCATACATCAGGGGAAGACCTGGAGTGTATCTACGCTGTAGAATTAATGCAGTTCGACGCCACTTTAACCGCCATGGCTCAATGCTATGGAATCTCCTCCTATATTTATCCTCTAGACTGTACCACTATCTTATGACCCTGTTCCCCATGGTTTTTATTCTTATTTCTTTCTCACCCTGAGTTTTAACTTAGTGTTCATGTGGTCCACCCTGGTTTTTATTGCTTTTCTGATTTTGTGCTGAATTATGTATATTATTATCTATTGTATTGTTTAATTGTGTTATGATGTGTTGTTTTATATGTTGTTTATATTGTATTGTTCTGGGCATGGCCCCATGTAAGCCACCCCGAGTCCCCGTTGGGGAGATGGTGGCGGGGTATAAATAAAGTTTTTATTATTATTATTATTATTATTATTATTATTATTATTATTATTATTATTATTATTATTGGACCTGTAAATTTGGGAGTCCTTTAGCCTTCTCTGCCTGATGGTGCTTCACCAAACTATAGATCTCAAGATCCCCTAGCATTGAGCCATGGCAGTTAAAGTGGTGCCAAACTGCATTAATTGTGCAGTATAGATACAGCCCTAGTTTGAGAAAGAATGCAGTGATATCCTCATTCCATGGCCCTTCAGATTGAGGCTCATGAATATAAAGATACCATAGAGCTATCCATTCTATTGCTACCTGAGACTCATTCACACTACACAATTATAATGATATGCACCCATTTTAATTGCTACCTCTACCTTTGAAGGAATCCTGCCATTTATAGTTAGATATAGCTTTCTAGCAGACCCTCAGGATGCCATAGGATATTGCCATGGCAATTAGAATGGAATCATGATGCTTTAACTTGTAGAAGTTAACTGTGGAAAGGTCTCTTTGTCAGTATGGTAATGAATCTGCTCTGGTTTCATTCTCAGCTTGAAAGGAACCATCCAAGGTGCTGAAGCTGTTTGAAGGATAAGGCTCAACTTCTATAAAACAATAAGGAAATAAACTTTTGCATTGTGGCCATAGGATGTTGGATATAAATCCATTTCTCCACATTCTTGGTTTTGACTTTTGCAGATTTGGTTATTTACAGATTTGGTTTAAATGTTCTCCAGTATGACCCTATGGCCAACCTCCTCCAGTTATGTTGGAAGACCAAGACATTTCTAAAGATATTACCTCCCTAAAGAATGTCTAGGTTCTCCAATACAATTCCATGCTCAGCTTCCAGCAGAAGCTGTCCATAGAGTCATACTGAAAGACCTAGAAAGTTCCAGATTAAAAACATCTCTCAGATTAAGAAAAACAGCTATTTATTTATTCACGGTTTCCATTTTCATGTGGGCCCTGTGCTCCTAACGCCAGCAAATATGGAGTGAGTATTGTAGACACATTGGGGCAGGTTCTAATAAAGGCAACAAGAATGAGAACAAAACATATGAGGAAAGACTGCAACGTGTTCAACCTGGTGAATAAAAAACTGAGTGGGTGATACTCTTTAAATGACTTAAAGTGGTGGTTCTCAACCTGTGAGTCCCCAGTTTACCAACTGTTATGACTTCTAGGAGTTGAAGGCCAAAACATCTGGAGACTTACAAGTTGAGAACCACTGCCTTAAAGGATTTTAGTGAAAAATGAGACAGATTTGTTCTCTATTGCCCCAGAGGTTGAATAGTTTTGATTGAACATTAGAAGGAACTTCTTGACAGTAAGAGTGATTGGGCAATGGAACCAATTGCCTAGAGAAGTGATGGGATCTACTCTTCTCTTGGTCTTCCTTATTCAAGGAAAGCTACCTGCTGGCGATGTTTTTGCTAGAAACTCTGCACTGAAGAGAAGTTGGACTTCAATGAGGCCCCTTCCAATTCTATGAGTCTATTATTGTAAAACCACACCATCTACAACCAAGAGGTTGGTACTGACTAAAGGAACTCTTGATATGAAGACAATCAAATAATCATTGAGGCATAAAATCTGGAAGGTAGGAGGGGAGGAAAAAATAGCCTTCTGAGGACCAAACACAGTGACCACCATACAATGCTTGTTGCCTATTGCCTAGGAAAGTCAAGAAGCAGAATGGAGTATTTTGGGGAAGAGTGTGGCTGTTCAGGAGCCTTCAAGTTGCCTCTCGATTTATGGTGATCCTATGAACTTCATAGGGTTTCCTCACTCAAGGGGTACTCAGAGGTGGTTTTGCCAGTTCCTTCTTCTGAAATGCATCCCATAGAATCTAGTATTCATGGTGGTCTTCCATCCAGGTACTAACCAAGTCTGACCCCACTTAGCTTCCAAGATCAGATGAGATCAGTTGCCTTTATGGTATTTAGGCTTTTAGGTTGCAGATCTCTTTATTTTATTGTCTTATTTTATTATTTTATTGCATGCACGCTCCCTTACTTAATAGTAAGGGTTGTTTTTTTTGTAAATCAGTGGGATGCTATTTCAATTAAATCTGTGCTGTAGTGAGCCATAAATTCCACACACAGCTGCTTGCTCTTCTTTTTTCATCATCTGCACGGTTTTTTGCTGAGCATGCTCAACTTTGTCTAGGCTTTTATTTCTTGTTTTTAATTGAATTATATCATCATCATCATCATCATCATGTTTATTTATACCCCGCTTTATTTCCCTCCCAAAGGAGACTCAAAGCAGCTTACATTAAAAGTACGACCACATAGTTTAAAATATACAAATATGAGAACATTCAAACAGAATTAAACGTAACTGTGTTAAAAGTTCACAGTTAAAATCCATTAAAACATATTCAATGCTAAAGCTAAAATATTTCAAACTGTTTCAGTTCTATGGTTTCACTTGTTATGTGCCTTCAAGTCATTTCCAACTTTATGGTGACTCTAAGGCGAATCTATCATGGGATTTTCTTGGCAATCTGTGCTCACAGGTAGTTTGCCTGTGTGACTTTCCCAACACCACTCAGTGGGTTTCCATGGCTGAGAAGGAATTTGCACTTGGTCTCCAGAATCTAAGGGTACATCTACATGTAGAGATAATGCAGGGTTGTACCTTCAAAGCCTGGCCGCTTCCTGCCTGGGGGAATCCTTTGTTGGGAGGTGTTAACTGGCCCTGAATGTTTCCTGATTGATTCCCCTAGGCAGGAAGCAGCTAGGCTTTGAAGTTGCAAGGCTATTCAATGTTAATCAAGCTGGCCAATTACAACATTCACATTTGCCTCAAACAGACAAGAGTTTTTTCCCCCATCCTGGACCTTCCACAGATACATAAACCTCACTTGCCTAGTTTCCAACAGGCCTCACAACCTCTGAGGATGCCTGCCATAGAAGTGGGCAAAACGTCAGGAGAGAATGCTTCTGGAACATGGCCATACAGCCTAGAAAACTCACAGCAACCAAGTTATTCCTGCCATGAAAACCTTCGACTATACAGAGTTATGCAGTTTGACATTACATTCAATGTCATGGCTCAATGTTATGGAATCCTGGGATTTGTAGTTTGGTGAGGAACCAACACTCTTTGGCAGAGAAGGCTGAAGAGGGTAAAACTACAACTCCCGTGAGTCTACAGCATTGAGCCATAGCAGTGAAAGTGGTGCCAAACTGTGTTAATTCAACCATGTAGTTGCACGGATAGTATAACATTCAAACCGTTATATCATGCTGGCTCTCTATACTTTAACAATGGATTTTTGTATGTCTGTTTCTTAAATCTGTATCTGTTTTGATTTTTATAAATTGCTTGAATCCTATTTCTAGGACAAAGGGTTTTTCTTAGCATCAGTAGCCATCCTTGCACTTAAGTGCTTCTTACTCATCTGCTTATCCCGAAGACCAAGCAAAAAGCCCCAGGTCTCAATAAAATTGTTTATAATCACAAGCTGAATGTGAATTATATCAACAGTGGCATCCAGCACGGCTTCACAAAGGCTCAGACACTGCATGTCCTAAGAGAACCTGAAAACACCGTCAATAAAGCACAACCATTGCACCAGACCTTGTTAAGTCTGTAAAAACACGCAAATGCCATTATCAGACAAAGGATTGTTACCGGGAAGAGGATATGTTCTAGAAAAAAACACGCTGCCAAAATGTGCTGTCTTTCAAAACAGTTTCAGACCACCCGATGACTCCCATCTGGCAGCCTTGTAAATAGCTGCCTACGAAGACTGTAAAAGAGGAAGAAAAGCCAACAAATCCAAGCAAAGCAAAGCAAATTCCAATGCGTATCACGCCAAAGAAAATGGTTCTCCGTCCCTGACATTTACCACCCTTCTGTTTATTTTTAACTTTAACCGACAAGCAAAACATGCCTCTACATGGCATTCCTTCTCCTGTCATATTGCACATTGTCTCATTAAATACATGTATGCTTCCATCACCCCTTTCTTCCCCCCCTTTTTTTTAAGTATCTTTTTTGTGAAACCAACCACAGATTATAGAAATAGTTCCAGTTCTTCCTGGAAATAATTTTAGCCATCTGCTCAGTTATGAGAGCCATTGTGCCATGTGTTTTTGTCAACTGACTCTTTTCATAGGAGCAAGCAGCAAAGCTTTTCTTGAGCTGCATTACACAATGGATGGTGCAGCTAGGAGACTATGGATGCATCTGCACTGGAGAATGAATGCAGTTTGACACCACTTTAATTGCCATGGTTCGATGCTATGGAATCATAGGAGTTGTCGTTTTGCAAAGGCTTTAGCCTTCCCTGCCAAAGAGTGTTGGTGCATCAGTAATCTACAACTTCTGTAATTCCATAGCATCGAATCATGGCAATTAAAGAGGCATCAAACTGCATTAATTCTACAATGTATAACCACCCTTAGAAGGTTGACTCCTGTGGCTGAAACTACATAGCAAACAACAAATTTACCCTCTTAACATGTGCAGGAATTAAAATTTAAATGGCAAATAAATTATGGAGAATTCAGTCTTGCTTTCTAGCCTTCTGCTTTTTCCTGTAGTCTATCCCTTCAAATCATTTTGTTCAACTCATCAGCTCCGACAAGAAACACAAACTCTGCTCCTCAGATTCTACTGATTTTCTAGTTTCTCTAATTCATCTTGATAACAGAATTTTAGTTTTCATGCAAAAACGAAAGCTCTTCCAAGAGAAAACAGCTTTTCACAGGATCTGCCAACAGCCTGGCTATTTCTGTGTATTCTTTGACCCAGTCCTGTGTTAGCCCTACATTTTGCCAAAAAACAAAAATCTGAACTTCAATTCTAACAGTGCTGTTGAGAAACTCCCAACACATGAGTACGGACCTCAGATCAGATACATAGAAAATAGCATTCCTCTTTGGGTATATTTACTTTTATTTGCTTAGAAGCACAACCAGATCCATTCTGGAGAAAAGAGTGGCTCATTTTTTTAAAAAGAGAGAGAAAAAATAGTCAGTTTTCCCACCTACTTCTGAATTAATTTTAAAGTCCAAGGGGAATCTAGGGTGCATCTACACCAGTGGTTCCCAACCTTTGGGCCTCCACGTGTTTTGAACTTCTCCCAGAAATCCCAGTCAGCTTATCAGCTGTTCGTAACTGTGGAAGCTGGAGTCGAAAAAACCTGGAGGCCCAAAGGTTGGGAACTGCTGATCTACACCCTATAATTAATGCAGTTTGAAATCACTTTACTTGCCATGGCTCAATGCTATGGAATCACGGCAATGGCAGTTTTACAAGGTCTTGAGCTTTCTCTGGTAAACAATGTTGGTGCCTCTCCAAACTACAAATCCCAGGATCTCATAGAATTGAATCACTGCAGTTAATAGTGTCAAACCGCATTAATTCTACAGTGTAGAGCCAGACATGATCTGATAGTAATTTATTCATGATTTTTCATTTTCATGGGGGTCCTCTGCCCCTAACCATGCAAATGTGAAAGTCTGACTGTAGTGTCACTGAGATGCTTTCCTATTTAAATATTATCTTAAGCACACCTTACTTATGATTAGAAATGAATAGCCATTAATATCCATAAAATAATGTTTGGGTTATTTAGTTGCAGGGCTACTTATTCCTAAGTCTACAAGCTCTAAAGTAACTACGGACTTATACAATGCTTGTAAACCAGGTACCATTTTATAACGGATCTGTGCTTTTTACCCTCCAACATTTATCATTATGAAAATGTGGTCCAATGTAAGATTATGTTCAAGATGGCAAAAACTGGGAATAAGAAGGAATCCACACACGAAGCAGCAGTTTGCTTTTGCATGGACTCAGAGAAGGCAAGGTGGTGATGGTGATGATGAATATCCTTTCCTAAAAGTGACTCAAAGCAGCTGCTTTCTTCATCTCTCTGCTGCCAAGTGGAAGCAACTTCTCCATTTATCTTTCAGCTTGTAGTAAGCTAAGAACAATGATGGAAAGTGGGAGGAGGAGAGAGATATGGGGACATTTTTAAATCAGCTGAAAAATGGAATTAATTGAGACCCTGCAAGATCAAGACAGCTGGAGTGTATGGCGCTTGAACTCAACTCCAAAACCTTTTGCAGCTTTGAAATAAGACTGGCCAAATAACTCTAATGCTAAAGCAAAACATCCCCTTTGCAACTCTTTTCTTCCTCTAAGACATTGTGAAGCAAGATAATGAATATTCATATTCCATGGTAGCCTTATAAATGTGGATCTGATGATTCCTTTCTTTAGAGGCAAGAGAAGACAGCTGCTGAATCATCATCGATGGGAACCCACATAAATTATTTAGCTCAATGTGGGATGGATCTAAAGCTCCTTCCCTCTCATGGAATTCTTAGACCTGCTCATTTGTTTCAATATAAAAAGATATAAGTTTGTAGTATCTGTGAAACGGGGAAAAAGTATTAGCTTTTATGGTCTCCAGTTGCATCTGATGAGGTGGAGTCTAGAATGGCCTCTGATTTATTTTTTAATTAGATTACAAAGGATAGCAATCTATCAACAGTTGGAATGAGCTGGAGGAAGACAAAAGCAAAGTATTGTTGTTGTTTTTCCAGTACTGTATATACAAACATGTTAGGTTCAGGAATTTTTATGTTTTGCAAATGCAAGCTGATTCTTCAGGGGGTAAATTGTCCAGAGAAAGAAAATGCAATGAATTTATTTTGTCTGCTCATGAAATCAAAATCTTGGTTTCCACCTCGTTAAACTATTAGCCAATGTTTGCACATTGCAGGGAAGCTCCAAACATCCAATGGCTAAACATGCAAGAAATGCATGTTGTTGTCTCAGCTCTAGGGCTCCATCTGACTTCTGGAGGAACTGCTGCATTCATGCTCAAATAGTTTTCTCCTCCTCTTTTTATCATTGGAGAATGGGGAAGCCTTTACCCTCATGCAGCCACAAGGCTGGGAGATTACAAACACTGCTAAACCCTCACGTAATCACTCTTTTTGGCAAAGGTTCCAGAAATGTTAGCCTGGTCACAAGAACCTTTATCCAGTGGTTTGATCTGAGAAGAACAAGCAGTAGTATGTCCTAGTTCTACTGGATTTATATTTCTTAACCATCAAAAGTGCTAACTACTGCTAAACAAATAATTGCTTTATATTTTTGTCTTGCCTCCAATGCTGGGACTCACTGTGAAAATGGAGGGTTTGATTACATTCAGCACATGATATACTAAAACAATGTTGGACTGCTGCTACATGGTACCTTTGCTGTGCCATTTCTGGGAACCACACACCAAATGTATGAAGTTGCTACATATGTTTACATATTACTGATCCACCTGGCCTAGTGTTACCTTACTCTCCAGGTTGTTAAGAACATGATTGTTTTCCTATCTATAATCTTTCAACAGGTCCAAGGATTGCACATAGGATTGTAAAAATTCAAACATATTGTCTGCCACTGACTTATTCCACTCCTTGTCTCTGCAGAGTACTTATAAATGGTTGGGCATTTGGAAAACATAAATATGATCAGTGGGACAAAAAAAGAAAGAAAATGGTCCTTGACGCTTTCTTGTAGTTTTACTGGGTCCCCATCCCATCCCCTTTCTTTACTGACCAAACTTACACTTAGAAAAGTAACATGGAATTCAGGTGCAATATAAGCATGGCTGCAGAAAGATGAAAGCAATGGCACTGGTGAATTTGAATAAGAGTAGGCTAGACTCCCATAGGAGGTTTTGAGAAAGGGCAGAGACAAAAATTAATATAAACACCCCTTCAGTTGCTGGGATTGCCTACCAAGACAAAGAAAAATTGAGGATACAACTGTGGTACTATGAGCAGAAACATACCTCAGTGCTGTATTATAAGATTTTTTTTAAAAAAAAATGTTGTGCATTACTTTTGGAGTGACCCTCGTATATAAACTCTATACATACAACAGCCAGCACCTCCTCCACAGCATCTTCCTATGTTGATGATGCACACCATAATAGGAATAACTGCATTATCAATTTAAACAGTGGGCTTAATATTATATAGACTCTTATTTAATGTTGGAGAAAATCCAGAACTAGTTTTTAAAATACTGGTTAACTACACCAGCATAAGCAACATTTTAATATTAGATACGGTAAGGAAAATGGTTCAAACCATATTTATTTATAAGTAGCTTTATTTAACATGAATCTTAGGAGGAGTGATCATCCTCGTCTTTCACTTATTTTGTCTGCTATGTAACAGCTATAAGGTAATAAAGATACTGTTATATTTAGAAATATACCTACAATCAAGTTAAAAGACATCGGTAAAATATTTTGGTTTCTTAGTGTAAACTACTTGGACTGGTTATTTTGTAAAGTGCATTCTACATTGAAGTAAAAGTAAGCAGGTAATAAACTCCCTTCCTGTCAAAAAATGATTTTGCGCTGCAATTACTTCACAAAATAAGTTAATTGGAAATGCTCTTTCCATTTTCCTTATCCCAGTACTAAAAAGTCAAAATGTGTTTTGAGAAATCAAAACCTGAGATTAGAACAAGATTTAATAACAATTGCAATTGCAAATCTAAGCCACCCTCTTTGGATGCAAATACAAATGCATGAAAAACTCTTTTGTCCCGTCACAGAAAAACAAAACAACAATGTCATGCTCCCATTGAAATGCTTTTAATGGAAAATTGCATGTAGGTGAAATCCATTTATGAAAAAGACAGACAAAAAATGAGATAGGAAGCTTCATAGCCCACCTTTCTTCTTGACTGGCATTCTTGCTGTAATTCCTGGCACAGGATACAAGAACTTATCTACCGGTATGAAAAGTGTCCCACTGGGATTGCCTTGTGAGGTCAGTAGTTTGCCATCCAACTCAAAACACTTATACAGTTTAGCTTTAGAAACAGATCTCTAGATCTCCATTTTCCACACTGGCAATCAACTTTCTCCAGCTCAAAAACTTCCACTCATCGAACAGCAACAGGGAGGAGAGAAAAAGTTTAGAGAATTTTTGCCAACGGAGTTGTCAAAATCTGTAAAATATTTCCCAAGCTATAAAAATATACAAGAGAAAACATCCATCAGCCTACAAAATCGTACAAGAATCCCTCGTGACAGCAAAGGGTTTTTGTTTTTCTTTGAAAATAGAAATTAGTTGAACGTAGGAAATACAATTAAGGCACAGTCCAAGTCTTGGCAGTCCAAATAATCCACTTCAACACATTCTGGCACCGAGAAACTTAGAACCAGTTCCCAAATAATCCAAACAAAATTTCGGAGGAAGACAGACGCAGTTCCAAGGGATTTTTTTCCTTTCCTTGTTGGAATCACAGGTGACTTTTTACCAGTTAGAGACAACACTGGATGCACACAACGCTCTTCTGCATATCAAGGGAAGAAAGGTCCAGATTTCACTCGGCTAACCAAACAGTCGTCACTTGCATTTTTATTTCCTCCACCCAGCCTTCTGGCCTTTAATGTTCCTCTGATCCTCAGCTGTATTAAGCCCAAGAGGATTGAAAGCAATCCCCCGAATGGAATTATTAAAGTGACAGTGCTATTCGCAGGGCAGACTGGTGGAACAGACGCTTGTGCATCGGAGTCACTGACTTCTTGCCATCTTCGCTCTTTGCTCAGCAGCAGCTGCCTAATGAGAGAGGAGCAAAGTTCATACAAAAGCTTCCCCAAATGTGATGCAAAGAGGCTGGGATATCAATGGAGAACAAAGGAGGCCATGAAGTCAGTCCAGAGATTCCTTGCTTGCTGGCACAGCTGGTTGGCCTCACCATAACCTCGTATTTTCCCCGTTGTTCCTACAAGGGAAAAAATGCAGTAAGAGTTTTCTTTTCTCTCCATAATGTTGAAAACAAAGGTTCAAAGTGCAATTTAGTCTGCAAATGTTTCCCTTTAGGCATGTAAAGCTACAACAGAAGTCACATATAAACCTGCATTGCAATTATCTTCTTTAAAGGGTAAACATTTTGTTCAGGAAGGCAATATAGATTCTGGTGGAAAGCAGACACAAACCTATATTTCTGCTTTGACATAAACATATTTTTGTTTGGGTTGCTGTGAGTTTTGCGGGCTGTATGGCCATGTTCCAGAACATGGCCTTACAACCCAGAAAACTCATAGCAACCCAGTGATTCCAGCCATGAAAGCCTTCGACAACACATATTTTTGTCTCCCCATAAGGAAGTAATATTGCCACAACCTGGGGTTTTTATTGTTTTTTCGTAAAAGAACAATGATCCTTATTTCAGGTGAAGCAGAACTGAACCTAAAATTGTTTATATAAAGAATAATGTTGCAGTGAAGGGCAATGAAGAACACAAACGTGGGCAGTTATCTTTAGATTTAGATGCACCTGTTAAGTAACATAACAACACAAAGCAGTACAGAAACCCTGAGATATGGATTCTGCAGAAATAGCAAAAAGTATTTAAAAAACAAGAAGTCAGCAGGAGAGACAGAGAAAAAATACAGTACAGCAGGAGGAGAATTAGATCCAAAGATGGGGGACATTTAAGGAGTCATGGCAATCCAACAAAAACATATTTAAGGTTCATGAAATAGAATAAATGCAATAAAGCATAAACTGCAACCAAGTTTGTAGATAAATAAGGTGATGATTGAGTAACAGATGCAGAATGGAGCGTGGAAGGTGAATTTGCAGATGGATGGTGATTGGCTTAGACAGTGAAAGCAAAGAAGGTACCAATAGAGCAGAAGGCATGTGACAAAAAAAGACTCCAAAGAGAAACTACTGACTGTGGAAATAAAGGTAGGATTTGTGGTGAGGAAATAATATAAGGCAAGATAAAACTGAAGTGTGTAGGAATGAGACTGGCAATATCATACTAATGATACAGAATAACTTTACTCAAAGTGTGCTATAAGATGGGAAGATGGGAATAATTGGTCTGCAATAAAGTTATGTATTTGTTATTAATGATACCTTTGCCTGCTACTTGTTTGCTATGGCCAGAGTTACCATAAATTAGAGCTTAAAAGCACATAAGAGTCCCGTGTATGTTCAGCTTGGAAAACAAATTGTTGAGACTGGACGTAATAGCCATATTTAAATATTTGTAATGATGTCACCTTGAGGAGGAGGCCAACTTATTTTCTACTGTTCTGGAGATTAGGACACAATGGAGCAATGGATTCAAACTGCAGGAAAAAAGATTCCACCTAATATAAGTATGACTAAAAAGGTTGTGGGAAGAAACCATAAAAAGCAATGTTGAAACTCTGGGTGAGGTGTGTTTTAGGAAGATCTATGAAGAACTTCCTGGTGGTAATAGCTGTTTGCCAGTGTAATACTTCTTCGAGTGAGGCCCTGCTCTCAGTCCCACCGCCGTCACAGGTGCGGTTGGCGGGGACAAGAGACAGGGCTTTTTCGGTGGTGGTTCCGCGGGAGAGCAGGGAAGCCTCCTCACTCATGTTTTTTAGGAAGCAGCTGAAGACCTGGATGTGGGACCATGCTTTTGGCCCATCCTAGGATATGAGTTGGTATGACTTGATGGATTCTGTGGATGAATATGAAGTTGAACACGGACTGACTATGACTTTGGCTCAATTCTACTGCCCCTGTTGCAATGGTCACATGGTTTTTATTGTTTTAATTTGATTTGGATACCGGCTTTTAATTGTGTTTTATGTTTGGTTTTAGTACATTTGTATTATTATGTGGCATCTAATTCAGCCATTGTGTAAGACCGCTCTGGGTCCCTCTGGGGGAGAAGAGCGGTATATAAATTAAATAAATAAATAAATAATATGCTGCTTTGAAGTGTGATGGAGTCTCCTTCTCTGGAAGTTTATAAACAGAGGCTAGGCGGCATCTGTCGGAGGGTGCTTTGAGTGTATGTTCCTGAATGGCAGAATAGGGTTGGACTGGATGGCCCTTGGGGTCACTTCAAACTTTCTGATTCTATAGAAGAGTCCTTATTTATAAACAATAGTAGTAGAGGATTTAGTAAGGACTCTTGTGACAGTATACCAGATGAGTATGGAAGGGCATCAATGAATCAAGATAGGATTGCCATAAAATAAGTGAGGGATGTAGACGGGAGAACAAACACATAAACTAAAAAGTTAAATAAAAAGTGGGTTAAGGAAAATCGGCATTCAGGAAACAGGGAGGTGAACCGCATCAAATGCAAGTGTTTCCTGGAGATTAGATGCGCCTGGAAGAAAAATTTGTACAATAAAGCCAAATAGGAAAATGCAGACTACATGTAGAATTAACGCAATTTGGGACCACTTTAACAGCCAGGGTTCAATGCAATGGAATCACATAAGTGGAAGTTTTACAAGGTCTTCAGCCTTCTCCGCTGGTGCCTCACCAAACTACAGCTCCCAGTATTCCATAGATTTGAGCAATGAAAGTGGTGCTAAACTTCATTTATTCTACAGTGTAGATGAACTCTTCATTGTAACACTTTGAGAAAAAATATTGTACAATCACAGAAGTGAGCAAAGTTTGGCGATTTGGAAAAAATTGGATAAGACAAAGACAAAATGTACACAGGCTGTGAGCTGGCAGATTTGACGTGAGCGCTATAAGGATGACTAAAAAGGTTGTGGGAAGAAATCATAAAAGGCAGTGTTAAAACACAATCAGATGTGCACCTCTGGGTGAGGTACGTTTTAGGAAGATCTATGAAGGCATGACAAGTGACACTGCCAAGATATAGGGGCAGGGTGGGTTTCTTTAGAGGAGAAATGGGCAAACTTCAGCCCTCCAGGTGTTTTGGACTTCAACTCCCTACCGGCTGGTAGGAATTGTGGGAGTTGAAGTCCACAACACCTGGAGTGCCGAAGTTTGCCCATGCCTGCTTTAGAGTCACATCAGCCACACAAATTGCATGAAGTAAGACTCTAATGCGCAAACTATTATATCCTGCTGATTCTACTCCCTCGATAGTGCATTCTCTCAATTTCCCTTCTGCTGCCATCTATAGACTTGAAGAAAGAGGTAGAGACAAAAAGTGGTGCCTTAATAAAGGAAGTAGTTATGGAAAGAAAGCAAGAGTAGGAAATATAGCTACTCCTCTTTGCGCAAAACAGCTTCTGGTGTTGACTGTTCATGTGAGTGTGGGACTGAGGGTGCATCTACACCAGGGGTCCCCAAACTAAGGCCCGGGGGCCGGATGCGGCCCTCCAAGGTCATTTATCTGGCCCCCGCCCTCGGTTTTAGACTTAGCCTCGCCCTAAGTCTGAAATGACTTGAAGGCACACAACGACAACATTAACAACAACAACAACAACAACAATCCTAATTAACTTGACTATCTCATCAGCAAGAAGCAGGCCCACACTTCCCATTGAAATCCTGGTAGGTTTATATGGGTTAAAATTGTTCTTATATTTAAATATTGTATTGTTCTTTTGTGTTGTGGATTGTAGATGGTAAACGGAAGCTCTTACGTGTGCCCATGAGCCCAGAGTCACCCTGCAGAACAATGACATACCACTCAGATTTGCAGAACAAATAATACAAGACTTTACTAATTCCAAGAGATCCAAAGAACAATGGTATTCACAACGGTCCTTCTGATTGCTTACAGAAACCCAGCAGTCACAAACAGTCCTTTTTCAGTCCATAAATCTGCTTCAGTGAAGAATACAGTCCTGGTTCTTCATCCTCTTTTCCCAGCAGCAAACAAGGCCTCAGAAATAGCAAGGACTCTCTGAGTACAGAGCCATCTTCCCCAGGCAGTACTCAATCACCACACAGACTCACACTGAACAAAAACTTGTTCAAACTGGTTCTCCAGCAGCAGAACAGAAACAGTTTCAAATCAAATTACAGGTCTTTGCAGGTTCAGCCAATTGGCTGTTCCAGTTAACACACAAATATAGCACAGTGCCTTTGCAAACCATAACATTTCGTTGGCTTTTTTTTTTTGGCACAACAAATAAGACATATGCAGTGTGCATAGGAATTTGTTCATATTTGTTTTCAAACTATAGTCCGGCCCCCCAACACTCAGGGACCGTGGACCGGCCCTCTGCTTAAAAAGTTTGGGGACCCCTGATCTACACTATAGAATTAGTGCAATTTGACACCACTTTACCTGCCTTGGCTCAATGTTATGGAATCATGACAAGGCACAAGCACTATTTTGGCTAGTAAGGCTAAGAGCACTGTAAAGATTTCCATAGCACTGAGCCATGGCAATTCAGGTGGTGTCAAACTATTTTAATTCTACAGTGTGGATGTACTGGATAGAGAAACAGTGACAGGGCAGAAAATGCAATAGAAGATTGTGGGATGGAGACAAATGTTTGGCAGGGACTCGAGCGATGAGATGTGCAGGATGACTGGAGATGAACAATAAACAAAGTGGACCAGCGAATGGGAAGAGATGAGGATAGTGAAAGATTCTGATGAGTTCAGAAAAGTAAACATCCTGTGCTTGATAGGATCATTCACAGCAGTAAGTGGTAGATTCATAGAATCATTGATTTGGAAGAAAGCACCAGAGGCCATCCAATCCAACCCCAGTCTGCCATGCAGACTCCCGACAGATGGCCATCCCGACACAATCAAAGCACTCCCGACAGATGGCCATCCAGCCTCAGACAGGAGCCAGGAAGGAGGAGAGAGAGAGAAGGATCACATACAGGTTGAGTGTCCCTTACCAACAGTTTTCTTCAGCATGTGTTGTCAAAGGCTTTCATGGCCGGAATCACTGAGTTGCTGTGAGTTTTCCAGGCTGTGTGGCCACGTTTCAGAAGCATTTTCTCCTGACGTTTCATCCACATCTATGGCAGGCATCCTCCGAGGTTATGAGGTCTGTTGGAAACTAGGCAAGTGGGGTTTATATATCTCTAGAATGTCCAGGGTGGGAGAAAGAACTGTTGTCTGTTGGAGGCAAGTGTGAATATTTCTATTGGCCACTTTGATTGTCACTGACTGGCCTTTCAACTTCAATGCCTGGCTGCTTTCTTTCAACAGAAAGGAGAAAACCATGAATATGAACAAAATCTGGCTACCAGTATTTTAAAAAACTCTAAAATCAGGACAGTAAATATAGAACAACACTCAGAAGACAGGGGAATTCCAGACAGGAAACAATCTGGACCAGCTAACACCTCCCAACAAAGGATTTCCTCAGGCAGGAAACAGGCAGGCTTTGAAGCTGCAAGGCCATTAAATGATAATGAAGCTGGCCAATAGAAATATTCACACTTGCTTCCAACAGACAAGAGTTGTTTCTCCCATCCTGGACATTCCACAGATATATAAACCCCACTTGCCTAGTTTCCAACAGACCTCACAACCTCTGAGGATGCCTGCCATAGAAGTGGGCAAAACATCAGGAGAGAATGCTTCTGGAATATAACCATACAGCCCGGAAAACTCACAACAACCCAGTGCTTCCTGCCATGAAAACCTTCAATAATACAGAGTTAATGCAGTTTGATATTACTTTAAATGACATGGCTCAATGGAATCCTGGGATTTGTAGTTTGGTGAGGAACCAACACTCTTTGGCAGAGAAGGCTAAAGACCTTGTATAACTACAATTCCCATGACTCTACAACATTGAGCCATAGCAGCAACCTGGTTTCTTCAGCATGGCTTGGAAGAAAATTTAATACAAGCCAGAAAGCCTATGATTTTTAATGCCTTTTAAATTTATTTGTGTGTTTTTGTATTTGATATTATTGTATGTTGGTTTTATATCTGTAAGCCGCCCCGAGTCCCTCTGGGGAGATGGTGGCGGGGTACAAAAATAAAATTATTATTATTATTATTATTATTATTATATTCTCTCTTCCAGCAGGCCTATCCAGTCCATTTTAAATTATGAATTTATAACTTTGCATTTTGTTATTTGTATTGGTGCCATCGTTTGTTCTATGTATTGCAATATATGCCTTGTCATAGTACTTTATGTCATCTGTTGCACCCGGCAAGGAGAGGTGAATAGAAAATTATCATTACACAATATTTTAAAAATAGTTTTGGGCAATAGCGAAGCAAAATGTGTGTGCCTTGAAAGGAGACAATTTTGGAGCAATATTACCTTTGTGTATACAGTAGACTCTCAGTTAACCGGCACCTATGATAATTGTTTGGTGCCGAATGATTGCCTGGGAGTTACTATTGAAAATAAACCTAATTAATACTACACTAAGTATTATAGCATTCTATAAACTCTATACCAGGCCTGGGCAAACTTGGGCCTTCCAGGTGTTTTGGACTTCAACTCCCACAATTCCTAACAGCCTCAGGCCCCTTCCTTTTACCCCTCAGCCGCTTAAGCGGCTGAGGGGTAAAAGGAAAGGGCCTGAGGCTGTTAGGAATTGTGGGAGTTGAAGTCCAAAATACCTGGAAGGCCCAAGTTTGCCTATGCCTACTGTATACTGCTAAAATACAGAGTAATTAAGAGAGTATACACTGAAGAACCAACCCACTTTAATTACCATGCCTAAAAGGCTATGGGATCATCCGTGTTGTAGTTTGGTGAGGCACCAGCACGCCTGGGCGGGACTTGGGTAAACCACAACTCCCATAATTCCACAGAATTGCGCCATGGCAGTTAAAGCGGTATTGATGTGGGTTAATTCCGCAGTGTAGATGCACCCAGTGTGGGGTTGATGTGTGTACAATGAGAACCCTCCCAGTATCGAATCTTTTACCTTCAGCTCCATCGCCACCGAGGCTCCGTCTCTGGTCCTTCGGCGGCTGCTTCCTCCATCATCTCCGCCCCTCCTCGCCTTAGCAACGCTTCAGCCACGGCCTTCTAATGATTGACAGCCCGGCGCCCTTCGCCGAGCCAATCGGAAGCTCCCTTGAGGAGAGGGCGGGAGGAGCAAGGGCCAATAGAAAGGCGGGCGTTGTGGGCGGGGCGAAAGGGGGAGTCACCTGACCGGGACAAAATGGCGTCCCCCCATGGGGAAAGGGCGTGTGAGCGTTTCTTAGAGGAGACTGAAAGCGGCCCTTAGTTCTGCCGCCGCATTAAAAAAAGGTATGGATCATTGTATTATTATTATTATTAGTAGTAGTAGTATTTCTGCAAGTTGAGCATCTCTTCTACAAAATCCCTAGATCTCAAATATTCCAGCGTGGTCTGAAATAAATGTTCCATCTATACTGCCATATAATAGTTATGAAAATGTAATATATCGGCAGCCGTTTAACTGCATTGTATTACTTATTTATGCAATGATTTTGACATGAAATGAATAAACTGCATTATATGATCCATATTATCAGTGCACGCTGATCCTGGCAGGTAGGTCGGCGCCATGGACATTATTGCAGTTATAGTTCATTTGAAATATTTTAGTGAACCTTTGGAAGTTCTGTTAATCGAGGTTCGTGTTTTTATAGTTAGATATAATTTTACTGTTTAACTGTTTGTGCAATTTTAAGTGTTTTGTTATAATTAGTTCGATGTCAAGTTTGCTGTGGGATTGGGTGGGTCGTTAATGTATTCATGTTTATACCTGTCTTGAGGCAGAGTGTTTGCCTCTGTTTTTTGTTTGTTGGAATCTGCCCTGAGTTCCTGAGGGGGCAGAGCGCAGAATAAAAATGCAAAGTCTTACTATTATTAATTATTATTGTTATACATTTTCTAGTTGTATTACTTGTCAGTGCATATGGGGCCAGTGCCATCTTTACATTCTAGAGTTTTAATATGCACAGTGGGGGCTGTAATAAATGCCCCATCTATACTGCCCTATCAGTTATGAAAATGGGCAGCGTAGACTCATATAATGCAGTTTATGAGCCATATAATACATTTTCTAGCTGCATTACGTGTCAGTGCTGTCTTTGCTTTTTGGAGTTTGTGTACGCACACTGTTTCCTGCACATAATTGAAAATATTATATTAAAAATGAGGCTGTGTTTCTAAGGTGTCTGTGAAATATAAATGTTTCAGGCTTTGGTCCAATCTACACAGTAGCAGTTCTAATGCAGTTGCAAGTTTTGGAATGATGTCTGTTTGTCCCACTTGATTCACTGAGGCCCCTTCCACACAGCTGAATAAAATCCCAAATTTTCTGCTTTGAACTGGAATATATGGCAGTGTGGACTCATATGATCCAGTTCAAAGCAGATTTTGTGGGATTTTCTGCCTTGATATATTGGGTTATATGGCTGTGTGGAAGGGCCCTCAGCTGTGGGTATAGCCATTGTACAGTTTATATATGTCTCCCTTTCATGAATGCTCTTTGGCAAGTTTTGCTCTACTAATAACATTACATCATTTTCTGTTTGGCTTAGTTCCTAGGGCCCTTCCACAGTCATATAACCTAATATATCAAGGCAGAAAATCCTCCAATATCTGCTTCAAATTGGGTTATCCGAGGGCACTTCCATGCAGTCATACAACCCAGAATATCAAGGCAAAAAATCCCAGAATATCTTTGAACTGGGTTACCTGAGTCCACACTGCCATAAACTGTATTCCAGTTCAAAGCAGATAATGTGGGATTTTATTCAGCCACGTGGAAGAGACTGTGTCATGTGCAAGGCAGATTACGGGTGCATTAAACTCATTATTTGGGTTATAGTGTTTCTATTGGGTTTTACAGAATTAGGAAACCAAATCCAATCTACAGTATTTATATGTGTTCAACTTGTAACGGAAAGTGTAGGGGGGAAAATGAAAATATATAAAGCCTGCTGGTAGACTCCATTCACAGTTGCATTTTTTTATAAGGTTGCACACTGATGGTGAGAAGCCAGACACAGGCTGCATCTACAGTTCTGTAATGCAGTGTAATAATATTACCCTGCTCATACAATGCAAACACATTAATGCAATTGAATCTGGGTATAAGCCATTTAATGGGGCTTGCCCCAGAGTTGAAAAAACACTAGGAAAGGTCCAGATCCTGTGGCCCCGGTGTTGGAACATTGGGGACTGCCATCTCGGATCCTGAGGCAGGACCTATGGTTACACCCCACAGCCAACCTGGGAGCCCTGGGCTCACCCAGCACCCCTACCCCACTCCATGACAGAAAATCCTATGCCTCTGTCTACTGTTTTACTTCCTAATTCTTTATCATTCAGGAAGCAAACAAGCTTGAAGGAGGGGGGCTCGCTCCTCCCAGACTCCTATGCTGCCTGTATGGAATGGAACCTATGCTCAGCCCTGCTGAACGGCTTTGGAACAGCTGGGCTGTCAGCTGATGTCCCACCAGAGATGGCTTAGAATGGCCTTGTATGGACACAATGCAGCTTAGAACTAGCATTTTTATGCCTGTTTAAAAACGCATTATGTGCCTGTGTGAAAATGCCCATAACTATGTAACATGATTTCTGTTCCTGGGTTATATCATTTCCTGGTTGGTTCTGTCATAAAAACATGGAAAAGGTTTATTAACCTACACAATCTTTGTTTTTGCAGGACACCCAGCAGTACATTTTGCTAGTTTTTCAGTGAATATCTCATAGTCTCAACCAATTCAGCATAATTTGTGGCAGTCACAAAAACAAAACTTCTGGAGTATAACAACTATTTTCAAAGTAAGTGCTGCACAATAAAACAGAAAATAACACTTTCAAACCAGGAACAGATTTTTATTTCAAATTTTGTTACATAGTGTAATCTGCATGTTCTCGCGAGATTGTTTCTCCAGTGGCTTTTATTTCCCTTCTGCTGTTGCAAATGCAGTTATTCTGTCCTTCCATCACTGCTTATAACGGCATAGTTACACCAGTGTAGTGCACCTTTAGGCTTCAGTCCAAGTTATCTAGATAAATCAAAGTGGTACACATGCACAGCTACAACAAATGCCTAAAATGTGACTCTTACAGTAACTTCTGGGGAATCATCTGGAGGCACTAACATTCCTAGAATGGACCTATTTCATCGGGTGCAAGGTGAAACCATGAGCACAGCTGTACTACCATACTCTTGGTTTTAACAACTTCAAAAATCTTTGTCTTTGCCCTTTGGTGTGTTTTCGTTTTAGTTGACTCAATTTGTTTCAGGTGTTTCTGATTCTCACACACTTGCGATCAGTCTCACTTCCATTACTTTCACAATGTTTCAGGTACTAAAATGGCAGGAGGAGAATTTCTTGAACCGGCTTTGGAGAAGAAAGTTAATATTGCAAGAAGAGATCGAAGTGAAATCTTAAAAGAAAGGTTTGAGCGGCTGTCAGAAGCAGATCAGTAAGTGATAAATCTTTGCATGTAAAACACTTCTGCTGGATAGTCCCCATTTGAAAATCATCCATGAATTTGCAGAAGAGAACAGTGTCACTGTTCAGGTCTAAAATGGTGGTGGAGCTCATGTGGAAATCTTGCACCAAGGTTTGCCCATATTTACTTTAGAAAATAATCTAGTCATTTGCATTAAACTCAAAGCCTGAGATTTAAAAAATATATTTTTTATTTAGGCGTTGAGAGGGTGCATTTGCTGTATTTCTAGACAATTAATATCCTGCCCTGTCATATGCAATGCCTGCATTATTTCTTAGTAGCTGAGAGGATTTTTTTTTTAAAAAAAGAAAAGCTTTTCTTGGACCACAATCATATGGAAACTTGGTGAGGCCTGCAGAATTACAACCTATGTGACTTGTTAAAGCTGTAGTCATGATTGTCATATTATCTCCACTGTGAATCTTATAGTCTCTATGAATTCTCTAATGCTCACGAATCTGCCACAAGAAAGACTATATTCCAACAACTTCACAAATAAGCTTACTTACTTTGTGTGCTGGACAGAAATCCAATCAGGCACCATATTGGCAAGCAATCATTTTTTACTGGGTATGAAGCAGCCAAGGAAATGACTATAACATACATTTTACTTATACTATAATGAATCTAAACACCCAAAAGAATACATTATTAAATTTTATTTGTGGTGAAAAGTGGCCATTATTCCAATTTCATTGCATTCTTATATAGTTGTTCAACCATTAGTTGTTCAAATAAACATGCTAAAATTTGGCTCTTGGTGTACATGGTGGAAGTCATAATATATTTACAAAACACGTTATCATATGGCTTTCATGAATGCTAGCCTTATCCTAGGTTTTTCCTGGCATGATTTATTAAGAGGCAGTTTGTCATTCCCTTCCTCTAACATAGAATTTACTGTACATGCATTCAAACCCTGCATTTCCTAATCCAATACTCAAAACCATTGTATAAGTGCCTCGCACTTTGTGGAACAAAGTCGCTCATATCCAACTGAAACATACATTAATGAGAAATGTCCACTTAAAGCATTTGTTGTTAGTTGATGTTAAGTCAGATAATATATACAGTGACCTTATGAATGAAATCTCTGAAGCCACCAATAACCCTGCTAAAGTTCTGCAAACTCAAAGCTGTAGCTTCCTTGATTTGAATCTTTCCATTTGTAATGTTTTCCTACAGCCTCCCACTTCACTAAACATTATCTTCTTTTCTAATATCCAGAGCTCAGTTTAGTCATTTTGGAGTGGGGTTTTTTCCAGATGTCTGTACATGAAATTCTTGGGAGAAATGTGTGAAACCTCGTCTTTGCAGTCCTTAGACGTTTTAGCTATTAAATCCCAGCCAGAGGTAGGAAGATACTTGAGGCAAACAATGCCTTTTACAAGAAAAGCATGATGCCCATAGTATAGACAGGGAGTTTATTCGAAAGCCCTCTTAGAACCAAAAGACTTGCCAATTGTGAATGTCTTACAAGTAGCAGATGAACTTTGGGAAAAAGTAGGCAGGGCAATACACTGAAGGTGTGTCCCTCAAATGCCATGTGGGAAAATGTCTTCAATGCCTGGAAGCTAGTTGTGTCTCCTTAGTTGGGACTGCATTTCATTTTAAAAATCAGTTGCAGTGTTTGGGGGTCCTCCTTGTTCCAGGAGAAATCCAAGAGGACAGGCAGTAAAAAACAAAACAAAAATTGAGGCTAAACTAACTTTTCTTTTCCCAACAGGAGTCTATTTCGATCTGGATCTATCATCCTTTCATTAAACTCAAGCTTGTGTGGCTTAGTGGCTAACAGTTTATTTAGAAGAGTCCTAAATGTTACTCAGGCTCCTTTTGCATCCGGTTTGCCCATGGTGGCCCTACCATTCATCTCAACTGTGGTTGTTTATGAGGCATCAATTACCCAGCCATTAATGGAAGGTATGCTTCTCTGCATCGAGCTAAACTATAATATTTTACTTGTATGGCCACTTTTTATGCAGTACTGAATGCTATAATGCTTCCAAAGTTTCAGTGGGTCCCAGAAATTAAATAAGGCTTGCCCCAATGCTGTCAAGTAAATGATAGCAAAATCATTCCCTGCTTATAGTGGTAGGGGACTACGATTACTTCTCCTATTTTAATCAATCACCTCTGCATAGCATACATGTGCATTGACTTCTTTGTGAACAGAAAGTGAATTTGACTGGTTGACTTCAACTTTGAATGAGACTTCTAAGTCAACCTATCATCAACAGCCCCACACAGGCCTTACAGACTCAGGTCCATGGCTTTCTTAATTGAATCTACCCACCTGCCATTTGGTCTTCCACACTTCCTGCAGTACTTCCAATTTCTAACAAGCATTGTCTTTTCTGAGTCCTATCCTCTCATGATATTGCCAAAGTACAACAGTTTCAATTTAATTACAGTGGCTTCTTAGAAACCAGGCTCTATTTAGTTTATGGTGCATTTATTTTTCTTTTTGGCAATTCAGGGGAGCCTCAGAATTCTTATCCAGCACATTTTAAATGATACATTGTTGTTTAAAATTGGGACACCTTCTATATTGCCCAGTTTCTGAATATGCAAGACTCATTTTGTGTTATACAATGCAATGCTCACTTATGTCTGGCTATGTGTTGTTATCCCTTTATTAAGGTGTGGGGGGTCCATAAAACATAATGCCCCTAGTCTACAAAGGCAGTGGAAATGTCTGACACAGTGCATTTACTTTGCTTTAGCCCTTTGTGAAATGAATTTGGAAAATAACTAGCAAACAAAAGTAACAATGAGAAATAGAATACAGGCAGTTCCATGGTTACAAACATCCAACTTACAAATGACTCCGTTATGAATGGGGATGAGACAACAGGAAGTGAAAGAAATCTACCCTTCAGAAGGGAAATTCACTCCTGGAAGAGTGCTTGTAATGGGGAATAGGTATCTCGGCTGAAGTTTTCTCACCAATCCTTGCATCCATAGGAAGCCAAATTTTCACTATATAACATGATTTTTGTTCCTGGATTATAAATGTCATTTCCTAATTGGTTATATCATACATGGAAAAAATTTGTTAAACTGCAAAAACCTTTTTTTTCTGGGACAACCTGCAGCACATTTTGATAGTTTTTCAATGATTATCAGTATCAACCAATTCAATATAGCTTATGGCAGCCACAAAAAAAGTTTCTGGAGTATAACAACTACTCTCAAAGTAGGTACCGCACAATTAAACAGCAAATAATACTTTCAAACCAGGAACAGATTTTTCCCCCTGATTTTGTTGTGTCACCAAAGGGACAGAAAATAAGGCGAAATCTTCTGAACGGGTTGTTCTGATGTTTAGAATGCTGATGTATGTATTTATGTGGCACTATGTGCTGCTTTGTAAGCCGCCCTGAGTCCCTTTTGGGAGATGGTGGCAAAATATAAATGAGAATGAGAATTATTATTACTACAGACAGCAAACAAACATCACAGGGGTGTTAAACCGATGTTATCCTCAAACTACAATGTATGTATTGTTTTGGCTGTGAATACACTTCAAAAACGTACCTATTCTAACTTACACATTCAACTTGTTAGTAACTAGGGAACTGCCTAGGTATAAGTAAATGACGGATCCAAAGGAAATCAAAACAGGATCCTATTTATCCTGGCAGTTTATTGCCTTCAAGTTGTTCCTATTGTACTCTTTTGTGTTTTCTTGGCAATATTTGTTTGGAGGGGTTGCCATTGCCTTCCTGAGGTTGTATAGACAAGTAGGGGTTCACACCTTGTTCTGCAGAACTGTAGTCTATTATACCTTGCTGGCTCTCCATTCTACCAGTATCTCATTCAAATTATGAAACCAGGTCTCAAATCCTAATCTTGTAATAGGGAAGCTTAGCAAAAACCACTTGTCAAACTCACTGGTGTCTGTTTTTCTTCTTCAGGTGATTTGAACTGTGCAACCTGTGCTTGGATTAGAGGTGGTTTAATTGGAGCCGTTGTTGGCAGTGTGTACCCTATTTTTCTAGCTTTACCACTCAATGCATCTCTTGCATCAAGGTAGGTTTGCTCTGTATTTCAAATGTTGCTAATTGACCATTTTGAAAAGTGTGGTGGTGTTCAATGGAATGAAAAAGCAAATGGTTAAACTGCAGTGCCTTCCAAGTCGCTTATAGGGGAAATAGTTTTAGAGGACAGTAGACTACATATTATCTGCAAACTGTATCAGTATCAACTCCTAAGAAGATGCAGCTTCAACATTTTTATGAAACACACTTTGCTTTTAATAAGAGACCCTCATTTTTGGAAATATGTGTGTGAACTTCAAGAATACATCACTTTCATTAAAAATATACTACATTGTTTCTGTGATTATCCTACACCATACTGGCTAAACACTGTCATAACTCTGAGGAGGAAACTGCTTATATATGGACTTGATCAAAGAAACCAAATTGCACAGAAAAATAGTTGCCACAGGGCTTTCGGTTTCCTAGTTATTTTAGAAAATGGCTATAATCCAATACATAGATAAGGAAATAAAGTTGTTTGTGATTGATTCTAACATTTGTGATGTATTCTATCAAGAGTGCGACAACACTATTCTATAGGGAAAACATCTGCAAAACGATCTTGTCAACAACAACCTATGAAGCATATTTCTGGTGCTACACAAATTGTTTCTCATTTATTATATTGTAGTTAGATAATGCATTGATGAGTAATCATTTTGAAAGCTGATCACTCACATCTGAACAGTCAGTAGGTTTTGTATGTTAAGCACACTTTAGCACTAGCTTCTTTTTCAGCTAGCAAACTGTTTATCTTCAACTGATTGTAGAGCAGTTGCAATTTCGTGGCCACTGTAATATTTACTGCCTATTTTTTAAAATACCAATCTTTCTCTTCTCCAGGTACAAAACATCTCCCATGCCAAGTAAAGAAAACAGTTTCCAGTACTGGAAGACAATTTGTAAACCAGTTTTCAACAAGATGAAATTTGCTATTATCCTGCAAATTGCATTTGGCACATATCTGAGCTCAAAGCATCATGAAATATATTTGAAGATGCTGCAGCTGCCTGCACCCGGAAAGGATCCTGAAGAACTCAAAGAATAAACGTTGAAACTGTAGTCATTGCTGCTTCTTTTTTCCCCTCTTGCATATCTACGTGTTTATTATACTTTTTCTAAAAATATATTTCAGGGCAACATAGTAGCTGAGGTGGCTGGGTGGCTACAGTTATCTTAACTAGACTTAGGAATGGTTGTGACATTTATGAATTCTGACTTGCCTGCTCCATTCCTCTTCACATTTGTGAGGAATGTGAGACTCCTCATATCTGCCAAACATCAGGTTGTTTTTAAAAGCTAAAAGTACCACAAACGTGCTGTATAATTCAGAGATTTGGAAGAGATCACAAGGGCCATCCATGCCAACCCTCGCCATGCTAAAATACAGTCAAAATTTCTGATACATGACCTCATCCAGCTCCTGTTTAAAAACCTCCCAGAGACTCCACAACATTGAGGCAGCAGATTCCATGGTTGAGCAGCTTTGACCATCAGGAAGCTTATTCTAATGTTTAAGTGGAATCCTTACATGAGAAGAAAGGCCCTCCACATTTGCAGGTTTAACTTTTACAGGGCCCACCTCTTTCGACCACTACTTTATCCCTCCTATCAGAGCCCCAGCCAATTATGCTGATTTTGCAACAGTACTTTGGGTTCAGAACCAAGCACCTCATACCCTATTTTCAGGGATACAAAATGGCAATTACTTCTAGCTTAGAATACTGATTTGTTGGGGAGGACTGACAATAGTGCTGCTTGAGTTTTTAAAAGTACAGGGCTAATTTTTATATGTTTTTGCCCATAAACAAGGTCTTGTGCGAGTCAAATTTTGGCAATCCCAACTACAGTAGATCCAAACAACCATTAATGGTGACTCAGCACATGCAAAAATCCAATTGATTCAATGTCATCACTGGGGCTGGGATTTACAATAGGACTTAGGTCCAAACTAGAGAGGGATAAGATTCTGGCACTCAAATGAGTGACTGTAGGCAAGGCGTCTTCCCTAGTACTCCAATTTCTACAAGGA
Source organism: Anolis carolinensis (assembly GCF_035594765.1). Classification (NCBI taxonomy): domain Eukaryota; kingdom Metazoa; phylum Chordata; class Lepidosauria; order Squamata; family Anolidae; genus Anolis; species Anolis carolinensis. Next base: position 14,340,990 of record NC_085843.1, read on the forward strand.
TCAGTATCTTTGAGAGATCCCCCTGCCCTTCTCTAAGCAAAGAAGACACCAGAATTTCTTAAAGGCTCTTCTTAGGCAAGAATAATCTACAGATGCCTTCTGCAGTGCCCTTCTGCTTACTGAAATGTTTTAACCTAGGCTGTTAAAATATTTTTACCCATGTCCCCCAAATACAATAATGCATAATTTGAAAGCGTTTTCATTAAATATTTTAAAACCCCCAACCAGCATAAATTTTAATTTTGCCAGTGTGGGGATCTCTGCATAATCAATCTTAAGTGCAAGTCCAAAGGTATCAGGACCACATCTACAAAGGGATACCTCCTCTATTAAATGAATATATTGTAATTCTCTTAACCCAAAAATGGCCAACAAGCAGATAGATTATGCAGGCAATATCTACAGTGTGAGCAGAACCACCCAAGCTAAACATGCAAAGTGCCTGGTGGATCTAAAGACGTGATATCTGGCTCAACAGGTGCCTCATATTGCTTCAATTTGCAACTATACCATCAATACCCAAAACAGTACAATGAATTACATGGTATTTTGCAAATGTCCTTTAGATAAGTTTTCTGCCCAAAACCAATGGGGTGACTGTTTATTTTGAAGCAATACACCCCTTATTTCAAACACTACTTACCTGTAGGTTTCTGATTTTTGTCAAGTCTAAAAGGTCTGTTATGATCATGTAAATTCTTTTAAATACATTTCTGAATTTTAAAACTCACAGGCTTTACTTTATAGAGATATGGACAATTGTAGTTTTGGAGATTTTTAGACAGCTAGTCAACTGTTCACATACCATTATGTATAATGCCTAGAGCTACTGGACGTTACTGTACAACATTTGTAAAATTGCAATTGTTCTTTCTGGACTAAACCAAATTTTTCAGGGATTCAGAAAATAAAAGAAGTAGAGTTTGGTTCAAGATCAGTACATTATTTTTCACCTAGAACAGTGGTTCTCAACCGGGGGTCTCCAGATATTTTTGGCCTACAACTCCCAGAAATCCCAGCCAGTTTACCAGTTACTATTAGGATTTCTGGGAGTTGAAGGCCAAGAGCATCTAGGGACCCCAGGTTGAAAACCACTGACCCAGAAGGTAGGTAAACCTTACCTAACATTTATGACATTTCTGTATAAATGCCCCAAATATGTGATTGAAAGGGATATGTTTTTAGTTAAATGGTAACACTGATTGTAACCCAGTATCCATTTTGTTGGACGTCAATCTGAGATATGGCTCTCCACAATTACTTGATGCCATCTCTCCAAGTAGCTTATAAGATGTTGAAAAATGATCCCCCCTATGATACTACTGTTTAAAAGAGAAGAATAAAACAAAAGAATGGTTAATTTGCAGTGTTAAGATGTACACACATAATTACATCACATTTTAGAAAGTGACAGAATATGTAATATAACAAAACCTCACAAAAAATTATAATACATATTTATAAAGTTGAGGTGTCTGAAATCTCAATATGATGCAAGTTGCCCAATCTTAATCATTTAAGTTCATGTTATTCTTGGGACAATTCAAAATTTTGTCCCACACACCTAAATTAAACACTTACTAATGAAGAGCTAAATATTCAAGCCATAAGCAAAAATACCACTTTTAATCATGTTGGTGAAGTCTCTCTACAGTAGATGTCTTTCAGGACTTTTCTTAGTCTGATTTCGATGTCCAGACGTCTATATCTCCCTTAATCTGATTTAAGCAACAGGAGTTTCATAATGTCCCTTGTCATTTATTTATTCTGCCTTATCAAAGTTACTAAAGATAACTTTGGTTAACATAATGCCTTAGGAAATCTTGTAGTTTCCATTATAGATCTCACCGGCCCCTTACAGGTTTAACCAGGAAACTCTTCACTATAGATACCAGAACCAACTTAATACATATTAATGTTTCAAATAAGGTTGTACCATGAGACACATGACATTCTTCCCATGATAATATATCTTAGATTACCAAGATTTCTCTGAGATTGTTCTTAAAATACAGTATATGCTGAAGAGCAATCTAATCTTTTAACAGATTGCTAAACTGAGATCTTTTGTTACATCCTCTGTTTTATTCAGTTACATAAAGAACTGAATAAATTCCATATGGTATAATGGGTAAGGTTTTGGACGAAGACAAGAAAAGGCTATGTTGAAATAGTAATTCTATCGTGCTATTTGCAGGATTACCATTCTTGCAGTGTTTCAGGAATAAAATGTGAAAGAGGAACTCTATGCACAGCACCTCAAGGTCCTTTGAGGAAAGACAGGTGGGCAGAGAGGCAATCCATGGAAATACAAGCACCAGGCTGAAGTATTTCAAAATCATTACAAAAATTTTATAAGCAAACTACGTGGATTTTTAAAACATTCAATAGAAAATATTTAAATATGTACTGTGGGGTGATCAATACACTACAGCCATACTACGTATTCTCATGTTAAACGAAGTATGCACAAGGTATTTTTTAAGCCAACACTAATATCATACTGAAATAACTGAAGAATACAGCTTTTCATTTCCTATGTGTATTAATAATTCCTTGAGTTATGTTTATATCAAATGAAGGATCAAAAGGCTAAAACAAGCTAAATTATACAGGCCCAGACAAAAGATGGTTTTGACCAAATTTACTGTATCAATATTAGTTATCAACAGTGATCATTATCTTAAGTAGGCAAAATTGCATAAAACTCTTAACCTATTAATGTTCTGAGAAAATAAATGTGACTAGAACATGTTGATTAGTTTTCACATTCCCACACCCCACTGTCTTATTTTTATAATTTACAGTATTCTGCTCTGAAAGGTACTGAAAGAACTGAGTACAAAATGTATAAATTGAGCAACAACTCTAGAAAAGTAATATAACCAGAATACTGTCAGTAAATGATGTTCTAAACAGGAGCATTAAATCATTCCCAACCTGAACAAAGTATGAGTCCCCTCGGGGAGCTAGGGCAGGATATAAATTATTATTACTATTATTATTATTATTATTATTCGCATTAGCATTTATAATCCTTCAAGAGAAACTAGTGTTTATTAGATCCAGAATAACCATTTTCCCGAAAAAGACAGGAACTTTTTAAATGTCTTCTATATTAAATTTAATAACTTGAGATAAAAGAATCCTTTGAGTCTGTAACTGGAAGATAAATACATCTTTTATTATGACATTGTGTTCTCATAAGAATGACAGAACTAATTACACAGAAATATTCATACATATTTTTCAAGTATTGTTGTATTTTTCAATTCAAGGCTTCCATTTCAAGAAATATTTAACAACATCCACCAATGGATTAGCAAGATAGGGAAAAAGTTGCAATTCGGTTTGGCTTCAACATGCATCAAGAGGCACTAAAATCCCTGCAGTCATATTTCTGGGGGTTTTGGTAAGCAAATGTGTCACTTGTCCTGTTTAAAAATTAGCTACACTTGTATTCAAATACAACACCTTAGTCAAGAGGTAATGACACACAAGATGCATTAAAGTACCCAGGATGTTTTTTATCCAACTGTGGTACTCAAATTAAAAAAAAACTAGAGGACACTTTCCACTTTCACATTAATGTCCCATCAACAAAATGCCTATTGTGAAAAGCAACTATAAAAATGCAGCAACTTCAAAAATATGCACAATAAAGAATATGTAGAAAATAACAATTACTATACTAACAAATGTAAAATAACATGTCACGTTACTGTAACGAGAACAGTATAATGAACTGCCTCCATTGAAAACGAATGTGCAGAACACTGAGCAAAATTACAGGAAAACTCCTCTGCACAGCTTTCATTTGCAACAATTGTGTCCACAGTCTGTTAAGCACTGGCACAGATATTTAGAGGACTTCTTAAAAGGGCTACTTAAGAGCAAACAGATTATGGGGCTCTGGATATGAACCAGCAGAGTTTACTCCCCATTTCCTATCTCCTCTAGATACGAGTATGACATATCCTGTACAGAGAACAAATATAAAACACTAAATGTAACATGTGAACATCCATACAATTGGAAGTATATTAAAATCTCCTTTGGGCTGGAATTCCAAATTTACCTCAAAAATTCACTGCTAAAATAAAGCCAATGGTCTTTGCTATCCTCAGTGAAAGGAGAGTTTTGCCCATAAAACAATAATATGATTATACAACTGAGAAGGTGCATGCTTTTTTACCTTGTTACTTTTCACAATAGTGCTATATTAACTTTCTTCTTAGATTATATTAGTTAAAGTCATTCACATTATGCCGTTGTGGTTTTAAAGTGAAATACAGCAAATGCCCTGTTACCTTTCCCATTGTTTTTCTCATACTACCTTTTAAAATAAAGCAGGAAGTGTGGCCAGCAGCTGGTCCCGTCTCTTCTGCCCCATGACAGCTGTATCCACTTTAGCATAAAAAAAAACAAGGATGCTAAATATACACATACTTTGTTAAACAGCAAGGTTTCACAAAGAACGATATCTTGTTGCAACTCATGAACTCCAATCAATTCTGAGAAGGGAGCATGTATTTAATTAAGAGAGAGAGCCTCCACAAAATTACCTTTAATTCAAAACAAAAATTAAAAGAAGCCTTCTTTAAAGGGACTTTCTTCCAGATTTAACATTCTTTGTGAAACCTCACTTTACATTTATTTTTTCACAACTCTTATTTCCCCAATATACAGAAATTTAATTTTAATTTTAATACAAACAGAAAATGATGATGCAGGAAAAATCATGGGTGCTAGCCCAATGTCAATTTAGTGTCAATTTAGAAATGTTTCTATTCTGGTCATGGACATTTCCATGAACAGTATGGGGAGTTCACCTACTTTCCCCCCCATTAAATTATGAAAACATAAAATCAGCATTTCAAATTAATTTGACTACAGCTTAGTCATATAGTAGCTGCTAGTTTTAAAAACCTTATAAGATACAGAATGAAAAATGAAACCAGGCTAAACGTGTCCTTTCATGTTAAGAATCTGAAACTGAACTTTAAAAATTCTATTTGTTGCTGTTTTCAAATTGTCTATACCTGTTCAGTGATAAACCACTGTTGTTTCACTGAAAGACCTGTGTAAATATGGCTGAAGTTTCTTGTCTCTCTGCCAATTGCCTGCCAAAACCCAATTAGTTATATTTTTGAAAGATCAGCAAGGCAGATGGACCCAACTTAGTAGCCTTGCTTGACCATATGTCTCACGCTTCACTTGGAAATTGCAGGTCCCATTAATTGCAAGAGGTATCACTGGAGAAATCTATATATTATTTCTGCCTCCAAAGATATATTCTCAACATCTAATTTAACAAGCTAGTCTTGACCTTCTATGATCATAATTGCCAAAATATACAACTTAGCAGCAAATATTTTGATAGTTTTTTCCACTCAGTGTGCAGAAACATTACATTAAAAACTTGCCAGACATGCCCTGCTCAATTTTGTCTGTAGTCAGTGTCTCCAGCACTTCTGAACACTTTGAAAGAGTGGTTCAGGACAAATAATTTTAAACAATCAAACTAAGTATCAATGCAAAGCTGTCTGACACCATATTATGGGAATATTATGGATCCTTACCAGGTTGCGAGGTGGAAAACGACTTTTCTTTTAACCCCTACACAACGGAGCCTGGCAGGGCAAGTACCTAAAAGAGAAACTGTCAGAGAAATTTAATAGTAATGTATAACAGATGCGTTATAATTTCACATGCACGGTTTAACACTGTGCGATAAACTATTTTGCTCTTAAATCTGTCCAGTTGATGATGTCGAAGTTACGCACTGTCAGGATTCCTAGCAAAGCAGGCTAGACCCGATCTGCTAGTTCTCGCCAGTTTTGGAGGGAGTTAGACCTGTCAAGTCTCCACAACTGCCACCATCTGCACATCAGTGCAAGAGATGCTTTGACCACCACCGTGCCTTAACAACACGTCCTTGGTTACAACACTTTGGCTTATTTTACTCGCCGAAGACTGGCATCTCAGGATGATCCACAAGTTTCACTTTCATTTTTTCCTATGAGTGCCAGTTTTTTTTCCTGACTTCCCATTTTCTGCTTCCCTCTTCTTCTTTTCCCTTTATGACTGCCTCTCCCACTAGCAACCTCCTGGATGGAGGCAGGCAAAAGAGACACCCAGAACATGAATTCTGTGTAGGAGCAGAATAACTGACCCTACATTTCGGAGGTGAAGGAGGAGGAAGTCTGAGGCAGATGTTAAGTCTCCAACTGTAACCATTTACACAAAAGTGCAATAGTTGCTTCGCATCCTCGGTTACAACACTTTGGCAAATTCTATGCCACAGACCGCATTTCTTAGGACACACATGCAAAAGCTTCCTTTTTTAAAAAAAATCACCCTCTTCTAAGAAAAGAAGGCACTTCCATTGCATGCAAGGTGACCCAGATTTTTGACTATCCCCCCTTCACTTCCTTCCTTCATCCTCTGAGGCCCCTTCCACACAGCTGAACTAAAATCCCACATGATCTGCTTTGAACTGGGATATATAGTGGTGTGGACTCTGATATCCCAGTTCAAAGCAGGTATTGTGGGATATTCTGCCTCGATATTCTGGGGGCACTTCCAAACAGCCATATAACCCAGAACATCGAGATAGAAAATCCCAAAATATCTGCTTTGAACTGGGTTATGAGTCCACACTGCCATATATTCCAGTTTAGAGAGGATAATGTAGGATTTTATTCAGATGTGTGGATGGGCCCCAACTGTGTCTTCCACGAGCAAACCCCAGACAGGCAAAAAATAAAAAATAAACCCAGTGCACGAATTCTGTGAAGGAGCAGAATACTTGACCCTACATTTTGGAGGCGAAAGAAGAAGAGGAAGTAGAGGTGGCGGCTGCCCTCCTGGCGCAGAGGGAGCAAAACTCCACCGAAACCTGGTCCCGATCCACATGGAGGCAAATGCCAGCTGGGCTGGAAGAAGATGCTGCTGCTGCTGCTACCCTTTTGTTGTTGTTGTGATTGTTTTCCTCCTCTTCTTGGTCATCTTCTGGAACGGGCAAGGCGTAGTCGTGGTCACTGCTATTACTGCTGCTGCTTTCCCAGGCAAGGCGGGCCTCCTCCTCGGGCACAGGCCCCTCTTCCTGGGCGAAGAGGCTGCTGCTGAGGCGCATGCCGACCCTCCCGGCTCCCTGGCTACCGGCCAAGCAGCTCAAGAGGCGGCCTAGTGCGCTCTGGTTGGCCAGCACCGCCCTCAAGTAGCCCGTCTCCCGCTCCAGGTCGCGCAGACGCCGGCACAGGCCCCGGTTGCGGTCGCGGAGGAGACGGTTCTCCGCCGCCAGGCCCTGGAGGCGGCTCTCGAGGCCCAGGACGTATTGTTTCTTCTTCTGACGGTTCAACCGGGCCGCCGCGGCTGCCTTAAGCCGGTTGCTAGGCCTCGATGGATGTGGATGATGACAGTGAGGCGGCTCAAGATCGGGGCCTTCCGTCATGGCGGCCTCCAGCCAGCCGTCGAGGTCCAGGCCCAGACCCAGGTCCGGCGGGAAGAGGAGCTCGTCTTCGTCCCGCCCCGCCTCGCTCGGGGACGCAGCCGGGTCTCGGGGGCTCTCTCCGCCGGAGGACGACGCCATGATCTGGGCTAGGCTCTGGCGCATAATGGCGTCGCGGAAAGCCTTCACGCCAGGCCCGGTCCCCCTCTTCACAAGTCCGTGGTACAGCCCAAGCGCTTGCTTAGAATGGAATCAAAACAGGGCGACGCTACCACTCTGTATTTGTAGGGGGGAATCTTGAAGGTCTCACCTCAACACCGTAACCTCAAAGTCCAATTCAACTCACCCCCCCCCCCTTGAGTTCGTGGTAGTGGCCAGCCCTGATGGAAGAAAAACGCGGCGACGCTGCCACTACGTTGTAGAGGGGGGTCTCGAGAGAGAAAGCGAGCAGGCCTCTTGAGTCCTATTCAGTTCTCCTCGCCCCCCAACGGGAGCGTGGTAGCGTCCAGCATTGAGTTAGGCTGGATGGACAAACGCTACCACTTCGAATCTTTAGGGGGGGAGGTACGGTCTCACTCTCACCTCTGTGAAGCTTTTCTCATCTTGAGAGAGACAGACAACAGCCAGCGCGACACTCCCCCGTAATGGCGGCCCAAGCCTAGCCGGCCCCGCCCCCTCTGCGCCTGCGCAGTGACTTCAAGGCGCCTCGAGGAGCCAAAATGGCGGCGGCTTCACAAAACCCTAGAGTTGGAGGAGGGTCACTGCAGGGCTATCTAGTCTGACCCCTAGGTTAACAATACGCAGAATATATACAATTTGATATATTCAATGCATACAATATAATCATATATGGAAATAATAACACTGTAATGTAGTAATACTAATATATATATATAGTAATGTAATATAATTATGTATTACAGTATGTATAATAATAATGTAATGAAATATACAGTATTATGTATTTTATATACTGCAATTTATGATATAGTACAATATATTATATAATATTTTATATAATACTAATAGTATAGTATACTGGTAGTGTATTATATATATTGTTGTATAATAATATAGTACAATTATGTGTGTGTATATATATATATAATTATATATTTATGATATATAATATTACTAATAATATTGATTATAGTGGTATAGTACAATATAATAATATATTAATATGGCGCTATGCTAATATATATACATACTAGCTGTGCCTGGCCACGCGTTGCTGTGGCTAGGACTTAATTTTTCTTTTCTTTTTGTTGTATGAACGTAGAGGCGTGGATGAGAGGTTGTGCTGTCAATTTTCGAGGTTGTGGGGTGTTTAGTTTAGTTGTTTTGTCCGGTGCCGTGATTCCATTGCCCTTTTATATACAGTAGAGTCTCACTAATCCAAGCCTCGCTTATCCAAGCCTCTGGATAATCCAAGCCATTTTTGTAGTCAATGTTTCCAATATATCGTGATATTTTGGTGCTAAATTCATAAATACAGTAATTACAACATAACATTACTGCGTATTGAACTACTTTTTCTGTCAAATTTGTTGTATAACATGAAGTTTTGGTACTTAATTTGTAAAATCATAACCTAATTTGATGTTTAATAGGCTTTTCCTTGATCAGTCCTTATAATCCAAGATATTCGCTTATCCAAGCTTCTGCTGGCCCGTTTAGCTTGGATTAGTGAGACTCTACTGTATATAGTTAATATTAATAAGGTAAGGTAAAGGTTTTCCCCTGGCTGACTCTGGGGGTTGGTGTTCATCTCCATTTCTAAGCTGAAGAGCCAGCGTTGTCAGTAGACACCTCCAAGGCCATGTGGCTGGTATGACTGCACAGAGAGCCGTTACCTTCCCGCCGGAGTGGTACCTATTGATCTACTCATGTTTGCAAACTGCTAGGTTGGCAAAAGCTGGAGCTAACAGCGGGCGTTCACTCCACTCCCCGGATTCAAACCTGCGACCTTTCGGTCAGCAAGTTCAGCAGCTCTGCTTTAATACACTGTGCCACCGAGGGCTCTGTGGAGGTAAGTATGAATGTTGTAATTAGTCACCTTGATTAGCATGAGATATAAAAATAAAGTTATTATTCAAGTTATTATGATATCCAAGCCCTGAGGTTCTGGCAATCCCAATTAGGGATTTAATTAGTTTTCATTGTGCAATGTTTTTTTGAGCTGAGTTACTGATGAGGAACTGGAAAATATTGATTTTTAGACATATATTGTATGCACCTTAGAAGCACTGAAATGTAGAAAAATCAGACTCTCTGTGTGTTAGATTCTGTGTAAATGTACAAGCTGGCAGGACAGGGAGAAGGGGGGTCTGTTATCTATACATTCCAGTGTGAATTGGTTCCTAGTACAGCTTGACAGGTCAAGAGTGGCCTCTTGATGGATCTTCCTTGGGATCTGTGACTTGCTACAGGCTTTTAGAGTGCTTAGATAGGAAAATGCTGATTGTGCATATTTATGCCCATGTATGTAAGCATGTGAAGTGACATACTAATGACGAGATGTATGTAGAAGCATGTTCTTTGTCTGAAAATGCATAAAAGGCAATGTCAACACCTTGATCGGGGCTCTGGTTTGCTTTTGGAGGAGATTCCACTTCCAGAGACTCAGCTGAAAATAATAAACCGGTCTTTTTGGCCTCTCAAAGGATCTCTCTTGGTGTTATCTCTCCCGTCATCTATATCATTACCAACTAGGGAATCATCATCACACAAGTATGTTTATCCTAACCCTGAGCAATAGATTTTAAATGAGGTGGATAACAATAAAAATAGTAATGCTTTGTTTTATTATTTTTAAAAATATTACAAAGAAAGGTTTATAATATGACAAGGTTTAGCAAGAGGCAAAAACCTATGCCATGAAATGCCGCAGTTTGGCATTTAACTCTTTCTCTTTCGTGAGCAGCTCTGTGCTGTGCTTCTTGTAAGCTTCAAAATGCATCCGGAGTTCGGTATATGCTTTCTGTGCTCGGTCCAGCCGATGCTGCAGGTCCCGCACCCGGAGGCAACTGTCCACCACTGTGGCCTCAATCTCAAAGCGCTGTTCCGCTTCTAATTTGGCTTTCTCCATCTCTTCCACCTTCTTCTCTAGTTTCATGATCTCACATTGCCTTTCTTGCAATGCCTTGCCTCGATCTATGGCCAGCTTCAGCAGCTCCTCTTTCTCCTTGATTATCTTCTCAAGCTTGGTCTGTAGGTTGCTCTCGCTTTCCTTCAGCTGTTTTTCTGTTTGTTTCAGCTCCTTGGTGACATGATAGTGTTTCTCCCCAAGGATTTCCAGTTGGCTTCTCAGGGACTTCATTTCCTCAACATGAACTCTGGCCTCCTGGCTCTGAGCTTCCAGAAGCTCCTTCTCTCGTTCCTGAGCCAACTGAGTATCCTGTGTGTAACTTTCCTTTAAGGAAGCCATTTCCTCTGAGAGCATCTTCAGCTCAGATGTGACCTGTGCTAGCTCTGCTTCTTTCTCTTTCAAAGGCTGGCTAAAGAGGCTTTGGTTCTCCTGACGCAGACGCTGGTTTTCTTCCCTCAGCTGTGCGTTCTGCCGTTTGTGTTCATCTTTGAAGTGGATCATGTCCTCGTGGTTGGAAGCCAAGTCCATGAAACGTTCTTCTAGCTGCTGAATACGCCGGGTCTGAGTCTCCAGTTGGAGCGCGTCCGCCATCCTCATCTCATCCAGCTCCGTATTGATCCGTTCAAGGGTCTTGCAACGCAAGAGATGTTCGTCTGCTCGTTTCTTCAGGATACAGATCAGTTCAGATTGCTCATGGATGCGTGCACGCAGCATGGCTTTCTCTCCTTTCTCCTCACTGGCGAGGCTCTTCAGTTTCTCCAAGGCCTCAAAGGGCTCTCCCATGTTCCACTCTAGGTCGTCTTCTTCCTCTGTTGATATTGTATCTGGAAAACCCATTTCTGGGTTCTCATCCTGAGGCATGTTGAGGAACTGTTGCTGGCTCTTAGTGCTCCAAACTAAAGATCTTTAGTACTTCTTTCTAGGTCACATCTGAGATGAGATTGAAATGACCGTTGGTGGAAACGTTCTAAGAATTCTGTGATATCACAAGGCATTAAGACTTGGACTTTCTAGAACTAACATGCTTGACAGGTGCCTGTAGACTTCATAGCATCAGTTCTCATCTATTGCTGGAAAATAAATAACATGGAATTTAGCAGTTTGCTTTTGCCTAAGGCTACTGGGAAGGGCAGGCCTAAATACCCTAAAAATAAATCTAAATACCCTAAAGGCACCAGATCCTATATGATTTTGGAAACGAAGCAGAATCAGTCATTTTTAGTGCTTGCATGGGAGGCTACCGGTGGATATCAGGTGCTGTGGGTTATATTTGAGAGGAAGAAAATGGCAAAACCACCTCTAAGTCTTCCTTGTCTTAGAAAATAAGAGGCAGATAACACCAAATTGAGAGGGATATCTAATACCCCAGAGAACAGGATCGTAATCCAAAATGACCAGCACAGATTAGAGAGCTGGGCCAAAATTAACAAAATGAATTTGAACTGTAATCCACTCTAATCTACTTTGGTCAGACCTCACCTGGAATTACACTGTGTCCAGTTTTGGGCATCACAGTCCAAGAAGAAGATGAACAAGCTGGAAAGTGTCCAGAGAAAGGCCACCAAAACGATCAAAGATATGGAAACCAAGCCTTATGAAGAATGGCTGTTGGGGCTGGATATATTTAGCCTAGAGAAAAGAAGGCTGAGGGGGGAGACATGATAGCCATATTTAAATAATTGAAATGATGTCACATTAAGGAGGGGGAAAGCTTGTTTTCACTGCTCTGGAGACTAGAGACTCCACCTAAAGATTAGAAAGAACTTCCTGATGGTAAGAACTGTTTAACAGTGAAATATACTGCCCCAGAGTTTGCCATCTGTCAAGGGTGCTTTGATTGTGTATTCCTGTATGGCAAAGCATTAGACTAGATAGCCCTTGTGGTCTCTTTCAACTCTTATGATTATATGAAAATCCTATCAAATCCACTGGTGACTTGAAGACACTTCTATGCAGGCTCCAAATCCCAATACTTGCTAAAGTTAGTTAAAAGTATATATTCCGTGAATGGATTTGTAAGCTATCCAGTTAGCACATTCATTGTTGGACTAGGAAAAAAAGAAACTATTGCCAACTTAGAACGACAGCTATCTGAGGGTTCCAAGCTTATTCATTAATCAAAACAGCTTAATATAGTATGTGTTGAGTAATTACAAGCCAAATGCGCTGATGAAAAGGCAAAGACTAATAAATAACTATTAAAGCAATTGTCTGTCTTTCCAAACAAAGTCAGCATTTATGTGCAGGAACAGCTACTGATCGTATCAAAGAGATTCCAGCACCTGATTCTAGATTACTTTCCAAAGCAGTCATTTAATGTTTATCAAGCCATCCAATGGGGAAAAAACTTGCCTGGGAAAGGAAGATAAATATTTAATTATGGACCTCTTTGCTTATCTCTCTGCAAGACATTATGGAGGTAATTCACAGAATGCATAAAGTATTTATGCAAAATCAAACGCTAGCAGAGTGTTATAAGAATTTATTTTAAAAATTGGTCTAATTAGGTAAGCTTTTTCAATATACTTTACATTTGTTCACCTTGTAAAACAATGGGAGGATTAACTTTTGAGCTGTTATATTAAAATCATCACATTAAATGAGTTGTTAAAATTGTTAGAACAAATATTTTAAGAAGGAAGAGGAGCAGCCAATTTCATTTGAACATACTCTTAACTTGGAGAGGGTTCTTTTGTTTATAATCTTTTGCTGTTTTAAAAGATTCCCATAAAACAAAAATTATACCCACAAGCTTCCATTCACTCGTCGTTCACTCAAATCATAAAATGTTTCCTTACCAAGCCTTTATTCTTTGGCCACTCTCGGTCTCACAGTCCTCTGGAGTTTGCATCTCCATGGCAATAAGGGATCAAAACAGTATTCAACCATTCCTTCCTGGGCTCAAAGCCTTCCCTCTCACTGACTTGGAAACATGAAAAAACAAAAAAGGAGCCCAGTGGGGAGACAATGCTTCCTCCAAGCTGGTCAGGACTGGCAATGACTTTTCAGGACATGGGGAAGCTGGAACCCAGCCAAACTGGTTGATTTTTCAGACTTCCCTTCTCCAGGATGCCTGAAAAAAGCAGCAGCACATATCTGCAAGGCCTGCAAACAACTCCAGAAGACTACTCCAAGGATTAAATACAGAAGGAATTCATGTACCTCCAACAATTGTGGAACCCACTTACATTTACCTGGAAAGAAATTTGTCTCTCTAGCAATTTGCTAGCTCCTCCAGGTGTTTGTATGGTAGGCTTCTCCTTGGATGATATTATAAAGTTGTGTTTAGGAATCTCTAGGTCCAACACAACTTTGTGATATGCTGGAACTTGAAGTGAGATGATTTATTGGTGTTCAGTCATATAAATGGTTTCATGAAACACTGGTCTGGCTGGGAACTTATTCCCCAAAGATACAGGTGTCTTACTGTATGTTAAAACATTATCAGTGATAGCTGGTAGGCCCCATGATTTCTGTAAGTGCGAGAAATAGTGTGTGTTAATCTGCTTTGGGGTTTGTTTACTCGAAACACTTTAAAGGAGTTTGTCATGGTGTTGAACCCATTGAAGGTAAGATCCAGCCCCAAAGATCATTCCTTCAAAGCTCAAACTAAAACTTGTATACTGTGAACACCCTGATCGACTGACATAGAGTTCTTCCTGCTATTGTATACAATGTTTGTAAAAAATAGCTTATGGAGGAAGGAATAGGCAAAGTTTCACATATGGATAAAGCTTGTATGCCGTTGCTATTCCCAGCTTGAAGAGACTCATGCATATAGTTCCATAACCTATATACTTGTGCCTAAGTCTAACAATTTTAGTTTAAAAAACGAACCCAAAAACCTGGGTCACCTTACCCATAGTTCAACGTGAGTACTATAGCTTACATCTTATTACCACAAACAAAAGGTACCATTCTCTTCTCTGGATAGAGTGGCAAAAGGCAAGAACATAATCCATCCCAGGATAACCCAAAAGAAGCACCAGCTCTCTGAGGCAGTATTGGTGCTTTCACCTCTCCATGGAATGGCCCTCGATTCATGCACGGATCAATTTTGGTCATGATCAAGCAATACATTACAACACTTAGGCAGAAAAAATTAAATGCACAATATCAGATAGGTGGCATCTGGAATGACAATAGTATATGTGAGTGGGATCTAGGCGTCTTGTTGACCACAAGCTGAACATGAGTTAATGGTGTGGTGCAGCTACTTAAATCAACTTGATGGTAAGAGCTGTTCAGCAGTGGGATATGCTTCTTTGTAGTGTAGTTGGATCTCCTTTTCTGAAGGGTTTTAAACAAAAGCTGGATAGACAATTGTCAAGAGTGCTTTGTGTATTCCTGCATGACAGAATAGGGTTGGACTGGATTGCCCTTGTAGTATCTTAGAATCATAGGATAATACAGTTGAAAGGGGCCACATGGGCCATCTAGTCCAACTCCCTTCCATCTTCCAGTGCTAGGATTCAATGTGGCTACGGTTTCCTTCTGGACTCAGAAACCACTTTTGAGTATTTGCCTCCAGCATGAAAAATGTGTAGATTAGGGATGGGATGGTTTTGCTGGGAAATCTTCAAGTCAATGGGCCACACTTTCATCTGTTTCAATGGGTTACTGATTCCTCTTTTTATGTGGTACAGTAGTCTCACTTATCCAACATTCGCTTATCCAACGTTCTGGATTATCCAGTGCAATCTGCCTTTTAGTAGTCAATGTTTTTGTAGTCAATGTTTTCAATACATATTTATATATTTTGGTGCTAAATTCGTAAATACAGTAATTACTACATAGCATTACTGCATATTCTCTCAAATTTGTTGACTAACTTGATGTTTTGGTGCTTAATTTGTAAAATCATAACCTAATTTGATGTTTAATAGGCGTTTCCTTAATCCCTCCTTATTATCCAACATATTAGTTTATCCAACGTTCTGCCGGCCCATTTATGTTGGATAAGTGAGACTCTACTATATTTCTGCTACCAGAAAAGTTCAACTGCAATTAATTGGAATGATATCCCACATTTTCCTTGTTGCAATTTTGATTTCAGTCCAGTGTTCTTTCTGTTTGCAAGTTGTGCTTTGACCCTTTGGTTTATTTTCATTTTTTCCCCAAATAAGTTGTTATCATGTGGATAAGACTGATGATGTTTAACATTCCAGCATACTAGACATGGCCTTTCCTAGGACAACACATTCCAGGCTGAATATCCTGACCTTCATAGTCTGTTGCAGGACTTCTAGGATTTTTAATGCATCTGTTCCAAAATAAAATGTTTTTAATATAAGCTCATCGGGTAGTTTAAGGATGGAGAAACCCTGCTGCCCAGATGTTCTTGAACTACAACTTCTCTCATTATTGGGGGAAACAGTAGGAATCATAGAATCATAGAGCTGGAGTTTATATCCAGAATTTCTCTACCATTGACAAAAGGTTTTTGTGAGTCACAGTAACAAGATTTTGCATGATAACTGAATCTAAATATTGGCCCATCTACGTCAATATTTTTGATTTGGGCTACCAGCAGCTCTTCTTGGTCTTTTCCAACCTTATATGGAGCAGGCTTAATGTATCACATATTGAATTCATATATATTCGCTTTAAGAGGATATAGGTAGGAAATTTAGCTTTCCACACCACACAACAAAAACTCCCCAAATGAACTCTCCATTTTAAAAAGACAAAAACACATGCTTCTACGTTTTGCAGTTCAATGTGTGCTCATTTGAGCACATAAGCGGTTTTAATGGACTTTGAAAACTGTATACAAATAACATTGTATATTTTCAGCATTTAATTACATACAATTCTTTGCATAAAAGTTTATTTTCACTTCAGGCATCATTTCTATTTTTACCCGATTGGTGGCACCAGAGAACATAAAAAGAAAAAACCATGACACATCCAGCCAGTGAACAGCAGCATACTTTAGAGCTTGGTGAACATGATTTTTTAAAAGTCTGATGTTAGTTTTAGAATAAATAAAAATCAGTTGTCATTTTTTAAAAAAGGAGTCATGTTTGAGTCAAGTTAATGTTATCATGTTTCCTGGAAAGAAAACACATGATTTCAAAGTTAGCAAGTTAACATTTTCCTTCAAGACAAGAGCTGAGAACAGTTTGGGCCAAATAATATCACAGAAAATGTAAACATTTAAGATGAGAATCAGAGTTTGCAGTAGAAATATAGCCATGCATTCAACCTAGTGTGTTTTCCAGAGTTAAGAACCATGCTGAGAACCAGAGTACAAATCACTAGTCCAATCTACAGAGTTTAAAACTAAATACTGTAGTTGAATAGCCTTTCAATAGCAAGTGGAGAGAAAATAAGACACAGGAGGGTTGTCTTAGGATCAACCATATATCTGCCATAATGTTTAGTCCCAGCCAGGAATATAAGTAATCAACACAACCATGTAACATTAGCTTGAATGTGCATGGTTAAAGTCAACAATAGTAGACTCACCAAGTCAACTTTTTAAGACACCAAATTAGTAAATTAGTGAGACACCAAATAAGTAAATTACATTCAATGGGTCTGTTCTAGTTGAGATTACTAACAGGATGTTGTATCAAATAATATGGACAATTTGATAGGATTACAATTATTATGGGTTTCCTCAGTGTGAACATCAAAATTCTTCAAGGCAATGGGTGCACACAAATAGCACCACAAAACACACTTTGGAAAAATGGCATGTGTTGAAATTCAACTAACTTAAGCAAAATCATTGATTTTCTTTTCAGGCATTAGTCAACGTGGCCACAGACAGCAACTATACATAGCATTTTAAATACTATTTAAATTTCATCTTTAGTAAAGCATTAAAACTTAAGTTAAAGAGTACCTGTAGACAGGCAGAAGTTAATGTGCATTATCAAGGTACCGTTGAGCAAAACAATATAAAATTCTATTGAAGAAAAAGACATTATACGCCAAAGTTGCAGAGAAAGACATTTGCTCTTTCAACTTTATCGCCTTTATTTCTGCCTGGCTTTTGTCACCATTCAGACTTCAGGAGGACACATAAAAGACTAGCGACCAACCAAAGCATCATCCTATTTGGTCATTTTTGTCGTCATGAGCATCCTGAGTGGCAGTGTGTCTTCTACCCAGGTGTTTGGTGTGTCAATCATCCTCTCCCATAAGTTGGATTCCTCTAATGTAGAGTCCATCCAGTCTACAGGTGTGCCATAGCTCTTTCCTAGGAAGGAAATATTTGAAGGAACAAAGTTAGAAGAAGTTTTCTTTTTCTCTGGTTTACATCAGAATTGCAGTTTTTCCAAATATTTTGGGAAATACAACCTCCAGATGTTAGATAAAAATGGGACAGCATTTCTAATCAGAGAAAATACTGTTGATGAATATGTAGTATATTGATAGCACCTGGGGATGACTGTGAATTTCAGGACACAATACCTAAGGGAATGTGGTAATGGCTGAGTCACTATGTGAGGTGAGGCGTATTGCAAAGGGCTTGCATCAGCCAGTGTCCCTTACTGATGACCTATCAGCAGGTGGCTATATAAGGAGGATGAAAAAATCCATCTTCCTCTCTCCTGGGTGACTCAGTGATAGTATCTGCCTGTGTTCTGTAGTTGACTATTGAATGACTGATTGTTTGCAAGAACAAGGAAAGTAGATCTCCATATATATATTGTATATATTGCAACTATGAAGATTAACACCTTCGGATATTTTGAATGGAAACCTGAATCTGTGAGTTTACTAATATAGTGTGTAGATAAGGTCAGATGCTGGCAGTTGTGCTCTGCTAATAGATGAGCTGAAGCACATGTGTTATGCTGTGAAAGGATTCTGCTGCTGTATTTTTACTTGCTTCTGGAACACTTGCTATCCAGCTTGCAGTGGTTCATGATTTGGAAACTATAAATCACTTTATGACCAGTATCCCAAGACACAGCATTCCTCACCATTAGCTGTGCTGAAGAGGGCTTCATTGACTTGTAGCCCAGCAATGTCTGAAAGTCCACATAATCCCTTATCCTTTACCTAATGCCTCTGGACACGAGTCTTCATTATGCACAGAATGTTTTTCACCTGAATTTATTACAATATTCTGCATGAAATTGTGCTTATTTCATTCTGTAGTTCTGGTGTAAGGAATATAACCCACATGATATTTTAGAAATATCTCTGGATGAAAAACAATGGCCAGGTAGTTGTAGTAACAGTTGTATATTTCTCTACATTTTCTTTAGCTCAGGCATGGGCAAACTTTGGCCCTCCAGGTGTTTTGGACTTTTAACTCCCACAATTCCTAACAGCCTATCAGCTGTTAGGAATTGTGGGAGCTGAAGTCCAAAACACCTGGAGGGCCAAAGTTTGTCCATGCCTGCTTTAGCTGAAGATGACTTGAAAAAGATTATTTAAGAGGGTATATTTCTGACCCATTACGTCTCCCTGGTTCTTTCCAAAATAAGGTACTAATTTACATGGCATCCATTTACACAGATGGGGTGGACTCAGGGAGATCCACTCTGGTGAAATCACCTGTTCCAAGTCCTATTCTGAGGCCTCCAATGAAGTGATTGGCTAGTTTGTTGTGGTCCCAGACAGTGAGCTCTACACAAGCTTCTTTCAGGTCTTCAGGCCTGAAGCCGTCATAGACCATGGTATGGTTGAACACTGGATTTGTCGTCTTGGATATGGCTCTGGTTTTCTGACGGCTTTTTCTACTTGTATCCGGCAGAATGGTACTTTGGACAGAAGGAGAGAAAAGATCACACTGAGGATGTGCATAGACAGAACAAGATAAAACCACAGATTTTAATCACTTTTAATCAATATCAGCCAAACTTCCATGGCTTGTGTTCACCATGATTTGTTATTAGAGCCATGAACTGCAGAGTAAAGAACCAAACATATTATGGCTTATCTTACCAATTTCTCATTTGTTTATTTTTCCCATCCCGTTTTGCCATCTCCTCATTCCCAAGAGAGGAGATGACAAATAGTCAGAAACAAACCGTAGCTTTGTTAAGATGTCACAATAAGCCATGATTTAAACAAGCCATAGTCCAAAAGCCAACAACAAACCATAATAATAATAATAATAATAAAACTTTATTTATAACCCGCCACCATCTCCCCAATGGGGACTCGGGGCGGCTTACATGGGGCCATGCCCAGACACCATACAATATAACAAAATAAAACAATATATCATAACACAATATAATAGTACAAAAATAATCATATACATTACAACACAGATCAGAGCAGACAGGGCGGGCCAGATGAACATTTAATTAAAAACTCGGGAGAGAGAGGCATATAAATAAAGAGAACAGGGGTATAAGATGGAACAGTCCAGACAGTCCAAAGAATAAAATCCAAGGGGAGTAATCAAAGGTATATAACATTTACTCCCCGAAGGCACATCGAAAAAGCCATGTTTTTAGATCTTTCTTAAAAGCCAATAAGGTGGGGGCTTGCCTGATCTCAGAGGGCAATGAATTCCACAGTCGGGGGGCCACAGCAGAAAAGGCCCTCTCTCTCGTTCCCACTAGACGGGCCTGGGATAAAGGCAGTGGCGAAAGAAGGGCCTCCCCGGATGAGCGGAGGGATCGAACAGGTTTATAATAGGAGATACGGTCACGAAGGTAGGTGGGTCCCAAACCGTTTAGGGCCTTATAAATGATGGTATTCACCTTGAATTGGGACCGGAAGGTGAACGGCAGCCAGTGGAGCTCCTTGAACAGGGGAGTAGATCTCTCCCTGTAGCTCGCCCCTGTAATTAATCTGGCCGCCGAGCGCTGAACCAGTTGTAGTTTCCGGGCCGTCTTCAAGGGAAGCCCCACGTAGAGCGCATTACAGTAGTCCAGTCTAGAGGTAACTAAGGCATGCACCACCATGGTCAAGTCAGACTTCACGAGGTATGGTCGCAGTTGGCGCACAAGTTTGAGTTGTGCGAAGGCCCTCCCGGCCACCGCCGACACCTGAGCCTCAAGCGTCAGCGCTGAGTCCAGAAGGACCCCCAAACTGCGGACCTGTGATTTCAGGGGGAGTGCAACCCCGTCCAGCACAGGTTGCCACCCAATACCCCGATCCGACGCGCGACTGACCAGGAGGGCCTCTGTCTTGTCAGGATTGATCCTCAGCTTGTTCCTCCTCATCCAGTCCGCCACAGCGGCCAGGCACTGGTTCAGCATCCGAGGGGCTTCCTTGGATTCAGATGGAAAGGAGTAGTGGATTTGCGTGTCATCTGCGTAGAGATGGCAACGCCCTCCAAAACTCCGGATGACCTCTCCCAGCGGTTTCATGTAGATGTTGAATAGCATGGGGGATAGAATAGACCCCTGCGGGACCCCACAGGTCAATGGCCAGGGGTCCGAGCAGGAGTCCCCCAACTTCACCATCTGGGAACGACCCCCCAGGAAGGACCGGAGCCACTGCAGCACAGTGCCACCAAGCCCCATCCCAGAGAGCCTCCCCAGAAGGATACCATGGTCGATGGTATCGAAAGCCGCTGAGATGTCCAAGAGAACCAGCAGGGTCACACTCCCCCTGTCCAGCTCTCTGCGGAGGTCATCCACCAAGGCGACCAAAGCCGTCTCGGTACTGTGCCCAGGCCTGAAGCCAGACTGCGAGCAGTCCAGAAAATCAGTGTCATCGAGAAACTCCTGGAGCTGCTTGGCAACCACCCGCTCCAGCACCTTGCCCAAAAATGGGAGGTTGGAAATTGGTCTGTAGTTGTTACAAATAGATGGATCAAGCGAGGGCTTTTTTAATAGTGGTTTTACTACCGCCTGCTTAAAGCAGGATGGAACTGACCCCTGAACCAAAGAGGCATTTATTATGGTCACAAACCAATCCAACAACCCATCTTTGGCCAGCTTGACCAACCAGGAGGGGCAAGGATCCAGAGCGCAGGTGGTCGCCCTCACAGACCCAAGAATCCCCTCCACGTCATCAGGAAGAACAAGCCGGAAAGAATCCCATAAGATCGAACAGACAGGTACCTCGGTTACCTCCTCTGGAACTACAATTAAACTGGAGTCTAGCTCAAGGCGTATCTGAGCAACTTTGCCTGCAAAATGGTGAGCGAAATCGCTGCACCTAGTTGCCGAGTCATCGGGAAGCCCCTGTGCCTCAGGAGGCCGCAGGAGCTCCCCAACAACTCGGAACAACTCCGATGGCCTATTGGCCGCAGACGCTATGCGGGCAGTCGTGAAAGCTTTCCTGGCTGCTCGCAAAGCCACGGAGTAAGCCCTAATAGCGGCTTTAGCCCGTGCTTGGTCAGACACATCCTGAGATTTCCTCCAGATGCACTCTAGTCCCCTCCGCGCACGCTTCATCACGGCCAGCTCCTCAGTGAACCAAGGAGTCGACGTGGCTCTACGTAGCGAGAGAGGACGTTCGGGAGCGATCGTGTCCAGTGCCCTTGCCAACTCCCTGTTATAGCGATCAGCCAGGGCATCGACAAGATCGCCAGTCTCCAAGACAGGAAGATCCCCAAGAGACCTCAGAAGTCCATCCGGATCCATCAGTCTCCTGGGGCGGACCATCTTAATGGGTCCACCACCCCTGCGGAGGTTAGAAGACACGGCGATACTTAAACAGATCAGATGATGGTCAGACCATGACAATGGAAGAATGTTTTGCTCTTCCACTCTGACTGTCCCACCGTCCACAATAAAAACAAGGTCCAAGGTGTGTCCTGCCTGATGTGTGGGCCCAGATATAACTTGAGACAGCCCCATGGTTGTCATGGCAACCATGAAATCCTGAGCTGCTCCTGTCAATGTGGTCTCAGCATGAATGTTAAAGTCTCCCAACACTATCAGTTGTTGGGAGACAAGGGCCGCATTGGAGACCACTTCTGCTAGCTCAGACAGAGAGACTGCTGGGTCGCGGGGTGGACGGTACACCAGCAGAATCCCCAAGCTGTCTCGGGCTCCCACCTTCAGGAAAACACACTCGAACCTCGGAGATTGCGGAACGGCGCATCTGATCAGGGCGATGGACTGCCTAAAGATCACCGCGACTCCTCCTCCCCGCCCCCCAACCCTGGCCTGTTGATGCACCCCGAAACCTGGAGGACACAGCTGGGTGAGATTCACACCTCCCAGCTCATCCAGCCACGTCTGCATGCCAGATCCGCCCCCTCATCCAGGATCAAATCCTGGATGATAGCTGTTTTACCGTTGACGGATCTGGCGTTCAAAAGCAGGACCTTGAGGTTGGGGGGTCTGTCTTGAAGACTACCGCACCTAGACCTCTCCATGGGTTCAGAAATTGTATTTCTAAGCTATGGGTACATAGCATACGGTATTGGAAACATCCAATGGAAATTGATATTAAGTAGAAACAGAATCTCAGTATTTATATTCCAAGAAATGCCCCAGTGAGTTTATATAGGGACTATTTCAGTGGCCTTCAGAGGCTGTTTAAAAAACAGGGAATGGGAGTCAATGCATATAAATTACATGATTATAACCAAGACATAAACTGAGGAGGCACAAATCTTACCTTGTGTATTTTCAAACTAATTTGCAAAGCAAATCCACAAAAATAAAAAAATATTTAATTATTTACAGTATAAAATTGAAGTCTCTGTGTACTTTCAAATCAATTTGAAAACCTACCTACAGAAATATGACTTCAGTTGATGCAAAATGGTGAGGAGTGATATTACTTCAGTAGGTAATATTAAAATCAAGTAATTTAGGACCATATGTTAATAATAAGAATTAGCTGTATTACCTATACTTAAAATTTTGTATAGCACAATTAGGTATAAAAGATCTTCTCACAAACACTTCCAAACAATACATCGGGGCATCTTGTTCCAAAAGGCAACCAGGTCTCCAGTTAAGGCCTGAGGACCCTTCTACACTGCCGTATAATCCAGATGATCAAATCAGACAATCCACATTACTTGCATTGAAGTGGATTTTATGAGTCTACACTGCCATATAATGCAGTTCAAAGCAGACAAACTGGATTTTATATGGCAGTGTAGATGCAGCCTGAGTTTTCTCAAACCAGTGTGCTTACCACTTAACAAAGGAGTTGAGTTTATTGCCCCTGAGGACTGGGAGTTCATTGCATTCCTTCACCCAAATGTGGACTTCTCCAGTGGTTGGGGTCTTTTTACCTTCAAAAAGAAATGTATACACTCAATCAAAACAAAGAACACAATGTTGTATTGTTCAAAGAAATAGGTACAATCAGCACTGAACTGATTCTGCATGCATGGGTTCAACCACACAGAGCTTGAAAATCTCAACATATAAGTATGTAGGTTGGGTGGTTGATTTGTATCACAAAGACACTTCTATGGCTTAGTGAATCTTTTTAAAGTCTAAAAGGCAAACATTGATTTTGTCGTTTTATATAAGGGGCACCATTTTATGACTTCATTGTAATAAATGGGACTGGAACATCCCTGGATTTTGGTATCTATGTTAGTCCTGGAATCAAAGCCCTGCGGATACCAAGGGCTCACTGTATCGTTCTTTCATTTCGTGACTAAATAAAGGACATTAGGAAGAGGACATAACAGCGCAGAAAGCAAATCTGGGAAGTGCCTAAGAGGAATACTCACCTGCAGCAGGCTGTGGGATATACTGGAGAGCGATCTTTACTTCTCCTCTGTTCTCTAGCTCAAGAGCCGTTAGTGGAGTCTGGACATTCATGAACAAAAACAAAACCCATAATCACTGGAGAGGCTGGTAAATACAGCTATTTAATAGTGTAAAAAGCACAGACGCAAACTCGAGTCATCGCCTAACTAAAAAGCTGTCCTATAACAACATAAATGTACAGATATCTGCTAAGAAATAAGTCCCTTTAAACTGGCATTTACTAACACATCAGAGTAAAAGAGTGCAGCTTCAATCTACTAAAGCTGCATTTTCTTTAATCACATCAAGGGAGAGGCATGAAATTTAAGACAGTGTCATGGAATCCTTTAAGCACACAATTAAAAAAGAATCTGCTGTCTGATGAACCATCTTTTTAAAAGTTTTTTTTTTAAATTAACCAGCTAAGCATTGTTGTGCTAGTGCAAATGCTATACAGACTATCTATCTATATATGTAATATATGCATTATAGATAGATAGATAGATAGATAGATAGATAGATAGATAGATAGATAGATAGATAGATAGATAGATAGTGGTTCCATTGTCTGTACAGATATGAAGGTTGTCTGCTATAATGGTAGCTAAGGGAGGAGAAGACTGATTTCCCATTGCTAAGGGGCATGGCTTTACCTGTCTCAGGTGTAACAGGTTTGTGATAGTAGGTATGTAAATACCTTAAAACACTAGCCAGTTCAAATGCTATGTTGTGTTCAAATTTCATAGCAATTTGTGAAGTAGTTTGGGAGATATGAGGTCCCCACAAACAGACATTACATTCATGCACACATACCCCAGTTTATGATTCAGAGCCAGTTTCTGAGTTGATGGTAACTAACCTCCTTATAATAACATCAAAGGACTCCAGAAGAAAAATGAGGTTTTTTTTTTTTTTCAAAAGATGCATCAAGAAAAAGCCATGGACTTACCCTTGGCTTAAGTGGGTACCAGTTCATTTGTTTGTTCTGTTTATCATTCCAGTCCCAGTTTCCCAAATCGAGCTCCACTTCACCCAAGAAACTATTGCGCCCAAAAGTATCATTGTGCCAAACGGAGATATTCAGCCTCTGGGTTGCCAAAAGGTCCTTCTCAACTTTATACTACAAATAAGGCAAGTAATGGTTAAAGAGGTTGTCCACAACACAAATGTACAATCTGCTATAACTCCGCTTCAGTTGTACAGTCAGCCCTCCACATTTGGAGGTTTGACTTTTGTGGATTTGAATATTTGCACACTTGATTAATATTTTCTTTTTAGGGATCTTTAGGTCCTCCAGAGCAACACCATAGTCATCTTCGGCCATGGAATTGTACGGGAGGACATAGTGATTTCTAGAGCAATCACTTCTTTAGGCATTTGTAGGTTTTAGTGTGATTCTATGGTCAAGTTGATGCTATAGTTGGGCTGGAGAATACAGAAATTTCTAGAAAGATGCTCTCTTAGGTGAAAAATGTATTTTTATTTGTCATTTTCCCACTTCTGCAGGGTCCTGTGCCCTTAATACCAGAAAATGTGGAGGGCTGTGTGCTTGTTTCTCCAAAATAATCTTGACCACTGTAGTTGTATCTTCTGTTCCAGGCAGTTCAGGAGTGGAGGAAGTTTGGGCAAAAATTCAATGGCTCCCCAAACTTTGGTCCTCCAGGTGTTTTGGACTTCAGATCCCAGAATTCTTGAGTGTTGGCCAAGCTGATCGGGAATTTAAGTCCAAAACATATGGAGAACCAAAGTTTGGCTACTTGTGGACTAGATTTACCAACATGTAAACCAGTGCCTTGTTGGAACAAACTAGGAAGTAAGGGTTTCTCCAGCATCCAGTCTTCAAGAAGTAGAGAAAAATAGTGATAATTATCCCCCAGTGATAATACAACTGTCTGACAGAAGGCCTTTGTGGTAGTTCCTCTAGATGAGGTATGGGCAAACTTTGGCCTTCCAGGTGTTTTGGACTTCAACTCCCACAATTGCTAGCAGCCAGTAGGGTGTTAGGAATTGTGGGAGTTGAAGTTCAAAACACCTGGAGGGCCAAAGTTTGCCCATGCCTGGTTTACTGATAATAATAACAACAATAGCTGTTATCACTACTTAATATTCATATCCCACTTTTTTCCTAAAGAAGACTCAAACCAATTAACACTAAGAATCCTAACAATATGTAAATTGAAACCTAAAGCATATATATAAATATTAAAATAGAATTAACTATAGCACTATAAAAATACATAATTAAAACCAGCTAAATGTTAGCTGCCGTCAATGGGGCTATATCTTTACTATGTGGTTAAGTGGACATTTCATTCCTTCCACACATTTAGAGATTTTTCCCTCGTTTTTTAAGCTTCTATAAAATTTGTGATTCCTGCTAGCTCACAGAAACCTCCCTCTTCTGTATAAGTATTTTGACTATTTAAGCAAAGGCATATCCCAAACATCAAAAAGAGAGTAATTAATGCAAGTTACCCGTAATATCTCATTGTAAACAGGGTTCAGTGTTTTCTTCTTCACAGTTGTCTTTCTTTTGCCCAGTTTGTTCTTCTCTGGTAACAAGTAACTCTTCACATACCTTTTGGAAAAAGTTTAACCATCAGTCAGGTGACATAATGTTTTAGTATAAAAATTAATATATTAGGTGAAGACCAAAGAGCAAAATAAAAGATTTTTTTTGGCTGTTGTGGAAACAGAACTCTACTTAACAGTAGAATTGGAAAAAAGGACTTCAGGAGGGGGAATCACAAGCATTACATTTGATTTGCAAGTTATTATATACAAGTTATAGAACTTAACTAGTAAGATATTAGAGTCAGTCATTTCATGTTGGTAACACACATTTCAGACATGCATCATTTTGCAACACTGTAATTTTGCTAGCAAGACAGAGGTTAAATCAACCTCTTCATAAGAGATACAGGCACATACATAAACTACAATAATGAAATATATGGTGACACAATGTTTCTCATGAAAACATTTCATGTATATTTTTAAAAATATGATTTGTAAGATCATTTCCAAGATTTCTGTCATTTCTCATGATATTTGTGTGGCACACACTGCAACCAACACACTTTTTATCATGTCAGAAGCGAATTGAGGCAAGTCGCTTCTGGTGTGAGAGAATCCGTCATCTTCAAAGACATTGCCCGGGGGACACCCGGATTTGTTACCATCCTGTTGGGGGCTTCTCTCATGTCTCCGCATGGGAAGTTAGGGCTGACAGAGGGGAGCTCACCCCATCTCAGGGATTTGAACCACCAACTTTCAGGTCAGCAGTTCAGCCAGCACAAGGGTTTAACCCATTATGCCACTGTGGTTCCTAGCAAACACACTAATGTGTCACGTCACATAATCTGAAAAGTTCTGAACTAGAGGCTTGGAAAGTTTAGAAAGCACTTTGTTCCCATTACAGTGGGCCTTGCCAAGCATCAGCATACATTGAAAATGACTTGAAAGCACACAACAGCAGCAACAACAACAACATACAAAAGAGCATGACTTCCATATACTTACGGATCTGAACGTTGCTTCTTCACATCTGCAATTGCCAAGTCCTTGCCTTGAGCAATTAAAATATGGAACTCCTTCAGCTGATCCACATAATCAATGGCAAACTGGATATTGCCTTTCACATCCACATTGCCAAAATCTCCACTGTAGACACTCATCACACTGGTGCTCACCTGCAAATCCCACACAGTAGAGCAAAACAACTTTAAAACAATTTCTTTTCTCCATTTTTAAAAACCTAGGATAAAAATAAATCTAAGTATAGGATAGAGGTTCACCTCTGTACTGCCAGAAGCTGCAAAGTATGATTTAGATGTCATCTACTAGAAGATGCATTTCACACTTAAATTATGCATGCTTGTTTTCAAACAAATCATTAATAGAAGCCATGCAAAGAATTTCATTCAATGAGTAGAATAGAATATTTTTGACTAATTGTCCCTGGAATCTATTAACAAATTTCTCTTCAACTTTTCTGTCTGCAAACAAAACTATGTGTAAACTTGTGCTGTTAAGGAATAAAACTATTTGTAGTATTCATATCCTTCACAGTGTTTTTGTGCTGTCAGAGTATCAATTGTCTTACATTGTCATCTCATTCTTTGAAAGGGGTCCCTTTGAGAGATCTACAGAAACAACTGAAGATTACAGGATAACAACCAATTGCTATTTTGGACATTAAGTTTTCCACAAACAAATAATTTAAGTCCCAAAAGTAATGATGAAGGTAGGGTTTTTTCCCACCCTTATGTCCAGACTAACTAGGGCAAAACCTAAATGTTTCTTTCCTTTAAAGTATAATACAGAGTGAGCATCCTTTATCTGAAATCCCAATATCCAAAACGTGCCCACACACATTTTGAGGAAGTGGCACCTTGCTTTTGATGGTTCAGTGTACAATTAACTTTGTTCCATGTACAAAATGGTTACAAAATTGATGTGTACAAGGTGTACGTGAAACATACATGGATTTCACATTTAGACTTGGGTTCCATCTCGAAGAAAACTCATTATGTACTTATATGCAAATATAAGTTATCCCAAAAAAATCCAAAATACTTGAGTATTTCATATAAGGGATACACAACCTGTACCAACAAGCATGATACACACACAGTTTATCTGCCAGGCGAAGAGGTTTCCTCCTAAAAGCCTTCCAGAAACTCCAAATGTGTTGGTAAACATATATATATATATATATATATATATATATATATATAGTTTCCAGTGCAATAATTAATTCAGTGCACTTTATTTACAAGTGTCTTTGGGCCCCTGGGAATCATCCTGGGGCACTGATAAGTTTGCAGTGTTGATTTAATATTACGAAATAAGGTTATTTTTGTGGTTTGATGGCAGAACTGTGGCAAACAGAGTGTTTTGGGGAGGACGTTATTTGGCCCTCAGACCCAAAGAAGTCCAAAAATGATCAAAAGCCCTCCTCAAGTAACAATTTGAGAATAATGAGGCATTTAAATAAAGACAGTCCACAATTGTGGATTTCATTTGATGAATGTCTTGGAATCTCTAGGTCCTCTGGTGCGACTCTATGGCCAACTTCTGTTGGAAGTTGAACATCGAATCATACTGGAGGCTCTAGAGGTGTTAAAAATCCATTATTTTATTCATAGTTTATTTTTCACTTTTGCTGAGGTCTTGCACACCTAACCCTAGTGAATGGATTAATTTTTATTCTTCTTTCCTTCAATAATATGGTTCCAAGTGCACCATTAAAATGCCATCGTGATCCATTTTAAAATCTGACTGCAGATACATATCTGAGTGTTATCACTGCCGTCGTGTCATGAAGCGTTACAATACCAAACGGAGGCTCTGCTATCCCTGCAAAGGTTACAGACGCAAGACGATTAGTAAGAGCAGTGTTATTAACGGAGGCTTTCGTTTACATACAGAAGACAAGGACGCCAAGCCAGAAGAGCCACTAAGATTGGTTAGCGAGCTGGGGCTCTTCTTGATCCTGCCAAGTGGGTAACTGCTGTCTGATGCTGTGTCTGTATCTCTGTCATCATTCTACAAGATATTGCACAAAGAGAGAAAATGAATACAAGTCTATGCGAGGGGTTGCAAAGAAAAACAGCCCTGCGGCGCACTTCCAAAGATGACCTGCCAAGGTTTGCAGCCTGGGATGCAGCGCTGTAGGACAAACGGTTAACGAAAGCTTTAGGTGGCACACCTATGTTGCATGCAGGCAGTACTTTCATAAAGATAGAAGCATAAAGAAATTAAGCTAAACAACAAGTCCGTGTTCCATGCATTCACTGGCAACATCCATTCTTCGAACAAATTGTTCAACCTATTACCATAACGTCCTTTAATTGAAGGGTGCATCTACGTTGTGCAATTAATGCAGTTTGACACAATTTTAACTGCTATGGCTCAATGCAGTGGAATCATAGGATGTTGCAGTTTCATTTTCTCTATGAAACCTTTATGATGCATCATCAAAGTACAAATCTCATGATTTCATAGCATTGCCCCATAGCAGTTAAAGTAGTGTCAAACTGCATTGATTCTACAGTGTAGATCGGGCATGGGCAAACTTTGGCCCTCCAGGTGTTTTGGACTCCAACTCCCACAATTCCTAACAGCCGGTAGGCTGTTAGGAATTGTGGGAGTTGGAGTCCAAAACACCTGGAGGGCCAAAGTTTGCTCATGCCTGGTGTATTATCTATTATTCTCCTAGCAAAGACCTAACCTATATGGTCATTGCCAACACTTTACATTCAGTAACCCTGGTGCCACGTCCCTTACTGTCATTGCCAACTAAGATGTATATCTTTGCAGTGATTGTTTGATCAAGAAATGATTGAGGAACTGATTCAGAGTTTTGATTCCATGAACTCCTTTGATTCAGGTTTATAGCAAGAGACTAATATGAAGTCTTGTGAAATCTGCTTAACGCAAAACAAAAGAGAGCAACCGAGTCCAAAATTGGAAGAAACAAGGGAGATTGGTCCTAGTTCAGCTCCTGCGGGACTATATAACAATCATCATACTTTCATGCTTTTGTTTCTCATTTTAAGGCAGAACTAAATTTTAACTCTCAGTGAAACCAATGTTGCAAGAAGCAGGCTGGATAGATTCAGAATTTTCTTGGAAATATGCTAAAAAGGAATCACTTGCTTAACCCGCTGCTCGAATCCATACTTTTAATTATGCACCAAGCAAAAAATTATAGGAATAGACTTGTGTAAGACAAAACAGTGAGCATTTCACCAAATAATTGTGGGGCTGATCCATGATCAAGCAGGTTCCCAACTGCTTTCTTATTATATTCTTCCACACACTGCCTGAAGCCATTTAATTGGTGTGTATGCCCTTCAAGTTACCAATGCATTTATGGCAACCCCATGGGTTCTCTTAGGCAAGGAACACTCAGAAGTTATTTTTATCAGGCCCTTCCTCTAAAATATAGCCTACAACACCTGGCATCCCTTAGTAGGTCTTCTGGACTTGGAAAAGTTTCTCATTTTGGACTACCATTCCCATAATCCCCATCCAACATAGGAGGGACAGTTGCTAGAGTTCTAGCCAGAATGTGAAGAAAAGGGACCAAAGCTAGATCTTCTCAGTAAGCATGTGCCTTAAAGTCAACTGCCAACTTATTGCGACCCCCTACATTTCATAGGATTTGCTTATGGTTCCAGGTATTTGATGGCAGTTTCCCATCCAAGTACAAACCAAGGCTGATCCTGCTTAACTCTGAAGAAACATTCACATAAATAAAAACCAACAGGCTTTCAACAAATTACTGTACACAGGCAATGAAACAGCTGGGACCAAAGTTTAGGACTTAGTTTCATTCAGAACTAGAATGTAATGTGTTGTTAAAGGCTGTCATGGTCGGGATCACAGGGTTGTTGCATGTTTCCTGGGCTGTATGGCCATGTTCCAGAAGTATTCTCTCCTGATGTTTCGCCCACATCTATGGCAGGCATCCTCAGTGGTTGTGACCTCACAACCTGTGAGGATGCCTGCCATAGATGTGGGCGAAACGTCAGGAGATAATATTTCTGGAACATGGCCATACAGCCCAGAAAACATACAGTAACCCAACTAGAATTTACTTTGGGGGTTACGCTGCCCAGAATCCCTCTGGCATTGGTAGCCACTGCTGATTGATAGATTTGGGAAGTTGTATTCCAAAACAGTAACTTTTCTGTTCAGAATCCATATTAAGACATTTTCATAGTTGATAGTTAATAATCTTCAGAATTGGACCAGAGACGTACTACTGAATCTTCTCAACCAGGAGCAGCATATCATGAGAATGATGCCAGCAATCCTCACCAGCCATGGACACTTTTGTTATCATTAGATATCTCAACAATTACTATCTTACCATCTGAGATGAACCAAAACAATCACCTAATGGTAAACTACGACATTGTACATTACATGTATAATCCTATCACAACATAATTCAGCACTTTGTAAACAGAAGTCCTCAATACTCTCTTCAACACATCATTCTCCTGGATGATTCTCATAAATGGCCATTTATCTTAAATCTGGACTCTTACAGCCTTCTGTTTTCAGCAGGTCAGCACTCCCTTAAGGCAAATTTAAAGAAGACTTCTTGAGAAATGAAAGGAAGAAATAAACAAACACTTGCCTCATCCTGCAGAAATGCTGGGACCGATTTACTCATCTGTTTGACTTTTTCCAGACGGGTGAATTTGTTATCAGGGAAAGAAGGTGCTGTGGAAACTAAAAGGCAGTAAATTCATACTTTAACGAAGTAATAAAGCGTCTACTACAGGAAACGAGTGAGTCATAAAATGCTTCAAAAACATATTCGCATGCATAGAAACCACCAACATGCAAGAGGTACTTGCTATGAGCAGCAACACACATTATAAGAAAGCTGCAACAATGGATGCAGGAACAGCTTGTACACACTTTTTCTTTGCTTCCAGATACTTATGAAGAGTAACCTCTCATTTCTCCCTGACAATGAAACACTTGTGCCTTTCAGCTCCTGATGTAGTTTTAGTTTCTCTGTTAAACACTACTCATAAGCACAGAGAGAGGGTGCAATGTTAAATTAGAAGTGACTATTTTTTAACTACATTGTCAATGATTATGAAGGAGACCTTGCTTTATTTAACTTGGTGTATGCATACAACTTCTATATCCACACGACCAGTACCTGAAGTTCCATTTATCCAAAATATGTCATCTCTAGGTACTTTTAGGTCCTCCAGAAAAAATTATGGCATCCGAGGTCTGAAGGTCTTCACCTGAATAGGGTTCACTATTATCCCCTAGAAATACAGGGTCATACTGTACAGTCCACCTACAAGGTGTATTATTAAGTATACAAATATCTCTTATCTACAGTCAACACACTGTCCAATACATTTCCCCATATACTTGATTCCAGACCCAATGCACAGAATCACAGAATCCTAGAGTCGGGAAAGACCACAAAGGCCTTTCAGTCCATGCACAAGGGTAGATTCTACATATAGGGATGAACTCATTTACAATGTTGGGATAGTGCTTATTTAGTGCCTATGATAGATATGATACCTTCATCCCCAAATACTATTACACTCTTGGCCTGTAAGAGTAGATTTTAAACAAAAAAGTTAAGAACAATAAGGAAATGGCATGGGATTGCATGGAAGGAAAGCCCATCTTCTCTCGAGAGGTGAGGAGAAACACTTCAGTGAGTTACACTTGTTCTAAAGCCAAAGCTTGCAATTGACACAAGCTGAACCAATCCAGTCTACCAATCTTGTGAAGGTTGGTTAATGGAAGTTAACCAAGCTCAGAGGTTAATGGATTCTACTTCTTTGGAGATTTATAAATAGAGTGGTCTACTTTCAGAAGTAGTTTAGCTGAAGATTCTTGCATGACAGGATCTTTGTAGTCCCCAACATGGCCTTTGTGGTCCCTTCCATGGTTCTGTGTGCTTCTGTGCAAAGGCATGGAAATCTCAGAATGGAGAGAATGTTCTAGTGAGGGATTATTACACTGGTAAGTGGTTGGGCAATACAACCTTTGGAGTTGTTTACAACTTTACAATTTTACGGTTCTGCAAGTGCTGCCCTACCTCTGCAGTAGGAACAATAGGGGGTACCTTCTATTCTCCCTAGTTCCATCACTATGGCTATTTTATTATTTTCTTGCCATTTTTCTTTCCACCATGGCTTTCTGGGGATACCTTCTATCAAAATATATAAATATTGGGATAAAAATATTGGAAATAAATAAATAAAATAAATAAGGTGGTAACAGCCAAAGAAACTGTTTTAACTGCTCCTCTGTGCAAAACAATGCGCAATGACTTTGTCTACAAAGAGAAAATGGAATCAAATGTCACATTTCAATATGCGTGAGCTATCAGCAATGCCACATTAGTAGTAGTTTTACTAGACACAAACTGTGGGACAAGAACAGACTTCAGACGTATTATTGGTTAGTTGATATCACATATACAGTATATATAAAGTGTGAAGCTACAAAACCTTTCAGCCTCTATGAGCAGGAAGGGTCTTAGTACTCACTTCCTGGGGCGTTTTCATTTGTTTCATGTGGTTCATCTATTTTCTGGTCTAGTCAAGATTGGGACATTAAAGAATACACTGTCACTCTCAGCAGTGCAGACACTGACTGTACAGGCTTTAATTACAGATAAAACATACACTTTGCTTGTCCCATTTTCAAGAATTCCCTGCCGTTTTCATCACAGTCTTTTCATAACTATGTCACGCAACTCTGTAATCTTCTTAGATGACATAGATTTTCATGGGGCCACCCACAAGTAGGAAATAACTTAATTTGACTCCCATTTACATTTATAGGAATTTTGAGAATAAACCAAACCCAGTCTCCTGTAGACATTTGTAGAGATTTGCTGGCTGGTTTGTATTTTTTTCTTGTTTATTTGCCATGAAGTCAGCTTCACCTACAAATAAGAGATCCCCAAGTCTGTAATCAAGAGTTCTTCTCTTCTCTTCCAAATCCTGGGCAGCCATGGATTCTTTGATTGACTTGATCCACTAGAAATACAGTCTTCCTCTTTTCCTATTGCCTTGTACCTTAACCAAGCATTCATGTATTTCTTAGCAAGTCATGCCTTCTTATGATATGTTTTGAAGTAGGACAGCCTCAGTCTTGACATCTTGGCTTCTAGGGTTTTCAAATTCAGACCTGATTTGCTCTTGGATCTACTTATCTTTTTTGGCGGCCCATCATATCTATATAATACCAGCACCACATATCAAATGAGTAGGTTCTCTTCCTACTTATTCAGCCATATTCACTATCCAACTGGTATATAGTTCACTCTCTATATCAGTAATGATATATCTTCTTCCAAAAAAGTCAACTCGTTAAAGTAGTGCAACTAGAATCACAACTTTATACCATAGAATAACTACATCCTTATCAAAAAAGCTAATATTTAGCAATAATAGTGTTAGCATACTGGTCAATTCACCAAGGCCTATGTCCCAGAGAGTCAAGAATGCACTGTCTCAGTGGGGTATGTTTAAATTTAGTGATTGTGAATGTTGTTTACTTAGTTAAAAGCAGTTGTAATATTTTGCATACACTGTAGCCTATTGATAACGGCTGGGTTTCAGCATGGCAGCCTATAATGGGTTATAACCAATATCTTTATACTCAGCCAAAAATCCATAAAAATGTCATCCAAAATCATAGAATCATAGAGCTGGAAGAGACCTCATGGGCCATCCAGTCCAACCCCCTACCAAGAAGTAGGAAAATCCCATTCAAAGCACTCCGACAGACGGCCATCCAGCCTCTGCTTAAAAGCATCCAAAGAAGGAGCCTCCACCACACACCACACAGGGCAGAGAGTTCCACTGCTGAACAGCTCTCACAGTGAGGAAGTTCTTCCTAATGTTCAGGTGGAATCTCCTTTCCTGTAGTTTGAAGTTGTTGTTCCACTGCGTCCTAGTCTCCAGGGCAGCAGAAAACAGACTTGCTCCCTCCTTCCTATAACTACCCCTCACATATTTATACATGGGCGTCATCATGTCTCCTCTCAGCCTTCTCTTCTGCAGGCTAAACATGCACTGCTCTTTAAGCCGCTCTTCACAGGGCTTGTTCTCCAGACCTTTGATCATTTTAGTCACCCTCCTTTGGACACTTTCCAGCTTGTCAACATCTTCTTTCAATTGTGGTGCCCAGAATTGGACACAGTGCAATTCCAGGTGTGGTCTGACCAAGGCAAAATAGAATAGAGGGGTAGCATGACTTCCCTGGATCTAGACACTAGACTCTTATTTATGCAGGCCAAATACCCACTGGCTATTTTAGCTTCCGCTAAATCCCAAGACAAATGTTATCCAAAGTCATGTTACACTTTAACTATGTAAAATGCTAGCAATTGTAGAAAGGGAATGGAAAAGCACATGACTGTGGGAAATTCACACAACTATCAAAGCACACAGTTACATCCATGCAGCCACAAAGAAAATAGTTACCATCTTCTGCACTAAGCACTAAGTCTCCCCTTGGAAGGTTTACGTTTCCTTTATCTGTGCAAGGGAGAAAATGGTGACACAGTTAGACATTTCAGTGATTCAGGAGATCACTGTGGACTCACAACAGAAGCCTCTAGAGACGGAAAAAAAGATGGAGCTTGGAAGAAACATCAGAGTCAATATTAAAGCTGAAAGAAATGCACCCTTAAAAAGTGGTCATTTTTTGCTTTCTGTTTATCAGGCAGCTTATTGAAGCTATTAGATGTAAGAACAACAGGGTTTTACTTAAGAAGCTGGAGAACTAACTTGCTCACCACAGCAATACTACTAGGTGTTGCATTATTTCATTACATTTTCATTGTTCCCCAAAGTAATGCACTACAGGTAACAGACTAAGTTTTAATGCATTACTTCCAAGGAGTACCAAAGTCCAAAACAATGGACTCTGTGGGGAGGGAGAGCTTTGATTTCACATACTGATGTATCAGTTTCTTTTGTCTCATGGTCATCTCTAGACAAACAAAGTTTGGTCTAAATCCAGTTTTTAGTTTAATTAGAATTAAAACAGTTAGGTAAGTAATAAATTTAAAAGTTCCATGACATCACTGTGTGTCCTCTACTTGGCACTAATAACTGAATTTAAGCCTTTTTCCTGTTCACCTGAGGAAAAAGGAAAAAGTGTATATAGGGACAGAAATTGTCTTTCAAAATATTTCTGCTATCAACTATTGATACCTGGCCAGGGGTTGATATGTCCCAAAATCTATTCCCCTATTTTTTTATTGGTATTGAAACCAATATTACTTACAGGCCAATTAAGCCATCACTTTACAAAAGTACGATTGTCACATTACATGGTAATGGAAATAATGCCATGATGGGCATATCGAAAGAGGATTTTTTTTAAAAAAAGAGAAACTGTGAAGGACTTGGAAGATGTCAGGCAAACTTTTTGCTCACTTGATGTGGCTGACGGTATGTCCTCTAGACTTTTGGACGGGACTTGTTTATTTGAACTCCTTTGCAAAGCCTCCATAACAGGGTTTAGTCCTTCTTCCGAACCTGTTTCAAGACAAAACACATGAATACTGCACAACACACAAACTTTTCTCTGAAGTAAGCATAGCCTAAGAATTCCCCAGGTTTTTTTAGAGCTAATTCCTCTGCCTAACTCCTACAAAAAACATGGAACTGCCACCAAAAAAATAGCCCAGCATCAAATCTCCTCCATAACACCTTCATTAAACTTAGACCACGCATGGGCAAACTTTGGTCCTCCATGTGTTTTGGACTTCAACTCCCACAATTCCTAACAGCCTACCAGCTGTTAGGAATTGTGGGAGTTGAAGTCCAAAACACCTGGAGGGCCCAAGTTTGCCCATGCCTGACTTAGACCATGTCCTGATGCCATTAACACAGCACAGTCCCCTTCTTAAATTCATCCTCTGCCATTAGCAAAGGAGAAAAGAACCCAAAGAAAACCACTAGACCTGATTTAAAGTTGACTCTCACGGAGTCAACTTTAATCAGAGGTACATAAGTGTTGATTTGACATCTTTGACCTAATGAAATTAGGATGGGATTAAGGCAAGTGTGGGATTATACAGACCTCCAAATGTTGCTGGTTTGCAATGTAGGCATTCCTCACTACAGATATAGACTGGTTAGGTCTCTCAGAATCATGATCCAACAATATCAGGAGGGTGACAAGATATAGGCCAATGCCATCAAGGCATGGCATGAATTGTGCAAGCAGTTAGTTACAGAAATGCTAATCCAACCATGATCTGCCATTTTTACAGAATGTTCTGTCAATAATACTAATAATATAATATATTGTATATACAATATATTATATTATTGGCTCCTGGGAACGAGGGACAGGGCCTTCTCAGTGGTGGCTCCTCGGCTGTGGAACATCCTCCCCAGCAACATTCGGCAGATTCCAACTCTCCTAGGCTTCAGAAAAGCCTTAAAGACATGGTTGTGCACGCAGGCATTTAATGAATGAGAACATCAATTTCACATGGTCTGGACTAAGATAAGGATTTTGGACGAATGGATTTTAACTCAGATATGTTTTTAAATTTTGTACAATGTGTTTTTATTATGTAATGTTATTTGCTTTTATATGAACTGTTGTTTTATGTACTGTTTTCAGGCATTGAATTTTTGCCTATATATTGTAAGCCGCCTTGAGTCCTCACAGGTGAGAAAGGCGGGGTTAAAATGCTGCAAATAAATAAATAAATAAATATTGATAATAATATTATAATGTAATACAATATAATAATAATACACTATCATAATTGTATATTTGTATTACATGTAATATTACTAATAATATTGCAATATAGTGGTATAGTACAATATAGTAATACTAGCTGTGCCCGGCCACGCGTTACTGTGGCGAAGTATGGTGGTATGGGAAATAAAGTATTGAGGAATTGGTGGTAGTTAAGGTAAAGGGTAAAGGTTTTCCCCTGACATTAAGTCCATTATAAATGGGTTATATAGCTGTGTGGAAGGGCCTTGAGTCTACACTGCCATATAATCCAGTTAAAATCAGATAATCTGTATTTTATAGGAAGTGTGGAAGAGGCCTAAGTGAGGCCTAACTCTGTCTGTTCCCTGGGCTGAGTGGGTTGCTAGGAGACCAAGTGGGCAGAGCAATTGGATAAAAATAATTCTTCCTCTCCCTCTAATTGAGACTTTATTTTTCTTTTCTTTTTGTTGTATGAACGTAGAGGCATGGATGACTGGTTGTGCTGCCAAATTTAGTGTTTCTGGGATGTGTAGTTTTGTTGTTTTGTCCTAGGCTGAAATTTCATTACCCTTTTATATATATAGATATAATGCTTATATTGTGCTATGCTAATAATGTAATATTGTAAGCTGCTCTGAGTCCCCTTCGGGGCGAGAAGGGCAGGATAGAAATGTTGCTAATAAATAAATAAATTGCATATTTCTTGTAATATGTCATTCCATTCTCCTAAAAGGTTTTGTCTTTTCCAAAGAAGCAAATGTACACAACAGGGTAAACTATATCCCTATAAAACTGAATCCAGAATTATAATAAAACATTCACCGAGAGAAATGTATCTGCATATATGGGAGAACCTTGTCCCAAAATTTATTTGTCATTTTTTGCTGCAGAAATTCTTGCTCCTAAAGAGCATGAGTTCTGCTTTTCTAAATCGAAGACATTCTTCCACTTAAAAAGCAGTTTGGGATCATGATGGATGGGAAAAACAACAGAAGCAAGTTGCAATGACACTCATCTGCTGGCAAACAGAGCTTGAAAGGGACAGTGTGATCCACTACTGATATCTGAAGCTCTGATTCTCTTTCTTCCCAATATTGGGAGAAAGTAAAAGGTAAAGGTTTCCCCTGACATTAAGTCCAGTCGTGTCCGACTCTGGGGGTTGGTGCTCATCTTCACTTCTAAGCCGAAGAGCTGGCATTGTCCATAGACACCTCCAAGGTCATTTGGTTGGCATGACTGCATAGAGCGCCGTTACCTTCCCGCCAGAGCAGTACCTATTGATCTACTCACATTTGCATGTTTTCGAATTGCTAGGTTGGCAGAAGCTGGGACTAATAGCGGGAGCTAACTCCGCTCCCTAGATTCAAACCGCAAACCTTTCGGTCAGCAAGTTCAGCAGCTCAGTGGTTTAACCCGCTGTGCCACAAGGGCAAAAAGGCGAGATTTTAAAAAATCTCCAGGGATGTCCAGGTCTGCTGCTGTTTTGAAATTATGAGTTCCGAGTTGTACCTCTTTTGAACTACAGCTCCAAGAATTGTATGCTAATAGAGACATTCTGGGCATCGTAGTCCCAAAAGCAACTTTTTATGTCCTGACAATTGTATGCAGGAACATACCACAGTAGGCCCTCCACTTTGGGGTGGAGAAGGTTAAGGGGCACGGGAATCCCACAAAAGTGGAAAGAAGGCAGATATAAACCCACTACAGGCAGTACCCGAGTCACAAACATCCGACTTAAAAACAACTCATAGGTAAGAATGGGGGTGAGACAACAGGGAGTGAGAGAAATCTACCCTTGAAAAGTAAATTCACTCCTGGAAGAGCTATTATCATGGAAAAGGTGTCTCGACTGAAGCTTTATCACCAATCCTTGTAGAACATCCCTCTGGGAATCCCTCTAGGTCCTCCATGGGACAACCTAGAGATTCCTATAGAAGTGTTCTCCCTAAGAATCTCTTACATTTTCTAACATAACTCCATAGTCAACGTCTGATGGAAGTTGACCATAGATTTGCCCCAGAGGACCTATAATTCCTAGAGATAAAATGTTAATCTAATCCACAAAAAATCAAAAGTTTAACCCACAAATGTGAAAGGCTGACTGTAACGTGCCATAAGAAGCACCAAAGTATATTTACAAAAAAAAAAAAAAATCTCTCATGTGAGACATATAACCATCCTTCAATCTAGAGAGAATGAGTCCCCAATATCAAACACCTGTGAATAGTGCCTTAAATATTATACAAATATTTGTCCTTGGAGACTAATGTTCCATTCATATGGTTCTCTACATTGGTAAACAAATGCATATAAATACCCAGGACATTAAAAGAATTCAAAAGTGCTCACAGATTCTACTTCTTTGGATTCGCACAAAGGAATTGCTGTTTTCATCTGAAGGATCTGATCCAAAGCTCCTGGCATCTTCATAATCATCTGCGTCACTTTCATCAGCATTTGGGTGAGCATGAAAGAGCTCAATTTTACTTGTTTTGGGAGAATTTTCATGTTGTAAGAGTGGGGTGCTTGACCTCTGGGATCCAGGCATTATTGTCGCTATTTCATTTCCATCATCTAAGGAAGCACTTGGACTGGAGACCCTTTCTTCTCTCTTTCTTTCATATTTCTTCTCTCCCTCATTTGTCTGTGAATTGGTGGAAGGACCTTCCCCCTTTTCCACAAGTTGGTCTCCAGTGGATGCAAAATTAACCTGAACAGTTTTCTGAAAAATCATAATTCTCTCAGGGATGCCAGTTTGGCTATCTTGTTTGAAAGATTTGCCCCTGAGTGGTATTCTAACTTCAGTGCGATAGTCACTTGACACACTGGATGTTGGCATTATTGCAGGTGAGCTTTCTAATTGAGACGTTGAGTCATCAGAAACTTCCACAGATGGTTGTGAAGCAGCATCAGAATTTTCCCTAAGTAACTTTTCTAAGATGGATTTGAATATAGCATCGTCTTTTCCTGGTACAGTAGATTTTATTACAGTTTCATCTACTTCTTGGGGAAGGTCCATGCTTTCTAAACCATGACCAGCCTGGATGCTCTCCTTTATTTTGGCATCTAAATCTCTCAGCTGAACAGGTGGCATCTGGGAAACTTCTTCAAGCAGTTTCTGGAAGCCAGAATGAGATTCTCTTTGCTTCAGCTTGGATGGAACAACAGTTCTGCTTACAGATTCATTAACTTCTTGACCAACCAAATCTACATCCTGGTTAGGTTTATTTTTCTGGTTGTCGGGCAGGATTTCAGAATCCTCCTTGAGCAATGTTTGGATGTTCAATTTATATCCCACCTGTCTGGAACGGGAGGGAGCACTAGCCTTTTCTACTGTTTCAATTATTTCTTGACGATGTGGTCCATCTTTTCCGAAAATTGATTGCATACTCTGATTCAATAATAATGGGGCATGAGTTAATTTAAGGTCCTCTTTGTCTTCTGAATGCTCTTTAAGCAGTTTTCTTAAACTGGCTCTAAATGCTACAGGATCATATGGATTTGACTTAATAGTGTTTGTCACTGTCTCTGCCACATCCTCAGGTTGACTGTCAATAGCAGCAGCATACCTTTCAGCTTCTACGTTTTTCTGGTTTGTTGATGGCAACAGAAGATTGACCTCTTTGGTTGGCTCACTTGGCACCACAGCAAAGCCATTGGCACCATTTTCACATGCATCTGTGCTTCTCTCAGTTGCCTCAATAGTGGAGTTTTGTAGAGAATTGGCCCTTTGGGGTGAGGCAGGAATTGTTTTTTCAGCCTCTCTCTCAAAATACCTTGGATAGTCCTCTTTGGGAAGGTTGTCAATTTGTGTTTTTAGCATATGCTCAGTAGCGGGTGAAATACAAGGCGTTTCTGTTGATTCTTTAAGAAGGAAGATCAGTTTAGCATTCAAATTGCTGCATTTTCTGGTTGATGGGGCCTTAATTCCTGTCACTGTCTCAGAAACCTCTTCAGCAGGTGAGATTGCGCTCTTCTGAGCAGCAAGAGAAGCGTCAGGAAGTATCAGTTTGGGTGATGGAATCTGAAAGGCTTCTTTCTGAACAGGAATATCATCTCGATGAATTCCACCTTCCTCCATGTTTGGAGCTCTCTCGTGTACTGAACCCAATTCTTCCATTGCTGTAGGCAAATTCCCAGTGCTCGTTTTAAATTCAGAAGATTGGCCTTTGGGCAGGACATGCTTTTGCACAACTCCTTCTGTTCCCTGTGGGCCTAACCCACTCTTGTTTTGGCCACCATGGCTGAGTTCCATCATCTTGTTAAAAAAACGGCTCTTCTCTGGTAGAGAAGCAGCTTGTTCAGAAACATCCACCATCACTGGATGAGTGGAAGATGTTTTCACATCTGAGACTTCCCTGAGCAGTCTTTCCAAGTTCACGTTGAAGGCATCAGCATCAAATCTTGATGGGACCGAAGTCCTGTTGACAGTCTCTACAACTTCACTTGCTGTGAAGTCAGCTTTTCTATGTAAACTCCCATTTGGACCAACATCTACTGATGGAGACATATCTGGCTGATCAGCTTCTTCTGAGAATATCCTACTTGTTTTTAAGACTTTTGCATCTGTTTCCTTCACTCTTTTTTCTCCAAGGTTTGGTTTTTGCTGTTCCCCTTCCCAAACTGCCTGGCTATTTTCTGCAATAACTTCCTTTAGCTCACCTGATTCTTTCTGATAACTTCCCGTGCTACTACTTCTACTCCTGGAAGTAACTGGCTTTACCTTTCCCACATCTGCATTGCTTACTGGCTTGACTCCTGCACCCCAAAAGCTTCTTAGGCTTTGAAACTGTGAAGGGCTGAGCATCTCTGCCTTGGACTCCTCATCTATTTTTTCCTTTAAAGAATGAATTTTAAAGTGAGGGTTCTGTTGCTGGTCACCTGCTTGTAAACCTCCTCCATGGTCTTTAGAAAAGGACACTTTATTGTCTCTCAAATGTAAATTCTCTCCACCCATCTGTTCTACAAATTCATTATTCTTCTGTTCACTTGGAAACCTTCTATCAGAACCATCAACAAGATGGCTTCTTCTGGAATATATTGGGTTTGGTTTCAATTTTCCTGATGACAACCTGAAGTCGTTATTTTTAGGTTCAGAGTCACTGTCACTTAATTCAACTTTTCGGAAGGTAACTATACTATATTTGCTTAGTTCGTTGTCCGATTCACCTGTAACATAGCCTGAAGATCCACTCATTGGTTTGGTTCTATTGGATTCCTTATTATCATCCAGTATTGTTTTACTCACAGTTTTGCCTCCATTTACTAGATCTTTCATATTTGTAGCCTTTGGGGTAGCTTTCTCTCCTTCCCAAAAAGCCCTGATGTCCTTGATTCTTTTTTTATCTTCCATCAAAGATGATTGTTTTGAGTCTTGCTCCTGCACAAGAAAAGGATTATTTCTATTGGCAGGTTGCATGCTTTCCCCATCCAGAAATTCAGACCGTTTTCCTTCAGACTTCCCAGGTTGATGTTCTTCCAAAAGAGATTTAACATCTCTCTCTCCATCATTGTATACAGGTGAATCGGTTTTCCCTTTTGTTGCTTTGACAGAAGAATCAACACTCTTCAAACCCAGTTTCATGTTTTTATCTCGAAATGCATCCAGTTCTCTGCGTGAAGGATTTTCCACTTCTGTTTTGGGCTCAG
Organism: Anolis carolinensis; assembly: GCF_035594765.1. Lineage (NCBI taxonomy): Eukaryota > Metazoa > Chordata > Lepidosauria > Squamata > Anolidae > Anolis > Anolis carolinensis. The sequence goes on from NC_085843.1 coordinate 14,385,049, forward strand.
CTCCCACAGAGGTTCCATTGGTCTTGTTTGTACCCTTATCAATGCTCTGGATTTGCGTTTTCACACTGGGATGAACATCCTGCTCTTGGTTGCCAGAGCCTCTGATGTCTTCTGGTCTGCCTTGACTCCAGTCTTTTTGTTCTCTCACCAGCAGGCTCCTTGGACTTCCTCCATTCTTTGTAAATGGTAATGGGTGTGGTTGGTTTATAATTTGGTGGAACTTATAGTCTTTATTAGTTGGTGTTCCTATTTCACGTGCGAAAGAATCTTGGTTGAATACGATGGTATTTGACCTGTCATCGTCTCTAGGTACAGGCAACACTCTTGTCTTGGGCAACTCCATCTCTTCTTCGAGTTTCTTCTCTTGAGGGCTTAACAAAACTGTTTCTGTACCATCAGTACTGGAACTTCTTTCAAACCAGTCTAATACTTTTGATATAGACTCATCGGCTGCCTTCAAGACCTCAGCAGCATGTTTGTCAGGTTTAGAAGTGGTTTTAGCACTCTGACCCTCAACAAGTGCCGGCTTACCTTGTCCGGGGTCTGCAGAGCCCACTTGTGGTGCCTGAGGCTCTTCTTTCTTAGCCAAAGGCAACTGCTGGCCTAGAAGAGACAGAGGCAATTTTAGCTGAAAAAATTGTATATGAGCAAGACATTTTGAGAAATAATATGCTTCGTTTTAACATTTATAATTTAAATGGTTCATTTATATATTACAGCAGTAGCCATTTTCATAAAGTCACACACACACCCAGAAAGGGAATGTAATGGAGACTGCTTCTAAGAAAGGAGTAGAAAAATTTGGTCCCAATTTCATTTTATGTTCTCCCAAATTTCCAGAGCTGTCCCCAGAGTTGTCTGTAGATGCCTCCAAGGTTATGTGGCCGGCATGATTGCATGGAGTGCCGTACTTTCCCACTGGAGAGGTACCTATTGACCTACTCACATTTGTATGTTTTCAAACTGCTAGGTTGGCAGAAGCTGGGGCTAGCAGCAGGAACTCACCCTGCTCCCCAGATTTGAATCGCTAGCCTTTTGGTCAGCAAGTTCAGCAGCTCAGCGGTTTAACCCACTACACCACTGGAGGCTCCTCCTTAGTATGGGTTAACTTTAAAATCTTTTTCTTATTGTACATTCCTGCTAAAAACAAATATGATAGCAAAATTTAAAAAATACAGTGTTCCCTCACTTATCACGGGGGTTAGGTTCCAGGACCACCCACAATAAGTGAAAATCCGCAAAGTAGGGACGCTATATATTTATACATTATTTTAGTAGTTATACACTATTTTAAGTTTTTCCAACCAATCATGTGTTGAGAAATCGCCTCCTTCTCCTCTCATTGCCAGTTGGGCTCCTTTTCTCTCCCTTTGGCTTTTCCTTCCTCCCTTCCTTAGGCTGTAAATTGTAATTTTTTATGATTTATAATATTCGTTTAGAGTTTATTGAAAAAACGCAAAACAGCGAATCCGCAAAAAGCGAACCGGGAAGTAGTGAGGGACACTGTATTCACATTTTGAATTAAGACTGTAAATTCCTCATATGAAAGGTTGCAAAGAGACAGAGCCCCGAGATGCACAGCTTTGTTTATCTTATAGTTTTCAGGTACAGGTGAAAGAGGTCAACCTTTGCCTGAAGAAGGTTTAGACTAAGAGGCAAAACATCGTTTTACCAAGTATGAAAACTACCACAAACCATGGTTTGCCCTTAACAGAGGGAGAAAAGAAAGGAAATGGAGCAGGAAAATGGTGCAGCTCCCACATTCCAGTTCTTCAATCCTGGCATGTACTTCCAAAATATAAAAAGGGTATGATTAGATCTTAGACTTTTCCTTAAGTAGTTGTACTTCCCGATGATACGATATTCCAACCCAGTAAAGATTTAATAACCTGCACTTTGTTTCTAGTCAATTCATAAAGAAAAACCAATGAAGTGACCAGCAAGTGTCTAAAGAAGTGATGTTAATAAGTGGCAAATGGTTAGTATTTGAAACAATCAATATTAAGATGCTAAAGCGACAGCAGAGTTCCAGATGCAAGACAGCCAAACAGTTTAACAGTTGTCAACAAATGGGGCCACCCTATAATTCTTACCAGATGTGCTTTTGGATACTCTGTCTGGCTCAGGGCTCAGATGTTTAGGTTTCATTTGTATCTCAACAGTTTGTTCTTCCCCAGCACTGGGAAGGACTTTGCCGGACATTTTGCTTGGAAGAATGGGCTTCACATTGGGACTTTGGATGGACTGTGAGGGATCTGATGGTAGATCTGAACTGTCAGTGCCATAAGGGCCTGGAGCTGTTTCTTCCTCTTGGGACACTCCTCCGTCCTCAACGTTGCCATTTAGAGCTGGAAAAGGGGACTGAGGCAGCTTTCCTGGTGGAGATGTCCCACTTTGAAGTTCATCTAAGCCGCCCACAGTATTGTCATTGGCTTTGACATTATCAGAGTCTAACAATGTGAATTCCCCAGTTTCTTTGCCCTCTTGTAGCTCAAGGCTTTGTGGACGTTCTTTCCTACTTACGTTGGAGGAGAACCTGACCTGCTTGAGTCTTTCAAGTGAGTTTTGGGAGTATCCTTCCAATTCTCTTTCAGGAGAAGCCTCCTTCTCCGTAACGCCTTCAAGGATAGCTGCGGGCGGCAATCCGCTTTTACTGGAGGGGTCCAAAGTTTGGTTCATACGGAGCACTTCAGAATCAGTGGAGCTTGAACTTGAACTACGTTTTAAGATGCCCCTCGGCGGTGTCCCTTGGCCGTTTGCTGGCTTGATCCTTCTCGATGGTTTGGAAAAGGAATCGTCGCTTGTCAAGCTGACGTCCGACGTCTTGTGGATGTTTTTCCGGGCTTTGGGCACCGGAGGCTTTCCTGCCGGTCTTTGCAACTCACCCGGTTCTGTGAGATCCTGCTCTGGCCTTTCTACCCTGCTGTAGTTTGTTAAGTTTACCCTGGGATGATTTTCTACTGAAGGCAAATGTGTGTCTGCAAGACAAGACAGGCACATAAAGAGAAGGGTAAAACACAAACGACAAATAAAAAGAAACAAACAAACAACATGCAACTAAATATAAGTAGTATGTGCCCCGGAGGAAGAAGGACATAAGCTCGCTTGTTAAGGGATGCACTACAAGGGGACACAGGGGTTAGACTGATCAGCCATTGAACACAAGGAAAACTATTACTTAGGGTTGCAGATCTGTGCATGTCCTTATGTGCTTAGCATGTTGCATCTTGCATGTAAGGAATCCCATGTTGTTTCTGCTTTATGGCAAACCAAAGGTGAACCTATCACAGACTTTACCTTTGGGACTACAACTCCCAGAATCTCCCTACCAGCGTGACAAACCTCTGCATTTATAATACATTATGACTTATCATTACACAGTTCTTTTACATTGCTATTGATTTAAAATAAACACAAGAAATATAAGTCATGCATCCCATATACAGATTAACCTACTCAGTCATCATATTAGAAACTTAACATAGCTGATACAGATTTCCCAGGGATGATCTGATTCTAGTATTGAATAAGAAGATTCATATTATACACATCGTGTGCATATTGTGTAAGTTTAAATTCTATAATCTTTCAGTTTTGCACAACACGTTATGATTATATTTACTTATGTCTTGCCTTTTGGTGATTTCCCAGATGCAGCACTGATAACACTATGTAACAAAATTTGTAAAAGTTTCTGTTCCTGGTTTGAAAGTGTTATTTCCTGTTTAATTGTGCAGTACTTACTTTGAAAGTAGTTGTTCTACTCCAGACACTTCATTTTTGTGGCTGCCACAAACTATGTTGAATTGGCTGAGACTCAATGAGATATTCATTGGAAAAACTATAGCAAAATGTGCTTCAGGATGTCCCACAAAAAGTTTTTGCAGTTTAATAAATGTTTCCCATATTTTTATGATATAACCAAGTAGGAAATGACATGTATAACCCAGGAAAAAACTCGTGTTACACACTGTAATTAAAATGAATTTCACCTTTGTCCAATCCTCCTGATAAACGAGCCACTCCATTTTCAGGTTGCCCACTTTTTGCGTTAACTTCTGTGACTGTTGTGTCATTAAATGGATTTTTCCTTTGCTGAAACAAATTAAATGTTTAGTTTAATATTATGTGTTCAAAAAGGTGATAATCAAGAAAATAGTACATAGTAACAGAAGAAGTGTCATCATTTATGGCAAAGATAGGCAGCAGTAGCTCACCAATGTTTTTGCATAGTAAATGCCATAATCCCCTACCACTGAGTACGGTTGATGGAAATTGTTGATGGAAATTGTACGGTTGATGAAAAGGTTTGGAAGATACCAAAGTTGCCCACCTCTGATTTAAAGGGACAGAAGCAAAATTAAACAGCAACATTTTCAGACATCTGAGTGTTATTATTAGCTAGTATTAGTATTATACAAATGAGAAAGATCTACCAGGAAAAAAAAACTTACCAGTAGTTTTCTGCAATTGAAATAAGCTGAGGACAAAAATACCTTTAAATGGGATGGCAAAGAATTGATAGGGACTGTCCCTCCCAAATCTGTCCAGTTCAAAGGTGGGTCATCTTGCAAGACAGAAATATTTCAACAGAAAACCCAATGCTTTACAGCTTTTAGTAGGTTTTTAAAACTCATTTCATAAAAATAACGCTATTTGTTAATGTGAGTTGGGAAACCATCCTCCATAGAAAGTCATGTCTTAATGTGGTGTTATGATTTGAGTGTTGGACTTCAGCTCTAGTGACAAGGGTTCAGATCGTTGCTTGGCCATGGAAACCCACTAAGCATATTATTATTATTATTATTATTATTATTATTATTATTACAATATTTATATCCCGCCCTTCTCACCCAACAGGGGACTCAGGGCAGCTTACAATAAAACGCATATATAAAAATTATACAGTGCAATATAAATCAGTTAAAAAAATATTATTAACTTACATCAGTATTCATAAAATACATTATAAAATACAGGTAGGCGTGTTCAGTGCATATGTGCACATCTATGCACTAAAATTAATGCACTTTGACACCACTTTAACTGTTATGGCTCTACACTATGGAATCCTGAGAGCTATAGTTTGGGTGAGGTACCAGCACTCCTTGGTATAGAGGTCTAAAGATATTGTAAAGCCATGTCAGGAGCGGCTTGAGAAACTGCAAGTCATTTCTGGTGTGAGAGAATTGGCTGTCAGCAAGGACATTGCCTGGATGTTTTATGTTTTACCATCCGCGTGGGAGACTTCTCTCATGTTCCCGCATGAGAGCTGGAGCTCATCCACACTCTCCTCGGATTCAAGCCGGCAACTTTCAGGTCAGCAATCCAACCATCAAGTCAGCATTCCTGCTGGCACAAGGGTTTATAACTCCCATGATTCCACAGCATTGAGCCATGGCAGTTACAGTGGTGCCAAACCTGGAACCCAACCCCAATGGATACCAAAGGCTCATTGTATTGACTTGTTATAAAATAACCTTGGTAATTGAACCAGAGTGTGTCTAATCTTTACATAACTTGTGCTTGACCGTACAACATTTACTGCATTGTTGGCATATTAGCAAGGCCTTCTCCCTTCAATAAATGCCAATTTATGTAGAACTATGTATCTAGCTCCTCCTGTCTAACCAGAAGATCCAGACTACAATCCGCGGCTGTTGCTCAAATTTCAATTTTTTTGAAGTTGTTTTGTTCCTTTATCCTATACACATGTCAAAGTAATCTTCAAAATGCTTTGAAAAACGTGACTGAAGCAGTAAGGTGATAAGGTTGGTCACATAAATTCCTTTCTTTGGCATTTTATCTGTAATCGTAAGTGTGGAAATAATCCATTTAGGGAATAGATAAAGGGAGACAAAGCCTGTTACTAATACTACTAGGACCATTCTGCGAGCAAATCAACTTTTGTATTTTATCTATACATACAACGCTCTTATTTTAAGAATACAGTAGAGTCTCGCTTATCCAAGCCTCTGGATAATCCAAGCCATTTTTGTAGTCAATGTTTTCAATATATTGTGATATTTTGGTGCTAAATTTGTAAATACAGTAATTACAACATAACATTACTGCGTATTGAACTGCTTTTTCTGTCAAATTTGTTGTTTAACATGATGTTTGGGTGTTTAATTTGTAAAATCATAACCTAATTTGATGTTTAATAGGCTTTCCCTTAATCCCTCCTTATTATCCAAGATATTCGCTTATCCAAGCTTCTGCCGGCCCGTTTAGCTTGGATAAGTGAGACTCTACTGCAGTTCTAAAATATTCTTCCCCTAGAGCAGTGGTTCTCAACCTGTGGGTCCCCAGGTGTTTTGTCCTACATCTCCAAAAAAATCCCATCCAGTTTACCAGCTGTTAGGATTTCTGGGAGTTGAAGGCCAAAACACCTGGGGACCCACAGGTTGAGAACCACTGCTCTAGGTCCTCTAGTGTAACTCTATATTATGCTGGGACCAGGAGTAAAGTAATTAAATCCAGCTATGGTTTCATGTGATTGCAGTCCACCTGGGAATGCATGACCCATGGATATGGGAAACCTACTGTGCATGTATGTTTTAACAAGGCCAATGTTTGCCAAGAAACACTCACCACTAATAAGACTCTTGGATAGTCAAATTATAATCTGAGTGCCCAGGCATTAAATGTTCAAATATATAGAAGCAAGGGTTTAAATCCAACCATTAATTCAAGGCAGGGTAGACCCACTGGAACTTATTCTATACATTTTAGTTAAAACATATACCTGGGTTAACTTTAATATGGGTCAATATGAGTACGGTTTCTCAACTCTTATCAAGTCATGCTACCTCTCTATTCTGTCTTGGTCAGACCACACCTGGAAGACTGTGACTAATTCTGGGCACTGCAATTGAAGGGAGATGTTGACATGCTGGAATGTGTCCAGAGGAGGGCGACTAAAATGGTCAAGGGTCTGGAAAACAAGCCCTAGGAGGAGCGGCTGAAAGAGCTGGGCCATCCAGAGACCTTGTGGGCCATCCAGTCCAACCCCATTCTGCCAAGAAGCAGGAAAATCACATTCAAAGAACCCCTGACAGGTAGCCATCCAGCCTCTGCTTAGGAACCTCCAGAGAAGGAGCCTCCACCACGCTACGGGTCAGAGAGTTCCACTGCTGAACAGCTCTCACAGTGAGGAAGTTCTTCCTAATATTCAGGTGGAATCTCCTTTCCTGTAGTTTGAAGCCATTGTTCTACGTCCTAGTCTCCAGGGCAATAGGAAACAAGCTTGCTCCCTCCTCCCTATGACTTCCCCTCATATCTTGATACACGGCTCTCATCATGTCTCCTCTCAGCCTTCTCTTCTGCAGGCTAAACATGCCCAGCCCTTTAAGCTGCTCCTCATAGGGCTTGTTCTCCAGACCCTTTATCATTTTAGTCGCTCGCCTCTGGACACATTCCAGCTTGTCAACATCTTCCTTAGATTGCAGTGCCCAGAACTGGACACAGTATTCCAGGTGTGGTCTTACATCAGAAGCTCTCTGATTTCTGTCTAACACTTAGACGCTCTATCCATTGATGACCTTGCGGATGACAATAAGGGACACAAATGGTACGGAAATTCTCTTCTTTTCTGCAATACGTTAGAACAGGCATCTGGTTTTCAGAAGACATTGAAAATGAACCTACCTTAGATGGGGAGGCATCTGTCCCTTTTGTATATTCTTCGGGCTTCTGTAATGCATTAGAGGTTGCTATGAATACTTTGGGACTGTAAAAGAGAAACAAGAAGGTGCCACCCTGTTACTTATAGCCTATCTCTATGGTAAACTTAAAGCAGATTATATATCAAGGATGATCAATAAGCAACCTCTTAAGGATTGTACTATTCCTAATCCATCACTGACTCAGAGCCCAATCTATCACCCTATAAAAAAGCATTCTGCAAGTAGATCTTCATCAAGGAGACCTAATTTCTTCAATTACATTTTCCACTTTCTGTCCATTTTTTTGTATTTATATTAGAAAGTGATATCTCCACAGCTAGAAAGGCAACTTAGACAACTGCATTGGATTCAAGGTGAATAGCATCATCATTAAAAGGTGGAACCAAACACCTTTCATATAGACTTTTGAGATTTCCAAACTTGGCTACTGGTATGTTTTCTATGATGAGAATTGGCTTTGAAATCCCTTTCAAGAGTCCATAAGAGGTTTCTACACAAAGGAAGTGAACTTGGCTACAGAGCAAGACTCAACAGACCGGTCACATGAAAAATAGATGCATGGATGCCCAACCGTAGCATTTCAGCTGGAGAAAAGCTTGTAAAAGTTACTTTTTCAAACTTTGATTTTAAAAATCTCCCAATTGACCTGGCTACAAACCCAAAGGATTCTGGGAAGAGGTGTCCAAAAAAGAAACATAGCCAAGCTCTGGACATGAGGCAATTACTCTGGAAAGTCCCAAAAGAAAGAAGTCTTAGGACAGATGCCGCTTAACTCAAGGCATGAAAGTCCCTCCCAGTTTAAATACTAACCATTCTCTTTCTCTCCACAAAGGAGAAAGTAAATACTACTTTAAGGAAGAGCACAGTTCAAGAAGTACAACCTTTCCCTCATTTTAAACAAGGGTGATTCTCCTTTGTGTACTTTGGAGCACAGATCACATTCTTTCAGACTTAGCACCTACAGCTATGGGAGGATGTATGTGTATATTTCCATCTCCCATACAGTTAACATTTACTCTTTGAAAAAGAGCAAAAGCAATAAGGATCCAGCATGCCAATCCACAAGGTAGCATCAGATGCGACGTATTCACGCAAGACTATGCCTATGACACTGGAACATAAAATTTTAAGAAATCACTAGTAATTTCAATATGCAAGAAAATTGAAACAGTTGCTTTTACATGCATGATGTTGGTACCCATGATTACATCAGAAAATCAGAACTCTTTTTGAAAGATAGTGACTTCTGTTTAAGAAGCCAGCTCCAAAATACAACAACACCAGTATGGTGCACTACCCAGTTTTCTCTCTGGCAAACACAATATTTCAAAATGCTCAGCAGAACTTTTAAGCTGCTGAAATACTTTAAATTTGAGGACTGAATGTTTAGACTTAAAAGGGGATACAATTTTCTCAAATTGTTCATCCCATTAGCTAGCTACACCCCTGGATTAGAACTAGCCTAGGACACCATAAGATCACATTGATGTATCATACCAGTATATGAACTGCAAGAGGGTCAACCCCACAGGCCTCATCTAATCCACTGAGGAATCAGATCCCTGCTTATAGGCTTTGTAAGCTAGCTCGAGGTAGCAGGGATTCCTTTCTGTCATGGTTTGCAAAGATACTATATATGTGTGTTAACTGGAAAATCATACGCATGAAGCCGATTGGATGAGTTTGCAAGGATCTGGGAATCGGTTCGCAACTGTTGCTGTCCTGCTGCTGGAGAACCAGTTTGAACAGGTTTCTCTCTGTGTGTATATGTGAGTCTACTGAGTACTGGCTGAAAAGAAGATGGTTCTGTACGCAGAGAGGCCTGACTATTTCTGAGGCCTTGTTTGCTGCCGATCTTCACTGAAACAGATTTATGGACTAAGAAAGAACGGTTTATGACTGCTGATTTCTGTAAGCTATTAGAAGGACTATTGTAAATAACATTGTTTTGTCGATCTCTTGGACTTAGTAAAAGTTCCTGTGTAATTTTTCTGCAAAGCTGAGTGGTGCATCATTCTGCAGGGTGACTCTGGGTTCATGGGCACACGTGAGAGCTTCTACCTATCATCCACAATCCCCAACACTTTCACCTCTTTCAACCAGTGATTTCAGGAACCTACAATCATGAGGTCCACGAAAAGCTCCCAGAAATTCAGACTACAGAAGGATTTTTTTGTGTGCTGTCCAATCATTTCTGACTTATGGTAATCCTAAGACAAACCCAACCCTTTCTGGGCTGAGAGTCTGCAATTCACACAAGATAACCCAGTGGTTTTCCATGGCAAGGTCAGGCATAGTCTCCAGAGTCATAGTTGGACATTCAAACCACTAGCTTACATTAGCTCTCACAAAAGGAGTATCCAACCTCAATTATATGGTCTAGCTCAGTAGTTCTCAACCGAGGGTCCTCAGATGTTTTTGGCCTACAACTCCCAGAAATCCCAGCTAGTTTACCAGCTGTTATGATTTCTGGCCAAAAACAACTGGGGACCCCAGGTTGAAAACCACTGGTCTAGCTAGTGCCTTTGTGAGACAACGCCGTTGTGTCTGTGTGTGAGATACAAAATTCAAGTCTCCTATTGACTTATGGCTGCCCAATGGCTTTCCTATGGTCTCCTTTGGTAAGGAATACTCTAAAGTGGTTTGCCATTGCCTTGCTCTGAAATATAGCCTACACAGCCAGATATCCCTTGGTAGTCCCTCATCCAAAAACACAAAGCCTGGCCATGTTCAGCTTCCAGATAGGCTATGTTGTCTTCAGGACGTTTAAGCAGACAGTGCTAGTCATACACTGAAGTTAATGAATAAATAAAATGAATTAAATCCCTATATGAAAGCTTGTGGCAGACTAATCTTCTGCATCTTAGCATTGCAACACCCTACTAAAAAAGGGTAGGGTGTTGCAAAAAGTTAACTACAAAAGTTATCAGCAAGTTCCTCTGGGTGTCAAACCTCTGACTAAATTTGGACTCCTCTTCTATTGCACTCAATGGTCCTGGCGGCGTGGGAACTTCTTTGTTGACATTGTTCACCCAGCTGTTCCTTGTCTTGTCTGACCTGCTTTGATTCGGCTCTGCTGAAATATAACACAGAGAGACCGAGAGAGAGAACAGGAAAAAGATTAAGTCTTGCATGATGTCTGTGTATGCTTAAAAGTAAAAGTGAGAACCATAAACAATTAATATCTGCCCCACAGCCAAGCCTGTAGCTAGGCTGGAAATGGATCTACCCTATATATTTATGTATAAGCCTAGAAATTTCAGTTTAAAAAGTCAGCCCAAAAAAACCTAGGTTGTTAGTACTGCGCTATAACTCTTATCAAAAAAGGAATCAAAATCCATAATTTTGGTCCCAAAACATGCTTTTGACTTACACATGAGGTTAACTCTAGGGCTGAGGGATGTTTCATTAACCCATAGATATTGTTATCATCCAACAAGATGAAATCATGCCTTGTGAAAAGGCATTTACCATTCCAACCACCCAACTCAGCTGTTTCCCTCACATATTCTTGTATAAGGCAGGAAGGGCAAGAACTTAATCCTCCAAAGTCCCTGTCCACATCCTTGGGATGTACAAATTTAAAAAAAAACACATAAATTATTATGGGACAAGTATATGATCAGGTTACCTCCGATGGACCTGAACCAGGCTTCACAACATTTTATGGATGAAAACGGAGATACGCATGTCCAAGCAACATCAGAATGCAAAAGTTGTTAACAAGGAAACTTGAGTTAATTGAATGCAAACCACTTTCAAAGCAATTGAAGTAAATGGAGGTCAAAGAAGGAAAGTGGGAGTAGGAGTGAGAAATAAAGTTAGCACTGCATACCTGTTTTCAAGGGCTTCCTCCTGATTGATGCTCGGATGATATCTGCTCCATGAATTTTGTCCCGGTGCCTCTTGGACTTGGCTTCATAAAACCATTGTCCACTCATATTCTTCACTTGGTCATCATCTTTAACCTTTTCAGGTAAATGCCTGGTAAAGGAAATTTAAGGGATTATTATCCTTATTTATTTATTTATTTATTTATTTATTTATTTATTTATTTATTTATAGTATTTATATTCCGCCCTTCTCACCCCAAAGGGACCCAGGGCAGATCACAATGTACATAATACATGGCAAACATTCAATGCCATACAACATACAGATAGAGACAGAGACAAAGACACAGATGCAATTCAACATTTTCCAGCTTCTGGCTTCATGTGGGTATGCTTGATTCCGGCCACAGGGGGAGCTTCTGCTTCATCATCCTTGATGGATTACTTCCTCATTCCTTTCTGCACACTGCTGGATGATTTTTATGGTGTTGTTAATTATTTAAATTAGCCTCCCAGCATAAGCAGTACCTAAATTTCCTACTTGATAGATAAAACTATATTTCGGGTTGCTTAGATCAACAATGAGCTGGGCTATTTTAATGGTTGGGCACTCAATCCACCCCGGGCTGGTTTTGAACTCATGACCTCTCTGTCAGTAGTGATTTATTGCAGCTGGTTACTAACCAGCTGCGCCACAGGCTGGCGCAATCTTAAACATACAGCTATGAAACCAGACCATGGGTACTCTCAAACACATACTTTTTTAAAAAGAGAAGCTTCTATCAATCTTGTCCCCATCCATGTGTGTGGGGTTACAACTCCTTCCACCTGTTGTCTGGGGATGATGTGAACTGCTGTACAACTGCTTTCAAAAGCACCATGTTGGCTAATGTTATCTTAAAGCAATTTTCTTCTTTATAGTTTTCCTACCCAAATTTGAAGACATTTTCAAAAGGAAGGAAGAGGAAAGTTACACATGCAGCAGAGGTGCACAAACGTGAGGTCACATATCTGGTGCCCTCTGGATGTTTCATACGATAACCCTCATAAGCTTCAGCCAAAATAGCTTGTGGTTAGCGTTGATGGGAACTAAAGATCAATACATCTGGGAAGTTATTGAAGGCTGCTCTACAAATATCTAGAATTTAAAACCAGGTTGGAGTGAGGAAAACACTAAGAAGACTACACTCCAACAATGGATAAGGAAGAAACATCATTTTCCCATCATTTGTGCAAATTCCTACCAGCTTCCACTATTAAGCATTAAATCTTTTGTCTGCATTTTTCCTTACTTTGGTTACAAATTCCTCCCCAAGAATGTTCTTTTGTAAACCAGAACAAGAGTGTTTGTTTTCACAGGGAAGCCAGATGCTTTTAAACATTCCTCTTGCAATGGCAGTGAAACCACTATAGCTCCTGTTCTGCTTCATTTATTCTCAAGTCTTGTAGCTCACTTCTGCCTGCTTCCTGCCAAGAATAGAGGAACCTGCAAGTTTCCTCCTTAGTAAGGTAGATAAAGGTAAAGGTTTTCCCCTGACATTAAGTCTAGTCATGTTTGACTCTGGGGGGTTGGAGCTCATCTCCATTTCTAAGACGAAGAGCCGGCATTGTCCGTAGACACCTCCAAGGTCATGTGGCCAGCACATGGGGTGCCATTACCTTCCTGCCGGAGCGGTACCTATTGATCTACACACATTTGCATGTTTTCGAATTGCTAGGCTGGTAGATGCTGGAACTAACAGCGGGTGCTCACTCCGCTCCCCGGATTCAAACCTGCAACCTTTCAGTCCGCAAGTTCAGCAGCTCAGCGCTTTAACACGCTGCGCCACCGGGGGCCCCAAGTTTCCTCCATACCAGGTGAAAAAAAGCAGAACAACAGGGCCTAAAAAGAACCTGGGCAGGGGAACAGCAGGCCTAACTATCCAAAGGACACCAAATCCTATCTGATTTTGGAAACTAAGCCTCATAAGACCTGGGCAGTTCTTGGATGGGAGACCACCAATGAATACCAGGTGCTGTAGGCTCAATTTCAGAGAAAAGAAGTAGGAAAACCACCTCTGAGAATTCCTTGTGTAAGAAAACCCTACAAAATTCATGGGGTCATCATAAATCAGGAGGTGACTTGAAAGCAAATACACACACAGGTAGGGTAGCATCAGGGATTTCTAAAGCGGAAGATTTGAATTGCATTTCTTGAAGGCTGAGAAAATATGACTTGGCCAAGATGACCCAAGGAGTTTCCATGTCTGAGTGCAAATCTGAACTCTTGTCCCATGGAGCCCCAGTCCAGCTCTATTACACAATGCTGCTTTTTGCTTACCTAAAGAACAGGCTTTCAAACAACCTTTTAAAAATAAAAACTCTTCCAGTATAACTGACCTTCCTCACCTGCTATTGTGTAAGACCACTTGAATAAATGTGACTGGTCATAAGGGAACTAAAATACCAGTTATATTATAATGCATAACTTTGTCTTCTCTCATTACTGTATATCATCTCGTGAACAAAAAGGTATGTTAAATACTCTGAAATACAATTCTATGCAAATAAAAAAGATTCCAAACAATTTACTCCAGCTCCCTAGGTCATTCAGTTGTTTGATTTTGTTCAATGCCAGCTTTATGAGGAAAAACAATACAATTGTGATCACATTCAGATGTCAATATTAAGCCCTGCCTGAAGAAAGACCTAAATGGAGTGGGCAACTACACTGAGAGAAAGGGCAACCACCACTTGGCCAAATAATACCCTGTCCCCAAGGAACCATATTAACACATTGTAAATGACCTGGGTGGGACAACAAATCTCTCGTTTTGTTTCTTCTTTTGTTTTGGCTAACATTCAGCAATGTTTCCCCATCTTATTTTTTCCTCTTCCTTCATGTTTTTAGTTACTATCTCCATTTTTGTTTGTTTAAATCCTGCCACTTCTCCATATTCTTATAGTGTTTTCAGTCATGGTTCCATTCTATTCAAGGGTCTTCCAAGATTATCATCAAATCATCTACGAATGTCTTTGTCGTATAACTTTGACCTCATGTGTGCTCTCCTCTAAAGTCTTTATTTGTCTACTATTCCTGATCAAGATTTCCATTGGGGGGATAAAAAGTAGTGAGGAAAGTGGACAGCCTTGTCTCTTTTCCTTCTGGATTTTGCATGAGCTTGTTAGATATCTATTGACTAGGATCTTTGCATTTTGAGTGTTGCAAACTAATTTTATCCATGATATGTAAAGGGATTTTATCTATATGTAATTGGTCCCCAAATCCATCTTTTCTGTTAAGGATCTAAAGAATCTCCAATTCAGTTTATCAAATAATACAATTCTCATGAGTCTGTAGCATTGAGCCATGGTACCCTTAGAGTCTGGGGAGGCTCAACTCCTTTGCTTTATCTTATATTGAGACATCTGTTATGACATATTGAAAATGGCTTTGTCATAGAAAAGAGACTGACGTAATGTATGATGAATCTAACATTTTTGATTCACTTCCCTTAGCTCTGTATTTCTCTAGTTCACTGACAAAGGGTGTGACCCAAGTAATCGTATCAAGGTTGAGTCACCTAGATTCAAAGGACTGCTGGCAGTATTAAACACATTTGTAGCTGTCGTTTTTAAAGAAGTTTCAAAACTCTGCTTTAGTTGTATCCAGAATGGACTATTACAAGGCTGTCTATAGAGGCTGCTTTTGAAGACAGTTCAAAAACTGCAAGTGGTTAAGGACAGGGCTTCTTAAACCTTTCCTTTCATGACCCATTTTGGACAAAGAAAATTTTACAGAACCCTAGGTATACAGGTATATCAAATAGGTATTTTAAAAAATCAAATGGTGATAACAAATCAGCATTTTCAAGGCTTTTTATGAAGTGCAGCTGAAGCATCTATTGGCGAATTTACTGTAAACACTACACAACAGATTCCTAATACAGTAGAGTCTCACTTATCCAACACTCGCTTATCCAATGTTCTGGATTATCCAACGCATTTTTGTAGTCAATGTTTTCAATACATCATGATATTTTGGTGCTAAATTCGTAAATACAGTAATTACTACATAGAATTACTGTGTATTGAACTACTTTTTCTGTCAAATTTGTTGTATAACATGATGTTTTGGTGCTTAATTTATAAAATCATAACCTAATTTAATGTTTAATAGGCTTTTCCTTAATCTCTCCTTATTATCCAACATATTCGCTTATCCAACGTTCTCCCGGCCCGTTTATGTTGGATAAGCGAGACTCTACTGTACATGTCTAAAACAGCCATTAGGTGAACTTTAAAAAACTTTTATAGTCACCAGATTTTTCAGGATCTCAACATTGAGTGAAGCGGACCCCATTTGAGTCAGGACCCGCAGTTTAAGAGGCAGTGCTCTAGAAGACAGCAACTCAAGGAACAGAGCATTAAGCCAAGTATGTATTGAACAATGGCTGCAGATTAGTTTCCAAGATTAATAGCATCCTGAAGATCTTTAATGCTCTGGGATGTTTCCTAAGATACTAGTGGATCAATTTTATTCTTTTTCTCTCTTACATGCACCGAGATATTCTTCTCCAATTTGAATCAATGTAAGTCCAGCACACATTTTAGAGGAGGCATGGGCAAACTTCGGCCCTCCATGTGTTTTGGACTTCAACTCCCACAATTCCTAACAGCCTATTGGCTGTTAGGAATTGTGGGAGTTGAAGTCCAAAACACATGGAGGGCCGAAGTTTGTGCATGCCTGTTTTAGACCCTCCCTTACAAGAACCTGAATTGAATGGCACTTGGGAGGTGCAGATTCTGTAAATATCAGGGCTTGTTTACACAGTCATTACTACCAGCAGATAACAACCCTTTAAGCAAATTGATGCTTGATGTGAACTAACAGCATAAAATAAATATTTACTTCATATAGAAAGCACACCCAACCATGTAGACACAAAACCATTTTCATTCCACAAGTATCTCTCCTAACTGTGAAACTTGAAAAATAATTAATTCCAATACTCTAGTCCTGTTAGTGTAATTACACATGTGTACATTCCCTTACATATGCTATTGTGTTTTCTTTGTTGTTGTTGTTATGCAATATGTATTCAATTCATGGCTGAATAAGAAGACTTCCACCCGAGTAAACCTTGTACATGGGTCTAAATCATATTGTTAGTCCCAACTAGAGAAAGCCCATCAGATTTACCAGCATGTTGACATTTGGGATGAGTAGAGCCTTCTTGGATGGCGTAATTACAGTAAAACCCTGTATCCATAAGGGATACGTTCCCAGACTTCAGATGGATACTACAAAACCATGAATAGCAAGCCCTTTTAAAATGAAGGATTTCTGGCCCAAATATACCATAAAACTGAGCTGGAGGACTTACAAAATGCCCAGAGAAGACAAATTTTATTGGGCATGGATAAATGAAACAGGGAGATCCCCATATCCACAGGGGATACATTTCCAGCCATATATAACTAACCAAAACCATGGATATGACCCAAAAGCCATTAAATACCCCAACTTCCAGTCCTAGCACACCACAGATTTGTCATGGAGGACCTAAAGATTTCTAGAGAGAGATTCTTGCTCAAAATTTGCTAGGTCCTCAAATTTGCTAGGCCCTGTTGTAACTCCAAGGGAAGTATACCATATTAGAAACACTCTGGAGGGTCTACAAATTCTAGAAAGCCCATCCCTCCCTGCCCCCAAAGATAGATAAGTGAAGCTGTGGGCATGGATTCTGCAGTTATGGGTGATCTTACTATAATTGCATGAGACAGAAGCATGTAGAGCTTGAGCTTAAAAATTACTTTCTTGTATCACAACTCCCACAATCCAAAACCTATGCAGACATCTTGATTCCGGGAGTTGTGGCCCCCAAAAAGCAACCTTTACAACAGTGGTTCTCAACCTGGGGTCCCCAAGTGTTTTAGCCTACAACCCCCAGAAATCCCAGCTGGTTTACCAGCTGTTAGGATTTCAGGTAGTTAAAGGCCAAAACATCTGGGGAACCACAGGTTGAGAACTACTGTTTTACAAGCTCTGATACAGATATAGAGAGGCTGTGCAGGGAGGTGATGAATAGAAAGGTTCAACACTCCTTCCTCATGTATTTGTCCTTTCCATCAAGGTGATAGATCCAGATCCAACATTTACATTCACTGTAAGGATCAGAAATAATTTCAACTTATACAGGAAGACTCCTGTATGTAGAGCAGGCATGGGCAACCTTCGATCCTCCGGATGTTTTTGGACTTCAACTCCCACAATGCCTAACAGCTGGTGATTATTTGAAATTGTGGGAGTTGAACTCTAAAACACCAGGAGGACTAAGGTTTACCTATGCCTGATCAAGAGGGCTGCCATACAATAAGCTCTCTATGGGAGATACATCCATAGTTACATGAACCTGTAGACACAACTGAATGCTATTGAATTACCTCACTTCTGGTCCCAGCTTACTAAATATACATTAGAGGACCCTTAGATTTCTAGAGAAGCACAGTGTTCCCTCACTACTTCGCGGTTCACTTTTCAGGGATTCGCTGTTTCTCAGTTTTTCAATAAACTCTAAAAGAATATTATAAATCATAAAAAATCACAATTCACAGACTAAAGAAGGGAGGAAGGAGAAGCTGAAAAAAACCCCAAACAGCAACAGGAGGAGAAGGAGGTGATTTATCAACACACAATTTGTTGATAAAGACTTAAAATGTATAAATATTAAAATAAATATAGTGTCCCTACTTCGTGGATTTTCACTTATTGCGGGTGGTTCTGGAACGTAACCCCCTCAATAAGTGAGGGAATACTGTATTCTTTTTAGGACAGTGGTTCTCAATTTGTGGGTCCTTGGGTGTTTTGGTCTACAATTCCCAGAAATCTCAACCAGTTTACCAGCGGTTAGGATTTCTGGGAGTTGAAGGCTAAAACATCTGGGGATCCAAAGGTTGAGAACCACGGCTTTAGGAAGTTGGTAGGTCCACCATCGCAACACTATGGTAACTTCCAGGAGATGTCTGCCTCAGAATTGCCTGGATTCCTAGATAGATCATTCCCCCCCCCCCATGAGTATTGGGGGGGGGGGACGACTCACAGATATGGGTTCTTTGGTTACAGAGATCTGACTACATTGTAAGATTCTTTACTATTGCTTAGCTTCACTATTTCAGAAGAGGATAAATGGGGATTTAAAAACATGGTCATGTTCAGGACAGTTCCAGGAAACAACAGAACGGAGATCTCCTGACTCGCACGCTGCATTGCCACTCAACCGCAGGAATAACTCCGTCACTAATTCTTGTTGCCAAAAACAAACTTTAATTCTAGCAGCCCTTCTCCGCAAACCACCTGATGCAGCTCCACAATTACTGATAAACTGAAGAGACAAGAAACCCCTTGTACTTTTGTTTTCCAATATCATTGTGATCCAGTCCTGTTAAGTCTTTGTTATTGTTAACTGCCTTAGAGTTTGACCTAGGGCGACCCTATGAATGAGAGACCTCCAAGTCATCCTAGCATCAACTACAAACAGAAAACAGAGAAACACGACTTGCATTGTAACAGGGATGGAGACCTGGTAGTCCTTCAGATATTATGGTATCCTGATTTATGATCTTGGAGTTGGAAGAGACTACAAATTCACCCATGGCTATGCAGGAATACACAATCATGGCCCATATTAGCAGAGGCTAATGGGAGCTGGACTCAAATAACATCTAAATCAGGCATGGGCAAACTTCAGCCCTCCAGGTGTTTTGGACTTCAACTCTTACAATTCCTAACAGCCCACTGGAGTGCCAAAGTTTGCCCATGCCTGGTCTATAAAGTCAAAGCACCCCCTGTGAAGTCTTGGCTCTGCCTTTCCCCCTCCTTTGCTTTAGTTTCCCCTGTTTATAGGTTTTCCCAATAGTGTGTATTAGTTTTGGGTAGAGCATAAAAACCCATTAGAGGCCAGCCTTACTTGGTCTATTCCATTTTCCAGTACAGAGCTCTCTTGCTAAACTCTTCTTCTTTCTGCAGCAGAGCTACAATGACTAGAGGCCCTGGCATTTTTTTGGTAAATCTAGGCCCAAGCTGTGATGACTCATGGGCCTTGTAGTCCTGTTCCTAGTACTATTGTGGCAGATGAAGATGAAAACATGGAGTTTTCGCCGGTTCAACAAGAACTGGAGTCTCTTCACCTGCAGGATGTTGATGTTTGCCCACAAGAATTCAGCCAAACAGGCCTTGGGCAGAACTCCCCTCCGTTTCCCAGGAAGGAAATTTATTCTAGAGAAAGGGGAGTCAGGGAAGCTAATTGGAGAAGTCTAAGAATCGCTGCCAAACAAATGGCTGATTAGGTCTGTTTCCCTTGGGAAATTCTAAGGAGTCATGCATCTGGACAGAGTTGGGTTTCGCTTCTCGTTCTCTAGGGAAAGAGTTCTGTTGGCGGGAAAACGAGACCCAATATAGGTGTTTGGCACGAGGGATTCTTTGCGGAGTCAATTGATCAGCTTGAGGAGAGAGATCGTGTGTGGACTTCGTAATCCCAGTTCCTTGCTTCCCGGATCAAGCTTCAAGCCTTGCCCTGCCTCACGGTTTTACCACGGACTCTGTTTCATGCTTCACGTTTGCCTTGTCTCCAGTCACGGATCTAGCCAAGAATCAAGTTATTTTCCAGCCTTGTTGTCAAGCTTCATTGGACTCTAAGACTCTGCTATTTCCCCACACTATTGCTTGGCAAAGTGTGTGTTTCGGTCAAGTGGATTAAAACTTTGAACTCTAATATCTTATATTGGACAATACATTTCTGGACTATATTTGACCTCATCTGAAAGGTCTGCTTCTGAACTATATTCTTCACTTGTTTTTATTGATTTTATATATTTCTTTAATAAAGATATTAGATAGAGACTGGCCTCTGTGTAAGGTTATTGGTGCTCTGCAGCCAGGGACCTGACACAAGCAATCCAAAACACCTGCATTCAGCCATTATTAATATACCACCAGTCCCAGAGACAACAGAAGCTTTTGACCAACTTAAGCTTCACAAGAAAGAAGATTGAGATAGTTTATGAGCACCAGCTTATAAACCATCACTTTGCATCAGAGGCAGAAGACTTTCAAGGACTCCAGAGAGATGACTGCAACCAGCAAAATCTCCTTTCATAATGTATTGTTCTAAGCTATCTTACAATAGTCCCAGGTGGAGTTAACCCTTTATTCGACTTGTTTTCAGTAAACTCATTTTGGTTATCTTTTCACCTTGCCTAAAGTGCCTCTGTATGTTAAGGGTCTTGATCTTAACAGAAGGTATATAGATAGCCCCCGAGTAAAACCAGACGCAATACTTTTTCCCATAGGCTCGGGCATGCCATTACACCCCTGGCATCCTTTATAGTATTTCTTCTTTGTTAGTTGCAACTAGTTATGTTGTCCTCTTCCCTTTAAACTCAAAACAATCCTTTAATGTAAGTCGAACTAAGAGAGAATGATTGGTCACAGGTTATTGAGTAAGTCTTGTGGCTCAGTAAAGACTTGAACCTAGTTGTCACAAATCCCAGCATATCTCCTCTAACAAAGCATCGCTCTTATTGCTATCAAAATAAATTAAACACTGCTTGGGCTGCCTTAGAAATGAGATGGCAATACAGCATACACTTTTGACTGTCTTCAGATAAGTACAATACCAGAAGGAATGTCCAGTCCAGAAACAACTGATATATGAGAGACGTGTGTCCATAGGTGTACTATGGTTGGACTATGGTTACCTTGAAACCATGGATATGTCTGAATTTGATTACCTTACAGCCCTGCAACACTAATTGTTCCCTTCTTTAGTGAAATCTAAGTTTATGACAGAAGAACCCATTGGCCACATTTTGCCCACTCTGTCTTATATAATGACCATGTGGGCTACATACAGTTCAAGAATGGAAGAACTAAAAGCTTCCAGTCTCTCGGCTGAACCGCTGGATTCAACCCTCAGTGGCATTTTAAAAGAAAGCATCCACTCCTGAAGTAGCAAGAAGAATTTGGGGAAACCTCTTTCATTTCGGGTGTAATTTGATCCCAAAGGCCTTGCAACGCCGGCCAACAGTGAAGCCCCTAAATTTGATCACTGTGGTCAAAAGATCTGCAAGTAGAAATTGAGGTCTGTGGAGTTTTCCATCCATATCTTCCCACAATGACCAGAGGAAGTAAGACTCTTCTGCTGCTTCAGAACAAGGATGAAAGAAGAGGGCAGAGCAGGGAATATCCCCTTTCCAAAACCAGGACAGAATTGTGAGAATATTTAACCCCCCCCCCCCTTTCTAAATTACCGTAGTTTAGTGATTTTAGTGTTGGATTATGATTCTGGAAACCAGGGTTTAAATCCCCACTTGGCCATGGAAACTCACTGGGTAATATTGAGCAAGTCATACACTCTAAGCCTCAGAGGATGGCAAAGGCCAAGCCCCTCTGAACAAACCCTGTGATAAGTCTGCCCTAGGATCATCGTAAGTCAGAAATGACTTGAAGGCACACAACAGCAATAAACTATTCTACAAGACTCAACTAACTAGATCTCCAGCCATCAGACCCAGAAATTATGGGTGTGAGGGAATGCTTGTTGCAGGCAAAACTATCTTCATGTTCCTCCTTAGTTTGTGCAGTCTAAAAAGCAAGTGAAAAGCAGGAGGTTGTGTCCCCATGAAAAGCCTTGCTTGCTATCCTAGAGCCATCTGTCATAAAAGAAGACCTGGGAGACCAGAGGTGGTTTCCTCCCAGTGTAAACACAACCACAACATTTGATTTGTGCAGACTACATGGTGCCAGTGGCCATGGTGGTCAAAGCCCCAAGGCGCCAGATTATTTTTATTGTGTGCTTCCATGTGTTGAGGGTTCCTGCACCGTAATTACTGAGAACAACCTAACAATAAGTGTGCAAGCCCAATCCACATCCAACGGACATTGGCAAGCTCAGTCCATAAACCATCCACTACATAGATGGCACACTGTGCCATTTTCATTGAGAAGGGCTTATTTGGGAACATTCTGCAAAACCCAAAACATAGTTAGAGCATATTTTTGAGACTAAATTCGAAAATGGGATGCAAACAAAAGTTTGAACAAGAAAATAGGGACAGCCTTGCCAGTAGACAGAGAAGCATTGAGTCTCTGTTTTAGAGAGGAAAAAGGAAGATTTAAATAATAACAACAATAATACTAAGATAGCTAGTTTGTGATACCATGACATGTCAGTAAATTGTTTATTATTCTTGTATTTCTGCTACTTTATTTGTATAGGAGTTGGTTCACTTTGGCTAGTGTGTTTTTGTCCTTAACTATTTTTTAATGAATTAGTGTTTTAATAACTAACTAAATTCCATTTGCATGTTTTTATGAAAACCTGAACATAATGAATGTGCATGCCCAGTGTGGAATACATCTCACCACATTAAAACAGGAGATGTGGCCCTTAAAGAGACATGCCACATTAACGCCCTACACCCCTGAAGAAATTATACTGTTTAGCCGCTACTACACTACCTGACATCCGTCAGGAAGTAGCAGCCTATAATGAAAGGACCAAGGCATTGACATCTCCGGTCCATCCTCTGTTTGGATATCAGCCAGCATGACAATGCCTGCAGTCAAGAAACAGCTTCCTAAGATCCACAGAGATACTCGTAGGAACACCTCAGCAAACGAGAGTTCAAAAGTGGCAGGCGAAAACCCGGAACCTCAATTCATGGCTGATACCAGATAAGAAACTCTCTCCTGGGCACACAGAAGACTAGGAGATATGGAAGGCTCTGAACAGACTGCGCTCTGGCACCACGAGATGCAGAGCCAACATTAAGAAATGGGGCCACAAAGTGGAGTCCACGACATGTGAGTGTTGAGAAGAGCAAACCACAGACTACTTAGTACAATGCAGCTTGAGCCCTGCCACATGCACAAGGGAGGACCTTCTCACAGTGACTCCAGAGGCACTCCAAGTGGCTTCTGGTCAAAGGAAATCTCCTATAATGCCAGGTTTTTTACTTTGTGCTTTTAAATACATTATAACTGTACCCTCAATTTGCTTCTGACACCTTAAATAAATAAATAAAATGTATATATGTTTTAAATATGTGTTTTAATCTGGTATGTAAACTTTGGATCCCAGATCTGGAAAAATGCTGAAATATAAATGATGTTTTTGCTCTTCTTTGCCATCAAATTGGCTTCAATTTATGGTGATCCTATGGATGGCATATCCTTCAACTGTCCCAATTTGGCAGACACAGTTCTGATTAATCTACGCTTTGAATGTGACTTTCCTGCTTCTTGGCAGGGTGTTGGACTGGATGGCCCGTGGCGTCTCTTCCAACTATATGATTCTATGATTCTAATCTTCTGTTTCCAATTGCTTTTTAAATGTCCCAGTTTCCCTCTATTCCTTCCATTTTCCCCCCTTTATCCTCAGCTTATTTCAACTCCTGCAAACTGAATTTAAAGTGCAAAAGTAGTTTGCATTCAATTAACTCAGCAGGAGGAAGGAGTGTATGGAAATAAGTATTAATGTCATAATGTCATAATGACTTAATGTCATAAGTATTGGGAAAGAAACAGTGTCAACAGGTTTTAAATACACACAACCACATTGTAGTTGCCTGCAATATAGGCTTACTAGCTGTGCCTGGCCACGCGTTGCTGTGGTGAAGTATGGTGGTATAGGAAATAAAATATTGAGGAATTGGTGGTAGTTAAGGTAAAGGGTAAAGGTTTTACCTTACATTAAGTCCATTATAAATGGGTTGTATAGCTGTGTGGAAGGGCCTTGAGTCTACACTGCCATATAATCCAGTTAAAATCAGATAATCTGTATTTTATAGGCAGTGTGGAAGAGGCCTAAGTGAGGCCTAACTCTGCCTGTCCCCTGGGCTGAGTGGGTTGCTAGGAGACCAAGTGGGCGGAGCTTAGCCTTCTAACTGGCAGCAATTGGATGAAAGGAATTATTCCTCTCCCTCTAATTAGGACTTTATTTTTCTTTTCTTTTTGTTGTATGAACATAGAGGCATGGATGAGGGGTTGTGCTGCCAAGTTTAGTGTTTCTGGGATGCGTAGTTTTGTTGTTTTGTCCTAGGCCGAAATTTCATTACCCTTTTATATATATAGATTGGCGACTCTCACCTGATCCGTTCCTCCTCGGCTCTTTTCAAATCGGCATCCCTCTGCAGCACCTTCAGAATCGCCTCCTGTTCCTCATCAGTAAGAAAGCTCAGGTCAATCATCTTGTTAATCTTGTATATAACAGGCAAAAGAATCCCTAGAAGTCTTCACCAGAACTGTGTGTAATTACACATCTGAATTACTGTGAAATGGAGCAAATAAGATTTTTTTGAAATCCCTGTACGGCGTTTTCCAGCAACAAGATGATCTTCTCTAGCCAAGCATTTCTTGACAGGGCCATGCATTCCAGGATTATTCACATCACATGCATGTTATAAGAAAGCGTTGTTTCATCGTTCTGACAATTCATTGGATTAACGGCATGCTCCAGCGCAATGTGAACATCACCTATAAGACAAAAAGCGGGACAAAAACATCAAGTTCTAGAATTCTCAGCCAAGGGAGGAAAGCTTTAATGAATAGCTTTATCACAAGGTGCTATAAACCTTTCAGTTCTGGAAGACTTCTACAAATCAAAACTGGTCTGCAGATTAATTATTTTGATATTCAATAGGGTTGTTTGGGTACGAGAGAAAAAGAAGATATCTGACAGTTAAAACAAAGATATAATGAAACGAAAAAACAAACATAACATTGTCAAACTTTTCAAGGATTGTTAAATCTGCATTACATTTATCTTCACCAAGGAGTTAATGATGTCTGGTTTGTACTATGTTAGGCCCCTTCCACACAGCTAAACAAAATCCCGCATTATCTGCTTTCAACTGGGATATATGGCAGTGCAGACTCAGATAACCCAGTTGAAAGCAGATTTTATGGGTTATTCTGCCTTGATATTCTGGGTTATATGGCTGTGTGGAAGGGCCCTTAGACTTCCAAAGTCACTTCTCATCTTCACTGCTGAGTGAGGACTTGGATACAGTAATATTCCCATAATTGTGGAGCGCATACAGCTTCATTTAGCTACACCTGGGGGGAAATGATTTCTCTAGGAATTTGCTAGGTCTCCAGTACTTTTCTATAGTATGCTTCTCATGGAGGTTATCACAGAGTCAAGCTAAAGGAACTAGCCAATTCTAAATCTCATCTCAAGGAACTTCTAGATTCTCCAGAACAACTCTATGGCATGCTGGGATTAAAAATGATGTACCCGTATATACTCGAGTATAAGCCGACCCGAATATAAGCTGAGGCACCTAATTTTACCACAAAAAAACCTGGGAAAACGTTGACTCCAGTATAAGCCGAGATACCAATAAAATTACATTAATTGAGGCATCAGTAGTTTAAATGTTTTTGAATCTTTACATCAAACTGTAATTTAAGATATGACTATTCAACTCTGATCAAATCATTATTTTCATCTTCTTCAATGTAAATGTGCTTATGTATCCTTTTAATAATAATAGAGTGAAATAATAAATGTAATAATAATAATAAATGCAGTAAAATAATAAATGTAATAATAAATAGAGTAAAATAATAAATGTGTTAATAATAATAAAAATAGAGTAAAATAAATGTAAAAGTAACAACAATAATAGAGTAAAAAAATAAATGTAATAATAATAATTAGTAGAGTAAAATAATAAATGTAACAATACCAATAATAATAGAGAAAAACAATAAATATACCATATATACTTGAGTATAAGCCGACCTGAATATAAGCCCACCAGGACCCTCACCCGAGTATAAGCCGAGCAGGTTTTTTTTTTCAGTCCTAAAAAAGGGCTGAAAACTTAGGCTTATATTTGAGTATATACAGTAATTCAATGGAGTTGGTCTTATCTGCAGTTTCAGGTAACCACAGTCCTGATGGGAATATATCCACCATATATTAACAAATCTTCAAAATTGTCTTAAAAGCTCCACATGCATTTTGTTGTAATCTGTACGACAAAGATGAATATCCTGCAGTTCATGGGTGGCATGCAATCCTGCGATGGGTGTTTGATGGTGTGTTCCTCTCCATGGCCCATCCTCCCAACAACTGAAATGACACAAAATCCTAAAAAGCATCAGATACATTAAAAATTAACTAGGTATTTTTAATTACAAAAATGTGAGTCAAGCACTGAAGGGGTTTAATAAACTAGTGTCAGCCTGAGGAGAGCGAGTAGGCCAAAGCCAGCTAGAATTAGTGGGCCAAAGCTAGTGTCAGCCTGAGGAGGGTGAGTAGGCCGAAGCCTGTTAGAGTTAGTGGGCCAAAGCTAGTGTCAGCCTGAGGAGAGCGAGTAGGCCAAAGCCAGCTAGAATTAGTGGGCCAAAGCTAGTGTCAGCCTGAGGAGAGCAAGTAGGCCGAAGCCTGTTAGAGTTAGTGGGCCAAAGCTAGTGTCAGCCTGAGGAGAGTGAATAGGCCAAAGCCAGCTAGAATTAGTGGGCCAAAGCTAGTGTCAGCCTGAGGAGGGTGAGTAGGCCGAAGCCTGTTAGAGTTAGTGGGCCAAAGCTAGTGTCAGCCTGAGGAGAGCGAGTAGGCCGAAGCCAGCTAGAATTAGTGGGCCAAAGCTAGTGTCAGCCTGAGGAGAGTGAATAGGCCAAAGCCAGCTAGAATTAGTGGGCCAAAGCTAGTGTCAGCCTGAGGAGAGCGAGTAGGCCGAAGCCTGTTAGAGTTAGTGGGCCAAAGCTGGTGTCAGCCTGAGGAGGGTGAGTAGGCCGAAGCCTGTTAGAGTTAGTGGGCCAAAGCTAGTGTCAGCCTGAGGAGAGCGAGTAGGCCAAAGCCAGCTAGAATTAGTGGGCCAAAGCTAGTGTCAGCCTGAGGAGTTTTAGAACACCAGTGTGAGAAGCTTCGGTGAGAGAAGCTCCAGCGTGAAGGCTACTGTGTGTAAAGCTAATGTGAGAGAAGCTCCAGGTTGAAGGCCTCATATGTGAAACTCCAGTGTAAAGGCTGTTGTGTATAAAAGCTACTGTGTGGAACTCCTGTGTAAATTCGGCATAAGAGGAGGCTCTGTGAGACCAAAGCTGTTTATCTCAATGAGAAAGAAGCCCAGCATGGAAGTAAAGAAGGAAATACGGTAGAGTCTCATTTATCCAACATTCGTTTATCCAATGTTCAGGATTATCCAATGCAGTTTGCCTCCTGCCCGGATCCACAGTTGTTTCTCTAGACAGCAAGGATTGAACTTTTTATGGATTTAATTTCCAACAACGTTGTTACTGTAAGTTCATTTTATGCAATTCTATCTTTATTTGTAGTCAATTTGTTAGTAGCCAATGTTTTTATAGTCAATGTTTTCAATATATTGCGATGTTTTGGTGCTAAATTCATAAATTAATAATAATATTATGATGTAATACAATGTAATAATAATTATAATTCACTATTATAATTGTATATTTATATTACATGCAATATTACTAATAATATTGCAATATAGTCGTATAATATAATATATTGTATGTATATATACTTGTAAACCGCCCTGAGTCCCCTTCGGGGTGAGAAGGGCAAGATATAAATGTCGCTAATAAATAATAAATAAATAATAATAAATACAGTAATTACTACATAATGTTACTGTGTTTTGGACTACCCTTTCTGTCTATTTGTTGTAAAACATGATTGTTTTGGTGCTTGATTTGTAAAATCATACCGTAATTTGACATTTAATAGGCTTTTCCTTAATCCCACCTTATTATCCAACATTTTCTCTTATCCAACGTTCTTCCGGCCCGTTTATGTTGGATAAGTGAGACTATACTGTATAAAGAACTTTATTTTTGTTATGGAAACCTTGTTTTTGTAAATAGTGCAACCATATTATTTTGCTACAAAGAAAAGCCTTCCAAGGAAGAGATGACATTGGTTTGCATGTTTTTGTTCTTTCTACAGTAGAGTTTCACTTATCCAACATTCGCTTATCCAACATTCTGGATTATCCAACACAGTCTGCCTTTTAGTAGTCAATGATTTTCTATTCAATCTTTTCAATACATTGTGATGTTTTGGTGCTAAATTCGTAAATACAGTAATTACTACATAACATTGCTGTGTACTGAACTGCTTGTTCTGTCAAATGTGTTGTAAAACATGATGTTTTGGTGCTTACTTTGTAAAATCATAATGTAATTTGATGTTTAATAGGCTTTTCTTTAATCCCTCCTTATTATCCAGCATATTCGCTTATCCAACGTTCTGCCAGCCCGTTTATGTTGGATAAGTGAGAATCTACTGTATCACTTTTGGGCTACTGGTGCTGGGTCATGCTGCTGCTAATAAGTTACTCTGCTGTTTGTTTATGGGGAAGGTCTTTTTTAAATAAGCCCATTGCCCAACAAATCACACCTCCAGAAGTCTCTAAGAAGCACAATTGCCTTCCTTTCAATGTTTTGGTCCCTAAATACCCTAAAAGAGTGAAAAACTTACCAGATCCAAAGTACGTAGAAGCCACTTCCAATTTCACTAAATATTTCAGGGGTGTGGCCATGGCCAATGTGAGATCTGGTAGACTGCAAAATAAGCCCAGGACCCTCCACAGCTGCCCATCCCTGTTATAAAACAACCCCATAAAGTAGGCTAGTGCCAAAGTTGGGAAACCTACTACAGTATTTGAATCAGAATTCACAGAATCCTCCAGGTGACATGAGTATCAGGGGTCCAAATAGGAGTGTTATCTCCGTTTTCCAGATGGGGGGAATGGGGCATAGGCAAAGACAGCAATATATTTAACGCCTTTTGATAACTCCATGGAAGGACAGTCGAGATATGAACTGGTGATTTTGTCTGATAAACTCTTGAGTCAATGAGTCACACACGCTGTGTCACTAGTAACTTCATTTCTTGTGGGAGGGGATGATCCAAATTGCTCTGACTGTCTTTTAATCTAACATCTCAGGAGGACTGAGAAGATAAAACAGAATAACCTCAGGTATTGCATTGATACCATAGATTGTTCTGTTTTATCCTCTCAATCCTACCTAAGTAGATTAGATTAACAAGATGACTGGACAGAAGGTGTCATACAATGAGACAATGCAACTCACTGAAAAAGACAATAATGCTAGGTATAATGGAAGAGATGCTTGAAAAAGAGGAAGACAACGGTAGCGGGAGATTAGTTCAACCAAGGAAGCCACGACCCTGAATTTGCAAGATGTGAGCTATGCTATTGATGATGAGGACTCACGGAGATCTCTAGGTTTGCATTTTACAACCAAATTGATAACAGCAAATTGAACAGCAAGCCACACTCGGAGGATGAAACTCAGGTATAGCTATGAATTATGACAATCATCCATGTGGCCAGTGTCTTTTAGACTCTAACAAAATTCTTTCATGTATTTGTTCTTCACCTTCTCTATTCTGTCTCGCAGAACCAAGGCTTTAGAACAAAGGAAGCCAGAAGTATCATATCATGTATAAATAACACACAACAATTAACCACACCAAGTGGTGCTCGTTTCTATAATATACCACATCCTGGATGGTTTCTGCTGAACTGACCTAAGGGTGTGCATGTTGACTTAGCTGTTTGGTATACACAAGAGAAAATGTGCACCATCTTTGGATATGTGCAAAGTCCAAAAAGGCAGGTTTTCTGGGCTGATATCTTTCCCAACATCTCTAGCCTTTAGCCACTTGGGGGAGAAGGAGGCAACATTAATGTGCTCTTTCAAAAAATATGTCAAAATTATTGAAGAGTTATATCTGTCATACATTGAGGTTTCTCTTTTTGACCACAGAGTGTGTCTTCCCTGGCAATGTCACTGGCTTCAGTCCAAAGATTTTGGCTCCTTGTCAAAGATTTTGGCTCCTTGTCAATGTTTGCCGTATACAGTATGTACCTGTAATCTGTTTTAAATCCTCTCGAGGAGATAGAATGAAATATAAATAAAGAATATTATTACTTTATATTATTAAATCTATTTGATGGCAGTTAACAACAAAATATGATTTGTATGTGCTTTTTAATGTCTTAGCAATCATGCTTTAATTGGATTGGTCGATATTTTAAAAACTTTTGGACCATTTATTGTTCAAGCTCTATTGGTTTTGTAGATATTGTATGCTACGCTGAATCCCATTGTAGAAGAAAGGCAGGATATATAGCAAATTAAAAATAATATAAGATAGGTGTAAGGCTTTCATTTGAATTAAACTTCAATATATTACATGAAGGATCCATCTTGGGACCCTCGTGTATTACAATGTTCACGTATAACCTGGAAAGTTTATTTTTCTTACCTAAAATTTCCAACCAAAACACCCCATAGAATCACATAGAAGGACCTAGTAATGCCTAAAGAAGTGTTCTCTCCAGGCCTCCAGCATGGTTCTAACAATAGTCAACTTCTGACAGAATGTCCTGCAGAAGTAACTCATAAAATTGTGCTGGAGGGCTAAAGAAAACAGGTTTCTAAGCAGCACTAAGTCCTTTTGCACATATCTTTGGTATTCAAAGCTCTATACACACAACACGCTCATAATAAGCAGGGAAATTGTACTGGAATTTAGCAAGACTTGGGATTTTGCCCAAGACAGAATATTTCACATGAGAAAGGAGGTCAGGAAACCTATCAGCCCTGAGCCGTTGCTCTTGCTGATGAAGCCAATTCAGATAAGAGGCAGAAACAAGCAAAGTAGCAGGAAGCCATGTGAGACCCTGAAGAGCCACTTCTTCTGCAAACAAGACAGATCGCCTGGTTTCAGATCTTGCATCAACATAAAAATTTACTTTGGTTTTATCTATTCTATGACTTATATAGTCATAGAATCCTAGAATTGTAAGGCCCTCCCCTAGAGAAGACCTATTTTGCTGGATGTGGATAAATGAAGCCTCAAATACCAGTCTTGTGGATAAGGGAACCATGCTTATGTCCTTACATTGTGTTTTGTTCTGTTTTTATAATGCAGGTTTTTGGTTTCATGTTGTGCACCACTCAGAAAGTTTCAGTTATTGCATGAGGCATAGTCACAATTAAAAGTGAAGGTATGGAAGCCAAAACAGCAAGGGAATGAACAAATAAAAAAGGAGTTTGTTGTGTTGCTGGATAATTTCATGAGCAGAATCACTGGTTTGCTGTGAGTTTTCCGGGCTGTCTGACCATGTTCCAGAAACATTCTCCCCTGATGTTTCGCCCATATCTATGGCAGGCATCCTCTGAGGTTATGAGGTCTGTTAGAAACTAGGCAAGTTTATATATCTGTGGATATATATCATAACCTCAGAGGATTCCTGCCATAGATGTGGGTATAACCTCGGGAGAGAATGCTTCTGGAACATGGCCATACAGCCCGGAAAACACACAGCAATGCAAAGAAGCAGTTTCATGTGCTTTTGTTTGAGGTCCATGCTGACTGGGGATAATGGACACTTTTGTCCACACATATCATTAGGCTATTGGGCTACAGCAGGCATGGGCAAACTTTGGCCCTCCAGGTACTTTGGACTTCAACTTCCACAATTCCTAACAGCCGCTGGCTGTTAGGAATTGTGAGAGTTGAAGTCCAAAACACCTGGAGGACCAAAGTTTGCACGTGCCTGGGCTTGAGAAATGTGGTGAAAATGGTTTTACAGTACAAGATTTGAAGAAAAATATGATAGAAATGCAGCTGCTTTACAGAACGCATTATATGATTGAATTCAGATAATTATGGAAGCCACAGATTTGAATGCAACCATCAGAGATTGCACACATCCATTTCTGCGGATTCAAACAGAGAAGTCCTCCAGAGGAAAATCAGTCATTCGCAATCCCTTTACAGCATCTAACCATAAACCAAAAGCAAGGTCAAAACAGATTCCTTACAGACCATGCTAACGCATTTGAAAGGCAAAATATTGCAGGTCAAGCAACCCAGACTGATGCTATTTTTGCAAAAACCCTTTTAATAAAACTGGACTTGAACTGAGGAGGAAAAGTTCCAGTGGTGAATGACTTGACTTTGAAGCAACAAAAACAAGCTGAAAACTAGCCGTATCCTTCCGAGCCGCTGGGCATTTGGCAAAGACACAATCATACCAAACAAACAACTCTAGCTAAGAGGAAAGGAAAATTATTAACACATCATCCTGTAGATTAGACTGGTGATAAGCTTTTTAAAAAGACATTCCCTTGGACAGTTTACTGTTTTCTGGATCATAAATTGGAGGAAAGGAATTCATGTATGCACATTTAGGATTTGGCAGCAAATTGTTACAGTACATGTCATAGTTCCTGGTGTCGTTTAGCTTTTTAAAATATCACTTTTCATGGCTCAATTCGTAATATGAAATGGGTTGAATTCCTCCCCACTACCCTAGCAATCTTCCCAGCAACTCCGAAAGATAGCCCGTAATTATGATCTTCATATTACAGATGACATGGGTGTGTTTGACCTACAGTTTAAAAGTAACGCCTTAGCTAAACTGAGCCACTGAGCTCATAGACGACCTGATATTTTAGCCTTGCACAGAGCAATGGGTGGGGAATGGGTGGCTTTTAGATTCAGCTGCACCTCTTTTCAGCCTGAGCCAGGTTAGCTAATTTCAAGTCCTGTCAGTCCTTCACATTTATAAGTGTCATGGCTAGAAATAACACTGATTAATATGTTATGTCTAGCAATCTGTAGATCCTCCAGCTTGACTCCAGAATGGAACGAATGGCAAAGTCCAATGGTTCTGATATCTCAGTTGATCAGAAGGTGGTGCTTTGCTACTCTGCAGCTTAATACGCATGCCCAGTGTGGAATACATCTCACCACGTTAAAACAGTGGATGTGGCTCTTAATGAGACATGCCGCATTATCACAGGATGTCAACGCCTCACAACGCTGGAGAAATTATACTGTTTAGCCTGTATTGAAACACCTGAAATCTGCCAGGAAGTAGCAGCCAATAATGAAAAGACCAAGGCAGTGACATCTCCGGTCCATTCTCTGTTTGGATATCAGCCAGCACGCCAATGCCTTAAATCAAGAAATAGTTTTCTAAGAGATGCTCACAGGTACACCTCAGCAAGCAAAAGTCCAAAAGTGGCAGGCTAAACCCCAGAACCTCAATCCATGGCTGATATCAAATGAGAGACTTTCTCCTGGACACACAGAAGTCTAGGCGACTTGGAAGGCGCTGAACAGACTGTACTCTGGCACCACGAGATGCAGAGACAACCTTACGAAATCGGGCCACAAAGTGGCGTCCACAACATGCTAGTGTGGAAAAGAGCAAACGATAGACCACCTATTACGATGCAACCTGAGCCCTGCCACATGCACAATGGAGGACCTCCTTATAGCACATGAGAGGCACTCCAAGTCGTCAGCTACTGGGTCAAAGGATATTTAGTATAATGCCAAGTTTTTAATGTTGTTTGTGGTTTTAAATATACCTCACAACCTCTGAGGATGCCTGACATAGATCTGGGCGAAATGTCAGTAGAGAATGCTTCTGGAACATGTCCATACACCCCCAAAAATACACAACAACCCAGTGATTCTGGCCATGAAAGCCTTCGACAACACATTGTTTTTAAATACATTACAACTGTACCCTCGGTTCGCTTCTGACACGAATAATAATAATAATAATAATAATAATAATAATAATAATAATAATAACAGCACAGCAGACAAAAAATCAGTACAAGAAATCCGCACTACAAACTAGAGCTGACAGCTGGCACAACAAAACATTGGGTGGAAAGTTCCTTGACAAAATTGAAGGAAAAGCTGATAAGGAGAAGACCTGGCTCTGGCTCACAAATGGGACCCTGAAGAAGGAGACAGAAGGCCTGATCCTTGCATTTCAGGAGCAGGCCATCAGAACAAATGCAATTAAGGCCAAGATCGAAAAATCAGCTGATGACCCAAAATGCAAACTGTGCAAGGAAACCGACGAAACCATTGATCATATCCTCAGCTGCTGTAAGAAAATCGCACAGACAGACTACAAACAGAGGCTCAACTATGTGGCCCAAATGATTCATTGGAACTTATGCCTCAAGTACCACCTCCCAGCAGTAAAGAACTGGTGGGATCACAAACCTGCAAAAGTATTGGAAAATGAGCACGCAACGATACTGTGGGACTTCCGAATCCAGACTGACAAAGTTCTGGAACACAACACACCAGACATCACAGTTGTGGAAAAGAAAAAGGTTTGGATCATTGATGTCGCCATCCCAGGTGACGGTTGCATTGACGAAAAACAACAGGAAAAACTCAGCCGCTCTCAGGACCTCAAGACTGAACTTCAAAGACTCTGGCAGGAACCAGTACGGGTGGTCCTGGTGGTGATGGGCACATTGGGTGCCGTGCCAAAAGATCTCAGCCGGCATTTGGAAACAACAGACATTGACAAAATCACGATCTACCAACTGCAAAAGGCCACCCTACTGGGATCTGCACGCATCATCCGAAAATACATCACACAGTCCTAGACACTTGGGAAGTGTTCGACTTGTGATTTTGTGATACGAAATCCAGCATATCTATCTTGTTTGCTGTGTCATAATAAAATAATAATAATAATAATAATAATAATAATAATAATAATAATAATAATAATAATAATAATGTCTATCTTGTTTGCTGTGTCATACAACATCGTTGTGTCAATAATAATAATAATAAACTTTATTTCTATTCTGTCCAATCTCCTTGAAGGGACTCAGAGTGGATAAACAAATAAATAGAAGGCAGCTCTACTTTACTGTTGTGTAACCACAATAGATCTCAATTCCTGTTCTAAAAGAGCCAGTAGGTTGCATGAAAAGTCTTCCAAGTGAGATTTCACGATATCTAGAATCCAAAGCAGCTGTTTCTATACCTGGAAGGCTTATCAGGAAGCCTGCGATAGGATCCTATCCAAAGGCAGGGCTCATGAAAAATACCATAATACTAACAGAAGCAGAGGTTATCACATTAAATGCTGATCAGTCAAGGAGCAAAAAGAAAAAAAAAACTTTCTTTCTTGTGTGTTTTGGTTTCCTTTGTGGTGTTCCTCTCAGCTAATCATTTTATATGCATGACTAAACATCAAAGCTTATTCCAGGCTGAGGGGATGGAGGAGAATAACTAGACCATTTCCTGTGAATTTACGACATATTCATGAGCGTCAAGGGAGCGTATGGACTAGGGTGGATCACACCATACACATATCTCATGTTTTTAGTTTTATAGATAAATGCATTTTCCACCCAACATGTTGTTTACTGCATGTTCTCCATCTGCAAAGCCGGGCTGGAAATGTCACTTTTTTGAAGAAAAAAAATACCCCGTCAGCCTGCATGGCCAGGAATCATTGTCTAAAAAAGTACTTTTTCTGTCCCTTACTAATCCCATAGAACAAGAGAAACCTCACCTACCTTGTGTAATAATAACTGCATATCTTGGGTTATAGCAGGCATGGGCAAACTTCGGTCCTCCAGGTGTTTTGGACTTCAACTCCAACAATCCCTAACAGCCTACTGGCTGTTAGGGATTGTGGGAGTTGAAGTCCAAAACACCTGGAGGGCCAAAGTTTGCCCATGCCTGGTTTATAGGACAAAACCCAAACGATACATTCCAAACTT
Source organism: Anolis carolinensis (assembly GCF_035594765.1). Classification (NCBI taxonomy): domain Eukaryota; kingdom Metazoa; phylum Chordata; class Lepidosauria; order Squamata; family Anolidae; genus Anolis; species Anolis carolinensis. Next base: position 14,421,189 of record NC_085843.1, read on the forward strand.
TCCAACTATTCCAATTTGGCAGGGACAGTTCCAATTATGCTCCTGCTGTCCCGGTTTCAGCTGTTTTTAAAATATCTCAGTTTGTCTGTCCTCCTTTATCTTGCTCCCTTTTGTCCTCTGCTTACTTCAGTTCCTGCAAACTGAATTCAAGGTATAAAAGTAGTTTGCACACAATTCAGCGGAGAGGCAAAAACTTGACCTTTCCAAAAGCAAACTGCTGCAACCTCTCCTAGCTTGTGCGTTCTTCCTCATCAATAATGTTTGTCACCTTGGTCGCTCAGAGCCCCCGGTGGCATAACTGTCAGGATTGCTGACCGAAAGGTCGGCATTTCAAATCTGGGGAGCGGGATGAGCTCCTGTCTGTCAGCTCCAGCTTCTCATGCAGGGACATGAGAGAAGCCTCCTACAGGATGATAAAACATCTGGGCGTCCACTGGGCAATGTCCTTGCAGATGTCCAACTGTCTCACACCAGAAGTGATTTGAAATTTCTCAAATCGTTCCTGCCACGGAAAAAAAATCCTGGGTCCCTATCTGATGTTGCTTGTCCATACAGTATCCCAGTTTCATTCTCTGAAATGTTAAAAGATATGGCATACTGTAGCATATATGGTTGCTGACCACTCAGGAAAAATAGATTAGGAATTTCCTTGGCCTTTGAACTCACTGTCACAAGACAACTTCTAAAGCTGAAATACTGAGTTGGGTTGCTATGACTGGTTACATGTAGAAAGCAGATTTCAACCATGCTCATGTGGCTAGGAATAGGGGAGGGGTCCATTTCAGTTTACAGTGTTCCCTCACTACTTCGCGGTTCACTTTTCGTGGATTCGCTGTTTTGCAGTTTTTCAATAAACTCTAAGAGACTATTATAAATCATAAAAAATTACAATTTACAGCCTAAGGAAGGGAGGAATGAGAAGCCAAAGGGAGAGAAAAGGAGCCCAAGCGGCAACAGGAGGAGAAGGAGGCAATTTATCAACACACAATTGGTTGATAACGACTTAAAATAGTGTATAACTACAGTAGAGTCTCACTTATCCAACATAAACGGGCCAGCAGAATGTTGGATAAGCGAATATGTTGGATAATAAGGAGGCATTAAGGAAAAGCCTATTAAACATCAAATTAGGTTATGATTTTACAAATGAAGCACCAAAACATCATGTTAGACAACAAATTTGGCAGAAAAAGTAGTTCAATACGCAGTAATGCTATGTAGTAATTACTGTATTTATGAATTTAGCACCAAAATATCACGATATATTGAAAACATTGACTACAAAAATGTGTTGGATAATCCAGAATGTTGGATAAGCGAGTGTTGGATAAGTGAGACTCTACTGTACTAAAATAATGTATAAATATTAAAATAAATATAGTGTCCCTGCTTCGCGGATTTTCACTTATTGCGGGTGGTCCTGGAACCTAACCCCTACAATAAGTGAGGGAACACTGTATATTTGATAAGTATTTTCCAAAATGTCTTCATACTCAAGTTGGAACAAACTCAAGATTTTACACAAAACTGTGGGAGAAAAGTAAACATGATCCATGGTGAATTAATTCTCATTCCAAGTTATGGGAAGAAAGAAAATATATTTTTTACTATATCTCCCAAAACCTTCCAGCCAAAATAACAAGACTACTGTCTGAGGAATTCTAAAAGTTGTTCCAACAGATATTACTTCGCCCTCTAAATTCTTCACCTACATCTACAGTTGCTCCTCCACATTTACAATTTTGACTTATGTTGATTTTATCATACAATGACTTAATTTAAAATGTTCTCTCCAGAACAGTGGTTCCCAACATGTGGTCTGTGGACCACCAGTGATCCGCAAGAACTAAAATATGGTCCATGGCCTCACTGTTACTACTACAGATAATTACACAGCCCAACCAAAAGAATTTTTTTCTTGGTGTCTTCATTTTTAGGCATGTTCCTGGGGTTATTTGGGGTGCTGATTCAGAAAATTGCATTGGACTGATCACATCAGCTCTAGATTATTAAATATGGTTTTCTGCGAGTGAGCAGATGGTGACTACTGGCTGGTATATATTCTGTATCAGAAACTAAAGCTGATGTGGTCTATCCAATGCAATTTTCTGAATCAGCACCCCAAATGACCATACCAAATCTAAAGTTGACCAAAAACTGATTCGTAACCATTTCGGTACTAAAGTTGGAGAGGGGTCTCTGGTCTCTAGAAATCTCTAGGTCCTCCATTGCAAATTCTATAGTCATTTTCCAGCAGAGGTTGACTATTAAGTCATGCTGGAAAACTCAGAAATTGCAAGAGAGATGTTCCCTCAAGGTAAAAACAAAACAGCATTTTTTTTAATTTGCAGTTTTTCATTTTCATGATGATCCTGTGCCCCTAACCACAACAAATATAGAGGAATTTCAATCTGAATCACGTGGACCTGCCATAACACAATTTACGTTGAAAATCTTTAGTTGATAGTTCTGGTTGCAATATACAGTAGAGTCTTGCTTATCCAACATTCTAGATTATCCAATGCAGTCTGCCTCCCGCCCGGATCCACAGCTGTTTCTCTAGGCAGCTGTCACGACCCAGGCTGCAGAGCACCAATAACCATACACAGAGGCCAGAATCTATCTAATATCTTTATTGTAGGAATATATAAAGTTAATAAAAACAAGTGTAGAAAATAGTCCAGAATTAGACCTTTCAGGAAAGGTCAGAATTAGTCCAGAAGAGCAATGTCCAATAAGAAATATTAAGGTCCAAAGTTGTAATCCAATAACCGAAACACTCACTTTGCCAAGCAAAGTGAGGGGAGATGACAAGGTCCTTTAGTCCATGAAACTTGAGCGAGGCTAGGAAATAACTTGATACTTGAAACAAGGCTTGAACGTGGAACAAGGTAACTAAGAACAAGAACAAGGTCCGTGGAATAACTTGATAAATCCGTGGAACAAGGCAAGGATTGATCCTGGGAAACAAGGCAAAGTCCGTAGATAAACAAAGGCTGGGAAGCAAGGCGAAGGCTGGATAGCAAGGCAAGGCTTGAGCAGGAGCGAGGCTTGAACCGGAGCGCGCTGTCCAGACACAACTCGCTCCGTAGGCTGACGAATTGACTCCGCGAAGTTACTACGCGGGTAAAACACCTAAATAGAGTCTAGCTTCCCGCCGAAGCAGTTCTCTGGGAATCAGAACCGAAAGCTAACTCTGAGACCAGATGTGAGACTCCCCAAAGATTCTCACGAGAAGCAGTCTTAATTGGCCACATTCTTAGCTGCAATCCTCGCACTCCTGCGCGAAGCTGAATCCAAACTTCTCTGTTGTTTACAAAACTCCCGGCGCAAGAATACGGGAGAAGTAGGCTCTGGGCTTGTTTGACATACTTCTGGGAGACAACTTTCTTGCAGGTGCAAGGTTCCCAGATCTGCCTGGGAAAGATCTGGCTGAGAGGAATCCAGTTCAGACTGGGAAGGTAAAAAACCCAAGTTTTCATCTTCATCAGGAATTACAATGTCCTGAGCAGGACTACAAGGCCCATGGGTCATCACACTATCCCCCTCCTCAAGGCCCCTCCCAAACTGGGGCCCTCTCCCCGAGGCGCGAGGTCGCGGTTTGGTGGGATAGGTCTGATGAAAGCGACGGGTTAGATCAGGAGCATGGACTGTGGAGGCGTCTTCCCAAGAGCGTTCCTCAGGGCCAAAACCCACCCAGTCAATGAGATATTGTAGGCGGCGGCGGTGAAAGCGAGAATCCAAAATGTCCTCAACCTCGAACTCCTCCTCCCCATTCATCAAAACAGGAGGGGGGGCCGGTTGGTCTGTATCAGGTCGCACACCATCCGCCGGAAGGAGCAGGGAACGGTGAAACACTGGGTGAATGCGCATTGAACGCGGAAGTTGGAGTTTGAAAGTCACGGGGTTTAATTGCGCCACCACTGGATAGGGACCAATGAAACGGGCATCTAACTTCCGGCAAGGGCGGTGGGAGGGCAGAAAGCGAGTGGACAGGAAAACCCGATCTCCTACCTTGATTTCAGGGCCCGGCTGGCGATGTTTGTCAGCGTGGCGTTTATAGTCCTCCTTGGCTTGGTCCAGTTGCTGGAGCAAAAGTTGTTGCACCGCTGTGAGTTCCTGCAGCCAATCCTCTGCTGCGGGAACCTCTGAAGTTTCAATGACAGGGGGAAAGAAACGTGGATGGAAGCCGTAGTTTGCAAAGAACGGCGTTTCTTTTGTAGAAGCTTGAACTCCATTGTTGTAGGCAAACTCAGACAGTGGTAACAGAGAAGCCCAATTGTCCTGTTGATAGTTTACATAACAGCGAAGATACTGCTCCAAAGTGGCATTGGTGCGCTCCGTTTGCCCATCTGTTTGGGGATGATGAGCTGAAGATAAGCGAGAGTCTATGCCCAATAGTTTTTGTAGTGCCTTCCAAAAACGAGAGGTGAATTGAGATCCACGGTCTGTGACTAAACTCTTGGGCAATCCATGTAGTCTGAAAACATGTTGAAGAAATAGATCCGCAGTTTCCTTGGCCGTGGGGAGGCCTTCGCAGGGAATGAAATGGGCTAACTTGGTGAATAGGTCCACCACCACTAAGATCGTGGTGAATCCACAGGAAGGTGGTAGGTCAGTGATGAAATCCGCGGAAATTATTTCCCATGGGCGAGATGGGGTAGGAAGGGGGTGTAAAAGCCCTGAGGGCTTCTCCCTTCGTATCTTGGAGCGCTGGCATACTGGGCAGGTGTTGACATATTTTTCCACATCCTTGCGGATCTTGGGCCACCAAAAATCCCTTAGGATCAAATGCATAGTTTTAAATAGTCCGAAGTGTCCTGCTGGTTTGCAGTCATGACACAGACGAAGCGCTTTTTCCCTGCCCGGTCCGGGTGGGATATAAACATGATTTCTATAGCAGAGCAGCCCATCTTTAAGCGAAAAGGGGAAATGCAGACCTTGGCGAAGTTGGTCCTGCGCCCAGGCATCTGCTTGCTGACTAGCCCTGATTTCTTGAGCACAGATGGGTCCTGGAGTAGGGGAAGTTGAACCAATGGGAATGGATTTGGTGTTCCCCACCGTGAGCGTGGCAAAGTTCTCAGGTTGTAGCAGTTGGGATTCAAAGGTCTCCTTGCGTCCTGCAGCGTATTCCGGTTTACGTGACAGGGCGTCTGCTTGCTTGGTTTGGGCTGGGGTCACATAATGGATCTGGAAGTTGAAACGTTCAAAGAATAAAGCCCAACGTTGCTGCCTCTGATTTAGTTTGCGGGCAGTTCTTAGATGTTCTAGATTACGATGATCAGTGTGGACTTCAATGGGAAATTTGGCCCCTTCTAGCCAATGTCTCCAAGTTTCAAAGGCTGCTTTTATGGCCAGTAGTTCTTTTTCCCAAATGGTGTAATTCCTCTCTGGTGTGGTTAGTTGACGAGAATAAAAGGCACAGGGGTGGAGGTGATCTCCCACCGGTTGTAAGAGTACAGCCCCAATTGCCACATCAGAGGCGTCCGCTTGCACCACAAAAGGGGTTCCAGGATTTGGGTGCTGTAGAATTGGCTGGGAGGTGAATAGTTTCTTTAGTTGCTGGAACCCTTTCTCTGCTTGATCAGTCCAGCGGAAAGGCTGCTTTCCACGGATGCAGCTAGTGATGGGGTCGGACCAGCGGGCAAAATCTGGAATGAACTTGCGGTAGTAGTTCGCGAACCCCAAGAAACGCTGCACCTCTTTCTTGTTAGTTGGCGCCCGCCATTCCAATACTGCTGAAACTTTGGCTGGATCCATGGAAAGCCCTAGAGGCGAGATGCGGTAACCAAGGAAATCTACCTCTTGTAGATCAAAAGCGCATTTTTCCAGCTTGGCATAAAGTCCATGATCCCGCAATCGTTGTAACACCATTTTGACGTGGTTCTCATGTTCTGATTGTGATCTGGAAAACACCAAAAAATCGTCCAGGTAGATTATCAAGAACCTGTCTAGATAGTCCTGAAAAATGTCATTGACAAAATGCTGGAACGTTGCGGGGGCTCCGCATAAACCGAAATTCATAACTCGGGACTCAAATAATCCGAATTTGGTCTGGAAGGCGGTCTTCCACTCGTCCCCTTCCCTGATGCGAACTAAGTTGTAAGCCCCCCGAAGATCCAGCTTGGTGTAAACCTTGGCTCCTCGAAGCCGATCCAGTAGATCCGAGATTAAAGGCAGGGGATAGCTGTTCCGCTTGGTGATATTGTTCAATGCTCTGTAGTCCACCACCAAGCGTAGTTCCCCTGACTTCTTCTTCACAAACATCACTGGGGAGGCGGCTGGGGATTGAGAGGGTCTGATGAATCCCTTGCGAAGGTTTGTCTCTAGGAATTCCCTGAGAGCTTCTTGCTCTGGTTCAGTCAGGGAGTAGAGATGCCCTCGCGGGATCGGGGCCCCCTCCACCAAGTCAATGGCACAGTCATAAGGTCTATGTGGGGGTAATTTTTCGGCTTCTTTCTCATTGAATACATCCCAATACTCGGAGTACTTCTTTGGCAAGGTGATGATGGGCTCGGTGTCTGTGGCATGGCATACCTTGGCTACGAGGCAATGGTTTTGGCAGTACGGTGAAGCAAACTGCAGTTCTCTGTTGGACCAGGAGATGTTAGGGTCGTGGAGAGTCAGCCATGGAATTCCCAAAATCACAGGGAAATGGGGGACCTCGGTAACAAAGAAGGAAATCTCTTCCATATGTTCCCTTATCCACATCCTGGTGGGTTCCGACCACTGACTTACGGGGCCCGTCTTGAGGGGACGGCCGTCTATGGCTTGCACCACACGGGCATTCTTGAAATCATGATATTGTAATCCCAGAGAGTCGGCATACTCTCTATCGATGAAATTGTTGGTAGCTCCAGAGTCTATCATGGCGTGGATCATGACGGGTCCCCTTTTTGCTGACCATAATGTGACCACGAGAAGGAACAGGACCCCGGTTGGCGGCTCTTGGATGGATTTTTTGACCGGGTTGGCGAGCCTCTCTACACCCGGTCGTTGGCTTCCCCCGCCGGCTGTGTGCCAGTCGGCTCAGACGCCTTCGTCTCCGTGGAGGACGCCGCCGCAAGACGGGCGGCAGGCTTCCCTTTGGCTGGGCACTCTCTGGCGAAGTGGCCCCCGTTCCCGCAGTACCAGCAGAGGTTTAAGCGTTGACGACGGGCCTTCTCGGCGGCATCTAGTCTGGGACGCACATTGCCCAACTGCATCGGCACCTCCTCGCCTCCTCTGGGGTATGGGGTTGGCGGTGGGGGTCTCCACACCGGACGTGGCTGAACGCTGGCGGGAGCGGGGGGTTTTGCCCCGGCTCTACTGCCCTGGCCTCGAACCCACTGTTTCCTGTTGGCAATCATGACTTCAGCCCGTAAACATTGATCAATGAGTGCCTCGAGGGTCTGGGGAGGATCCACCTTGGAGATTTCTTCCAGCATTTCAATGTTGAGACCCTCCCGGAATTGTCCCCTGAGGGCTACATCGTTCCAGCCGGTGTTGTGGGCCAGCACTCGGAACTCGGCTATATACTGAGACATAGGTCTGTCTCCTTGGAAAAGGCGACGGAGTTTGTGACCGGCTGCCTCCAAATTGTCCTCGATTCCCCAAGTCTCCTTGAGGTGGTCCAAGAAGTGTTGCGCTGATCTTAGGTGTGGAGAGGCTTGGTCGAACAGTGCCGTCGCCCAGCTGGCCGCTGGCCCGTCTAGAAGACTGTAAACCCATGCCACTTTGATGTCTTCTTGGGGAAACTCGGCAGCACGGGCCTCCAGATAAGCTTGACATTGGCGACGGAAGACATGAACCTTAGAAGCTTCTCCAGTAAACTTGGTTGGCAACGCCATGGCCGGAAGACGAACTCCGCGTTCCTTCAAACCCCTTATTTCTCCATCCTGTGCATTGAGCTTATCACGGATTCGGTCCACCTCTTCCTTGTCGATGGTGTAGGTAATCGGCTGGCCGCTCGGCCCAGGTACGACTCCGGTAGACATTCTGGCCGAGGTTAATTGGTGCTTAGGGTGGCGGAGTCAAACTGTCACGACCCAGGCTGCAGAGCACCAATAACCATACACAGAGGCCAGAATCTATCTAATATCTTTATTGTAGGAATATATAAAGTTAATAAAAACAAGTGTAGAAAATAGTCCAGAATTAGACCTTTCAGGAAAGGTCAGAATTAGTCCAGAAGAGCAATGTCCAATAAGAAATATTAAGGTCCAAAGTTGTAATCCAATAACCGAAACACTCACTTTGCCAAGCAAAGTGAGGGGAGATGACAAGGTCCTTTAGTCCATGAAACTTGAGCGAGGCTAGGAAATAACTTGATACTTGAAACAAGGCTTGAACGTGGAACAAGGTAACTAAGAACAAGAACAAGGTCCGTGGAATAACTTGATAAATCCGTGGAACAAGGCAAGGATTGATCCTGGGAAACAAGGCAAAGTCCGTAGATAAACAAAGGCTGGGAAGCAAGGCGAAGGCTGGATAGCAAGGCAAGGCTTGAGCAGGAGCGAGGCTTGAACCGGAGCGCGCTGTCCAGACACAACTCGCTCCGTAGGCTGACGAATTGACTCCGCGAAGTTACTACGCGGGTAAAACACCTAAATAGAGTCTAGCTTCCCGCCGAAGCAGTTCTCTGGGAATCAGAACCGAAAGCTAACTCTGAGACCAGATGTGAGACTCCCCAAAGATTCTCACGAGAAGCAGTCTTAATTGGCCACATTCTTAGCTGCAATCCTCGCACTCCTGCGCGAAGCTGAATCCAAACTTCTCTGTTGTTTACAAAACTCCCGGCGCAAGAATACGGGAGAAGTAGGCTCTGGGCTTGTTTGACATACTTCTGGGAGACAACTTTCTTGCAGGTGCAAGGTTCCCAGATCTGCCTGGGAAAGATCTGGCTGAGAGGAATCCAGTTCAGACTGGGAAGGTAAAAAACCCAAGTTTTCATCTTCATCAGGAATTACAATGTCCTGAGCAGGACTACAAGGCCCATGGGTCATCACAGCAGCAAGGACTGAAATTTTTACGGATTTAATTTATGACAATGTTGTTACTGTAAGTTCATTTTATGCAATTCTATTTTTATTTGTAGTCAATTTGTTAGTAACCAATGTTTCTGTAGTCAATGTTTTCAATACATTGAGATATAATCTGATGTATTCGCTGGATTAATGTGTAATTGAATACAGACTGGCTCTGACTTTTGGCCCAATGCTACTGGCCCTGTTGTAATGGCCACACAGTGTTTTACTGTTTTAAATAGGGTATGATTTTGGCTTTTAAGTGTGTTTTTACGATCGTTTGTTTTACTATATTTTGTATTATATGTGGCATTAATCTTGCCATTATGTAAGACCGCTCTGGGTCCCCCTGGGGGAGAAGAGCGGTATATAAATTAAATAAATAAATAAATGTTTTGGTGCTAAATTCGTAACTGCGGTAATTACTACATAATGTTATTGTGTATTGAACTGCTTTTTCTGTCAATTTGTTGTAAGACATAATGTGTTGGTACTTAATTTGTAAAATTATAACATAATTTGATGTTTAATAGACTTTTCCTTAACCCCTCCAAATTATCCAACACTTTCGCTTATCCAACGTTCTTCTGGCCCATTTATGTTGGATGAGTGAGACTCTACTGTAGTAAAAACCAATCAGAAGTGGGAAATATATGGTCCACCTGCGTCTAGCTATCCAATACATCAACCTTAACAAGAATCATTGAATTGGAAAACACCACAAGGGCCATTCTGTCCAACTAACATGAGTGATGACGAACAATGACATTTGAAGTCTAACAGGGAGAGCCACACATTTCCTATTCCTATGTTTGAAACCATGAACCAATTTAAACAAAACAACAGCACTTTAACTTCCATGGCAACATCCTATGAAGTCCTGGGTCTTATAGTCTGATGAGGCACAAGAGATCTCTGGCTGATTATTCCAAGTACTCCTCCTCAAACTATAAATCCCAATATTCCATAGGATGAAACCATGACACCTAATTTTTGTGTGTGTGTCAGGAGTAACCAGAGTTGCTTCTGGAGTTGAGAGAATTGGCTGTCTGCAAGGACGTTGCCCAAGGGACGCCCGGATGTTTTGATGTTTTATCATCCTTGTGGGAGGCTTCTCTCATATCCCCGCATGGAGCTGGAGCTGATAGAGGGAGCTCATCCGCGTTCTCCCCGGGTGGGATTCGAACCTGGCAGCCTTCAGGTCAGCAACCCAACCTTCAAGTCACAAGGCTTTTATCCCCTAGGCCACCGGAGGCTCCTACCTAAAATTGAATGATTGTGAAGCACCAAAAAGGCCCCAACTTTTTTAGTATCACAAAATATTCTCACACATAAAAAGACATTGCAAGGAGTGTTCCTTTCAAAATAACAAGAAGACACAATTCTGCAGCAATGGGTTAAAAGAAATACCAAATGCAGCAGCAACCTCAGATCACATCCAGAGATTATGGCTATGTCTCGTGAGCAAGTCAAAAGGCCAATTCTTGGTTCAGAAGCATTTAATAAGCATTTTACATTTAGCTTTCAGTGGTTAACAGAATTTGACATTAACATTCCCTGGGCGCCCTAGAGCACAAGTAATCCGGAATAGGGAGGAAAACAACCTCACTAGAAAACCACTTTGCAAGGGATTTTCAGATTGCTAGGTTTGTGTGACTATGTGGGTGTAAATCAGCAAGAAGCAAGGATGGTCAGCACAAAAACAAGGGAGACGAGATGGGCCAGCCAGCAATGCTTCTTCCAGAAAGTCTCTGGAATTTTGTCTCAATCAATACCTCCCTTCCTCTCCAGATGTGCTAGACTACAGCTCTCACAACTAAAAAAGATTGGAAGAATAGTCCAACACATCTGGAATGCATCATCTTGAGAAAGGCTGCTCTACTCTTCCCAAATTTCCTTTCCCTCTATATCTCTATAAAAGTCAAAATACAGTAGAGTCTCGCTTATCCAACGTAAATGGGCCGGCAGAACGTTGGATAAGTGAATATGTTGGATAATAAGGAGGGATTAAGGAAAAGCCTGTTAAACATCAAATTAGGTTATGATTTTACAAATTAAGCACCAAAACATCATGTTATACAACAAATTGACAGAAAATGTAGTTCAATACGCAGTAATGCTATGTAGTAATTACTGTATTTATGAATTTAGCACCAAAATATCACAATGTTTTAAAAACATTGATTACAAAAATGCGTTGGATAATCCAGAACGTTGGATAAGCGAGTGTTGGATAAGTGAGACTCTACTGTATGCATGTATGTTGGTTGGTTTGTACCACAAAGTCTCATTACATAGCTTGCTGGATCTGGACCAAACTTGGCAAACATACCCTCTACTGCCCAATTTAAAATAATTGTGAGGTTGCAACTACAAAATCCACCCTGTTTTTGGGCAAGGGACCCAAAAGGTAACAAATGGCAGTGTATAGATAGAAAGGATTAGCCTCTGACCAACAAATATGTATGTTTGCAGTGTTCAGATGCAATAATAAAAAGGCAGTATATAGATAGAAAGACTTAGCTAACTGATAGGAAAAAATGGCTGCACCAAGAGGTTGTGCAATTTGGCTGGACGGTGATCCATTTTTGGTATCCAAATTTCGTTGGGTACCCAGATCCGTTTTCAGGAAACTCCCAAAAATTGACTAATGGAACTATCTGTTTTCGGCTAGACAGTCAAAAGATCTGGGAAGATCAAGCCAATTGGCGGCCATGAGGAACTTACAAGGCTTCCCTTTCAGTTCCTGGGATTCTTTCCTTTCTTCCTTTCAAAGGAGTCTGGGTTTGAGCAACGGGGTTAAGGAAGCATGTGCTGTGTACTTCCGAAGAAAAGGGAAGAGGACATGCCCAGCAGCCACGTGGGTCATTTCAGGCAAAAAAAAAAAGGCCATGGTGTCTGAGCCCTTACCATTACGGCTGTCCGGAAAAGCCAAACAAACCGGATTGGCCAAAGGGAACCAACCAACCTAAATCTGTGCACAAGCCTATTGACAACACAGCCCTGAAGGACACACTCGGGACATGCAACCCATAAGAGAGAAAGCAATGTAATGAAGATCTGTATTTTGGAAGGGGTGTGTGTTTGTGTGCGCATGCCTTGCTTTCAGGCTGAGAGACTGTGACTTCCAAGGAAAGCCTGGATGAAGGAAGGCAAGGGAAAGGAGAAATTGATGAAGGAAGGCAAGGGGAAAAAAGCGAAAGGGAAAGAAGGTCATTGGAAGCAACAAGGTGAGAAAGAGATATGTTGATGAGATGAAGATCGCAGCAGGGTGGACAATTAGCCCCTTATTCTAACACAGCTGCCCATCTCCACAGAAATATAAACATAGGTATTGAGGTACACATATACACACCATAATAATATCTGTATTGTATTATTTAAACTACCATAGTTTCCCCTCAGAAAAATGGCTTACTGCAAGAGCTTAGGAACCTTCAGACCTTCTCCCAGGGAAGTAGTAGCAATTTATTGTTGTTGTTGTTGTTATCTGACGCTTCCCATAGATTGATATAACTAGCAAAAGAGACACTGTGTGTGTGTATATCTTCCTTGTTATGAAAGAGAAGAATTCAGCTTTCGAAAGAGCACACAGGAAATTATGTTTTCACACTCAGCATTATGTTGTTATCTATGTACAATCAATTTTAACAGTTTTTGCATAATGGTTGCACAAGAATATAGACTTGAAAAAAAGCAAACATCCTGGCAGGCAAGAGGACACTTTTAGATAACAGCTCGGGGTTACAAGCCAAAGATTTTTGTGAATACCATTCCCAATCGAAGGGCCCTTCCACACAGTCATATAACCCAAAATATCAAAGCACAAAAGCCTACAGTATCTGCTTTGAAGTGGGCTATCTGAGTCCACACTGCCATGTATTCCAGTGAAAAGCAGATAATGTGGGATTTTTTTCAGCTGTGTGGAAGGAGCCCTAGGATGCATCTACACTCTAGAATTAATGTTGTTTGATACTGCTTGCATTGCCATGGCTCAATGCGATGAAATCCTCAGAGTTATAGTTTGGTGAGGTACCTGCACTAAAGACCTTGGAAAACTACATCTCCCATGACTGAGTCATGCAAGTTAACGTGGTGTCAAACTGCATTAATTCTACAGTATTAATCCCAGAACTTGGATCATTTCTTTCTGGTCCTTAGGACTAAAAGAAGAATCCATTTTGGAGAATCTAAGTTCCTCCCTCTTCTCCGCAAGGTTTCTCAAAACATAGCTGGGTTCAAGGGATGCACCTATATCTGGCATGGGCAAACCGGTCCTCCAGGTGTTTTGGACTTCAACTCGCACAATTCCTAACAGCCGGTAGGAATTGTGTTAGGAATTGTGAGAGTTGTAGTCCAAAACACCTGGAGGACTGAGGTTTGCCCATGCCTGAGCTATATTCTACACCATAGAATTAATGGAGTTGACACCACCTTAATGACCATGGTTCAATGCTGTGAAATCATCGAAGCTGTAGTTTTGCAAGGTCTTCAGCCTTCACTGCTAATGAGGGCTGGTGCCTCACCAAACCTGGGATTCCATAGCACTGAGTCATGACACTTAAAGTGGTGTCAAACTCCATTAATTCTGCATCATAAATGCAACCAGAGTACAGAAATATTGAGCTGGACATACGGAGCATGACCCTACAGTTTTGCTGTTTGTGGCCTCTCTTTATCCAATTGTTAATTTCCCTTCTTCTGTTCCCACATTCCTTGCCCTTCCCTAAATGGTTGTCTTAATTTGAAACGTATCCATTTTAGTGCTAATTACTCCAACTCAATCAACAAACTATGCAAATTATAAACATTATAGCAGTACCTACCTACACTTGAACAGCACCAACACTCCACTTCTGTAGTAACTGAACTCTCTTGAGGTTTTTAAATGGATGCTAGATGACCATCTGTTGGGAGATGACCATCTGTTATGATTGTGTCTTTCTTAATGGCAAAAGGGGGTTGGACTAGATGTCCTTTGGGGATCCCTTCCAACTTCAATGAAGTTTAGACTGCCTATGGTCTGGTGGATTCTCTGGATGTTTTTGAACTGAGGCAGGGTAGCCATCTGCCTGTGGTGCTTTGATTGTGCATTCTTACATGGCAAGGGATTGGACTGGATGGCCTTTCTGGTCTCTTCTAACTCTATGGTTTGTCTCTGTGAATAGGCTTATGGTTAGGCTGGACTAGGGAGAGCCAAATTCCTAGGTCATTAGTCAAGTCATCATGCAAACCTTTTGTGAACAATGTGTTGTTGAAGGCTTTCATACCCACAATCACTGTGTTGCTGTCAGGAGAGAATTCTGGAACATGGCAATACAGCCCGGAAAACTCACAGCAACCCTTCTGTGAACAAACCTTACAAAAAAAAGCCCTAAGATAGTTTTGTCTGAGGTGTCTATAAGTCAGAAATGACTTGAAGGCACACAACAACAATAACAATACAGTGAAGGAGCCCGCGGTGGCGCAGTGGGTTAAACCGCTGAGCTGCTCAACTTGCTGATCAAAAGGTCGGAGCTTCAAATCTGGGGGGCGGGGTGAGCTCCCACTGTTAGCCCCAGCTTCTTCCAATCTAGAAGTTCTAAAACATGCAAATGTGAGATCAATAGGTACCGCTCTGGTGGGAAGGTGCAGTCATGCCAGCCACATGCCACATGGTCTTGGAGGCATCTATGGACAACGCCGGCTCTTCAGCTTAGAAATGGAAATGAGCACCAATCCCCAAAGTCAGACACGACTAGACTTAATGTCAGGGGAAAACTTTTACCTTTACCTACAATGAAGAATGTTGCACCTTCCTATTGAAGGAAATGATTAACATCCGATTTTATTCATAGAAGGGTATACAAAGACAATCCTTGGAAAGAAGAGCTGAACCTTTATTTTATTAGGCTGAGAACCGTCTTCGCAAGAAGCTTAAGAATATCAAACACTTCGCATTGTTTAAAAGTTTTGCTGAAGTTGATTGCCAGTTCCTGTCTGCATGCAAAATGTAGCATCTGAATTACAGAGATAAAGAGACAGGAACTTTAGAGTTGTGCCAGATCTAGTGTCTCCAAAGTAAACCATCACTTGTGAAGAATGTTCATAAGGAAAAGTACATTCTGCTTTATACATCCTGGGTTTTTTCGTGTCAAAAACTGCAAGTCGCTTCTGCTGTGATAGAATTGTCCGTCAGCAAGGACATTGCCCAGGGGACACCCAGATGTTTTACCATCCTGTGGGAGGCTTCTCTCACGCCCCGCACGGGAAGCTGGAGCTGACAGACGGGAGCTCACCCCACTCCCCGGATTCGAACCACTGACCTTCCCATCAGCAATCCTGCTGGCACAAGGATTTGACCCATTGCGCCACCTATTATAAAACAACTGAAGTCAACAAAACACTTTCATGAGTTCCCAGATGTAAGGCACATCTACATTCATCATCATCATCATCATCATTTAATTACTTATTAATCGCCCTCCATCCACGATGCTCTAGGCGATTTACAAGATAAAATTGTAAAGGATAAAAATACATACATACAAATATTGATTAAAAATATTAAAATGGATTAAAAGCTCTAGTAAAGAGCCATGTCTTGAGTGCTAGGGTAAAAGGCCCCAACTCACGCATGGCTCTCATATAGGGCGGCAAGGCATTCCATAAGGCAGGGGCAGAAACAGAAAAAGCTCTGCGCCTGGTCCTTTCCAAGTGCACTTCTCTAGGACCCGGTACATAGAGTAAGTCTCGTTGGGATGGTCATTGCGACCTCCGATGATGGGAGAAGGAGAGACGGTCCCTAAGGTAGAATGGGCCCTGGCCGTAAAGAGTTTTAAAAGTCAGGACTAGCATTTTATATAGACCACGGTAATCAGTTGGAAGCCAATGCAGATGCTGCAGCACTGGTGTTATGTGGCATTTCATGGGTGTTCTTGTGAGTAGCCTGGCTGCCGCATTGTAGAGTTAATGCAGTTTGACACCACTTTAACCGCCACAGATTCATGTTATGGGATCATGGGAGTTGTAGTTTTACAATTTGGATGTACTGTAGTTATTTTGTGAGTTGTTTCTTATGAGTTGCTGGGATTCTATTCAAACTAGTGTTTTTTGTCCCAATTTATGCTGCTTGTGTTATTCTTCAGGGACTCTTGGAACATGGTTTGCATTCAGAAAGATATTTCCGTCTCCTCTTCTCTCCATTTTTCTCTAATTCCTTCATTGAAAGAGTTCCCCTGGGAGAGAGATAAGCCTTGAAAATGATTATATGTCCAGTATACAGAAATCTAAAGTATGTGCCCCAGACTAATTCCTATCATTTATTTTTCTAGACTTTCAACTGAAACCAAGTGCATTTTTCATGCTTTGGGAACAAAAAAATGTCTCCATGGTCTCAAAGTAACTGCCAAATTTGAAGCTCAAAAATATTGCTATCACAATTTTCCAAGTATTTTTTATTTTCTTTCATCTAGTGACTGCTATGACCTCCCAACTGGGAAAAAAACAATACCTCATTTAACACAGTTGCAATAGCACCTGCTAGTAACTTAAGATGGATCTACACTTACATGTCATCCAGATTATCTGCTTTGAACTGAATTTTATGAGTCTACACTGCCATATATTTCACTTAAAAACACATAATCCAAACTGTATACTGTGGAATATGTTTTTTTTTAGTTTAACAAGGTATTTAGCTCTCTCTGCCAGAATGCCGATGCCTCATTAAACTACTACTCCTACAATTCCATAGTATCGAGCTATGGCAGTTAATGTGGTGTCAAACTGCATTAATTCTACGGTGTAAATGATGTTGATAAGGTGGAATGTGTCTAGAGGAGGGCGAATAAAATGATCAAGGGTCTGGAGCACAAGCCCTATGAGGAGCGGCTTAAAGAGCTGGGCATGTTTAGCCTGAAGAGTGTAGTTGAAGTCCAAAACAACTGGAGAGCCAAAGTTTGCCCATGCCTGCTCTTGACCATAAGAACTATTTAACAATGGAATTATATTGCCTGGGAGTGCGGTCGAATCTCCTTTTGGAGGTTTTGAAAGCAGAGGGTGGCTGGCCATCTGTTGAGAGTGCTTTGATTGTATATTCCTGCATGATGCCTTACTGGTCAAACTCCTCTAAAAGCACCAATTGTATGATCCTGATAAAGTAATTCCATAAGTAGGTCCTAAAAGTCTCTCTCCTCTCTCTCTCCTCTTTCAAATACAGTAGAGTCTCACTTATCCAACATAAACAGGCCGGCAGAACGTTGGATAAGCAAAAATGTTGGATAATAAGGAGGGCTTAAAGAAAAGCCCTTAAACATCAAATTACGTTATGATTTTACAAATTAAGCATCATAACATCATGTTTTACAGCAAATCGACAGAAAAAGCAGTTCAATACAAAATAAAGTTATGTAGTAATTATTGTATTTACGAATTTAGCAGCAAAACATTGCAATGTATTAAAAACATTGACTACAAAAACATTGACTAGTAAAAAATTGATTACAAACCAAGATAGAATTGCATAAAATGAACTTACAGTAACAACATTGGCAGAAGTTAAATCCATAAAAAGTTCAGTCCTTGCTGCCTATAGAAACAGCTGTGGATCTGGACAGGAGGCATATTGCATTGGATAATCCAGAACGAAGGTTGGATAAGCGAGACTCTACTGTACCACAAAATCGCATAATATACCTAAAGGTAATAGATTTCAGGCATGCAACAATGTTCGCCATTTCACCATTTCAGGCCCTAAAGCAAATACATTTGACCTGATTATGCATTAAATAAAGACTTATCATTTGCACCTGGTAATTAAATTTCTGCCAGTGACACAAATAGAATTCGGCACCTTCTTGGAAAGTACTAAACAGGAGACAAACGTCCCTTCACTTCCAGCATTCAACCATCGCACCTGGAAAGAACCAAGTAGTTTCTACGTGAAACAACCTGCAATCTATTTGCCTACAAGCCAAGAGCACAGAGCAAAAAATTTCCCCAGGCCAATATTTCCTTATACATGCTGATACTTGTAGAAATAAAACCTGAAGACTAAGCCACCTCTTGATTTAGCTTTTAGCTGGTTATTATTAGGGCTAATGCCTTCATTGTGACCAGAGATTCCACTATCTCTCTCATTCACCCTGGCTGTTTACAAAGCTCCAGCCATAGGTCAGTTTACCAGCTATTAGGATTTCTGGGAGCTGAAGGCCAAAACATCTGGGGACCCACAAGCTAAGAACCACTACTATAGGTGCTCATGTGTTGTCGAAGGCTTTCATGGCTGCTGTGAGTTTTCCATGCTGTAGTGCCATGTTCCAGAAGCATTCTCTCCTGATGTTTCACCCACATCTATGTCAGGCATCCTCAGAGGTTGTGCGGTCTGTTGGAAACTAGGCATGTGGGGTTGATATATATGTGAAATATCTTCATGGTCAATTTGGATCAGAAATTGGATCTGGAAACAGCAGTATCTGCCTTGTTTGCACCCTGTTTGGGTTGCCAAAATGTCTTCTAAATGGGAATGCTTTTGAAAAGTGCTCAGAAGCTTCCATTGACCTGAAGAGTTACTGATTGTTCACCAAGGCTGGCACGAATCAAAGTGCTATTTTGGACCTATAAAACCCTATATAGTTTGGGTCCAAGTTACATGAAGGGCTGTTTATGAAAAAGTGATTAGAATGGGGCTCTAATGCTTGTAGGTCATCTTTAATGCTTTAATGTCTACACTTTATACATTGTTTAATCACTTTGTGCTTTCATTAATAACTACCGTGTTTCCCCGAAAATAAGACAGTGTCTTATATTAATTTTTGCTCACAAAAATGTGCTAGGTCTTATTTTCAGGGGATGTCTTATTTTTCTATGAAGAATTCACATTTATTGTTGAACAAAAAATGAACATTTTTATATACTGTACAGTAGTTGTCATCACAAACCAGCATAACCAGACAAACTGTGAATCCTATTAAGAATTTCTTGTTACTACCATTATTTCCATGTACAACTGGTATGTACATTTACTGATCCTGCAAGCTCTGGTGTTTTGTTTGGCAGGCGCTGGGCATGCTTCCAAACAAAAACTTTGCTAGGTCTTACTTTCAGGGGAGGCCTTATATTTAGCAATTCAGCAAAACTTCTACTAGGTCTTATTTTTCGAGGATGTCTTATTTTCGGGGAAACAGGGTATGTATGTATAGCTTTCTTCCAGAACCAGCATGATGTAGTGGTTTGAACATTAGGCTATGAATCATGAAATCAGACTTACAGTTTGGGGTGTTATGTGCCTTCAAGTCAGTTCTAACTTATGGCAACCCTAAGGTGGCCTTTAATCATGGAGTTTTCTTGGCCAAGTTTATTCAGAGCCTTCCTTAGAGACTGAGAAAATGTAACTAGACCAAGCACACCTAGTACGTTTTCGTGGCTGTTTTTAATGTTAGTAGCTGTCTAGATTCCCTTTACTGAGAGAAAGGAGGGATATAAATGAATTAAACAAAAAAAAAATTCCAAGAAAGGGCAATTACTCTTTTTAAAAATCCCAAAATGGGGGGAATTGTTCTGCCCAAATATGTGTTTCTCCAATTTTTCACCATCTTCCCAATATTCCATGTGAAACACACATTTGGGTGGAACATTCCCCCCATTTTGGAACTAAAAAAGTACAGTAGAGTCTCGCTTATCCGGCAAAACGTTGGATAAGCGGAAACGTTTGGATAATAAGGAAGAATTAAGGAAAAGTCTATAAAACATCAAAATTACATTATGATTTTACCAATTAAGCACCAAAACATCATGTTTTACAACAAATCGACAAAAAAAGCAGTTCAATCCACAGTAACGTTATGTAGTAATTACTGTATTTACGAATTTAGCACCAAAACACCACAATGTATTGAAAAACATTGACTACACTGACTACTAAAAGGCAAACTGCGTTGGATAATACAGAATGTTGAATAAGCGAAGGTTGGATAAGCAAGACTCTACTGTAATTGCCCTTTTAAAACTTTGTTTGTGTTTTCAAATACATTACAACTTGTACCCTCAGTTGCCTTCTGACATGATAAATAAATAAATGCCATCCTCCCAATGCTGACACTGTTAAAAAAAAACTTGCAGCAAGGCAGAGAATGTGGAAGACAACATGGGGTCTGGAGGAGTATTGAAAGGCTTTGTAAACATCAGCTTAGTTGTCTGAGGCTATGTTAGCTCAAGTATGCCTATACTGTTGAAGAAACTTGGACGTCAAATTTCAATTTTTCACGCACAGAAAGAGGAATTACAGCATACTTTAAAAGAGATTAGAATCCAGCACAGCAAGTTACCATGCCCGGGCGAAGTTTGATGACTCTCCGCTACAGGAATGAAGAGTGGACTGAATCAACAGTTTAGAAAATAGCACCAACCTGCCACAAATTGTACAAGGAACTCACAAAAACAAGCAACTGGAAAAAGCCAGCCTTGATTTTTCAGAATGGAAGGAAGTGGTAATGCCACAGAAACAAACAGCGTAAAACAACGTAGATGTATCTGAACAGACAAAGCTGCTCATTAAAATGATTAAATATAAACGTGTTAGGCTTTTCAGACTGAAAACAAGTGGATTAACTTCCCTCTTGCAGAAATTTAGTTTCTTCCACCTGATTAAGTCTTACAGGTCTTAATAATTACAAATTTGAGAAATTAGTAACACTTGCTTCCTACAAGTGTTTTCTGTGTTGCTCAAACAATAGCATGCTCAGGTTTCCAAGCCCTGGTTTTTATCACCTATTCATACTACATGTTAAATAGCATGCTTTACCGGGTGCTATTAGACTAGAGCGTGAAAAGGTTGTTTTTTTTTTCTGACTATAGGAAAGCCCTCAACCAGCAGTGCAATTGACAAATTGATTTCTGGATATTGTAGTCACCAAAAGTAACTTTTCCAAGCTCTGCTTTGAATACATAGCCATATATTGCATGGTTGTCCTGGTGTAGTTGGCATAAATTGCAGTCAAAAGCTACATACCAACTTGATCCAGGCAGCATTAGAGACTTACTGTAATTATGCAGTGCCTACAGCTGACCTGAGTCATGGCTTTTAAACTGTCTGCCTGGCATAATCCCATTTTCTAGTTCATGCAAGTCTTGCTTGGGTGAATCTGTATGTTGTACTCGCTGGCCTGTCTGTACAATGTTATTGGTCTTCAGGTAACACTAAGTATTGGCTTTGAACCCTATATTCAAATAAATATATTGTCTCTGGTTTAGGAACTGTGTTTTCTGTTTTGCAAGAGTAGAGGCAGATGTTTATAAACACAGATAACTTCTGATTTTACCGTACAAAGAATCCAGTGGCTACCCTCTGTATCCACGGATTTTGCACCCACAGATTCAATTTTATTTGTTTATGTATTTATTTTGTATCAAAAGAATTGCATAAACTGGTACAAAACTGATAAAAATAGAAGGAGCACAAGCTGCTAAATATCTTTTGACCAAAAACGGGCAACAGCGATCGCATTGTCTGTAGCCTCAAACAATTCTTCCTCGGTACATGTGGCAGGACACTGTGGAAAAGCATACAGATGCGAGTTGTCTGTTCTGCTCCACAGTCGCACAGGTGGAGGATTCTTTTAGATAGTGCCATTTTGCCAGGTTGTCTTTTGATCTGCCCAGTCCACTTCTGAGTCTGTTCAGGGACTTCCAAGTTGCCCATTCTTGGTTTGCTGTTGGAGGAAGACCCTCGTGGGGGGCCATCCAATTGGGATTTCCTGGTTTAGCTGCCCAGAGGGATGAGTTTGCTGTTGTTGGGGGAATGTCAAGAGGAGTGGTGGTCTTCATGAAACTTTTCTTTGATTTGAGTCTACTGGGAGGAGGCTGATAGGTATGCAGTGGATGGCTTTCACGGTGTTCAACCTTATTTCTCTCAAGGTTAGCAGCAACTTCCCATCACACATCGGGGGGGGGGGGGGGGGGGCAATGCCAGCTAGCTTGTATCAACAGGTGTAAGTTTAAGACATCTTGTGATTATTCTGCATATTTTGTTCAATGCTATGTTCACCTGCTTTGCATGAGCAGACTTGTGCCAAACAGGGCAGGCATTCCCAGCAGTTGAGTAAGATTCAACTATCCATGTCCCTTTATCCATTCAAAAAAGCAAACCTTGGTTTTACCATGGTATATATGGGTTGTCATTTTACTAAGCCATTCTAAATAAGTGAGTGAGGGTGGCTAGTCAGTTTTCCCAGACAAACCAACCTCATCATAACATTGTTTGATGCCATGATTCCTTTCCATTGTGCTGCCTCTATTGGTAAAACCTCAGCCCCAGTGCAGAATGGCAGGTGCCAATCTTGTTGGTAGTTCTATACCTGTGAAAAACCTCCTATATGTTTAATCAACTAATCCTGATTTTTTTAAACTAGCATAATCAACTGTGAGGGCCCGTATTTGCATTTTAATTCAACTGTGGTTTAAATCATGTTTCCAACACCATGGCATTTTGTTAAAGTAGAAAAATATTAAAACTATTCTAAGTATTAATCTGTTAAACCATTATTTTCAGTTCATTGTATAATGCCCCAGTTTTTCTTGCCTCCTGTCACTTTCTCCTAAACTTATTTCATTTGGTGCAAAGTTTAACATTCAAAAGATGTTTTCATTTTTTCTCTCAGCAGAAAGCAATGAGAGAAGAGTAAGTGGAATCACCTTCCCAGTAAGATCAGGCCAAAGCAAACTGTTGCAGAATCTCTAGAAATCTGCGTTCTTACTCATGAAAAAACTTTAAATATCTTAACCATACCCTGATGTTGCTTGGCCCAGTTTTCATCTTTGAAAGGGTTTCATTTAACCGAGATTTGGAGCATTAACCCAGTCACAGAAAACAAAGCAGCAATGTGCAGAATTTCACCTTTCCTGACACCATAGGTTACTTTAACCCTTAGGATTATATTGCACATTGGGAAAAATGCCAGGCAAAGTTGTTCAGTTGAAACAGAAGTCAGACCCATTTCTCTCCCAAGTGCAGTAACTTGATAGCAAACCAGAGGACAAAGGCATCGCTTGATTCAGTCTTTCTCTTTGGTTTCTTGGTTAAACTCCCATTTCATTCTGTGAATGTTAGCTGTGACACAATCTAACCTCACAGTCCCCACCCACAAAAATAGAATAACCTAATGCTAGACTTTCACATGCTGCAATCAAGGAGTAAGGAGATAAAATAGAAAAAAAACCAATCACCACCAGACAAATATTTGGCTCAATGATTCATCTCAATGCCTCACACTGTTGCAAGAGCATTCACTTTTGAAGAAATTATAGTATTGTTGCTTTCAATATTTCTATTTTTCCTTTAACTTGGAGAAGTGAAAGTGAAGACCTCAGATAGCAGGCAGCCCTCTAGACAACATGGAAGGGGGATCCCTTATTGACTTGGGACTAGGAGAAATTGTTTCGTAAACAGGATGTCAGCCAGATGTTAACTTTTTCCCATTTAAAAAAGGTCTCTCCTGCGCTAAATGGCCCAGCCACAAATGATGTCAAACTGTTCCCATGGCTCCTGTGGGTGTGAGGTGGGGTAATTTTGCCCCATTAAAATACTTTAAAAGGGACAAAGTGGAGGGTGCGGCCGTCCAAGATCTGATGAAGGAGAATGTAGCCCTTCCACTCTTCATTTTATCTTGAAAACAAGCTGGCTCCATCTTCAATTTGACATATTTTCAAATGTTTAAACAGAGCTATCATATCATCTTTTAACCTTCTCTTTCACAGCTAAACACACTGATCCATACAGTTTCCAGACCTTTGGCCATTTCAGTCATGCTTCTCTGGACACCCCGTAGCTTGTCAATATCCTTCTTGACTTGTTCTTGACTCCAGAACTGAAGCTGATATACCAGGTGAGGTCTGACCAAAGCAGAATAGAGTGGGATGATAACTTCCCTCGATCTAGACACTAAGCTCCTATGGATGTAGCCCAGGACTGCATTGACTTTTTTTAGCAGCCATAGCACACTGTTGAGTCATGTTCAGTTTGTGGTCTACTAAGACTCATAGATCCCTCTCACTGATGTCAAGACAGGCGTCAACTATCCTATATTGTGCATCTCATTTCTTCTGCCTAAATGCAGTACCTTACACTTCTTATTGTTAAATTCATTTTGTTAGTTATGACCGAATTCTCAGTTCGGTTAAGGTCATTTTGACCTGTAATCTTTTCTGCTGGGATATGAGCTAACCCTCCCAATTTGATGTTATCTGTACATTTTATAAGCATGCCTTCTATTTTGTCTTCCAAGTCAGTTTTAAAATCTATAAAAATGAACCCCAACACACCCTATTACTCACTTCTTTCCAGAATGAAGAGAAGCCACTAGCACCTTTGGAGTTCTTCCATTACCAGAATATTACCAGGTTTTACTGGTATATATACACAAATGATCAGCCACTGCCAGAAGGGACAGAGAGTTTCATCGATGCTGACGATCGTGCCATCACAACCCAAGCAGGAAGCTTTAAAATGGCTAAACAGAAGCTCTCTGAAGCTTTAGGTGCTCTTACTGCCTATTACTGGGAAAACCATCTGATTCCTAATCCATCTAAAACACAGACATGTGCTTTCCACCTTAAAAACAGACAAGCACTATCTGGGAAGGAATCCCACTGGAGCATGGCGGCACACCAAAATACTTGGGAGTTACCCTGGACCATCCTCTGATTTACAAGAAGCACTGATTGACTATCAAGCAAAAAGTGGGTGCTAGAAATAATGTCATACGAAAGCTGACTGGCACAACCTGGGGATGACAACCAGACACAGTGAAGACATCTGCGCATGTGCTTTGCTAGTCTGCTGCTGAACAAGCATGCCCAGAGTAGAACACATCTCACCACATTAAAACAATGGATGTGGCTATTAAGGAGACATGCCACATTATCACAGGATCTCTGTGCCCCACACCACTGGAGAAATTATACTGTTTAGCCAGTATTGTACCACATGACATTCGCCGGGAACTACCAACCAATAATGAATGGACCAGGGCAAGACATCTCTGGGCCATGCCCTGTTCGGATATCAGCCAAGACGCCAGCGCCTTAAATCAAGAAACAGTTTTCTAAAATCTACAGAGGTACAGGAACATCTCAGCAAGCAAGAGTCCAAAAGTGGCAGGCTAAAACCCTGAACCTCAATCCGTGGCTGATACCAGATGAGAAACTCCCTCCTGGGCACACAGAAGACTAGGAGATATGGAAGGCTCTGAATAGACTGCGCTCTGGCACCACGAGATGCAGAGTCAACCTTAAGAAATGGGGCTACAAAGTGGAGTCCACGACACGCGAGTGTGGCACAGAGCAAAGCACAGACCACCTGTTACAATGCAGTCTGAGCCCTGCCGCATGCACTATGGAGGACCTTTTTACAGTGACACCAGAGGCACTCCAAGTGGTCAGCTTCTGGTCAAAGGATATTTAGTATAATGCCAAGTTTTTAACTTAGTTTGCATTTTTAAATACATTACAACTGTACTCTCGGTTCGCTTCCGACACAATAAATAAATAAATAAAATACCAGGTTTTACTGGGAGATGTGCCACTTTTCCTTATTTCATTAAACACTCACCCTGCTCTTACTCTAACATATAAATCACCAACAAAAATGCAGCACAGAATGCATAACAATGCACCTTTTACTTAATCACTGACTTGTCTTCATTTATAAAAGCAAGTGCACATGAATTTGTACCAGACTGCTTCGTCTTCTCACCAATTTTTGTGGCTGTTTCCTTATTGCAGAGCAATTCCAATTTTGCTTTGTTTTTCCTCTCATTTTAGATATGACATCACAGAAATCTAACATCGAAAACAACACCATGGAACAGCAAAAAGCGTATGGATCGAGATCAACGTACAACAGAAACCTATAATGATAGAATCACAGAACCACAGAGTTGGTCGAGAGCCCAAGGGCCCTCCAGTCTAATCCTATTCTGCCATGAAGGAGCACACAAGCAAAGCACTCCAATAGATGGCCATCCAGCCTTTGTTTAAAAACTTCCAGAGAAGGAGACTCCATTGCACTCTGAGGCAACATATTCCAGTTGAATAGCTATTACTGTCAGGAAGTATTTTCTAATGTTTAGGTGGAATCTAAATATTGTCAACCATTGTCAACCATGAGAAGTGCAATGCCTGCATGTTACCCTTAAATATGGATTTTCCCATTTGTTGCTCTGTTAGTGTAACCCTTAAGTGAGCAAGTCAATCCTTGGCGTGACACACAGAATTAGCTGGCAATCATTAGGCTGAAGCAAGTCTTAAACATCTCAGCGGGAATTTCATTCCAGTAAACACTGTGTCGCTACAAATGCAATATGGTTATTGGAAAATTAAAGCAAAACGTCTCCCCTTGTACTATTCAAACACTTGGAAAATATTCTCAGAATTAAAAATTGCACAGCAGTTACACTATCGTATTATAAACCTGACTTCAAGACACCCTAATCACATTTAACTTAGTTGGGCAGCTTGAGATGATAGAAATTGCATTTATTGTGCACTAACTGACAATAACATTTTAACAAGGTTCTAGAAAATGTAGGGAAATTCACATGCAATACATATCCCATGAGTCACTCAAAGATATTCATCATGTCAGTATTGCAGAATGGTCAGAGTACTCCATTTTGAAGAGTCCTGTGTTCAAATCCCACTGCTTGCTGGGTGATGGGAAGCCAGTCAGTATTTCCAGTGTGACTTACCACTCAGGGGTGTTGTGAAGAAAATTCCTTGTTACATACACCCAGGGCTCCCTAGATAAGCAGGTGTCTAAGGTTGGATCTACACTGCCATATAGTCCAGTTTCTGAATCCAGGCTGCCTGCTTTGAACTGGACTATATGAGTCCACACTATCTTTAGACTAGACTAGGAAGGTTACATTGACAGCATGGATCTTCTAATCAATGGCTATTGACATATTTTATTGACGCTATTGCTCTTGCTAATTTTATGTCTGGTTTTAAATGTTATTGGTTTTTAATGTTGATATTTTATATGTTGTGTGGCACCATTGTATGCTATTTGTAAGCCGCCCTATGGGAGATGGTGGCGGGATATAAATAAAAGTTTATTATTATTATTATTATTATTATTATTATTATTATTATTATTACACTGCCCTATAATCTAATTCAAAGAATATCATCTGGATTCTTAAACTGTGTTATATGGCAGTGCAGATGGGGCCTAAGAAATCATCCACTGTGTGACCCTGGAAAAGTTACCTATACATTTTCCTTTTCCTTGACATATTTATTTATTTATTTACCTTGTAAGCATTTTTATATTTTGCATTATAGTACCTTGTCCTTGTTTTCATGGCAGCTACATCTACTGCTTTTGCTATTATTATTCTTCTCATCATTGTCATCATTCACTTTATTCTGTGCTTTAACTGCAAGTATGCTTAAATATCTAAAGGTACCAGAACCATCTGATCATGGGCCAAGATCTGGTCAGAAGTTGTATAGGAGACAGTCAGTGAATATCAGGTGCTACAGACAATATTTCAGAGCAAAACTACTGCCTGACTAAGAAAACCCTATAGAATGTATGGGGTAGCCATAAGTCGACAGGAAACTTGGAGAAACATAAACAAACACATATAAATATAGCTCAATTCTAGGCAAGTCTGCTCAGGAGCAGGAGCCTGCGCATCAAACACCTTTCCAGACAACATACCTCACACTAGAGCTTGGGCCCACTTTAAATCCACTTTAGGGAGGGGGCTTTAAACAGCTCAGCCAGACAGGCCCTGGGCCTTACCAAACTACAAACCCCAGCATTCTGCAGGAGGCAGAAACCGGATTTAAAGTTGATTCATGCTCTAGTGAGATGGGGTAGTTATCAGTTCCAGATATACAGATAAAATCTTCTTTGGGGGCTTATAAACAGAGACTGGGTGGCTATCTGTTAGGGTATTTTGATTGTGCTCTTCCTGCACAGCAGGGGGTTGGACTAAATGGCCTGTGTTGTCTCTTCCAACTCTATGAGTCTTACAATACTTTGCAGCAAACAAGTGATTAGGATGGGAAGGCTACTTCAAGCTTGTCAACAGGCATTGTTTCAAGAGACAGGGAGGGGAAAATCCATGCAAAATGCACCATGAGTTGCCTAACAGTATTTTTTAAACATTTATTAAAATCCAGCGATGTTTACATGGAGTAAAACACGAATACAATAGAGTCTCACTTATCCAACACTCGCTTATCCAACGTTCTGGATTATCCAACGTATTTTGTAGTCAATGTTTTCAATACATCGTGATATTTTGGTGCTAAATTTGTAAATACAGTAATTACTACATAGCATTACTGCGTATTGAACTGCTTTTTCTGTCAAATTTGTTGTATAACATGATGTTTTGGTGCTTAATTTGTTAAATCATAACCCAATTTGATGTTTAATAGGCTTTTCCTTAATGCCTCCTTATTATCCACCATATTCTCTTATCCAACGTTCTGCCGGCCCGTTTATGTTGGATAAGTGAGACGTGAAGTACAGTACTTAAGACCAACGCTGCCAGAAACACCCAAAAGGTAAGTAGGTGCATCCGGATGAATTACAGTATCTCCAAGTGTTTGTAAAGTATGATGAATAACAGTATATCCAACTGTAAAGGGAATCCTTCCATAACTTACTGCACCGGCGGGTTTTGAACCTTCTCCTTACTTTAAGAGAGAGGCAAGTTCTTAAAGTAAGGACTAGTCCAAGAAGGAAGGCATCTCCCTCCCTCCCTCCAGCTCCGCGCCTTTACGCACCTGTGCGCTCTCAAGATAAACTCTTTCTTCCTTCTCTCCAGAATTGTTGTCCTGCTTCCAGCCCGGAGAAAGAGGCTCCGGCGCAGCCCGCTCCTCCTCCTCCTCCTCCTCCTCCTTCCCGCTCCAGGTGAGGGAAAGGTGAGAGCTCGCCCTGGCTGTCTTGGCTCCCTTCGAGCCTCTTTCCAAACCCTCCAGCCTGGAAGAAGAAGGCGAAAGGTGCGCCTAGCTTCCTCCTCCTCCTTTCTCCCACTCCGCCCCCGGCGGGCCCTTTGCGTGCGCCAATGGGGAGGAGGCCGAGGCAGAAGAAGCTCCCGCCCCATAAGATCAGGGACTCCTCCTTGGGCTTCCTGCACGCCTCCAACTCACAAACCTGTGGGTCAGTGAGGCCAGGCTGTCCAAACACCAATAAGGGAGAATACACCTTCTGACAATCAGGGACAGTGTGGAACAGGGCTCCCCAAACTTTTCAAACAGGGGGCCAGTTCACTATCCTTCGGACCGCTGGAGGGCCGGATTATAGTTGGCCACCGAGCAATAATAATAATAATAATAATAATAATAATAATAATAATAAACAACCACGGGCAGAAACCAGTGCAGGTGGTCCCGGTGGTGATGGGCACACTGGGTGCCATGCCAAAAGATCTCAGCTGGCATTTGGAAACAATAGACATTGACAAAATTACGATCTGCCAACTGCAAAAGGCCACCCTACTGGGATCTGCACGCATCATCCGATAATACATCACACAGTCCTAGACACTTGGGAAGTGTTCGACTTGTGATTTTGTGAAACGAAATCCAGCATATCTATCTTGTTTGCTGTGTCATACAACAACAACAATAATAATTAATAACAATAATACTAATAAAAAGAGGGTTGGAAGAGACCCTTTGGGCCATTGAGTCCAACCGCCTTCTGCCTCTGTGCACCGAAAGCACAAGCAAAGCCACCCAGCCTCAATGTTAATAATAATAATAATAATAATAATAATAATAAAGAGGGTTGGAAGAGACTCCTTGGGCCATTTAGTCCAATCCCCTTCTGCCTCTGTGCACCAAAAGCACAAGCAAAGCACCCCTGACAGATGGCCACCCAGCCTCAATGTTAATAATAATAATAATAATAATAATAATAATAATAATAATAATAATAAATACATCACATAGTCCTAGACACTTGGGAAGTGTTCGACTTGTGATTTTGTTATACGAAATCCAGCGTATCTATCTTGTTTGCTGTGTCATACAATGTTGTTGTGTCAATAATAATAATAATAATAATAATAATAAGGGTTGTAAGAGAAGAAGAGATCCCTTGGGTCATTTAGTCCAACCCCCTTCTGCCCTTGTGCCGTGGGGGCCGGATAAATAGCTTTGATGGGCTGCATCTGGCCCCCGGGCCTTAGTTTGGGGACCCCTGGTGTGGAAAGTATAGGGCAGTGATGGTCGAGCTTTTGCACTTGGTGTGTCAAAATTCGCCAAAAAACCTAGCATGGCTTGGGTGTTGTGTCACTTTGAGAAATAAAACCCCATAATTTCGCAATATGTATAGTTTAAATAACAAAAATTGTATAAGTGTAATATATAATTGTGTTTAATAAATCAAAAACTATTTACTACTGTTATTTCCATGTACAACAATCTATGGTACTTCTTGCAGTTTAAGCTTCACAAAGTTTCCACACTGATTTCTCTCTATTCTAGTTTCAATATAGTCATGAATAATGAATAATATAATTATAATATAATATAATAGTAATAATATGATAATATACTACAATAATAGAATAATAATAGAATGAATGATATAATAATAGAATATAAAAATATAATATAATGATATAAAATATGTTAATAGGATAATATAATAATAGGATATAATAATAATTATACAGTAGAGTCTCACTTATCCAACACTCGCTTATCCAACGTTCTGGATTATCCAACGCATTTTTGCAGTCAGTGTTTTCAATACAGTAGAGTCTCACTTATCCAACATAAACGGGCCGGCAGAATGTTGGATAAGCAAATATGTTGGATAATAAGGAGGGATTAAGGAAAAGCCTATTAAACATCAAATTAGGTTATGATTTTACAAGTTAAGCACCAAAACATCATGTTATACAACAAATTTGGCAGAAAAAGTAGTTCAATATGCAGTTATTCTATGTAGTAATTACTGTATTTATGAATTTAGCATCAAAATATCACGATGTATTGAAAACATGGACTACAAAAATGCGTTGGATAATCCAGAACGTTGGATAAGCGAGTGTTGGATAAGTGAGACTCTACTGTACATCGTGATATTTTGGTGCTAAATAGATAAACAATTTGGTAACCATTTTATCAGAGCAGCATTATTGGCAATCTGGCAAAAATACAAGAGATTCTTTTATAAGAATACTCCACTCTGGTTGTCTCCGTTAGAGGCAACGCAACGTAGATTGCTCGGCTGGCAAAAATGGCCGACATACTCGGAAATTATTAAGAAAACAGAGGCGGGGATATCTACACCCCCCATGAAAGAATGGGAGGATATTAAAAAAGAATATAAGAATGTCACATGGCTACAATATCACCAACTAAAAGAATATTATAAAAAAGACAAAATACTAGGTTTCAGTACCACTACAGGCTTCTGGGATAATCTGCTGAAAAGGGAAAAAAAACTATAACAATCCTTTATAAAAAATTGTTAGAATGGAATACGGAAACCGAAATAGTTAAAGAATCAATGACAAAATGGTCCAGAAATATAGGTAGATCTATAACTATAGATGAATGGCATACTATTTGGAACAAAAAAATTAAACTATGTTACTCCACTGATTTAAAAGAAAACTGGCTGAAAACAATACATAGATGGTATTTGACGCCAAAAAAACTAGGATTAATGTATAAAAGCAGAGACAATAGATGTTGGCACTGTAGGGAACGAGTAGGATCATATTATCATATGTGGTGGAATTGTAAGATAATAAAAAAGTATTGGAAAACAATCCACAAAGAATGTAAAAAGATACTAAAACTGGAATTTGAGTGTAAACCGGAATATTATTTATTAGGTTTGTATAACTTTAAAGAGAGGGAGACAACAATTACAGAACAAGAGAAGAAGAACAAGGAGAGACTATTTACCTATATGGTAACGGCCGCCAGACTGGTGATAGCAAGAAACTGGAAGGAGGGGAAAAACCTCTCAAAAGATTTGTGGCTGGAGAAACTAATGGAAATTAAAAGCATGGACAGACTAACCTTTCTGATCAAAAAAAACTACAGGAAGACCAATGAGAGAAACGAACTGGTCACCTCTGGAGGAATATCTTCAATGAATGATGAAATGAAGAAATTATATGCGTTCGAAGATGGAAGCTAGCTGATTGGAAGTCACATACCCAACCCTCCCCCCCTATCCTACCCCCTAGGTTAGGGTCCTCCCCCCCTCCCATATTTACTCTTCACCTCCCCCTCTCCCCATCCACCTTCCCCCCCTCTCATACCCCCTTCCCATCCCCTCTGCCTCCCCCTCTCATCCCCGTATGCCCTCCCCCACTTACGTGAGTCTTACCCTTTCCCCCACATTCCCCTCCCCACAATTCACTGTAAAATACCAATAAAAAGTATTATTAAAAAAAAAGAAGGCGCCTCCACCACACTCCGAGGCAGAGAGTTCCACTGCCGAACAGCTCTCACAGTCAGGAAGTTTATTTATTTATTTATTTATTTCCAGCATTTATACCCCGCCCTTCTCACCCAGGGGGACTCAGGGCGGCTTACAACAGTTGGCAACATTTAATGCCAAGAACATAATAATAAAACAAAAAAGGTACATATGATCAATTAAAACTATAAAAATACATCATTAAAATACATTATAACAATTAAAACATATGTAAATTAGATCCATTTGTCTAAAAACCTCATGCTTCAGCCTTCAAACATGTCGACGTTATCATATTACTCATTAAAAGCTTGTGCACACAGCCATGTTTTCACAGCCTTTCTGAAACCCAGAAGAGTTGGGGCTTTTCGGATATTTGTGGGGAGGGTGTTCCACAGCCAGGGAGCCACAACTGAGAAGGCCCTGTCTCTTCCCGAAGTTCTTCCTGATGTTCAGGTGGAATCTCCTTTCCTGTAGTTTGAAGCCATTGTTCCGCGTCCTAGTCTCCAGGGCAGCAGAAAACAAGCTTGCTCCTTCCTCCGTATGACTTCCCCTCACATATTTATACATGGCTATCATGTCGCCTCTCAGCCTTCTCTTCTTCAGGCTAAACATGCCCAGCTCTTTAAGTCGCTCCTCATGGAGCTTGTTCATCAGACCCTTGATCATTTCTAGATGTCGTAGTCCCCACAAACCCAGTCAACAATTGGGACACACAGTTTACAGAAAACCTACACACATGGATAATACTTACATAAAAATCTCAAACCATCACCCAAGTTAAAAAAAAAAAAAAAGCACCATTAAGGCCCTGGCAGATGATACAAATAGAATCTGTGAACCCCATCTCCTCCAGGGTGAACTGAACCACCTAAACTGGGCTCTACAGGCCAATAGATAATCCACCACAAATATCAGAAGAGCTGCAAGATCAACAACAAGCCATGAGAGTAAAGACAAAGATCCACCCAGAGGAAAAGTTTTCTTGCTATACATCAAGGGAACCACTGACTGCACAGAAAAGCTGACAAAGAAACCCAACCTACAAACTATCTACAGATCTACTAAGAAAACACAACAAATCCTATGTTCAGCAAAGGACAAGAGGGATCCTCTCACCTCTGCAGGAGTCTAACGTATACCATACAGCTGTGGAGAAGTCTACATAGGAACCATCAATTGCAGTATTGCCCAAACACGAATCAAGGAAAATGAAAGGCACTGTAAACTAATTCAACTAGAGAAGTCAGCCATAGCAGAGCACTTGATGAACCAACCTGGACACAGCATATTATTTGAGGACATAGAAATGCTGAACTACTATGTCAGACTATACAGAGAAGCCATTGAAATCCACAAGAAGCACGTGGACAATTTCAAGAGAAAGGAAGAAACCATGAAAATGAACAAAATCTGGCTACCAGTATTAAAAAAAACTCTAAAATCAGGACAGTAAATAAAGAATGAGGAGCCCCAGTGGTGAAGTGTGTTAAAGCACTGAGCTGCTGAACTTGCAGACTGAAAGGTCCCAGGTTCAAATCCCGGGAGCGGAGTGAGCGCCCGCTGTTAGCTCCAGCTTCTGCCAACCTAGCAGTTCGAAAACATGCCAATGTGAGTAGATCAATAGGTACCGTTCCAGGGGGAGGTAACAACGCTCCATGCAGTCATGCCGGCCACATGACCTTGGAGGTGTCTACGGACAACGCCGGCTCTTCGGCTTAGAAATGGAGATGAGCACCAACCCCCAGAGTCAGATATGACTGGACTTAACGTCAGGGGAAAACCTTTATCTTTACCTAAATAAAGAACACCTCTCAGAAAACAGGGGAATTCCAGAGAGGAAACAATCAAGGGCAACTAATACCTCCCAACAAAGGATTCCCCCAGTCAGCTAGCAGCTAGGCTTTGAAGTTGCAATTTATTTATTTACTATATTTATACCCCGCTCTTCTCAACCCCGAAGGGGACTCAGAGCGGCTTACAGATTATGGCAAAATTCAATGCCGCATTATACAGCAAATAATAAATATAACGTATCAAATTAAAATAACGTATCAAATAATTAAAATAACGTTTCGAAGTTGCAAGTCTATTCAATGCTAATCAAGCTGGCCAATTGCAACATTCACACTTGCCTCCAACAGACAAGAGTTCTTTCCCCAAACCTGGACCTTCCACAGATATCTAAACCCCACTTGCCTAGTTTCCAACATACCTCACAACCTCTGAGGATGCCTGCCATAGATGTGGGCAAAACTTAAGGAGATAATGCTTCTGGAACATGGCCATACAGCCTGAAAAACTCACAGCAACCCAGTCAGTGCTGAATTTATCATTTTATATAAGGGCACCTTTTTACCACGATATTGTATGTAATGGGATTTGAGCACCCATAGATTTGGGTATACATAGAAGAGAGGTTGAATCCTGGAACCAAACTCATCATGGGGTTTAGCTTAGAATAAGAAAATCATAGAATCATAGAGCTGGAAGAGACCACATGGACCATCAAGTCCAACCCTATTCTGCCATGCAGGAAAAGCAGTCAAAGTTCCCCTGACAGATGGCCACTCAGCTTCTGTTTAAAAGCTTCCAGGGAAGGATCTCCCATCATACTCCGAAGTTTGTAGAAGGAAAAGTTGAAAGGGGACATAATAGCTATGTTCAAATATTTTAAAGGGTGTAATGTTGAGAATACGACAAGCATTTCTGCCACTGTAAAGAGTAGTATATGTAACAAGGGATTCCAATTGCCGGAAAAGAGACCCCACCTAAACATTAGCAAAAATATTCTGATTATGAGAACTGTATTGGAGTCTTCTTTTCTGGAGCGTTTAAGCAGAAGCTGGATGGCCACCTGTTGAGAGACTGTGTGTTCCTACATGGCAGGATTATGATGATAATGACAACAATACATTTTTTTAATTACCTGCCTTGTGGTCTCCTCCAATTCTGTGATTCAATTATATCAACATTTGTGCAGAAGGGGTTTGCCTTTGCCCTGCTCTGAGGATGAGTGACTGTGATTTGCCCAAAATTACTGAGTGAGTTTCCATGGCCAAGTGCAGATGCAAATCTTGGTCTCCAGTATTATTTACGTATTTATTTACAGTATTTATATTCCGCCCTTCTCACCCTGAAGGGGATTCAGGGCAGATCACAGAACACATATACAGCAAACATTCAATGCCGATTATAACAATGGCACGACAGACAACAGATAGAAGTATATATAGGCTTTCCCATCTTTTGGCATCTTTGAAAGCTGTGCTCGGTTTCAGCCACCGATGGGTGCTGTTGCTCCATCTCCCTGCCAAAGAGGTTTCTTTGTTTGTAAACTTCCTTCTTTTTCTGATCGAAATGCCCAGCCTACATACCTCCCTGCTTTAATGCAGTTCCTATTCATCCACTCACATTTGTTTTCAAACTGCTAGGTAGGTAGAAACTGGGCTAAAGGTTTGGAGCTCACTCTGACCAGGGCTTCAAACTCTCACCCAATTCGCCTCCCACAGACCACTGCGATGCCCACGAATGAGGGAACTGGACCAAACTTGGCACACAGATGCAATGTGGCCCACTTTACGCCCTGATGTGGTGTGGGGGAGGATGGACCATGGATGATGGGATTTGCAGTACTTTCAAACGCTTCATCTCCCACAGACCACTTTTACTCTATCCAATGACACGTCAGGACCAAACTTGGCACACAATCCCCCCCCATGACCCACTTTACGTTCTCCTGCGGTTTGGAAGACAACGGACCATGGATGATGGGATTTACAGTACCTTCACTCACTTCCAGAGACCACTGCAACCCACACTGTCAGGCTCACTTCAAAGGACCAGTCTGAACGCAGATCAAAGATAGCTGCTCTCAAATCCAATCTTTATTGAAGAATACATGACTTTGGAAAAGTCGAGAATGACCTAATGTTTACATACATCCATTTTTATCACCTCTGATGCAACGTAACACCACACGCAAATATCATCATCAAACCCCACCCTCTGGATCACATTACTACTATTCCCACACACTATACCAATTATAATTGTTTATACTTTCAACCCTGAGTTCCCAGGCTCATACTATCTTCTCCCGCCAGGTGCTTTCAGGGTTATTTATGTTATGACGCCAGGTCCAGGGCTCGGAAATTCAGCCCTGGGATCTGGCTCCATGACACACACCAATGACTGATAACAAACTTGGCACACATACTCCTCATCACCCACTTTACATCTTGCTGCAGTTTGGGGGACAATGGACCATGGATGATGGGATTTACAGTACCTTCACTCACTTTCAGAGACCACTGCAACCCACACCAATGACTGATAACAAACTTGGCACGCATATTCCTCATCACCCACTTTACATCCTGCTGAAGTTTGGGGGACAAAGGACCATGGATGATGGGATTTACAGTACCTTCACTCACTTCCAGAGACCACTGCAACCCACACCAATGACTGATAACAAACTTGGCATGCATACTCCCCATCACCCACTTAATGTCCTGCTTCAGTTTGAGGGACAACAGACCATGGATGATGGGATTTATAGTACTTTCATTCACTTCCTGATACCACTGCAACCCACACCAATGACTGATCAAGACCAAACTTGGCACATAGAGCCCACATGAACCACTCTACATCCTGGTGCTGTTTGTAGGGGGTGGACCATCGGTGATGCATATGGGAGTTGTAGTTCACCCATGCCCACTGAACCCAGCTGACATTGGATCTAAAGTACACTTGGAACACAGGCAAACAATGCCTTTCTCAAATAACTTGGGCACCATCATGTCCCCAAGCTAGTACTTTATAAAACTATAAACCCTAGGATTCTATAGGATCTTGTCATGGCAGTTAAACCTAAATAATGGCACCATAATTGGATATTGTAAATGTCCTCCAGATTTAGAAGAAGTGAGATTTCATTCCTGGCCTAGGATCCTTTGCATCTTCCAGCTTAGATGCTGCTAGCAAAGATAGCAGAGTAGTTAGTGCAATCTACCCCACTTTTGGGATATCCATCCCAGTTAGATAATTGTCTGCCTTGAAACTCATTTATAATTAATACAATTTTTGAATGGGAAGAAAGCCACAAGAGCCTTGTAGTCCGTTCAATCCTGAAAGACATCCATCCAACTTCTGTTTTAAAACCTCCAAAGAAAGAGGTAGTCGATTCCGCTGCTAATCAGATTTTACAATGAAAAAAAGTTTTGGAACCTCTTTTCCTGTCATTAGAATCCAACAAGTTTAAGAGACTTGCATCAATTGGCATTTTTAAAAAGCCTATTTCTATTTTCTTTTAGAACGTTCTCATGGCATGCCTTTATCTAGCTCGATGTAGCCTGTCACCACGGGATAGTGGAATGTGGTCTTGCTGGGCGTTTGGAGCGGAAAAGCAGCATTCTGCAGATAGGAAGAATATGGGGTATTTTTTATTGTTTTTGACCAAGCGAGAATATTTTTAGAGATAAAAACTGGCTTTGTGACATTGAGAAAAAGTGTTTCTCAGCGCTGGGTTTCGTAAGAAATGCTCAAAATGCTGCCCCCGGAGACAAGAGATCAGATGTTACATGAGCAAAAGAATTACACAGTACTGTCACAGCAATTCTTAAAATGCATAAATTGAACTTTAGCTATGAGGAGAGGAGATGGAGACATTGCTACAGCAATATATATATATATTTTCCTCCAGTGACTGACTAAATTTTGTAGCATTGCAATAACTTTATAAACTTCAGTTGAGCATTGATAAGGGCACTTTAGCCATGGAAAGAAAAGGGCAGGCAAAGTGACCATGAGGAAAAATACCTTTTTCAAGCTCTGAGAGGAACTTAAGGATAATGCTTTTTATAACCTACAGATACAAGCTTCTACTTTATAGTGTCTTAGATTTTGGAATCCATGCTTAGCCCTTATAATGGCAAATCTGAACTTTGTTATGATACACAAGGGAACTTTATATCAAGGCTTTCATGACTGGAATTATTGGGTTGCTGTGAATTTTTCGAGCTGTATGGCCCTGTTCCAGTAGCATTCTCTCCTGACATTTCACCTGCATCTTTGACCTGCATCTTCAGAGTTCTGTTGGCAGTGAAGCAAGTGCAGTGTGTGTGTGTGTGTCTGTATCTGGAATATCCAGGATGAGAGAAAGAACTGACACTACTTGCACTTTCTTTGGCCCATTTTTTTTTGGAGCCAACCCAGGATTTTATCATAGTATATTTATTATTATTGTATGTGACCTCATTGTTTTATGCATTGTTTTATTGTTGATTGACTTGTTTTATTGTTGTGTTTTTATATTATCTGTTGCCTGGGCTTGGCCCCATGTAAGGCGCCCCGAGTTCCTTCGGGGAGATGGGACAGGGCATAAACATAAAATTATTATTATTATTATTATTATTATTATTATTGCCTGTTTAAAGCAAGTGTGAATGTTGCAATTAACAAGCTTGAGTAGCATTAAGTAGCCATGAAGCTGCAAATTCAATCAGTGAGGGAATCTGTGTAGAGATAGCCTGGCTGTTGTTGCCTGAAGGCATCCTCTATTTGGGAGGTGTTCATTGGCACTTGATTGTTTTCTGTCTGGAATTCCCCTTCTTTTTGAGTGCTGTTTGTTATCTACTGCCTTGATTCTGGTGTTCATTTTCATGGTTTCCTCCTTTCCGTTGAAATTGTCTGCGTGCTTATGGACTTCAATGGCTTCTCTGTGTAGTCTGACATAAAGGTTGTCAGAGTGATCTAGAATTTCCTATTGGGTCAGTGGTCCCCTTGAAATATGGTAAGAACACTTTTCCTCAAGGTAGATCTTTGTTTTTACTCTCGTGGCTTGTTCTTGGTCTTGCAGCTCTTCTGGTGTCTGACATCAGGGAAGCTGATGAAGAAACACAACCTACAAACAATCTACAGACTCACTTAGAAAATTCAATAAATTCTAAGTCCAGCAAAGGATAAGAGAGATCCTCTAACCACTGCAGGAGTCTACCGTATACCATGCAGCTACCAGTTAATACCTTCTATACAGGATTCCTTCAGACAAGAACAGCCAGGCGACCTCTATGGAGATACCCTCACAGATTGACTTTGCGGCTTCATGGCTACTCAATGCTATTCAAACTTGCCCATTCCAAAATTCATACTTACTTCAAACAGACAAGTTTTCTTTCTCCCGCCCTGGACATTTCATTATATATACGGTACACTCCACTTGTTTCATTGCCAACAGAATCTCTGAAGATGCCATTAGCCACAGATGCAGGCGAAACATCAGGAGAGAATGCTGCTGGAACATAGCCCTACAGCCTGAAAAACACACAGCAACCCACATTCATGTTATGTCTGAATTCTGAACTCTTTCTGTACATGGAGAATTGTGACAAAATATGTGCTATAAATTAAATTTAATGTACAGTAGAGTCTCGCTTATCCAACATAAATGGGCCGGCAGAATGTTGGATAAGCGAATATGTTGGATAATAAGGAGGGATTAAGGAAAAGCCTAGTAAACATCAAATTAGGTTATGATCTTACAAATTAAGCACCAAAACATCATGTTATACAACAAATTTGACAGAAAATGTAGTTCAATAATGCTATGTAGTAATTACTGTATTTATGAATTTAGCACCAAAATATCATGATGTATTGAAAACATTGACTACAAAAATGTGTTGGATAATCCAGAACGTTGGATAAGCGAGTGTTGGATAAGTGAGACTCTACTGTATTTCATATCCTGTCTTTCTTCCTAACGGGACCCAATGCAACTCACATATGACACAGATTTCGATATCCACAGGGGTCTTGGAACCAAACCGCAGTGGATACCAAGACCCAATTGTGTACAATACTGGTAATATTGTTTAGGAAATGGTCCAAGTCAAAATAGAAGAGTCAACTTTCACAAAGGGAGAGGGAGGAAAAAAACAGCCCTGGAGTCATGTTTCTTGGCTTGCTGAAAACCAGAAAACTGACAGCTCTGGCGTGTTACTCCTTGAACCTATTAGAGTTTGTTATTATTATATGCCACGGAGTCTGCTTGTCTTTGGTTTCCAGTCCTTCTTCTTCTTCTTCTTCCTGGGTGTAACATTATTTTGTCAATATATGTTCGAAACATTGTTCTGAGTCACCTGTTTGCTGGTCCAGCCCAGTTAGTATATATATCCTATTAACAGGCAGCCTCCACACCCATTGGGTGCATCCACACTGCTGAATTAATGCAGTTTGACACCACTTTTACTGCTGTGGCTTAGTTCTGTCAAATCCTGGGATTTTGTAGTTTGTAGTTCTCTTTGGCAGAGTAAGCTAAAGACCTTGTAAAACTACTATATATATAGTAGAGTCTCACTTATCCAACACTTGCTTATCCAACATTCTGGATTATCCAACACATTTTTGTAGTCAATGTTTTCAATATATCATGATATTTTGGTGCTAAATTCGTAAATACAGTAATTACAACATAACCTTACTGCGTATTGAACTACTTTTTCTATCAAATTTATTGTATAACATGATGTTTTGGTGCTTAATTTGTAAAATCATAACCTAATTTGATGTTTAATAGGCTTTTCCTTAATCTCTCCTTATTATCCAACATATTCGCTTATCCAACGTTCTGCCGGCCCGTTTACATTGGATAAGTGAGACTCTACTGTATATTGAATACAACTCCCATGATGCCATAGCATTGAGCCATGGCAAAGTGGTGTCAAACTGCATTAATTCTGCAGTGTAGATGCTCCATAAATCCAACACATAAGCCTTTACATTTCTTTGGCTGCCCACCTATCACTACTACAATGAGATCCAAATTAAATTGGCAATATTTCCTTCTTATAGGAATCCCACAGCTGTTTAAAAGTTGGCAGCTCGCAGGAGGGTAAACAAGAGCCTTCCCTCTCCAGCAAAGCAAATTGCATTATCGTTTGGCAAATATTGAAGTTGTAGGAGTGGGTCCTTGTAGGGAATGCAGTAACGCCGGTTGGCCTGCAAAACAGATCTAGAAAAGGAAAGAACAGACAGTTTAATGAATGACTCGGGCGGCGGCACCTAGGCTATAGGGCACGAACGCGGATGCATCGTCTACACTGTAGAATTAACGCAGTTTGGCGCCACTTCAACCACCATGGCTCAATGCTATGGAATCATGAGAGTTGTAGTTTGGTGAGGGACCTTTTTGGCAGAGAAGGTTAATAAAGACCTGGAAATACAATTCTCTGGATCCCACTGCTTTGAGTGAAAAGAAGTCCAAGAATGCGTCTTCCCCGGCTTGAAATAATGCATGATTTGTGCATGGAGGTGCAGTCGTTCCCAAACAGAGGCGCAAGAGGGAGATATTGGCTCAGAAAAGGATGCAAAGAGAGCTTCCCTCCATTCAGAGAAAACAGGGAAATAGACAAGGTAAACCAATAGGAAGGCCCTCCTGGTCCGGTTGCCATGCAACTGGGAAAGTTTGGACCAGGCTTGGAATTAGTGGCCGGCAGTTGGAAAACAAGAGGCAGGCCTGGTAAGGAAGTTGATGGAAAGGAAGGAAATTAATATATGTGTGTAATTGTGTATATATGTAGCAGCTTTTGTATCGGCTTATGTACCTGTGTATATATTTATGCAGCTGTGTATATGTATCTGTGTTTCAGTATGTACCTATGTTTCCATATGTGTATGTATCTGTATTCGTTTAAGTATCTGTGATAGATTATTATTATTATTATTATCATTATTATTATTATTACCCCACTATATCTCTCCCAAGGGAGCCTCTGTGTTCATTTATTATATGTATTTGTATTTATGTGTCTGTATTTGTTTATTATTATTATTATTATTATTATTATTATTATTATTACCCCACTTTATCTCTCCCAAGGGAGCCTCTGTGTTCATTTATTATATGTATTTGTATTTATGTATCTGTATTTGTTTATTATTATTATTATTATTATTATTATTATTATTATTATTATTACCCCACTTTATCTCTCCCAAGGGAGCCTCTGTGTTCATTTATTATATGTATTTGCTTATTATTATTATTATTATTATTATTATTATTATTATTATTACCACCCTACTTTATCTCTCCCAAGGGAGACTGTGTGTTCATTTATGTATCTGTGTTTGTATATTATTATTATTATTATTATTATTATTATTATTATTATTATTATCCTGCTTTATCTCTCCCAAGGGAGACTCTGTGTTCATTTATGTATCTGTATTTGTATATTATTATTATTATTATTATTATTATTATTATTATTATTATTACCACCCTACTTTATCTCTCCCAAAGACTCTGTGTTCATTTATGTATTTGTGTTTGTCTGTTGTTGTTGTTGTTGTTGTTACCCCACTTTATCTCTCCCAAGGGAGACTCTTGTGTTCATTTATGTATCTGTATATTATTATTATTATTATTATTATTATTATTATTATTATTATTACCCTGCCTTATCTCTCCCAAGGGAGACTCTGTGTTCATTTATGTATCTGTGTTTGATTATTATTATTATTATTATTATTATTATTATTATTATTACCCTGCCTTATCTCTCCCAAGAGAGACTGTGTTCATTTATGTATCTGTGTTTGTATATTATTATTATTATTATTATTATTATTATTATTATTATTATTATTATTATTATTATTACCCTCCCAAGGGAGACTCTGTGTTCATTTATGTATCTGTGTTTGCATATTATTATTATTATTATTATTATTATTATTATTATTATTATTACCACCACCCCACTTTATCTCTCCAAAGGGAGACTCTTGTGTTCATTTATGTATCTGTGTTTGTCTATAATAATAATAATAATAATTATTATTATTATTATTATTATTATTATTATTATTATTATTATTACCCTGCCTTATCTCTCCCAAGGGAGATTCATGTGTTCATTTATGTATCTGATTATTATTATTATTATTATTATTATTATTATTATTATTATTATTATTAGTATTACCACACTTTATCTCTCCCAAGGGAGACTCTTGTGTTCATTTATGTATCCCATTATTATTATTATTATTATTATTATTATTATTATTATTATTATTATTATTATTATTATTACCCTGCCTTATCTCCCCCAAGGGAGACT
The DNA here is from genome assembly GCF_035594765.1 of Anolis carolinensis. Taxonomy (NCBI): domain Eukaryota; kingdom Metazoa; phylum Chordata; class Lepidosauria; order Squamata; family Anolidae; genus Anolis; species Anolis carolinensis. The sequence continues at coordinate 14,464,778 of NC_085843.1, forward strand.
CTGTGTTCATTTATGTATTTGTGTTTATTATTATTATTATTATTATTATTATTATTATTATTATTATTACCCCGCTTTATCTCTCCCAAGGGAGACTCTTTACCCTTCATTCCTAAATTATGTTATCCATAATTTATTTAGTTATTTATTTACATCACTTTTACCCTGCCTTTTTCTCCAAGGAGACTCAAAGCGGCTTACAGTAAATAGGCAAAAATTCAATGCCTAAAAACAATGTAAAAACAACAATTCATATAAAACAATCTACAAAACAACAGTTCATATAAAACAGATACCATTACAAAATAAAATCACATTATGTAAAATTTTAAGAATGTCCAAGATTAAAATCCATTCATCCAGAATCCTCAAGTCTTTGTACAGGTCATGTAAAGTCCATAACTCCCTTTCCCCAAGTGTACAAAGTAGGATTGCTACAAAATGTAGTGGGCCCTGGATGGAGAGATACTTCTACAGAGTATTAATCTGTCCTGTTTCTTTGTTTTAGATCTATTTCGCCCTACAAAAGCATAAGCCATGGCGAAGGACAAGAAAAAGAAGGAAAAGAAAAAAAAGGGCTCCACGCAACACTCCAAGGAACCTCGGACCTATTTTCCAGAAGCTCTATTAGCTTATCAGTAAGTTTAACAAAGAGGAAACTTAAAATCTTCTTATAAGAATGTCTGATTGCTTGCATTTTTGCCCATATTTTCAGGCATTAAATATTTTCCCTCCACACCACATAACTCATTAATGTAAAATGCTTGGGGGAAAATTGTTTTAAGTGGTATAAATAAATAAGCATGGCATATAGAAGTAGAGGCTGGTCTATAATTATGCAAAATGTATTGTAATGTGAAAAGAAGCTTTGATGGCAGTGATTCTGTACAGCGTGCCACTCAATCAGCCATGACTTCTTCCAAAATATTCCTGATTGGGATCTTTGGAATTTTTTTTAAAAAAATGTTTAAATAGAGCAGGTTAGATATTTCTCCCAGTATTGGGTTTCCTTTAATCATACTGTTTTGTTTCTTTTGTAAGGGTTATTAAGTATTTATACTGGCAGAGTGCAGGGACTTAGTGCTGAACTCGTGGCAAGAATGACTACTCCAAAATTGACAGAAAGAAAGGAATTTAAGCCTAAATCTAATTCCATACTAGTTTATTCAAAATGCATGCTAATATAGCTGTATAAAGGAAAATGTATATGAGCAAGTGTGGTGAAAGTGGTTTGAGTTGTGGTCCAGGATTACAAGAGATCATGGTTTAAATCTGCTCAGCCATGGAAACCCAATGGTTAACATTGGGCAATTCAAACTTCCTCTGATTAAAGAAACCTACCGGCTGTTAGGAATTGTGGGAGTTGAAGTCCAAAACACCTGGAGGGCCGAAGTTTGCCCATGCCTGCTCTAAGAAAAGGTTGCCATAAGTCAACGGATGACTTCAAGGCACATTGTTTTACTTCTGTGGGGACTGCCATTTTGGAAACATAAAGATCTAGATTTGCACTATGAATTTACTCTTAGGCTAGTAAGAGTATTACATAACCCTAGAATACAGCTCTCTCTTCCCTGTCCATTCCCCTTCTGTTGACCTTTTGCTTTGTAAGCTAGATGGCAGGGTCTCTGTCTCTCTCTAATTGACGTGAGTTGCTTTGCAAAGCAATAATGGGCTGAAAAGCAGGATAAAATGTATTAAGAAGATAAACTAAGTAATGCCTAAGTATTTCAATCCTGTTCTTCTTTTAAGAGGAAGAGCTTAGTTTGCTTTGGTAGCCAACTGATTCGTTCTCGGTGTTGTACATATCTTTAGAATTCAGATCAAGGAAGAGATTATTGATCAGCTTCTGCGTGACATAAAGCGCCTGGAAGCAGCAAATGACAGAAACAAAGAAAGGGTGAGCAAACAATTGCTTTTTGTTCGGTTTTGGGAGGACCCTAGTTTACTTGTAGGGTTCTGACTGTGTCTGAAGACTCAGTTGGGAACATTCCAGGGAGCAGTTTTAACACTCAGATCCACTTGTGGATCATAACAACAACAACAACAACAACAACAACACTTTATTTGTATACTGTTCTATCTCTTCGAAGGGACTCAGAGCGATTTCCAACATAAGTAAAACATTCAAAACCAACACAAAAACATACAACACAACCGTAATACGAACATAGACATAAAATTACTATTAAAACAACATACTCATTTGGAGTTAAAAGCAGTTTCAGTACTACTCCATTGGGTGAAGTTCAACTACCAATGGTTAAATTCCAAGCCGGGCTCGGGGAGTGGGCAAGGTGCAACCCAATAGCCAAGATAAGGTCTGGGCTCCTAGATCTCACATAGCGATGAATGAACTTTGCAACTCCTTCCCCACTAAATTCTGCCGCTTGCGCCCTCAACCACTTGTTTTCAACAATGGGGGCGTGGCTGGCAACGCAGCGTTTTGGCGACGCTGCGCAGCTGCGGGAAGGGCTGACTGGCTGGTTGAGGATGCAAACGGCAGAATTTTGTGGGGAAGGATTTGCAAAGCTCATTCATCGCTATGGTAAGTGCCTAGATTTGAATGGCGACTACGTGAGATGTGGTATTTGGGTGTGGCTTCCAACTGCATATGGTAAATGTTTTCTCCTATACTTTGTTCATTTTTAATTCCAAAACGTAACCTACTTTGTGGATAACCCTCGTAACACTACTTCCAGTCACTGTTTAGACTAATATATGGCTGAAAGCAGAATTATAGTGGTAGTGATGGAGTGTTGTGTGACACTGGAGATGTTTTCAGAAATTTTTGTTGGTTTTGACATGTGTTTTGGGTGAATATTGCTCCCAAGAAATACAATTAGAGGAACTGGTATGTTTTTCAGGTACCATAAAACCATACCTTGTGTTTTTGGCCTAAAGGCACAGTTTCCACACCCTTGATTTAAACAATGCTAGCTTCAACATATAAATGCCTCTTTGGTCTTCTTAGTATAAAGGCAGAAGTTAGCACAATCACAGGGTCCTTGGGCAGAATATCTCCTTAACAATGTGCTGCCTTAACAATGTGCATCATTTTCTGTTTTGGCTTCTGTTATTTTAATTGTTTTGGGTTTTAATTGATATGTTTTAAACTTATTTTAATTATTTGATAGTGTACTGTAATCGCATTCAATTCATGTATTCTGTGAATTTTAACTACCCATATTTTTTTACTCTTCTGTAAGTTCAATGCAGTTTGAAACTGCATTATATGTATGGTCAGTGAAGACATGTGAAATGGAGTTCAAGGCAATTAAACTGGATTGTATGTCTTTACACTGAACATATCAAGCAGTTATATGGTTAGTGATAGTGTAGATGGGATCTTGGGAAAAGGCCGGATATAAATACAGCAAAAATCTGTTCTCCTCACTAGTGTCTATTTAACTGTCTTCTTTCTTTGAGCTCAGTCCATACACCTGTCCAAAGGGAGAAGGCAAGACAAGTAGAGATGGTTTGTGTGTGTATGTAAGTGTAAAGTGGTCTCCAGGACTGGTGTTTTGCTGGTACAGTAGAGTCTCACTTATCCAACGTAAACGGGCTGGCAGAACGTTGGATAAGTGAATATGTTGGATAATAAGGAGAGATTAAGGAAAAGCCTAGTAAACATCAAATTAGGTTATGATTTCACAAATTAAGCACCAAAACATCATGTTATACAACAAATTTGACAGAAAAAGTAGTTCAACATGCAGTAATGTTATGTAGTAATTACTGTACTTACAAATTAAGTACCACAATATCATCATATATTGAAAACATTGACTACAAAAATGCGTTGGATAATCCAGAAGGTTGGATAAGCGAGTGCTGGATAAGTGAGACTCTACTGTATTTGGCCATTGGCAATCAAAACGTTATCCAGATGTATTTTTCATGATAAATGGGCAAATATATGCACATGACTTTTTCCCCAAATACCCACTATATGCACACTAACACATATAGAGCAGGCTTGGGGCCAAGAGGAGATTTAAAAATTGTGGATCAAGAGGAGGATCATTGCTATGCCCTGACCTTTTTTTTCTAATCAGAAATTGTCTTTTGTATGTACTGATAGATTTTCCACATTGGATAAATCAAAGGATATCAATTGGATTATTTCCATTGAATTATTTTTAATACACTACACTGGCCAAAACACATTTTGGTATCTCAAATGTTAGCCCTGTTTCTGGGTATATTTGACCTGCTGATTCCAAAAATAGCACCTTTCTCCTATCAGCTCTAGCTTTTGAGATATGGAATATATACCATATACCAGTCACCATCTGCTCGCCCAAAGAAAACCATATCTAAGAAACTAGAGCATCATGAGGTCTATCCAAGGCATTTTTCTGAATTAGAGCCCCAAATAATCCCAGGAACAGGTCTGAAAACCAAAACACCAAGACTTTTTTTTTTGTTCAGCTTTGTTATTCTTGATGTGGATATTTTCCCTCTATTCCACAGTGCTACAAAACTATTTAGCTTCAAAGTGGTAAATTTATTTAAGCCAATTTAAGCATGTTTATGGAGAAGTAGGACAGCAAATGACATCAGTAAGCACATTTAGTTTTCAATTGCCTCCTGTTTCAGAACCAGTACTTACAGCAAGAACAGATTGAGAACATCCGGGCTCTCTTTATCGCCCTAAAAGAGCAGGAGAAAGAACTAGAGAAAATTGAAATAGTTACCAGGGATGATGTAGAGGAAGCAATGAAGGACAAATGGCAGTATGTCAAAGACCAAGAGAAGCTTATTAAAGGTGAGTTATAAGATCTTTGTTAGATGCTGTTGTCGTGTTACCTTCTCTAGACTTTGACTCTCTAGTTTATTTATTTATTTATTTACAGTATTTATATTCCGCCCCTCTCACCCCAAAGGGGACTCAGGGCGGATCACATTATATACATATTGGGCAAACATTCAATGCCCATATACACATAGAACAGAGACAGACACAGAGGCAATTTAACATTCTCCTGAGGGGATGTTCGATTCTGGCCACAGGGGGGAGCAGCTGCTTCATCTTCCACTGTGACAGCACTTCCTCATTCCTCATTCCAATGTCGTAAATTAGTTAAATTTGCCTCCCTACTTTATAAGTGGTACCTTATTTCCTACTTGATAGATGCAACTATCTTTTGGGTTGCTAGGTCAGCAACGAGCAGGGGCTATTTTTTATTTTTTAATTGACGGGTGCTCACCCCGCCACGGGCTGGCCTCGAACTCATGACCTCATGGTCAGAGTGATTTATTGCAGTAGGCTGCTCAACAGCCTGCGCCACAGCCCGGCCCCGGTTTAGTGGGTCCCCTGTATTCATAGGAGTTTGGTTCTGAGATCCCACATGGATATGGAAGAATGTGTGTGATCACACCCCAAATTATTAAACAAAAATGATGTGAACATGCACACTTTCATGCAACCACATTTGAGAGTGTCTATCTAAGGGTGAGTGGCCGGGACAGAACAGGGATTCTGTTGGTGTACTGTCCACCCCATTGCACAACAGTCTCCCTGCCTGAACTATTCGGGGTAATCTCAGGCCTGGTGTTGGAGTCCCAACAGCTAGTAGTGCTGGGGGACTTCAACATCCATGCTGAGACCTCTCTGTCAGGAGTGGCTCAGGACTTCATGGCCACCATGACAACCATGGGTCTATCCCAAGTGGTTTCTGGCCCCACCCACAGCATTGGACACACTCTAGACCTGGACTTCTGTTCTGGATGGGATGATGGTGATGGTATTGTGGAGGAACTGTCCCCAGTTCCTTTGTTATGGACCAATCACTACCTGGTCAGGTTTAGCCTCACTGGGGCCCTAAACCTCTGCAGGTCCATCCCAGGAGGTTTATGGATCCGGATGGATTCCTGAAGGCTCTTGGGGATTTTCCTGCCTCTTCGGTAGGTGATTCTCTCGTAACTCTGGCAGACCTCTGGAACAGGGAAGTATCCAGGGAAGTTGACACAATTACTCCTGAACGTCTCCTTTCACAAAGCAGAGCCAAATCAGCCCCCTGGTATTCCAGGGAGCTGGCGGCGATGAAGCAAGTGAAACAGAGACTAGAGCAGTGTTGGCATATAACTCGTAGCGAATCTGACCAAGCACAGTCTACAGCTCATTTAAAAGCCTATTCCGCAGCAATGAAGGCAGCAGAAAAATAGTTTATTACCTCCAACATTGCATCTGCACAGAACTGCCCAAGAGAGCTGTTTCGAGTGGTCAGAGGACTATCAAACTCTGCTCAGCCAGGGATCCCTGACCAATCGGCAGCTCATTGTGAGGAGTTTGCTAGGTTCTTTGCAGATATAGTTGCTCAGATACATTCCAACATAACCACCACTATTAATGCAGTCTCTGTGGATGTAACTGAGGCATCTGTTTGTGATGGTTCTATGGATTCTTTTCAACTTATTCAACTTGAGGATGTGGACAAGATCTTGGGAGAAATGAGAGTGACCACTTGTTCTCTGGACCCTTGCCTATCCTGGCTAATTAAATCGGCCAGGGGGGACTGGAAAAGTGGGTGAAGGTACTGGTGGATGACTCCTTGACCCAAGGCATAATGCCGATGAGTTTCAAGGAGGCTGTAGTAAGACCTTTATTAAAGAAACCAACACACTCAACTGAGTAATTATTGGCCAGTATCAAATATCCCCTTCCTATCCCCTTCTGTTGCCCCTGGTGGCACAGTGTGTTAAAGCACTGAGCTGCTGAACTTGCGGACCAAAAGGTCCCAGGTTCAAATCCCGGGAGCGGAATGAGCACCCGCTGTTAGCCCCAGCTCCTGCCAACTTAGCAGTTCGAAAACATGCAAATGTGAGTAGATCAATAGGTACCGCTATGACGGGAAGGTAACGGCGCTCCATGCAGTCATGCCTGTCGCAGCTATTAAATTGGGGTTCCAAACTCTCAACCCCTTCTGCAGAAGTTGTACCCTTCATCCAAGGAGAAAAACCCCAAAAACAAACTGTCCTTTAGTAAAGAAAGATTTATATAAACAAAACATACAAAACACAGTCCTTTGCTTTTATCAGCAGCAAAAAACAAAGCTTTCTTATCTTCAAGCTTTAACCTTTCTGGTTTCTGGACTCTCCGTCTTCAAACCTCTCTTCGGTTCCACTTCAATAGCTTTTCAGCAGCAATACCATCTTTGCCACCATCACAAGCATCTTCACATTCACCTTCACATAACACAAACACACAACACTAACACAAGATTTACTCAGTCTCTATTAATAGCCCTCAGTCTTTAGCAGGTGTCTTGATTGCTGCTGGTCAAACATAGATAGGACATGATTCTTACAAACACTTATCCATTTTCACATAAGAAATGACCCAAATAATATAAAACTCTGACAATGTCGGCCACATGACCTTGGAGATGTCTACGGACAACGCCAGCTCTTCGGCTTAGAAATGGAGATGAGCACCAACCCCCAGAGTCAGACATGACTGGACTTAATGTCAGGGGAAACCTTTACCTTTACATTATTATTATTATTATTATTATTATTATTATTATTATTATTATTATTATTATTATTTCTAACATCTTCCCTGGAGATGTTCCCTTATTTCCTACAATATTATTGTTTAGATACTCGGGTGGGGGGAACAGTGTTATTCTATTGTGCCTAAAAGTCTGCTTAGCACTCAAGATCCTCTATCTCTTTCTTTTAGTCTTAATGACATAATGTGAAAAACAAAAGCTCCTCTCGGCATTTGTATGCATTTTTACAAATTGTAATCTTAAAATGACAGACATAATTATTTGGTGTTCTACTAAGCATTTATTAAGCAATAGCAATGACTAACCATGAGATTTTACTCCCTCCAACGGTCTCGTTTCATCTAACAAGACATGCGCTACCAAATACATTATGTTGAACAAAGGCTTCTGCAGAAGCAGGCCGAGGTGGATTACTGGGAGGCATACAAAAATGTGGGATGTATTGACCATGCCAAACAGATTGAGTGCCTGGAACAAGACATCAAGAAGTTGAAAGAAGATCTGGAGGAAATGACAGGTAAGTTGATGTTATGTCTGCGCTTCAACCAGGCGTCTAGTCAGAGGCTCAGTCCCTAGCAGTCTGAGTGACACACACTTCCTTGGCCCATTTCAAACTGACTTCAGAGCAGGATATGGAGTTGAGATTGCTATGGTCGCCTTAGTGGATGATCTCTGTCTTAACAGGGATCGTATGTCCCTGTTGGTGCTTTTATTTATTTATTTATTTATTTATTTATTTATTTATTTATTATTTACCTTATTTACATCCCGCCTTTCTTTAACCCACGAGGGACTCAAGGCAGCTTACAAACGGCACTTACACAGTGCCACAAACATAAAAACAAAAACTTGAGATAAAATTAGGTTAAAATTGATGCATACATAAAGGCATAGTTAAAATACGTTCCAATGATAAGACATGCCATCCACAAACAAAGTCTAAGCCATTCCATATCAATTGCACAATTTCCAGTTAAAATTATTGCACTGTGCTATTTTTCAAAGGCCTGCTCCCAAAGCCAGGTCTTGACTCTTCTTCTATAGCAATGATGGGCAACCTTTTGCACTTGGTGCGTCAAAATTCACCAAAAAGCCTAGCATGACTTGGGTGGTGTGTCACTTTGAGAAAAAAAAACCATAATTTCACAATATATATAGTTTAAATAACAAAAATATGTAATTGTAATATATAACTGTATTTAATAAATCAAAAACTATTTACTACCATTATTTCCATGTACAACAATCTATGGTACCTTTTGCAGTTTCCACACTGATTTCTCTCTATTGTAGTTTGAATGTAGTCATGAATAATGAATAATATAATAATAATATAATAGTAATAATATAATAATATACTACAATAATAATAGAATGATTTTATATATATATAAATGTAATTTGCATAATTCCCATGGAGTAAACAACAAAACCACTGGACCAAATCACACCAAATTTGGCCACAAAAGGCATTAGTCATCCAATCAATCTGCATGCGGCAGCGTGTCAGCAAAAATGGCTAGGCGTGTCAGTGCTGACACATGTGTCATAGGTTGGCCATCACTGTTCTATAGCCTAGGAGGCAGGGGGCTGATCTAATATCACTAGGGAGGGAGTTCCACAGCCAAGGAGCCACCACTGAGAAGGCCCTGTCTCTCGTCCCCACCAGTTGTGCTTGTGAAGGGGGTGGGATCAAGAGCAGGGCCTCCCCAGACTATTTTAAACTCTGAGGTGGTTCATCGGTGGTTTTACATCTCTCAGCAGCATTTGATACCATCAACATGGTATCCTTCTGGAACGCCTGTGTTGCAATGGTTCTGCTCATACCTCTCAGGCAGGTTCCAGATGGTGGTACTTGGGGATAGCTTCTCCTCCAAAAAAGGATCTGTTATATGGCATCCCACAAGGTGCCATTCTATCCCCAATACTTTTTAATATTTACATGAAGCCGCTGGAAGAGATTATCTGGAGGCATGGGGCAGGGTGTTATCAGTATGCTTCAGTTAAGGATAGTGTGTCTCCTCTAAGTGAACACCTGGAGGAGGTAATGGGCTGGGTGAGGAAAAACAAATTAATAATAATAATTAAAAGTGTATTTATGCCCCGCCGCCTCTCCCCAAAGGGACTCGGGGTGGCTTACAGCAATCCACAAAAACAGAAAATAATATAAGCAATACATAATAGACAACAATAAACAATATCAATTAGTAGAATTAAAATAACGTAAGTATTAATAACCATTTTAAATTTAAATTTAAAAGCTATTGCCCTCTAAACAAAATTGATATATATACGAGGGTTATCCAGAAAGTAGATTACGTTTTGGAATTAAAAATGAACAAAGTATAGGAGAAAACATTTACCATATGCAGTTGAAAGCCACACTCAAATACCACTTCTCAACATAGTCGCCATTCAAATCTAGGCACTTATCATAGCGATGAATGAGCTTGGCAACTCCTTCCCCACAAATCTCTGCCGCTTGTGTCCTCAATGCAGCGTTTTGGCAGTGTGACCGGCTTGTTGAGGACACAAGCGGCAGAGTTTTGTGGGGAAGGAGTTACCAAGCTCATTCATCACTATGATAAGTGCCTAGATTTGAATGGCAACTATGTTGAGAAGTGGTATTTGGGTGTGGCTTTCAACTGCATAAATTCATTTATGACATTTCTATCTCGTCTTTCTCACCCCAGAGGGGACTCAAGGTGGTCACTTTCCGAATCAGCCATTCCTATTGTCAGGCTATCCAGAAGTTATGATTAGCGTTCTCGTGGTCATTCAAGTCCTGTCTGATTGTTACGAATACGGTCTAGCCATTATCAAAGGCTTGCTTAAATAGCCAAGTGTTTAGCTCTTTCCTGAAAATTTACAAAGTGGGAGCATGCCTTATTTCCTTGGGGAGAGTATTCCAGAGTCGGGGGGCCACTATCGAGAAAGCCCTCTCCCTCGTCCCCACCAACCTTGCTTGTGGAGCCTTCGGTGGCCTAGGGGATAAAAGCCTTGTGACTTGAAGGTTGGGTTGCTGACCTGAAGGCTACCAGGTTCAAATCCCACCCAGGATGAGCTCCTTCTATCAGCTCCAGCTCCATGCGGGGACATGAGAGAAGCCTCCCACAAGGATGGTAAAAACATCAAAACATCCGGGCGTCCCCTGGGCAACGTCCTTGCAGACGGCCAATTCTCTCACTCCAGAAGCAACTCCAGTTGCTCCTGACACGAAAAAAAACCTTGCTTGTGAGAGAGGTGGGATCGAGAGGAGGGCCTCTCCAGCTTATCTTAAAGTCCAAACAGGTTCACAGGGAGAGATGCAGTCATTTAAATAGGCAGGACCTGAGCCGTATAGGGCTTTGTAGGTAATAACCTGCACTTTCAATTGGGCACGGAAGAACATTGGCAACCAATGGAGCTGCTTTAAGAAGGGGGTCGTATGTACCCTACAATCCGCCCCTGTAAGCAGTCTGGGGGGTTTACAAAAATTTAAACCAAGGCAGCCATTTGAAAGACCGCCAGTTATGCCAGTCTTCGAATATTTTTCGGTGCCCTTAGGTTGCCCTTTTTTTCATTTCCTTGCAAGCCTCCCAGTTCCCACTGGCAGCAGCTGGAAGTACCCGGAAGTGGCACGGCTGTCAAGAGCCCATCGAGTTGGTGCCAAGTATTAGTGGGCTGCAGATAACAGTATTCAAATCTCCTCTTCATTTCCTCCTCTGAGTTTGCAACTCTGAAACTGTGCTTGGCCCTGATCAATATCTTCTTTTTATTACCAACTGAACGTTACACATTTAAGACAGGCACACATCTTGTTCTGTATTATCCCTTTATAAATCATTTGTGGACCAAACTGAAATGCAACATGAAAAGATCTATGCTCTTGCTCAAAGAGAGAAGATAAAAGCTGGTATTATATTATTAGGATTGAATTTTCAATGCACATGGAACTCCCATTGAACAATATAAAACAAGTGCTTGAGAAATGTCAACATGACGATCGAGCTTTTTGAATTAATTCATGAGTTTTGGTGTAAAGTACTTCTACATGTTTTGTTTTCTTCTCTCCCTTCCCTTGGCTACTTTTCCTCCTTCATAAGAATATTTTAGGATTGCTCTGGAAGAAACAAAGGAAAAAATTGATAAGTTCACCCTGAAACAAATAGAACAAAAGAAGGAATGGGCCACTGAGGTATTGGGCTTTGTTTTGTTTTGGTTCTTCTGGGGTTTTGTAAACCAAGGAGCATGATGCAGCCAAGTATCAAATTCATTCGGTTTATTGTACAATCTGAAATGAAATATATACTGGGTTGCTGTGAGTTTTCCGGACTGAATGGCCATGTTCCAGAAGCATTCTCTCCTGACGTTTCGCCCACAATCTATGGCAGGCATCCTCAGAGGTTGTGAGGTCCATTGGAAACTAGGCAAGGGAGGTTTATATATCTGTGGAAAGTCCAGGGTGGGAGAAAGAACTCCTTAGTTAGCATTGAATGGCCTTGCAGCTTCAACACCTGGCATTCTCTCCTGACGTTTCACCTCTGAGGATACCTGCCAGAGATGTGGGCGAAATGTCAGGAGAGAAGGCATCGACAACACAGATATATATATATATACTCATTAGATATATATGTATGTGTGTGTAAGAAAAGCAGCATATCCACACTCACCTTTCATCTCTTCCCCTTCCAACTCTTCTGGGTCGCACATGAGCCTGCTCATTGCCAGAACCTTGTTAAGAATATGGTCCAAAACCTGGATGGTTCTCGTACAAACTGGAGAAGGAGACATAAAACTAAAAATAGATATGCCACTTCAGGCATGGGCAAACTTGGGCCCTCCAGGTGTTTTGGACTCCAACTCCCACAATTCCTAACAGCCTCAGACCCCTTCCTTTTCCCCCTCAGCCGCTTAAGCCCCCGACTCCTTATTATCTAACGTTGCAGTTTCTGGCTTCTCTAACTGATCTTGAGGCCCTGCACTTTCTGAGTCAGGTTTTTCCAGAGAGAACCATCATTTCTCTGACTTGAACCTTTCTCACTTTGTGCCCCAGGAAATCTCACAGGAAATCCCACAATTCTGACTAAACCATCAGTGAACCCATCAGCCTCAGGCTGTACTACAACACAGAGCTCCTACAGCTGATCAGCGATAATAGGCCATTTAAAGTCTGTGAATAGAATAACCATGGCAAGTTTTGTATAACTGAATGTCATTTTCCTGGGACAAATCAGAAAAAGCTTCAACTATTCATCTTGGCCCTGTACTCCTGTCTCCATCATCTATCGGAATGCACCCCTTTCCACTTTTCCTAAACTGGCATTTGTCTTTGAAACCAAAAAGGGTTTGTGTTGTCGAAGGCTTTCATGGCCAGAATCACAGGGTTGTTGTATGTCTTTCGGGCTGTGTGGCCATGTTCCAGAAGCATTCTCTCCTGACGTTTCGCCCACATCTATGGCAGGCATCCTCAGAGGTTGTGAGGTATGGACCTCTGAGGATGCCTGCCATAGATGTGGGCGAAACGTCAGGAGAGAATGCTTCTGGAACATGGCCACACAGCCCGAAAGACATACAACAACCCAAAAAGGGTTTCTTACTCATCCCATAGACAATATAACACTGTTATCTTTAGTCGCGCCATTTATATGTTGAAGATTGGACACAATTGAATTTCCCACTTGCAAAAATAGTGACTCATGTGACATGACATGAGCAGCATTACGTATCTGTTCTGATAATTTAGAACAATGGGAGCTTTTTGTTCCAATTTTCTGATGTTCATCTTTGGGTAACCTGTCTAGACTTGCACTTCTCACTTCCTTAATGCGGTATTTCCAATATCAGTTGTCACTGTATTTCCTCAGAATGCCGTTAAGCACATCGACAAGATCAGCCGAAGGGAGATTAAGGAATATGAGTGGCTAAAGGACGAGGTGAGTGCATCAGGAAGGAACACCAATAAATAAAAGTACGTAAAAGACACACTTCACACCAGGCATCTAATCTTGCAAAAAGATATGGGCTGAAAGCACCCCAGATCCACAGTCCACCAGAATGGAACTGAACAAGACAATCTGCAGCTATTAATAAGAGGAGTTGCAAGTTGGAGCAATGGACATGGCAAAGCAGCTATGGGAGTAGGAGGTTTGAGAACTAGTTCTATGCAGATGCAACAGCCAGTTGATGTTGTAGTTTGATGGTTACTTGGAGGCTCTGGGAACAAGGGTTTGAATCCATACTCAAATGGAAACTCACTGGGTGACCCTGGGCAATTCACTCAACCTCAGAAGAAAGCAATTGCAAATTCCCTCTGACAAAAAACCTATCGTAGAATAGGGTTGCCATAAGTCAATCAACCTGAGGGCACACAAAACAGCTGTAGTTGTTGACTGATTGACTAATGTTCTTGAAACTGGGGGCTGCAGTCGTTTCCAATATAAAAACTTATTCCACATACTGGCTCTTTAAAATTATAGTTGCAGTGATGTGATAGCAATAACAATGTCTGCTTTGTATCATCCCAAACTATCTCCATTTCCATTTCTAGCCTCTGCTGTGGACTTTACTAATTTAGCTCAGATTTTTTGGGCTGCAACTGCAAATGTGGCAACCTTTAATGTTATATTTTTGGAATAATCCACAAACAAATCACAGATAACTGCAGACTGTTGCCATGCTGCCCTTTCTTCCAAAAAGGATCCCAGAAGATTGTTTCTAGCGTCATTGTACAAAGGGCAATTTAACAGTGTATTAAATCCTCTCTTTCCCCGACCCACAAATACAAAGTCATTGGGCATGACGGATTTCTCTAGATCTTCCCTCTAGCCAGTCTGAGGGCATTATTTGGAAGCAGAGGGCTGTAAATGCTTTTCTAAGGGCTACAAACATTAAGTCTTGAAGTTACTGTGTACAATATTGGTCACTCTTTAGTAGAGGATACTAAGTGATGAAACCCTGCTGTTTACTAGTCCGCAAGTTTTCAGATGCAGGGGTTGCAGTAAATGCAACAAGTCTGGGGTGGGGCAGAAGTCTACTTCTGTCTTTGAGAAAACAGGTAGAAAATAGGTGTTTTTAATACTGAACAATGCAGAGCAGAACTTTCCAAACTTTTCATGTTGGTGACAAGCTTTTAGACACAGTAATTCAGTTTTACTGACAAACTGGAGGTTAACCAACCCTTTCATACAATATGTGTGTGTGCGTGTATGCATAGACACACACACACAAGTTTCTATAATCTTCCTATATAAATACGGTTTGGAATCTTTTCCATTAGATTATGTACCTCAGTTGATTCTCTATGAATCACTCCATGTGATTTAACATAAACATCATTGTCAACAGATTTTCCTCTTTTTCTTTCTTTCTTTCTTTCTTTTTTTTTCTTTTTTCTTTTTTGAATTAAAAGCTTATCCATTTTTGTGGCAATTACTGCAACTCATTCAACAAATGGTTCAAATTATAAAAGTTACAACTTGAACACCACAAGCTTGCTTTGTCGGGGTGGGGGAAGCATTTTTCACACAATACGCCTTTTGCATTTCATGTCAGGTTGCAGCTTACCGAAGAGATGTGAGTGACCTGGAAGTCGCCATCCATGAACTGGAGACGGAGAACATCTATCTCATCAACAAACTGTTTGAGCGGAAACTACAGTTCCTTAAAGTGCCCAGGTAAAAGAAGTTCCTAGAAGTTAAATGCCTTTAAGCATGGTAGAAATTCTTTCAGCTGCAGCCTAGTTTCATTACACCTTGTAGATCATCAAAGATAGGTAACGCAAGATAGATTAGTCATTGGATTAGTACAATTTGATATACTTGGCAAAGAATCATGTTCTATGATGTAGCAGACTGTCAGAAAAATTAGTTTATGAAGTGGGGATTTGCCAGGATTTGAGAAAAATGTGAACTACAAAGTGTAAAGTGATTGGGAAGTTACTACCATACCACTCCAAAGGCATAAATCTCATCTGATTTCAGAAGATAAGCTAAGTATGACTTGAAACATACTTGAGATGAGAGAAGATCACGTAAAGATAGGAATTTCCAGGTGCATACCCTCTAACTCTCCTGATTTGTCAGTTCTGTATCATTCCTGTTTCTCAGCTGCTTTTAAAATGTCAGTTTTTTCCTCCTCCCACTTGTCCCCTTGCTCCTCACCTTACTTCAGTTGTTTTAAATTGGGTTTAAAATGCAGTTTACATTCAATGAACTCGGCAAGGAAGAGAACGGGGATGAAATTTTGCCCTTCTGAGTAAGCTCTGGCAAAAGCAAACTGCTTGTGTGTTCTTCCTCACTAAGAATATTTTCCCATCATAGTCACATGTTGAAGTTGGACAGTATTTAGACAGAGCTTGTAAAGAAGCCTGTCTGGAACTCTAGAGAGATTGATGGCTGCCAGTCAAAATTGCGTATATACTGAGCTAGATGAGTCCATAGTCTGTCTCAGTATAAGGATGCTTCCTGTGCTCCATTATGGCACATAAGCTGAGAAATTGCTAGAGGAAATATGGTCAGGGAGGAAGGATTCCTAGGAAATTTGAACTCTGAGAGAAATGAAGTTTGGAATTTTGGTGGGGACTTGCATCATTGTAAGTGGATTTATGTCTGTAGGAATTAAAATTGGGCAGTTGCATGATGTAGATCCAGTAAAGGGTGCTGTTACATTAGGAGTGCCAGCAAAGTAACTGATACACACTGGGACTGATGCACAATGTTTCCAATGAGTGTGTATCGGTCCTATTGTGCATTGGAACACCTCCATTGTTGTGCATGGGGACACCTGTGTCAATTCCCACACTCCCAAATTCTTTTGGAACCCGTGCCATATAACTAACTATACTTACAGTTAAGTTATTTCCACCATGATAGAGGATTCTGATACAAGTTTCTAGGTTTTATGGATTAAGAGATGTATTTGGCAAACCCTGCTGAATCAGAGAAGCTTCCTGGTCTTGAAGGCCCCTTCTACACTGTCATATAAAATCCAGATTATTTGCTTTGAACGGATTATATGGCAGTGTAGATTTATATAATCCAGTTCAAAGCAGACAATCTGGATTATCTGTTTTGATAATATGGATTATATGGCAGTGTAGAAGGGCCCTAACTCCCTTCTGTACTGCCATATATTCCAGATTATCAAAGCAGACAACCCACATTATCTGCTTTGAACTGGATTATATGATTCTACACTGCCATATAATCCAGTTCAAAGCATATTTTATTTATTATTTATTTATTTACAGTATTTATATTCCGCCCTTCTCACCCCGAAGGGGACTCAGAGCGGATTACAATGAACACATATATGGCAAATATTCAATGCCAACAGACAAACAACATATATAGACAGACACAGAGGCATTTAACATTTTATTTTCCAGCTTCACGATTCCGGCCACAGGAGGAGCTGTTGCTTTCACTGTCCACTAGTGGCTGTACTTCCTCATTCCTTTCCTCGTGTTTTGCTGGCAGTTTTTATGATGTTGTAAATTAGTTAAATTAGCCTCCCGCATAAAGCGTACCTAAATTTCCCTACTTGACAGATGCAACTGTCTTTCGGGGCTGCATAGGTCAACAACAAGCCGGGCTATTTTATGGTCGGGGGCTTAACCCGACCCGGCCTTCGAACTCATGACCTCTTGGTCAGTAGTGATTTACTGCAGCTGGTTACTAGCCAGCTGCGCCACAGCCCGGCCCGAGTTGTTTATTGTGTCAGAAACAACTTGAGAACATACTGCAAGTTGCTTCTGGTGTGAGAGAATTGGCCGTCTACAGAGACATTGCCCAAGGGATGCCCGAATGTGTTACCATCCTGCTGGGAAGCTTCTCTCATGTCCCTGCAAGTTAGAGCTGACAGACAGGAGCTCACCTCGTTGCTTGGATTCGAACCGGCAACCTTCAGGTCAGCAATCTGACCTTCAGGTCAGCAGTCCAGCCGGCACAAGAGTTTAACCCACTGCGCCACCGCAGCTCCTTTCAAATCAGATGATCTGGTTTTTATATGGCAGTATAGAAGGGGCTCGAAGTATACAGAATAATAAACATTGGTAGTTAAATTATGTAATTTAAAAGGGAGAAAAGACCTGCCATATTTGGCCTCAACTTCTGTTCAAAT
Organism: Anolis carolinensis; assembly: GCF_035594765.1. Lineage (NCBI taxonomy): Eukaryota > Metazoa > Chordata > Lepidosauria > Squamata > Anolidae > Anolis > Anolis carolinensis. Next base: position 14,482,396 of record NC_085843.1, read on the forward strand.
ACTGTGTAACCAGGCTTTAAAGTTACATATAACATTTCGGCAGGCATCCAGCTAGTATCAAACTACTTGATGAATATGTTTGTCCACAGTAGCACATTGGCACAGAAGGGGTAGAATTAGCAACATCAAGCTCCATTCTTTGCAATTAATGAGGAAATAAATGTTCCACTGGTTCTTTTCTCATAATTGCTAATTTGGATGACAAGCTATCATGCTATACTGTTTAGAATGAATACTAATTGCACTTGGCAAGGAAATGAAAAATGTCGCCCTTTTAGCATTGTTTAGCCATTTAATTGTGGACAAGGAAGCATTTTATGGAACAAATCATCTGTTAAATTATCTTATACATTGCTGCACTATCTTTTCTGCCTTTTGATCTACAAGAACTGAAAAATTAGATAAAGCACATTTTACTCCAGTACATTTGAAACAATGGAAGTGGCAACAATCAAAACACAAGTTGTTTCCTCAAATTTCCCTGCAGTATATCGCTCTAACCAAACTAAACTCTTTCTCATGTTCTTCTCAGTTTTGCATTTGTGGCCAGCTGCCCATTTCTAAGTGAGAGGTGCCATGAAAACCATGGGCATAAAAGGCTTAGTTTGGGCAAAGTTTAGTTCCCCTGATATCAACAGTAGTCCAGCCCTGTCTTTTTTCCCATATGTGTCAGTCTGGTTGAAGTCAGTGACATTATGTATATATAAGATTACAACCTTCAACACATGCTTGCCCTTGAGTGGGCCATATCGTCACTATTGAATATACTTGTGCATAAATCAAGGGAAGGTTTTGAGTTCAATTTATTTATCATGTCAGTAGCAAATTGAGAATAGTTATAATGTATAGAAAAACCACAAAGTTTAAAACTTGGCATTATACTAAATTTCCTTTGACCAGAAGCTGGCCACTTGGAGTGCCTCTGGTGTCATTGAGAGAAGGTCTTCCATTGTGCATGTGGTAGGGCTCAGGCTGCATTGTAGTAAGTGGTCTGTGGTTTGCTCCTCTCTACACTTGCATGTCGTGGACTCCACTTTGTAGCCCCATTTTTTAAGATTGGCTCTACATATCATGGTGCTGGAGCCAGTCTGTTCAGTGCCTTCCAAGTTGCCCAGTTTTCTGTGTGCCCAGGAGAGAGTTTCTCATCTGGTATCAGCCACTGATTGAAGTTCCAGATTTTCACCTGCCACTTTTGGACTCTTGCTTGCTGAGGTGTTCCTGCAAGTGTCTCTGTAGATCTTAGGAAGCTGCTTCTTGATTTAAGGCATTCTGGCTGATATCCAAACAGAGGAAGGGCCTGAGATGTCAATGCCTTGGTCCGTTCATTACTGGCTGCTAGTTCCTGGCAGATGTCAGGTGGGCATAGACATCCTGTGATAATGCGGCATGTCTCATTAAGGGCCACATCCACTGTTTTAACGTGGTGAAATGTGTTCCACACTGGGCATGTGTATTGAGCATCTGAGTAGCAAAGCACAAGGGCAGATGTCTTCAATGTATCTGGTTGATATCCCCAGGTTGTGCCAGTCAGCTTTCGTATGATATTATTTCTAGCACCAACTAGAGCAGTGGTTCTCAGATGTTTTTGGCCTTACAACTCCTAGAAATCATAACAGCTGATAAACTGGCTGGGATTTCTGGGAGTTGTAGGCAAAAAAAACATCTGGGGACCCCAGGTTGAGAACCACTGCACTAGAGGGTGAATTATAATTACAGTAGAGTCTCGTTTATCCAACCTTCGCTTATCCAACATTCTGTAGTATCCAACGCAGCCTGCCTTTCAATAGTCTATGTTTTTGTAGTCAATGCTTTCAATAAATTGCAATGTTTTAATTAATTAATTATTTTAATTAATTAATCATTAATTCATCAGCCCCAGTGGGTTTTTAATAAATTATCCTGTTTTTATTACGGTCTTACCATTTATGTGTTTTAAATGAAATTTTTTATCTTGTATTGTTGTTTATATTGATATATTGTATTATTGTTTTATCTTTTTATATTGTGATTGTATTGTGTTGCTTATATTTTGTTATGTTGTTTGGGCCACTGCCCCATGTAAGCCGCCCCGAGTCCCCATGGGGAGATGGTGGCGGGATATAAATAAAGTTTTATTTATTATTATTATTATTAAATTCATAAACATAGTGATTACTACATAACATTACCATGCATTGAACTGCTTTTTCTGTCGATTTGTTGTAAAACATGAGGTTTTGGAGCTTAATGTATGTATGGCAGGATGGGCAACATGTCCTTCAACTTAATTCTAAAAGCCGTCTCAAGTTGAGGTTGCTGCAAAAGCAATGTATTTATTTATTTACACAATTTATATTCTGCCCTTCTCGCCCCGAAAAGCACTCAGGGCAGATTGCAATCCACATATACATGGCAAACATTTAATGCCATTATTAGACATACAACGCAAGGTCTTGGGCGGACACAGGGTGGGAAATGGGCACAGTGCCTCAGGGCCAGCTGAAGCTGGGAATAGTGTGCAGTGTTTGGTCAGCGTCCTTTCTAGGCATTCGGGTGTATGTGTGCGCTGGTGTATGTCTCTAGTAGAAAGGTGGTGGTGGAGGAAAGTTTGAGAAAGAAGAGGAGGAGGTGCTCAGTGTCAGTGACCAACAGATGGTGCTGTTTTGAGATGAAGTGGTGGAAGTTGTTCAAATCTAAGAGAGGGAAAGCGAGCAGCACATCTGCCTACGGCCATACCACCCTGAACACGCCCGATCTCGTCTGATCTCGGAAGCTAAGCAGGGTCGGGCCTGGTTAGTACTTGGATGGGAGACCGCCTGGGAATACCGGGTGCTGTAGGCTTTTTTTGCCTCCATCGCAGATCTCGGTTCCTTCAAGGAAGGGTCTAAGCTGACTTTCCTTTCTGCTGCCTGGCCTTAGCGCCCAGCTCTCCTGCCTACCGGAACCAAAGCAAAGAAGTCCTACTGAAATACCTACCTTGACGCAGACTCACGTCCTGCAAATTAGCTCAGATTTCTGAAAATTGCAGAAAATATTGTAATTCAGTGATCCGGGGCTTTTAGACTGCTACGTTTCCCAAACAAAAGGGTTACACCGGGAAACAGAATGACACGTCCTACTATCGTTATTTCAAAAAGGCAATTCAGCTCTCTCGCCCAAAACTTACTAAGCTCCTTGGATTTCCCACCTTTGGCCATGCCGCCAAACCTGCAAATGCGGTTCAGGTGTCTAACACGTGGAGAAAACGGCAATGAAGGGCCCGATCTTCTGTGTTCCAGGGCTTTTGGAATTTCAAATTTAGGGGGCTTTAATCTGAAAACATGAAAAGATTGGGGCAGGGCAGCTGAAGTCTTTTTGTTGTGGTGCTGCAGCATTTCTCCTTGCTGTGTGTTCCTGGTCTTTCAGGCCTGTCTGTCTTCCGCGGCGGCATTTTCAGAGAGCCCAGATGGTAAGGTCGTGGGCAGACACAGGGTGGGGAAATGGGCACAGTGCCTCCGGGCCCGCTGAAGCTGGGAATAGTGTGCAGTGATTGCTCAGCATCCTTTCTAGGCATTCGGATGCATGTGTGTGCTGGTGTATGTCTCTTGTAGCAAGGAGGAGGAGGAGGAGAAGGTGGTGGGCCTCTGTGTCAGTGACCAATAGATGGTGCTGTTTTGAGATGAAGTGGCAGAGGCTGTTCGAATCTAAGAGAGGGAAAGCGGGCAGTCTGTCTGCCTATGGCCATACCACCCTGAACACGCCCAATCTCGTCTGATCTCGGAAGCTAAGCAGGGTCGGGCCTGGTTAGTACTTGGATGGGAGACCGCCTGGGAATACCGGGTGCTGTAAGCTTTTTTGTCTCCATCGCAGATCTCGGTGCCTTTCAATAGTCTATATTTTTGTAGTCAATGCTTTCAATAAATTGCAATGTTTTGGTGCTAAATTCATAAATACAGTGATTACTACATAACGTTGCCATGTATTAAATTGCTTTTTCTGTCGGTTTGTTGTAAAACATGATGTTTGGGTGCTTAATTTGTAAAATCATAAGGTAATTTGACGTTTAATAGGCTTTTCCTTGATTCCTCCTTATTATCCAACATTTTCGCTTATCCAACATTCTGCTGGCCCTTTTATGTTAGATAAACGAGACTCTACTGTAGTAACTACCGTTACGGAAATGTATGCAGGTAGTCCACCTTTTCAAACAATAATACGGTCCTATTGCAAGTAAATGTGGGCATAAAATACTTCTTGCCTTTGGCAGTGCACTCATATAGGAACAGAAATAACATTGCCTTCCATAGGCTTCTGGACTTCAACTCTCACCAAAATTGCCATAGTGAGAAGAGCTGAGTGTTGTGGATAAGCAGCATCTGGAGGACCATTTGATTCCCTCTCCTCCAGTACCATTTTACTATTCCTTTAAGGAAGAAATCATGGGGTCAGTGGTAGAGCACTTCCTTAGCAACTAATAATCCAGTTAACAACAAAAACAATAATTTTAAAAATCTTCTTCCCAAGACCCATGACTCTGACGCACATTCTATTAATAAGTGGAAGCCAATTCAGGAACGGTGTATGTATGACAGGATGGGCAACATATGTCCTCCAACTTAATTCTAAAAGCCTTCTCAAGTTGAGGTTGCTGCAAAAGCAATTTATTTATTTATTTACACAATTTATATTCCGCCCTTCTCGCCCCGAAGGGCACTCAGGGCAGATTTCAATGCACATATACATGGCAAACATTTAATGCCATTATTAGACATACAACGCAAGGTCTTGGGCGGACACAGGATGGGAAATGGGCACAGTGCCTCAGAGCCAGCTGATGCTGGGAATAGTGTGCAGTGTTTGGTGAGCATCCTTTCTAGGCATTTGGGTATATGTATGTGCTGGTGTATGTCTAGTAGCAAGGTGGTGGTGGAGGAGGAGTTTGAGAAAGAAGAGGAGGAGGAGAAGCATCAGTATCAGTCACCAATAGATGGAGCTCTTTTGGGTTGAAGTGGCGGAAGTTGTTCGAATCTAAGAGAGCAAAAGCGAGCAGCCCATCTGCCTACGGCCATACCACCCTGAACACGCCCGATCTCGTCTGATCTCGGAAGCTAAGCAGGGTCGGGCCTGGTTAGTACTTGGATGGGAGACCGCCTGGGAATACCGGGTGCTGTAGGCTTTTTTTGCCTCCATCGCAGATCTCGGTTCCTTCAAGGAAGGGTATAAGCTGACTTTCTTTTCTGCTGCCTGACCTTAGCGCCCAGCTCTCCTGCCTACCAGAACCAAAGCACTGAAGACCTAATGAAATACCTAGATGCAGACTCACGTCCTGCAAATTAGCTCAGATTTCTGAAACCTACTCAAATACCTAGATGCAGACTCACGTCCTGCAAATTAGCTCAGATTTCTAAAAATTGCAGAAAACATTTTCTCCAATCGAAATTCCATGATCCGCGGCCTTTAGACTGCTACGTTCCCCAAACAAAAGGGTTCCACCGGGAAACAGAATGACATGTCCTACTATTGTTATTTCAAAAAGGCAATTCAGCTCTCTCACCCAAAACTTAGTAAGCTTCTTAGATTTCCCACCTTTGGCCAGGCTGCCAATCCTGCAAATGCGGTTCAGGTGTCTAACACGTGGAGAAAACGGCATTGAAAGGCCCGATCTTCTGTGCTCCAGGGCTTTTGGAATTTCAGAGTTAGGGAGCTTTAATCCGAAAACATGAAAAAAATGGGGCAAGGTCGCTGAAGCCTTTTTGTTCTGGTGCTGCAGCATTTCTCCTTGCTGTGTGTTTCTGGTCTTTGAGGCCTGTCTGTCTTCCGCGGCGGCATTTGCAGAGAGCCCAAATGGGAAGGTCTTGGGCGGACACAGGGTGGGAAATGGTTCCTCCGGGCCAGCTGAAGGTGGGAATAGGGTGCAGTGATTGCTCAGCATCCTTTCTAGGCATTCGGATGCATGTGTGTGCTGGTGTATGTCTCTTGTAGCAAGGAGGAGGAGGAGGAGGAGGAGGAGGAGGAGGAGGAGGAGGAAGAAGAAGAAGAGGAAGAAGAGGAGGAAGTGGTGGTGGTGATGGGCCTTTGTGTCAGTGGCCAATAGATGATGCTGTTTTGAGATGAAGTGGCGGAAGTTGTTCGAATCTAAGAGAGTGAAAGCGAGCAGCATATCTGCCTACGGCCATACCACCCTGAACACGCCCGATCTCGTCTGATCTCGGAAGCTAAGCAGGGTCGGGCCTGGTTAGTACTTGGATGGGAGACCGCCTGGGAATACCGGGTGCTGTAGGCTTTTTTTTTGCCTCCATCTCCTTTCTCCATTCCCTTGCCGTTTCTTCAAGCAAGAGTCCAAGCTAACTTTCTTTTCTGCTGCCTGGCCTTAGAACACAGCTCTTTTGCCCATCGGAAAGAGAGCAGCCAAGTTCTTCTGAAGAATCCCTTCCCTTGAGTTTTTCCTTTTCCACTCACTTTTTCACATGTGAAGGAACTGCAATCGTGGCCTCTCTTCCTGCTCATTAAGGTTGTTGACACCGACTCGAGTTCTGCGAATTTGCTCAGGTTTCTGAAGTTGGAGAAAACTTTGTCTACAACGGAATTTCACTGATTCGGTGCTTTTGGACTGATGCGTTTGCCAAGGAAAAAGGGTTCTATTGAGGGGGACATGGGTTTAAAAATAGAATTTTCAAAGACACTTGTAATGACTACAAGTCCAATATGTTTTGATTGACCTAAGTTGCAAAAGGCCTGTGTTTGAGAAAGGCCTGTGCCAGACAGGGGAGAGACTGACACGTCCTGTTATCCGAGACCTCGGGTGCGCAAAGTAACATTACAGCGGCCCCCATTATTACAAACAGGCCGTTCAGGTCTCCCAGACAGCACTTAAGGAGCTCCATGGATGTACCCGCCTTTGACCATGCTGCCAAACCTGGAAACGCAGTTCAGGTTTCTAAACGATGTAGAAAATGGCAATGAAGGGCTCGATCTTCTGTGCTTAGGGCGTTGGAATTCCTGTTAGTTCGAGAGCATAAAAAGGTTGGGGCAAGGCAGCTGAAGTCCTTTTGTTGTTGGACTGCAATGTCTCTCCTTGCCGGGTGTCCCAGATCTTTGAGGTCTGCCTGTCTCCAGCAGAGAGATTCGCATAGAGGCCAAAGTCTAAAGTCTTGGTTAGGCAAAGGGTGGGAAATGGAAACAGTGGCTCAGGAATAGATGAAGGTGGTAGGGACAATTGTTGAGTGTCTGTTCATCATGAATTCTTGGCATTCGGGTGTATGTGAGGTGGAAGAGGAGGAGGAGGAGAAGGAGAAGCATCTTAGTGTCAATCACCAATAGATGGTGCTGTTTTGAGTTGAAGTGGCAGAGCTTGTTCGAATCTAAGAGAGCAAAAGCGAGCAGCACATCTGCCTACGGCCATACCACCCTGAACACGCCCGATCTCGTCTGATCTCGGAAGCTAAGCAGGGTCGGGCCTGGTTAGTACTTGGATGGGAGACCGCCTGGGAATACCGGGTGCTGTAGGCTTTTTGCCTCCATCCCAGATCTCGCTTCCTTTCAAGGAAGAGTCCAAGCTGACTTTCTTTTCTGCTGCCTGGCCTTAACACGGCTCCCCTGCCTACCAGAACCAAAGCACTGAAGACCTACTGAAATCCCTACCTTGACTCAAGTCCTGCAAATTAGCTCAGATTTCTGAAATATTGCAGAAAACATTTTCTCCAATCGAAATTCCGTGATCCGCGGCATTTAGACTGCTACGTTTCCCAAACAAAAGGGTTCCACCGGGAAACAGAATGGCACGTCCTACTATCGTTATTTCAAAAAGGCAATCTCTCACCCAAAACTTAGTGAGCTCCTTTGATTTCCCACCTTTGGCCATGCCGCCAAACCTGCAAATGCGGTTCAGGTTTCTAACATGTGGAGAAAACGGCAATGAAGGGCCCGATCTTCTGTGCTCCAGGCTTTTTGGAATTTGCAATTTAGGGGGCTTTAATCCAAAAACATCAAAAGATTGGGGCAGGGCAGCTGAAGTCTATTTGTTCTGGTGCTGCAGCGTTTCTCCTTGCTGTGTGTTCCTGGTCTTTCAGGCCTGTCTGTCTTCCGTGGCGGCATTTGTAGAGAGCCCAAATGGTGATAGACAGACCCTGAGGCAATTTAACATTTTTCCATGAGGGTATGCTCAATTCCAGCCACAGGGGGAGCTGCTGCTTCATCATCCACTGTGATGCCGAGTCCTTGATGGTAGTACTTCCTCATTCCTTGCCGCATGCTGCTGGCAGATTTTATGGTGTCGTAAATTAAGTTAAATTAGCCTCCCTGCATAAGTGGTATCTAGAATTTTCTACTCAACAGATACAACAGCTTTTTGTGGACAGTGAGCTAGGCTATTAACGGCCGGGAGCTCAATCTGACCTGGGCTTCGATCCCATGATCTTTCGGTCAGTAATGATTTATTGCAGCTGGCTACTAACCAGTTGCGCCACAGCCCAGCCCTTGCTCCCTTTCTCACAGTGAAAAAAAAGAATGACAGAATAATATTAATTATACACTTTTTAAATATTCCGTTTTATCTCTCTGGAGAAACTCAGAGCAGATTACAGTGCATATAAGGCAAACAATCAATGCCTTTTTTCATGAGCAATGACATACAATAACACAGATAATGTAAAGGGCTTCACCTTTTTTCATTTCTGGCGTCTGGAGGCCACGCTCAACTTCCAGCCATGGGGAGGTGCTTTTGTTCTGTTTTCCATGCCAAAGGAACCTGCTGTCCATAAACATCTCCAATCCGTTTTGCCGGCATGTCTGCATAGGACCCCCTTTTACCTTCCCGCTGAGGCAGTACCTATTGATCTATTCACATTGCATGCTTTTGAACTGCTAGGTTGGCAGAAGCTGGGGCTAACAGTTGGAGCTCACCCCACCTCGTGGCTTCGAACTGTTGACCCTCCGGTCAGCAGTCTTTCCTGCAGCTAGTGGCTTTTACTGCTGTGCTACCGCGGCCCCATTACAAGAGAGTGGACAATGGCCCAAATCTTCACTGTCTTCAAACCTTCTCTCCAACAGCATTTAGCTTCTGACAAATTATTTCCTTAGTAAAGGAATCACTGTTTCCAACCTCTGCTCTAACATGTATAGCAAAAACAAAAGCTAAACATAACAAACCCAAAACAAATTGGTGGGATTGTGAACAGCTAGTCCCTTGTTTTTCCAACCATTTGCCGAAAAGAAAAACAAAAAGCCACAAATCACGCTCTTGTGGTTTTCCCCAGTGTGTTAGCGATTTGCCAGAGGCAACTACAAGCCCTTGTATGCATTTTGCATGAGCACAGGCTTTTCAATCAGAAGGCCCTAGGTTCAGATCTCCAGAAAGTGATGGGGAAGGAATCCGGTGAGACTCCTGACAGTCATATTAACAGTATGGTGCAAGATGTTCTCAGGCAGGGGAAAAGAAAATATGGCTTTCTCCTTTTTCCCATATTTTGGTTCAGGGAATGTGGAAGATGTCACCTTTGAAACATTTTTGCCTTTGGGGAACAGAATTCATTGCTCAAGCATCCCAAGGGAAATAGCAGATACATAGTTTGCTCCTGCTGTGTGTGAGTCTAAGAGAAGTTAGAGCGCATGGAGGAATAATTCAAGCAATAGATCAATGCAACTTGCTAGCATAAACATATTTTTTAAAGAAAAGATGTTCTCTGTTTAAATAGAAAACATTTCACCCATTGATGTTACTTTTTCTGATTTGTAACTTTGCAGAAAGTTATTTCTTACGCAAGGTGCTGGCCTACAGATTCCTGGAAAAGACTGGGAACATAGTGACTTCACAGGTAATGTATTTGTACTGGGGCCATAGATGAGGAACCGTTTAGGCAAGGAATGGGCAAACTAAGGCCCAAGGGCCAGATTTGGCCCCCAAGGCACTTACCTCAGGCCCTCTTCATTTTACTTGCAGCAGCCCGTCACATCCTTACGCTTACTTACTTACTTACTTAGGTGATCCCTCTTAGTTCAAGGATGATGGCCTTCCAGACATGGGGTCCTGTGGGTGGTTTCTTAGGTGGCTGAAGAGACCTATTCTTGCTCTGCATGTTCTCCAGCAGTGAGGACATCGGTTTCCAGGTGGAAGGCGGTCTCGGTCAGGGTTTGCTTGATGGGTCTTCCTCTTGGCACGTTTCTCCCTTAAGCCTCTCCATTCGTGCCTCTTTGAATTCCACAGCACTGCTGGTCACAGCTGACCTCCAATTAGAGCACTCAAGGGCCAGGGCTTCCCGGTTCTCAGTGTCTATGCCACAGTTTTTAAGGTTGGCTTTAAGCCCATCTTTAAATCTCTTTTCCTGCCCACCAACATTACGTTTCCCGCTCTTGAGTTGGGAGTAGAGTAACTGCTTTGGGAGACGCTGATCGGGCATTCGGACAACGTGGCCAGTCCAGCAGAGTTGATGGAGTAGGAGCATCGCTTCAATGCTGGTGGTCTTTGCTTCCTCAAGCACGCTGATATTTGTCCACCTGTCTTCCCAAAAGATTTGCAGGATTTTTCTGAGGCAACACTGATGGAAACGCTCTAGGAGAACGGATGGGGAGGAGGACACATAGCAGCTGAGAGCGCTCTGGAGTGCTCTCAGCCACTGTGTGTCTTACCCTCCTCCCGGCATAAGGGCAATGTGAGCAGCCCTGTCTTTATACCAGGAGGATGGCTTGAGGAAGGCACACAGTGGTTGAGATCTCTCCGGAGCGATCTTGGACGTCACCAGTCTTGCCCTCCTCCTGGCGTAATGCCGAGAGGACAGCCTGAAGATCAAGGGAGGAGTCCTGGGGAGGAAGATCGGGTCAGTTGCCACAGGTCTCGTTTGCAGTGAGCAGCCTGTCCTTATGCCAGGAGGACAACCTGAGAATGACGTATCCCATCCTGGCCCCACTATCTCCCAGGCCTTTCCCCTCCTGGGTCCGTCCCTCCCAGCATGTGCCTGGCTACCCTCTTTCCTGGACCAGCCCACAATGCAGCCCCCAAGGCAAAACGGTTTGCCCATGCTTGGTTTAGGCTAAAGGGATGTCTGAACCGGAAAATATGGACGGATCCCCAAAACCTCTGGTAGCTCCCCCCACTCTTTCTGAACCTGAGAAAAATGTATCCGCCTAGGAAGTAAATAAAATCTGATAGACTGATATCTATATTAGGGAAGGACAAGATTGGATCTGTGGCTTTTGGTGGTGTACTACAATTCCCATCATCCCTGACTATGCTGGTTGGGCTGATGTGAGTCCAAATAAATATAAACACCTGAAAAACTACACATTCCCAATCTTTTTGCCTTCTCTGGTTGATTGCCGATCCAATTAGAGTAAATCCACTGTTAAATAGGATTTCTGTACGTATTGGCATACTCCTTCAGCAACTGTTTCAGTGGATTTACTCTAACTGGAACCAACAATAAGATGTTGAGCTGAGCATACTGGCATATGAGAGCTAGCATGGACTTGGGTTGAAGCCCTTTAGTAGTGAAAACCCAGTGGGTTACATCATGCAGAGAGGAGAGCAGTGGTGAATCTTCTTTGAACAAACCTTGCCAAGGTTCTATAATAGGGTTGCCACAAATCAGAAATTATGAAAACACACAACATAGTAGCAGGTCTTCACTTTCTGAGGCACTCTATCACAAATATTCTGAAGCTTTGTGGAATTTTTCTCTGCTGTGTTATTCTGAAGGTCAACGTAATGACTACAAAGAGAAATGTGCATGCCCCAATGCACCAAACCTTTTCTTTTATCCATCTTCCCGGTAGATCATGGTCCAAGTCTTGCTGATAGGATTTCTCAGAGTCAGAAGAGGTGAAATGGGTGGTGGTAGCCCAGATATAACTCCACTTTGTAGCACTCAATATAAAATAGATTAATGTTGAGTTGTACTGAGGCCATGATGAAAAAGATAGCATATTGTGCAAATGAGTTGCGCCACACAGTCTCTCCCCTCCCTAACAGGCTGTGGGAACGAACATTAGTAACTTAACCATAGTTTCTAAACTATCTGTGCAGTTGAAGATCAATAAAGTGGGCACTTAGAAAACAAATGGCCAGCCTGAGAGTGTTTATGCTGAATTTTATGATTCAACTTCACCACTCTATTGCACCATAAAATAGTTTCAGGATTGATTAGTTCTCTCATGTGCCATGAAAGGGATATAGAAACTGTAATTTTGGGGAAGATGTTAAGAATTGAGAGACCTATACAGATAAACTCATTATTTACCAGCTAAAAAAGCTATCGTAGTTTGGTTTGATTGCCTAAGTTGATTTTTTTTTGAAGAAGCAGGATGTTATTTTCAAAACAGTAAGGAATATATGTGCCCTTATACCATGCCATCTGTGTTGCTGCTGCTTTTGGAACCATTGCTCTGTTCCCCTTAGGAATTATGGGTGATGTAGTATAAAAATCTGAAGGGCCAGATGTTGAGAGAATCAGTGCTTTGGAAAATCCTAGGCAAAACCTCAAGCCGAGGAGAGAACAGGTCTCTATAGATGGGTTAATGTAAAGGTAAAGGTTTTCCCCTGACGTTAAGTCCAGTCGTGACCAAATGGTGCTCATCTTCATTTCTAAGCCGAAGAGCCGGCGTTGTCCGTAGACACCTCCAAGGTCATGTGGCCAGCATGACTGCATGGAGCGCTGTTACCTTCCTGCCGGAGCGACAACTATTGATCTACTCACATTTTCATGTTTTCAAACTGCTAGGTTAGCAGGAGCTGGGGCTAATTCTGCTCCCGGGATTTGAACCTGGGACATTTTGGTCTGCAAGTTAAGCAGCTCAGTGCTTTAACGCACTGTGCCACCAGGGGCCCATATAGATGGGTTATTGTTCTTTAACTGTATGATTAAAAGTAAAGAAACACTACTTTGGTAAATAACCATCAACATAAGGGAAATATTACTTCCCATATCTGCACCTTGCTTTGATTATCCTGTACTAGGATGAGCTGATGCGAAGAATAAGATTAGAGTCATCTACAAGAGAGGGAATTTAAAAGCAAGTGAGGATGGCGACCCCCCAGAACCCCTCTATGTTGCCTGCAGCAAAGATAACCCCTTCTACGTTTACCCCCCAATTTACAGAATCAGCATCTGAATTCGTGCTTGCTGTGGAGGACAAACCAAGCGAGGAGAAATATGAGCCAGACAAAGAGGATGAAGAAATAGAAGAAGACGATGTAGTGTATCTGCGAGGAGATGCCGCCTATAGCTTTCTCCCCCCAATTCTGTATGAAGACAGCAAGGATTTCAAGGTGAGGATCTTTTGCCCAGGAGAGGGTCTGAATGGGATAATACTAGTTTTGCTAGAAGACTAAAATGTGGCCACTGACCCTCAGTTCCTAGAGGCTTACAATGCACTGAGTGACTGAACAAGGTAAAGTTTTCCCCTGACATTAAGTCTAGTCGTGTCTGACTCTGGGGGTTTGGTGCTCATCTCCATTTCTAAGCCGAAGAGCCGGTGTTGTCCGTAGACACCTCCAAGGTCATGTGACCGGCATGACTGCATGGAGTGCTGTTACCTTCCTGCAGAAGCGGTATCTATTAATCTACTCATATTTGCATGTTATTGAACTGCTAGGTTGGCAGAAGCTGGGGCTAATAGCGGGAGCTCACTCCGCTACCCAGATTCGAACCGCCGACCTTTTAGTCAGCAAGTTCAGCAGCTCAGCAGTTTAACCTGTTGCACCACCAGGGACTCCTGACTGAACAATCACATCCTAATTTATCAATAGTCTTCCAAAATTTTGAAACAAACCTGTTGCTTTTTACCTACTCCTCACTTCAGGATGGTATCTAACCTTAGTGAGTGGCTGCCTGCCTGTATGGTGTTGGGTTGTTGTATGTCTTTCGAGCTGTGTGGCCATGTTCCAGAAGTATTCTCTCCTGATGTTTCACCCACATCTATGGCAGGCATCCTCAGAGGTTGTGAGGCATGGATAAACTAGGCAAGGAAGGAATATATATATATCTGTGGAGAGTCCAGGGTGTGACAAGAGTCCTTTGCCTGTCTGTATGTTTCTAGAAATACTGATGGTATTGTGTTGTCGAAGGCTTTCACGGCTGAAATCTCTGGGTTGCTGTGAGTTTTTCGGTCTCACCCTGGACATTCCACAGATATATAAACCCCACTTGCCTATTTTCCAACAGACCTCACAACCTCTGAGGATGCCTGCCATAGATGTGAGTGAAACGTCAGGAGAGAGAGCTTCTGGAACATGGCCATGCAGCCCGGAAAACTCACAGCAACCCACTGATATTACTCAGCTATGAGGCTGTGTCTGTTTAGGTTAGGCAGCTGCACTCTGACATTTACATAGCTAGTGCAAGCATTTCTCCAATTCCGGCAGTTGTCCCAGAGCCAACCTAGCTATTCCTGTTTCCTGTTTGCATTTCTGTCTCCATTCTTTCTCAAATTGAAAGTTAAAAAACTGAATATGCTCTTTTTAAAAATCTATCTTTCCTATCTCCCCCCCCCCCCCCCCACACACACACACTGCATGCCTTAGTGCTTGGAAATACATAATTCTAAGATCCAAACTAAGTGTTAAAGGAAACATGCATTTCTTGTTATAAGCCCATTTTTCCCCTCTCAGTGGGATTTGATGCGTGCCTCAGCAATCATATTGTAAATTAAAGCTGGTGCTTACCTTCCAAAGGGCAATCACAATCAGAAAATGCAGAATATGAAACCTAGAAGCAAAGTGGTGTGACCCAACAGGGACTTTCACTACTTGATCACCTGGGGACAGATGGCTATCTGGGTTGAGGGACAGATGGCTATCTGGATTGCTGTGTGTTTCCGGGCTGTATGGCGATGTTCCAAAAGCGATCTCTCCTGACGTTTCACCCACATTCTTTATTTAATGTCCTGGTTTTAAAGAACGACATTCTGCAAACAGGGGAATTCCAGACACAAAACAATCAGGGCCAGCTAACACCTCCCAACAAAGGATTCCCCCAGGCAGGAATCAGCCAGGCCTTGAAGCTGCAAGGCTTTTCAGTGCTAATCAAGGTGATAATTGCAACATTCACCCTTGCCTCCAACAGACAAGAATTCTTTCTTTCTCCCACCCTGAACCTTCCAAATATATAAACCTCCCCTAGTTTCCAACAGATCTCACAAACCTCTGAGGATGCTTGCCTGAGATGTGGGCAAAACATCAGGACAGAATGCTTCTGGAACATAGCCATACAGCCTGGAAAACTCTCAGCAACCCAGTGATTCCGGCCATGAAAGCCAGAACACAACAACACAGATGGCTATCTGTCAGGAGTGCTCTGAATATGAATTCCTGCATGACAGAATGGGATTGGATGGTCCTTGTGGTTTCTTCCAAGTCTATAGATTCTATGATTCTAAACACACATGAATGTTTTGTCTCTCGAGAGTGAATGGTCCAGGGCCACAGAATGAGCTTGATGAATGAGCAGCCCACATTTCTAGATGCAACCTCTCGCCATTACAAGAGTGAAATAACAATGACTTGATGCTCGTGAGGACGTGGTTCTAATATTGCAAAAAGAAGTGAGGGGAGAGGAGGAAACGTCAGGAGAGAAAACTTCTGGAACATGGCCATACAGCCCGAAAGACTCACAGCAACCCAGTGATTCCGTCCATGAAAGCCTTCGACAATAAATGTGCTTCAATTCAAATGGCTGCTGGGAGAGCCTGTTAGTCAAACTTCGTTGAAAAGATTATGCAAATTAGCCAACAGTAGAACATGAGATGAAACCACTGCTATGCCTAAGGGCCCAAATATCCTATGCCATTGTTTAGTCTTTCACCCCATTTATTTAAAAAACTAAGCAGTCATAAGATGTTAAGAGAAATCAAAGTGAATATGTGAGGACTGGAGAAACTAGTAGGAAGTCTCAGCCAGAAGAAACTGACCACTCAGAAAAGTCCAAGGCTCTTGCAAAGTGTACTATTTACAGAGAGAGAAATGGGCAATGTAGAGCCCATCCTTTTCTGACACCACATAACGTCCTCATAATCACATACATTTGAATCAAAAGGGCTGCTTTTCTCCTGTAAAGCAGGCATGGACATTTTTCTCAGGCTGCAATTGTCATCAGCATCTGGAGGACTGCAAAACAACCCTAACTGTCCTTGAGCAAAAATGTCTTGGGAGAGTGACCTAAATCAGAAGAGACCCTAGTTACTTCTGGTTGCAAAAACTAAGGGAAAATATATTTCTCGTGAGGCTGTGCTCCACAGGTTATTGGGGAAAAAGCTGCTTGGTCCCATGTTCTCATATTCCCATTACAGGAATCCCTTGTCCCAGGGCAAGGGTTCACCCAAGGCTCTTGCTTCCATGTGTGAAGCATTTCAGATGCTCTTGGATCAAGTATTCAACACCTAAGAAGCAACCATTCAGTGACTAAGAAGGACAAAGCGTGCGGAAGTAAGGCTAACTATAGTATCTAGTAGCCCAGATTCCTGAGCACTCAAGTGATGCTGTTTTTGTGGCGTTTATGAGAGATTTGGACATAACCTATTCTCTATAAAGGAGCATTGGATAAGAAAGGGGGACTGGAGGAGGGTATTCATAATTCCACATCAATCTCCTCCCCTCTCTATGTATGATTTATAATATATATATACACACACTCTCTCTCTCTCTCTCTATATATATACATGATTTGTTCCAGAAGTAATGAGACTTTTTGTGTGCAACGCATATGGTCCAGGAAAGGAAAGTGGGGGTTGAGATGGGGAACCCAGGCATACAATTTTACCTTCGTCAGTTGAGTCCGCATCTTTGTAGCAAAGTGCTAACATCGCAAGTGAATACCTCCTCCAACAACACTGGAAGTACAATATCCAATTACAAGGAGCCTATTTTCAAGAGAATAAACTGTAATTGCAGGTATGTTCCATATTTTTTAAAGCGTTATCATTCCTTTTGGGACAAACCATATATCTATAGAGGGGGGTCTTGATCTAACCCTAGTCATTTTCCTGATGTGGAGCTCGACGTAGTGGAGCCAAGACACATCCACTAGTTCTGTGATGGCCCCTTTCATCAAAAGAAAGTTGGCAAAGGACCAATGGCATAAACCTGACACAATTTGGTCATTATCCACTGAAAAGTGTATTCACTTATTTACTTATTGTGAATGAAGGATTTTGCGAGGTGCTGATTTTAAGAGATTAGCTGGTTGTTTCAGTTGTGATGGCAGCTTAAGTGCACATTTTCTACTTGGTCCATCAAGCTAGTGATAAACAGCTAGGATGTCTTGTCGAAGGCTTTCATGGCTGGGATCACAGGGTTGTTGTATGTATGGCCATGTTCCAGAGAGTCCAGGTTGTGAGAAGAACTCTGTCAGTTGGAAGCCAGCGTGAATGTTGCAGTTAATCACCTTAATTAGCATTGGAAAGGTTCATCTCCTGCTTGGGGGCATCCTTTGTTCAGAGTCATTAGCTGCCCCTATCTGGAACTCGTTTTCAGAGTGTTGCTTCTTATTTACTGTTCTGATTTTTGAGTTTTTAAATACTGGTAGCCAGATTTTGTTCATTTTCATGGTTTCCTCCTTTCTGTTGAAGCTGCCCACATGCTTGTGAATTTCAATGGCTTCTCTGTGTAGTCTGACATGATAGTTGTTGGAGTGGTCAAGCATTTCTGTGTTCTCAAATAATATACTGTGTCCAGGTTGGTTCATCAAGTGCTCTGCTATGGCCGATTTCTCTGGTTGAGTTAGTCTGCAGTGCCAACTGACAAAGAGTTCTTCTCACACCCTGGACTCTCCACATATATATATTAACCTTCCTTGCTTAGTGGCTTCATGCTTCACAACCTCTGAGGATGCCTGCCATAGATGTGGGCGAAATGTCAGGAGAATACACTTCTGGAACATAGCCATACAGCCCGGAATACATACAACAACCCAGCTAGGATATCAATGTACACTTGTTGATAAACTGCAGAGTCCTTATAGACCGGTGACTCTCAACCTGTGGTTTCCCAGGAGTTTTGGCCTACAACTCCCAGAAATCTTTTTGTAATTGTAGGACTGTATAAATGTACAGATTATACATGTACCAGTAATCGTATGACCCTGAAAACAAATGCCACTCACAAGTCATTGTAAATGTTCACAACATAACAAAAGTTCTGTGGAAGCTGCATTTTATTTGAAAATCCACCTTTTTTTTTTGCTAACGTACATTTTAAGATTTTAAACAAAAATAGAATCTGCGGAGACAATGCAGCAAGTATGCTTAATTCATGTACAGAATTGCTTTCATACCTCTGACTATCCTTCTTAAGGCCCCAGATGCCACCCGAACTGGTATGATGTATTTACACAAGCACCGATCAACAGCGCCGCTTCAAATTATGCAGAAAACTAAAAGGACTCCTACACACCGAGAGGACAGCGCACCCGGACATTCTCTGGCACAAGCTCCCTGAGAGTGGTGCTTCTGCTGGAGAACTCCATGGTGGATTACATCCTTACTAAAGATGCTACTTCCCTTCTGAGATTTCAGTCTATGTCATGGTACATGATCACGGAGATGGCACTAGCCAAATGAAGAGGGAGGGAGGTCAAGGCGGTTTTCTTTTCACATAATACCTCAGAAGTTGCATGTGTCCCGTGTGGGTTTTTTTGTACAGAGAAGAAGGAAAGTCTTTGAAAGTGAAAGCAATTCCTCACATTCATTTTGGAAAGGCCGTACGTCAAGTGTAAGATAAATGACATGCCAAGCACAAAGCAAGGAAAGTTCATTCCAGAAGCACTGACGCCTGGTCAGAAATACTGTGCTCCTCCCAATCAGTCAGCTGCCCCCCTTCCTCCCCAAACCTCTTTGCCAGTCCTTAACGGAACTGACCATTCAATACATCGACACCTCTAATTCCTGTGGAAATTTGACAACGGGTGTTTTCAGACCTTTGAACATACTCAGTGCTCTGTGTGGTTTGGTGCGTACTGAATGAAGATGCAAGTCTCAACCAGCATCATTCTTGTGGATAAAAACGGGAAAGGGGGGGAAAAAAGAACTCCAAAAGGGAGACATACTGTATACATCCACACTCATTTCCCCACATAGGAGACTTTGCGATACAATGTTACTTGAACTGATAATCATAAATAAATACAAACAATAATACATAAAGGAATGTCTATGCAAACGGAATATATAATTCTTTTTCTTTTAAAGTTAAACTTTTTCATTATTGAGTCTAACGTTTGTGAAGATAGAAGAGAGGAAAATTGTAGAATTAGAGAGTTAGGATTTGATCCCCTAGAGAAAAGTCATTGGCGTTAATGGTAAAAGGTTGCTCAGCTCTTTGTTCCATATGGCAGTTCCAGGTACACGTTTTACCCTTCATAGCAGAACAAGAGGCTTCTTTTTAGTCTATTATCAATTGATGTTATGGAACAGATGATGAAAGTTACTGACATGTTAAGTCATGGGGAGGGGGGGAGAGAAAAAATTCCCACACCATAATTATGGCAATTCTTGGCTTTATACCGAGTGCAGGGAGGATGCCGAGGCTTCCCTATAGTGCTGCTCCCACTGTTCTTGTTGTTGTTGTGGGCCTGTGTGATTTTACTGGATGATTTCGGTGAAGGAGAATTTGAGACACCATCAGTTCTGATCTGGCTGGAAAGAAGGGTTTGTCTTTGAGCACATGTCTCCCTGGAACTGTTCCCATTCCTCTCCACTCCATCTGGCATGATCACATGAACTGTATCTGGAGAAGACAAGACAGCATCAGCATCACACATCCAAAAGGCCATCTTCAGCCCCTACTGCCAACAAAACTCTCCTTGGATCATCCACAATCTTGAACATGAAATAAGGCTCTGTGGTAGTGGACCAGAAAGACAGTAATATCTATCTTTGTACAACGGAAGTGTAAACCCTTTTGGGGAGGAAAAAAAACTTTATTCATGCAAAGGAAAAAAGTGTGACAGTTGGTGACTCAACTCTGCCCCATCTCACAGACTTTTAAACATGCAATTTGTCTATGAAAACTGATGCATATGTGTCCTATTCTATCTTACTGCAGAATTCAAACAGTAGGCTGATGCTGTTAGGGTTGCAGTCAGGGGATGAGATAACAGTTTTGCAGGTAAGATTTAATTCTGGCTGCGACAACTGATTATATTATGCAGAAAACTAATAATCTATGAAGTGGACTGTATATTTCTACAATAAATTGAAGCCACTGAAGATTCTGAGACTTTAAAGAGTGAAGTAGGTGCACTTTCTGAACAATTACAACACCAAAATGTTGGAATGAATTATAAAACTAAAGCCATGCATTATTTTTCTACTGTTTTCTTTTGTTCTTCTACTTTACACTGACTACCAAGATTTGTGAAAAAGCTGTTGTTTAGCATGTTGATCGAGTTAATTTACAGAAGAGAATGATTTGGGATGACCAACAAGTTGTGGGAGTGACTGCTCCCAAAATGGGGAGACACAGAACCATGATATTTTTCTTCTTGTGTGTTTGGAGATAAGGAAATAGCTGCTCCCTTTGGGTAAAGAGCCCCTCCTTTCTTCCTCATAACCCACCAACTTTTAAAATCATTTCAACAAACAAAAGACTTGAGGTATTTTTCACATCTGCCTCTAGCGTTATAAGGACCAGAAGTTTTCTTTTAACGAACACAGAATTCTCAATATGCTACTCAGGCTCCTGCATTCCTCATGAGCTGCCATAATTTAAATGTGGTCACAGAATCAGAGCATGCAAATCTGTGGAGCTCCCCCCCACCCCATGTTTTAATGTGATAATAGGGAGGTGCTCAGGCTTATACACATATGAGACAGTCAGCACGTCGCCAACGCTCCCAGAGTTAGCATGCAATACCTAAAATTGTCCTATAAGAAATCCTGGTGGGAGAGCTCTGCAAAAGGATCCTTCCCTGAAGCTCTGTGAGGACTCTGAGTGGATGGGCTGGAAGCTGCAGACAGCTGGGAGAGACGATGGCAGAGAGGAGGGAAAGAGAAAAAGAAGGCCTCAATGACAGAAATATGAAGGCAGAAAATGTAATGATGGAGGAGGCAGTTAGCAAGACAGTGCTTCGGGTTGAAGCAGCCTGGTTAAAAGAAGAAGCCTGGCTGCATGCAAAGTTGAACCTGCTGAAATGGTATGGCAGGTGCTGGTTATGTTGGAAGTGAAGAAGCATCCACACTTGTATATAGAGCAATTAGGGATAGAGGGAATCCTGTAGCCGGCTGTCTTTTTTGGCACTCTGTTTCCTAGATCTAGGCGCTCACTGTTTTGCTTCCTGCCTGCATATAGAGGCCACTTTTCCTTTCTTCTTGGAAGTCTTTAGTGTGCTTTATTACCCTTTGTTTGAAAAAGGAACAACATGAGGCTTTTTATTCTCAAGATGGCTGATATAGTACACGAGAGTTAGGGACTCTTCTACCAAAGTTAGGTAACTTTCTTTTGTCTATTTACTCTTTTATAGGAGATGTACTCCCTGGGCTAATAAAAGTAAGTCCCAACACCTTTTAAAACCTTACCATTGTGCATATTTTCTTTCCTGTTTCTTACCAGTGGCAACACGGAACTCTAGATACCAACAGGTTAGAGAATGACTACAGCCAAGGTGAATTGGAGGCAGCTGGAAGAAATTACCAGCACCTCAGCCAGTGGTCAGACACAATATCTCAGGTTAGGACCAATCACATACTACAGCATCTCCACTGGCCAGTAACAGGAGCCAGAGCAAGGCAACCTTTATTAGATCTCTGGCTGCTTTGGTACTGGCACATTAAACATGGTCAGCCTGCAGCATCAGCTGCTAAATGTTACAAAAACAGCAAATATTTGCAGAAACACCAGGGGTTCTTATCTGTTCTGTCTGAAGGCTTGAAACAAACCCATTCCATTGGGAAGAATGCAATGGGGTTAGACTCAATCAATCTTGTATGGCAGTTTTGACTTGCCAAATTTCACTATAACATTGATTTCTGGTTACTAAACTTTACTTTCTAAACCTATTCCTCTTGTTTTCATATTGTATGATGTACGTTCATCTGGAACTGTTCTCAATTTAAAAGAATATATTTTTAGTCTAGCCTCTTTCCAATGTTCTGGCTTAGTCATTCTTCTCATTTCCTCCCATCTTATGAAGATGGCCTCTTCTGTAAGTTATCAGCACTGCTTTCCACATCTTAAATTAAAAAAAAATTGCTGCTGATGACGCAAATTCATGTTGCTACAATTATAGGGAAAATCAGTATACAAGCAAAGCATCTTTAGGATTACTTTCCACCTGGCAATGTAGAAGAAACCGGTGACTGAATATACATATGGGATGTTGGAGACATATGTGATGCCTTCACATGAAGTATGAAGTGGAGGAGGAGAGAAGGGGCAGGCATCCAGTCATAAAACCACCACTGTTAGTCCTTTCAGAAATTATTAATTAGTAGCACAACACAGTCTTTGCATGCAAGGAGTTCCAGGTTTAAACTGATGTCACCTCCAATTAAACGCTTCAGAAGAAATGATAGGAATTCATCTTGTGCAGGACAGAAGAAGTAATGCAGGGCTAATGTGAACTACTAGTTGGCATTGGCTAACTTCCCACCTCCTCTGAGGGGAACCAGATAAAAAGGCAGGATTCTAGTTTATAAATGTATTACTACTCCTGCCTAAACCAATCATGCCATAATAGGCATATTCCTTTAGAGGCCCATGTCACTGTGTTCAATGGAGTTCAATTCCAATTATGCAGAGGACTGCAAAACCTATCCAAGATTTGGGACAAGAATTCAAACTGACTATCTTAAAATTAACTGTCTTATCTTAAAATTGTCATTTTACTCCTTGTGTTCATGGCACACTGTGGCCTTTCACACTCATACCAAATGCAAGGACATCCCTCTCCTTTTCATTGGCTCAACCACATACCATTTTAACTTTCAAGAGTCATGGTGACCATACAATCTATTCAAATTTTATACACATCTGTACTAACATTAAACACCAGGTGTTGTGTGTGTGTTTACAACTAACATTGAATTTGATATTCTTGCATTTTCTGTTTTCTTATTTTAAAGCAATAATGACTGTTGTAGGTGCTAGTTCTAACAGATGATGCAACTGCCCAGTTTAACCTTCTCCTAAGACCAGACTGCTTCTCAACAAAGAAGTAACAACAGCACAGCATCTATGAAGCAGCAAGCTCTCTATCCATGGCTGTAGCAGGTGCTGGTGACTCTGAAAAGGAGACATGAAGTGGGACACAGACGTTTGAGCATATGAATCCTGGATCTAGAATCAAACAATATTTTTCTTCTTGCGTGTTTGGAGATGAGGAAATAAATGTGGAAAAAAGAGGAAAAGTAAATTGCACAGAAGGTTACAATGGAAGGGGAGGAGACAGTGTAATGGATGATCATGTTCAGTTTCATGGCACTGATGGGAGCTGAGGCTCATCCACTCAAGTTAGTTTTGAAACATGTTTGGTTCCCATTATGTGGAAGACTCCTCCACCCACACAGCTTAAATAACTAAACACCTGCCAACACCAACAAGTGACGGAGAACTTTCAGAAGCCACAGCAAGCACACAGTGCACAATGCCTCTAGTGTGAAAAAACAGGAGGCAGAGTGAAGGCCCAACACTGCCAAAACTTATGGCACCAACAAGCTCCTACAACAGCTCTTTGTTTCCTCCCCAGGAACCACTAATAAATCTGACATCAGCAAAGTCAATCCAAGCACAAGGAGAAAAGACTAAACTCTCAATCCAATGGCCAGCTCAGCAAGTGCCTCAATTAAGAATATGGTGCCAATCCCGTGTGTGGTTTCCAGAGGAAATGTATTTCCCCACCCTTTAAGAACACAGTCAGGACCCAGCTATCTAGATATTCCAAAAGAGAACATGGTACAAATTCATTTCAAACCATATCAGTCATGGATATTTGTGGGGAGGATAGGAGAAATAGCAGTGTTTCCAGGATTTCCTTTCTACAATGATTCCATCCAAAGGTACAGACTTGTCTGAAGCACCAAGAAACTTCCTATAAAAAGATGCTTTATGTTATGAATGAACATACAGTCCATTTTTAAAAGTGCACCAACAGGACAACATTCATCTATTCTGAGAACACACACAAGAATAGTATTTTTCAGGATGTGTGCAAGCAGCCCAAAAACCGCATGCTCACCACCAACCTATTCAGCAAATTATGCACTTTCATACAAAAGTTGTGCCAATTAAGAGGGAAATGTGTAACACCAAAAACATGTCTTTAAAATGAAAGTGTCAACAATCTCCTCTTTTTAATTAAAAAATACATACAAAACTCTACATATCTATTCCCTTGCATGAGTCTTCTGTATGTGCTTTTTTAGGATCACATCTTCTTAATTCCTGTATCATCATCTCCTCCCTGCCAAGATGCCTTTTTCTTAAAATCCACTTTAAGGAAAACTTTCTTGGGATTCCACTCGCCTTAACGATCTGAAAATGTCTGAGTCTTGTCAGAGCCTCTGTATTTTTTAGTTTGACCACAACTGTCTATGCAGAGCCTATTTCATGTCTGAAGCAGAAACTTTATGCTTCCAGACAAGACAACAGAATATGTAATTAAAACACAGCAATACAACATGCAATAGATTGTCTTCATGTGCTGCTGAAGCCTTAAGGCTTTAGGGTCCAATTCAACACCCACCTGGGCTCCCGATACAGGGCCAAAAGGATTTGGAGGTCTCATGACAGGTTGGCTGTATATTAAGGTTGGTTGTGTCAGTACTGGTACTCCTCCCATTTGAGATGGCTAAAAATCCAGAAGAGCACAGAATTAATTGTATATACATCCTTTTAAAATCACCAAGAGACAAGAATATTTCCAATAATAAAATAGTTACTGGTGCTGTAGATAAAACATTTAGAAAATATCAAAAGTGTTTTAAAATGTTTAAAAGGATTTAAAATCACCACCAAAAGAGCACTAGTTGCACTTCTCCTGATCTCTAGTTTTTTTCCCATAAGCACCTTCACTCCCCTCAGGACCGACGAGTGATGACAAGTTCCATGTTTCATTCATATACAAGAAGTTTTGATGGAATTGGCTAAACCTAAAACTTTTTTAAAATACCAATTTTTAAAATAAAAGTCTTTGGATATGCCTTTTTTTATACTTTGACAGCAGCTAACTTTGAAATGATACCACACTCCATATTCTACAATAGTGTACATGTATGAGTAATCTATATTTGTTATATTCTGCATGCAGTTTCATAAATGTATATCCTGAATTCCCACAATTAACAGCGTTCAGGATGGTCTACTTTATCTGAAAACGATAAAATTGGTTAAACAAGCTAAATCATAAAGAGATACAATAGCAGCTATAAACCCATCACAATAGCAGATCTGTCAGGTGTGCAGCAGTTTGTTTGTACAACACTTCACTATTTTCCTCCCTACCACCGGCTCTACAAATATACAGAAGAGAAAAGCAATACTAATAGCAGAGACAAATGTTATTCTTACACAAAATGGAGTTTACTTACCATCCCATATCCCATCATTCCTGTTGGCGTTGTAGCAGGATAAGCCATGACAGGTGGTGCCTAATAAGAGAGAGAGAATGTTAAACTTAATAAAAGAGGTAAAAATAAGTTTTCCAAAACACTAATGACTTGGCTAGACTAGGAAAGTGAAGTGACAGCCAATTTCCTGCTTTACCAAGACAGCCAGTAACTGGCACTCAAGCAACTTCCTAGAAAGCTCACATTGCTATCCTCATAGGGAACTATTTCCTTTTTTAGTTGAACACAGCTGAAAATATCCAAGGTCACACATGACAGCTGGTTCCCGCCATGACAAGGTAGAGTAGCATGTTCCCACAGAGGCTTAAATGATAATATGTACAGTGATTACATTTTGAGAAAGGGGCTTGCAAAAAGCACAAGTAGAGGTGCTGTCAACTCATTTCTAAAGCTGCATAAAAGCCCAAATGATGAGCTTCACTCAACCAGAAGGAACCTGAAAAGCACCTGAATGTCTTTCCTTTACAGAATAGTCCCTTTTATCTGACAGACTGTTCTGGAAAAAAAAACTATAAAATTTGATTAGTGTCAGTGCAAAATAGTTTTGACCAAGAATTTAAACTGTGGCATAAATTGTTAGTTGGCTTTTAAGATATTACAATGAATATCTGGAGTTTTGGAGTACAGAGCCACGTATAGGCAGATGACACCCAACTCTATCATTCTTTTCCACTTAATTCCAAGGAAGGTATCCTAAGCTGAAACCAGAGTCTGTCATCAGTAATAGACTGGGTGAAGTTAAACAAATTGAAACAGGCTCCTGGCCAGTCGAAAGGTAGATCAGGAAATAGGGATTCAGCCTGTGCTGGGTGAGGTTACACTCCCCCTGAAGACACAGGTCTGTAGTTTGGGGGTCCCCCTGGACTCAGCTTTAAATTTGGAGATCCAGGTATCTGCGGTGGCCAGGAGGGCCTTTGCACAATTAAAACTTGAGCGCCAACTGCGCTCGTTCCCTGAGAAGCCAGATGTGGCCATGGTGGTACATGCCTTGGATATATTCCATGTGGATTACTGTAACACATTCTATGTGGGGCTTCCTTTGAAGAGTGCTCGGAAACTTCAGCTGGTCCAAAGAGCTGCAGCCAGGTTGCTAACTGGGGCTGACTACAGGGAGCAGACAACCCTCCTGTTGAAGCAGCTCCACTAGCTGCCACTTTGTTTTCGGGCACAATTGAAAGTGCAGGTTATGACTTTTAAAGCCCTAGACAGCTCAGGTCCAAGCTATTTGGATGACCGCCTCCCCTGTCTGGTCCCTGAGATCTTCAAGAAATGCCCTTCTCTTGGTCCCCCTTCCATCTTAAGCACGCTTGGTGGGAACGAGAGAGTGGAGCCACCCCTCAACTCTGGAACTCCTTGTTCACAGAAGCCAGAATGGCCTCCTCCCTGCTGTCCTTCCAGCTGAAGGCTAAAACCTTTTTATTCAGGCAGGCTTTTAAAGAAGATTTTAAAGATCAAGCCAGGGGGTGTTGTGGTTGTTAGCTTTATGTTTTATTACGTTTAACTGAATTGTTAATACCATTTATGTTTAATTTTGCTTTAATGTTTATATATTTGTTGATTTTAAATTGTGGAGAGAAAAAGTGAGGTATAAATAAACATAATAATAATAATAGGCAGATTACAAAAAAAATTTATAAAACGTAAGAATGTAATTAAAGAAGAGAGGGTCTCCATGTGTGAGTCCCAATCTTCAACATAACCTTGGCTAAAAAAAAAATCTATCAGTAAAGAGGAAGGATGTAAGTGCATAAGTAGAAATTCCACTCAAATATCTACCTTTGACAAACACTCACAACAAAATCAATAAATCTTAATAATTGAGTATCGCCACAAAATATGGTAACTTAAGGAAAAATGCATGACTATACAATCCACACTGGGGCTTAATCCTGTGCAAATCTCACCAAAGCTAAGGGAAGAAATACAAAAACACTGTTGCATGTTAGGTCAGAAACTTGACATAGTAGAATTTCTTCAGGAGGTTTAACCCCCTGAAAACAAAATTGCTCTAAAAAAAAGTGGAGGAGTAAGGAACAACATAGGTTTTCAGAAATAATTGCTCCCATGAGTTAAAATGTCCACTGGACAATGGAATCCCAACTTGCGACTGGCTATCATGGTTAATGAAATGATACAGCAATTAATACTCATAAAGCTAAAGAAGCAAAGTATTATACATATGCAAACATATGGCCATACAGTTGCTGGGCTGTTTAAGTGCTTAAGGCTAGCTTAGGATTTTCCCCACAACAAAAAGAACACAGGGAAAGACCAACAGTAACACGCAAGGAAAAACAAATTACGTTGAAGTGAGATAACACTATAATTATACGAGCTAAAGAAATAAAGCCATTACATTTATGGATATGAGACCATTCATAATATCCAAAGTTTGATGTGTAAAGCAAACAGGTATTTGTAATAAATTAAAAATATTAGTGACTTTATCCTTTAGCTCTTCATGTGTCTTGTCATCAATTAGGTTTACTGGCCATTTGTGAGCTGTCATTTTAACTACTATTATTTGATGGTTTTTGTACAGAAATGTGATGGTACTCTTTAAAAGAAGAATTTAAAAATAATGATCAACCTTTGCATTATCCAATGGGTAATAAATTCACTTTTTATCATTTTGGGACCTATTGGTCTCTCCCCATTTGAAAAGAAGTCTATACATAGTGGAGTGTGAATAGAAGCCTGTGAGATTCCATGCAGTTATTCACACGCACAAATGCCTTTTTTATTTACTTTATTCAAATGCATTAAAAAAGGCAATATGAACACACACACCCACACCAGCTCTCTGGCAGCAAATGGCAAAGAGTTTAAAGCAAGAAATAAAAAATCATTGTAAGATTTTTCCATGCCGTCATTGGCGTCAAGAGACCTGCAGAACACCCATAAGATCTGGAGCCCCTCAAGATTTCCAACATGCCCAAAGATCGTAACATAAGGAGAGTGAAAGAGCAGGATTATGAGGTTCTGCTGTAGTGGTTAATATCAGCATGCCAATTTGATTGCAAATAAAGGCTGCAGGTTTTGTTCACTTACGTATTGTGGAAAATGCATGCCATTCTGTTTTTCCCCGGAAGAACAATTACATAATGCAATAACACTGGATTAGAAATGAGTACTTACACAACAGAATATACACAGAGCATTTTAGTCACAAGTGCACTTAACAATCCTGAAAACACACATTCTTATAATCCAAAGCCATTTATATGAAGCATCTGGTAAAAAGGACACTGACAAGGTTGATGAGCCCACAACCAAACACTGCACTTGTTTTAACATGTTTTTTGGATGAAAACATGGATTTCAAAAATAATAGAATCCACCAATTAAAGGTAAAGCATACACAAGAAAACCAGAGGAAAAATGAGTTAAAGCAGAAGATGCAGCAAACAGGTTAGTCCTTCCTATCATAACATTACAAATTTTAGGAACTCTTAGTTTTGGATGTGCCAGAATACATATTTTATTCTGTATCACAAACATCCCTGAACTGGACCTAGTACTACAATGGTTTTCTATGTGCAGAGATTGGAGAAAGCCTCTGCAGTATGACGTAATACAATTCAGAAAGAGCAATTATCACATAATCATCTAGCCTCTGGAAGTACCGTTACTAATTTAGAAGCAACAATCTTTGTACATGAGCAGTTAGCAGTGAACTATGTGTCACCAGAGGAGTTAGAGCTTCCCAATTATCTGCCCCTCACAATTTCACTGGAGATTGAAATCTTCAGAGAAGCAACGAAGACTCTTTTCTGCTCATCTTCCTTGGAAACTGGCCATATATAGAAATGTATAACTCTTTCCCCTCCCAAAGCTGGAATAACTACAAGGGCATAGAAATGAACAGCCTTTGCTCTCTCTTTCTGATCCATCCTATGATCTCTGCAAATGCATAGCTAAAAATGAGTCTTTAGTTCCCATTTTATAGTACAAAAATAGCAGCAGAAGTGGGCCACGTTGTCCAGCAGTTAGTACATGCTTAATACACACCATTTCAGAAGCACCTCCAAATCTGGGAAATTACTTTAGTCCCTCTCTTATGTGAAAGGGCAAATGATCTGATGGTTCATGGCTACTGACTTTAAGAGAAACGACCAATGACCACTTGATGTGATATGATTTCAAGTGGGCTTCTAAATTGCTCTCCTGCCCAAATCCTTGTGCTAACTTACTTTCCCAATACATTTTGAGCTGTTGAAGTTGTGACTAGAATTGCTTACCATTGTTGGGGCATTCCATGCTGTCGTGGGGGCAACTTTGGGTTGCCAGTTGGTGCCTCCTGTTAGTTTCTTTTCTCCTGGCTGTGTCCAATTCACATCACTTGAAACAAATGTTTTAACATATTAACACTTGGATGTTATTTTCTAGCTCGTTTTCTTGCAGATGAAGTACAGAAGAACAAAAACAAGTTACAGCCAAATCTGTCTGTCTCCCCACAAGTATCAACATCTTGAAAAAAAAAACTGTTCAAGCCTTCAAAAAAATAGCTAAAATTAAAAAAATAAAAGCAAACAAATTTTATTCACATCCTTTCAACCTGAGGTGAACAACACACCACTATCTTCAACAGGCCAAATAGGTTAGGCAGAAGGCAAATAGGCACGAAGTTTACATGTGGGAGATAAGGCCGAGGAAATACTTAAATGAGACACCATGGTTAATTCTAAGAGGCGGTAATAGTCCCATAACTGCGACAGATGTTGTTTTCAGAAGGCTATTTGCTCACATTTCAGCCCCCGTCTCTCTCAAAGGGTTTAGTGCAACCCACCACCCCATTGCTCTTGTTCAGGAACACTCTCCGAAAAAGAAACTCCAAGGAAGGGATTGTGACAGCAGTGCTCTCTCCTTTCCTTGCAAAATTATTACTTCTGAGGGTAAGCAGAATACTCATTGCTCCCACAATCAATTTCATAGAGGAATAACAACCTGGATTTGCCATAAAATGCTGCTGAGGAGTTTTGCTGTGTTAAATTCTCTATTAAGATATACTCACTTCTTAGTTGTTCCATTTCCAATGCCCAGATCTATTATGAAACAAAAAAATAATAATTAGACACAACTGTTTTCTTTCTTTTTTGGGAAAAGGCTTAACAAGCTGGTACTGTAAAGTTTGTACAAAAAACACTTACTGCCCACAAGATTGGCTAAAGATGAATCCAGATCATCCAAGACTAACTTGTTTGGTGGTATTTTGGAAGTTGGAAGACTCTGATTTTGAGAAGCCACTGTTGGTTTTAGGAGTCCACCCAATTCATCAAATCCTTACCAAAAGAAAGCAGGGTGCATTAAGTATCATTATCAGATATTTTAAAATCTTAAAATATTTAAAATCTAAAATTGTAAAAAAAAGATAGGTATGCTAAAGCTTCAAAGTACTTTAGAAGAGACTGTTCTTCAATGTTTCTAGATCAAAAAGTAGGCTGATATTGATTCTTTTGTGAGAAAGAAATATTGCTGCAATACACTTAGCATTCAGGTTCCAAAAAAGAAGTGCCAGAGCAGTAACAATATTGCTTTGTTGCAGAAGAAAGTACTGAGATGCTATACAAATTCATTGCAGCATAGGCATTTGTGAATCAGGAACTACTATGGTTGGCGAGAGTGCACCATCAATGAACATTCAGGGTTCCCATGAATTTAACACAACATAGTGAAATTCCCCCCTTCTTTGCTCAATATTACATAACTGTTACTTGTAAGACCTACCACTAGAATCCACTGGTACATTAGAAGTTTTGTTTCCAAACACAGACTCAAAGTCAACGTTAAGGCTTGCAGAGGGCTGCGATGGAGCAACAGGAGATGGAGAGAACCCTACAGACAAAGAAAGAATGCTAAGCTTGTTTATATGCACTACATGAACTCTCAGCTTCCATACAAATAGCAGCTAGGTGGGCATAAACAGATGATGGATAGACACTGGAAGAGACATTTGCAGGAACTGCATGTTATGTGACTCAGGAAAAAGTCTATAATGCGAGAAATGATACAGTCAATACTGCTTGTTGCATACAAAATGGGTGGAAGCATTTTGAGGACCAGCTTCTAAAACTAAAGTTCTATGGTGTTGATACGTTTCTCATTTCCAGCTTTCCTATTAATGCGGAAAAGTACAATTCTTCAACAAAAGAGGACCTGTGATGGAAATTGAGTGTCAACTGCTACGCTATTTGCTGTGGAGGCCTTCAAAGCTTCCCATTTCAGTTCATTACCTCCAAATCTGTCACCTCTGTTCTTGAGAAGTGTTCAAAATCGCAGACTCTGGTTCTCCTGACTTTGTTGTCTCTATTACCATTTCCCAGGCCTGGCAGCTATGCCACAAAACCACAAACAGTTCATTGAGACTCAGAACCTACATCACATTTACTTTAACTCTGAGCTTCTGCATTAAGTGTCCATAAATTCAAGTCAGTCACGAGCCAAGAATATGTTTTAAAGTCTTTTTCCATCTGGCATCCATGTTACACATTACACATTCTATTTTCCTTCCTTTTGCAAAACAGTCTCTTGCTTAAAAATGTACAAAAGTTTTAAATAAATGAATGCGTCAGTGTGGTACCATAACCAAATCAGAAGGAACATCCATCATTTGAAAAAGAATTAGTGTGAGTTTCTTACAGAGCATAAATTTCCTTTTACTGAGAATCACGATGATGAATTTCCAGCATACTGAGTGCTCCAGAAGAACTTCCCTAATCAAATCAGCCTGATGCAATTCTTAAACACAGCAAGAGACCGAAAGAGCTGCAAGTGCACCTATGATATATTATAAATACACATATGCAGCAGTTTGGGGCTACTCAATCACATATAGCTGGAAACAGAATAGAAAAATGTTTTTAAAAGCTATTATGGGTTTTTTTCCTTACAAAGGAAGGCTAAAGAAAATGAGGATTTATTGTTTAGAAAAACAGAGGGGCATGATAGAAGACCATAGTGATGAACACAACAGACAGAATATTGAAAAGTGAGGTATCAGAGGGTGGGATCATCTGATAAAAAATGTTTCAGCAGTAGATTTACGACAAAAGGGAGTACTTAACACAAAATGTAAAGAAGGTACTATTTCAAGAGGGTTTAGTGACGGGAAGAACAGACAGATGAGCCAGACTTGAACTGCATCAGACCTTAATATAATGTGATGCTGATCAACAGATGCCATATAAAAAACAAGGGAAATCATCTCTATGGTGTCCATTTGTCAGATTTGCATAGATTAGGTGTACTTCAAATGTTTATGTTCTATAGACTAATACTGTTACCTACCTCCAAATAGACCAGCTACAGTTGAGGGCTCACTGCGGAAATGGGAAGCATTAGGGTAAGCTTGTGGACCACAAAAAGAATCTGATAAAGGCATATGAAGCAGAAAAGCAAAGAGGGAAAGTTACAGAAAGAAAGAAAAAACAGGATATACTCTAGTTGCTTAATTAAATAACTGGAAGGTAAGGTAAGACTACATCTACAACAAACACATACACACAGTCATTATAGGTGACAGCTTCTAAAAGGGGGAAACGTTACACTACCTAAAGACATTAAGGCTCAAATGCCACGTTTTACACCTCTGGTAACATAAGGAAGTGTAAAACCCTTGAGGCATTTATATTATACCTGAAGTAAAGTGATAGAGCTGAACAGTGGATGCATATTTGGTTGTCACAAAGGGGTTTGAATCAGTAAATGGGTTGAAGTGATCTAAAGAACCAGAAAAAGTTAAATTGCAAGTCATATGCATGACATGACAATCTTCGATTTTATCCTTTTGAAGTCAGACTGCCCCACATCTAGCTTGGATTCTGAACACTAATTAAGGGGAACTAAGGGCACACATCTGCTAAACCCCATGAGCTGAATGTGATCCATAAAAGTCTGTTGTACAACTTGCTGAAGCTTCCCTAACCGTACTTATTTGGATGCCCAACATCCAAACAACATTGTAGATAAGGGTGACACTATGGAAGGCTACATTAATCCCACCGGAGATATTGGGGTGCCCTTAAATTCCTGCTGTGTTTCAGGCCCTTCCAGATTATTTCAAGGCCTTCAAAATAAGGGTAACTTTCCTATGCTCAAAATTGCTGGGATGTAGGTAAAGAATATGGCCCAAATATCCATCATGCTCTGCAGCGATTCAATGTAATCTATGGCTGCACTTAGATTAGGCATGCTAGATGAAATGATAGCAGTCTCTTCCCCCCACCCCCCTTTGGGGAGAAGAATTTCCCCAGAAGCAATGATCACTGGGGTTCTAGGTAAGTACTATCAGGATAAGTAAATACGATAAGTAGATAGGCAAATACTCTAAGATCTATAATGTTGGGATGGGAAGGACATGAAGTCTTCCCACCATTTCACCCAGCTCTGCTCTCTATTGA
Organism: Anolis carolinensis; assembly: GCF_035594765.1. NCBI lineage: Eukaryota > Metazoa > Chordata > Lepidosauria > Squamata > Anolidae > Anolis > Anolis carolinensis. The sequence goes on from NC_085843.1 coordinate 14,516,298, forward strand.
TGAAACTAGATAACCTTAAAAGGCTGGGTTGTAGTTTAAACTAGAACTTGCCTATCAATGCTAAAGCATATTTCGTTTTTAATCTTTTGGAAATCCCCAATTTGATCAACACAGTCCAGTTAAAGCACAGAAAGGGAAAAGCCAGTCAGATGGTACTTTACCAACAAAGATTTCATGAGTTGGTGTCCTAGAAGTGAAAGTGGGTAGTACATCAGAGGAGACAGAGAGGTGATCACTAGATTTTGTGAGGAAAGGATTTAGGCTTGGAATGGCATCATCAACCGCATCAGCAGAAGAAATAAATGGATCTGTGTGGCCCAGACAGAGCGAGAAGGAGTGGGGAGATGGAGTAAGCTGTGCATTAGTATTCAGGAACAGCATTAGTGGGGTAAGAAGTTACTTTTTTTCAAGAATACAAGCTAGCACCCCTGGACATACATTGTAAGTGTAAGTGAAATGGATACCAACTCTAAACGAATTCTTAGAAAAGAGCCTATGTGCATTCTCTAGGTTACACAAGTTCCTGGAAAAGGTTCTCCTCTAAATGTTGTGTATTTGGAAAACCTGCTTACTTCATACTGTACATTCCTTTTATCCAGATCAGTTCACTGCTGTAGTCCCTCTTCCTCATATAGGTTTTGCAACACTTGTCCTGAGCCTTTTCAATTCCCTTTTTTAAAAAACTTCCATCCTCCCAAGTTATAGATGGCTAAGCTTGGTAGCAAAACACTGCTATAAAATGTGCCATATGAAAATACAGACCTAATATTCAGAATACAGACAAAGAGGAGCCTTTTCCATGGCTGATCAAATATTTGGACACTAAATGCGTAATTGGCAAAGGTATAAAACAAAAACGAGGTACTATAATTCAACAGCTTGGGAATGGAGTGGCAGTACTCCAGTCATTGTTTTGGATTTTATCTCTTGTGTACTGAAGTAATTAAGACACTGATTTGCACTTGAATTAGAAGTTGCAAACTTAGGCAAGGGCACAGTTAGTGTATGTGTGAGGCATAAAGGATTTAGAGTATTTTCTTTCTCATAGTACATGTCAAATAATAGTAAGAATTAAGGTGTCTTATTTATGTTTGAAGACCACTTTCCACAACAGCAGATGCATAAAGTGTTATCGAAAGGTGCTAAGTTAAGACATATGTAACTCCAGAGGAAACAGTCCCTCTCTTACATATTTGGTTAGACCTTTTAGAACTAATCAATATTCAAATTACTATGTTGCTCCTCTGTTTTTTTCACACCACATCAAAATTCAAGAAAATTACTTTTTAACATTTTGGCGATGAACACATCAATCCTTGATTCGTAATACTCTATTATCAGTGTAGAGACAAGCCAAGTTGTACAAAGCCTTTTGTTGTTCACACTAGGAAAGAGGGAAGTAGGACAGTCTTTGCTGGAGTCCCACCTTCCAAATAAACCAGAAATTGAATACCGTATATGCTGCTTTGCTCATTTAGAATAACCCTCTTGTTAAAAACTATAACTTTGGGGGGGGACATGTTATTAGAACATATTGTACAAGCAAAGGGTAAATGCCTGAAAAGTATCTTTCTAGAGGAAAATCCTGCAACAGCCAAGATTATGACATTAATATGGAACAGCTATATTGCACTGTATTCATTTATTTTCTACCAAGGTCAAACAATTCTAGCATTAGCAACTTAAGTCGGCATACAGAGACTTTTGCTCAAGACAGCACAAAATGAACAAATAAAAAACCCTAATAGCTACCATATAACCATGTTTGTCCTCTTACTAACCCATAAGATTTCGTGGTTTGAAAAACAGAAATTGCAGGAGGCCAATAACAGTGCAGAAGACGGATGAAGTAGCAAAGATAGGTGGCCCAACTAACTATACTTTTTTAAAAAGATATATTTTGTTTGAGATGGGCCGTGGTGGTGCAGAGGGTTAAATCATTAAGCTGCAGAACTTGCTGACCGGAAGGTTGGCGGTTTGAATACACATTGAGCTCCCTTCGTTAGCCCCAGCTTTTGCCAACCTAGCAGTTCAAAAACACTCAAATGTGAGTAGATCAATATGTACTGCTTCAGCAGGAAGATAACAGCGCTTCATGCAGTCATGCCGACCACATGACCTAGGAAGCATCTATGGACAATGCTGGTTCTTCGGCTTAGAAATGGAAATGATCATCACCACCCAGAGTCGAACTCGACTAGACTTAATGTAAAGGGGAAAACCTTTATCTTTACTAAAGATATTACCCAACATTCTAAACGGCATTTGAAATATGCGGTATCTCATTGATTCCATTAATTATTGTACAGAACTATGCAACTTCTCAATTAATGTAAAGAGAAATTAAGAAAAGAAAGCCAGGGCTGTTAAGTGTACTGACTGCGGTAGCAGATATAAACGCAAGCATTTATTAACTGCATAGAAAGTATCTACCCCTTAAACTTGGGGTGGACAACGATGGAAGGCCAAGGGGGTCGCACTAATCCCCTAAGAGATCGGGGGTGGGGACGACACATGCCACCATACAATCCACCACAAAAAAACAACAAATGTTTTCCCCCAAATGCCCACCCACCCGGGGGACATTCTAGAGACTATAGGATGCACTTCTGACACATTTTAGGCCCCCAGTACACTTGGATATACATTAAGAACAGGACATAGGTTCCAGCTGTCAAGAGCATAATCCTAATGAAATCACTAAAAAGAAGTCTGAATGGAACTTATTTGTTTTCCACATATCTTCCCACTCAATTTGAGGTCACTAAATCAGAACATAGCTCTCAAAAAGTAATATAGTTTGATTTCCTACTAATGCAAGAAATCACATGCAACACAAATTCTGATAGGTAGCCATAGTTTTTGTTTAAAAACCTCTATAAAATGAAGGCTCGCCATGTTCCAGGCAGTCTCAAGCATCTAACCTTGTTCAGATTATCCTCCATAAGGATGATCTGAAAGACTTGAAATATACTGTGGTCTCTCTCCTATTTCCTCCAACAGGGGTTTGTTTATAGTTCTCTACTCAACATGAATCATATATTTTCCTCCCAAGGTGAAATTCTGTTCCATATTTTCCTATTACTGTTTGGAGAGCACACACAAATTGTATTTTGATCATCAAAATGTCACTCCAAGACTTATTTTACAAAATTATTCTGCTACAGGAATGTAATTAAAACTCCACAATAAAAGGCAAAAATTAAAACAAAATAAAAGTGATTCAAATGGAATGTAAGGATACAGGTTTGAATGAAAAGTAATGTCTCCACCTTCGTGACTCCTCAACAGAAGGCAGTACTGGTATGCGGCAGGTACTGGCTTGTTCAGTAGACTCTCCTCTACAGTTCCATTTGGCGGGAAGCCTTAGATTTGAACGGTTGTGCTGTTAAAGTGCGAAGTATGGAACCCTGCACAGACGATTGGTCTCTGATGAATCTCCTTTGGGGTGACACCTTCTGCTGTTAAGAATTCAATGACTGCATATTGCTTAAGTCGCATTGACCGACCGTCTGCCACGGGTTCCATACTTCGCACTTTAACAACACAACCACTCAATGCTAAGGCTTCCTGCCAAATGGCACTGTAGAGTCTACTGAACAAGCCAGTACCTGCCGCATACCAGTACTGCCATCTGTTGAGGAGTTACGAAGGTGGAGGCATTACTTTTCATTCAACTCTCGTATATGAAGGGTCACGGTTTGTTTCCTGATTGTCCAAACAGTTAGAAGAATTAATTGATTGGAACATTTAGAAAAATCTAGTTAATTAAATTTGCAAGTAAACAGAGCCAAGATTCAAAGATTTTAGAAATAGCAATCTATAACCACAAATGATATGTAATTGAATTTCTTACCTCCCCAGGTCCCTCCTACTTGTGGTGCAGAAGATATGGGATGCACAGAGGGATGAAAGGTTGGCTGCAAATCAAGCAGGTCATTTGGCAGCTTTGATGTGCTACAGAAACAAGTGAGGCAACTATCAGAGACCCGGACAGCACTGTCATTCTTTCAATAAATATACCAAGCTGTTTCAAAGAACAATCATGGACAGATGCATAGATATACTATATTTTGTGGAATTCAACTTCCTAGGAATCCAAGGTCAAGATCAAATATGAACTTTAGGCATCCCTGAGATTATCAACATACTCAGAGAGGCAGGCAGATTATTTTTGGAGCAGCAGATTATGCATGCACTATTACAAAACTGTAATAGAAAATCTCTTTCAAGACAAAGATGCTTTCTGTTTTACGAGGGAAAGGGGGATAGTATTGTTTGAGAAACAGGCCCAGTGGACTCACAGATGTCATTGCATTGTTGTTTGGTTTCTGTCCTGGTTTTCATATCATTTTGCTCCATTTTATTATAAAAGCTCTCACTCTCACAGCTATATTCCAGAAAGAATACAGGCAATGTCCGTGGTAATGTTTGATGTCAGAGATAATCACGAAAATATTGAGTAATGAGAGGCAGGGACACAGTGTGGACCAGTTGTTTTTTGGGACTAAACTGGATCCTCCTCATTTATAGGGCTGAAGATACAGGACCCCCAACAAAAGTGGGAAAATGTAAATAAATCCCCCGATTATTTTAACGTAAGAGAATAACTTTTTTAGGGTCAAAGGTTGATTAGAGGTCATAGCTGGGAGAAATCCCTATAGAGAACATACTAATCAAATTCATGAATAATCAAATCCATAAAATTCAAATCTGTGTAAGTCAATGGCTGACTGTATATCCCTCAGAATTCCCTAGCCATCGTGATTATATGAGAGGTTCTGAAAGACACAGTCTCAGCAAGCAATTACTTTTTGAAGCAATGGGCAGCGATTTTCTAACTTGTGCTATTTTGGCTAACCACATCACAAATAAATTATAACTGGGAAAAGCACATTCTAAAACAGGAAAAAGTGAAAAGGCAGCTTGTGACACATTTGCAGATCTCTGGGTGAGCTTCAGATCTTCAGTTTAAAATCTTTCCTTTTTAATTTTTTAATTTTTTTTAAGTAACTGGAAAAGAAATGTGGATGAAAAGGGCTTGAAATAATTGATTTTGGTACTGATTGCAACATGCTCAGATACAGACTCTTCTTGCTTGGTATATATGAATCCAAATAAGCCACAATTTTGCAGGCTCCAGAAGCCAGAACAAGAGTAGATCCTGCATCCTGACATAAGACCCCTCTGTTCCAAAAAGTATGCTCTTGTTTTTGCAAGTGAAATCTTAATTTTAAAAGGCTGTATGTAAATTCTGCACTTTGCAGAAGTCAGAGGTAGCACAATGAAGTAGTCAAAATGCTCCACAATACAACAATATACAGGCTAGAGAGGGACTTGTGAAATGTGGATGGAGTCCTCCCAAAACCATAATACTCAGTTGATTTTAAGCCAGCCACTCTGTCTTAGTCTATTCTGAACATCAAAAATTGTTGTGAAGATAAAATGTGGAAGAAATGAGACATATACCCTTTCTTAAACTCACAGCAAATAAAGGAAAATATAAATATACATATCAAATTTTTCATGCCAAACAATTCCTAAATAAGTTTAAGATCAAAGTCAGGATTAGTTTTATTGACTTGCTTAGCACATGACTGAGGTTTCTGAATCAAAACTCCTGATTTATATATAAACAAGCCAGGAGTCTTCAAAAGCAAAACTGAATTCTGGCATATATCTCTTTCTGGTCATGTGATAGGAAGAAGGGGAGAAGCATGTGAGTCCAAGTTATCACACAAAATCCTTCCTTCCTTGAGCAACTTTGGTTTACGTTTTGGTAAACAAATGCAGCCCATACAACCCGAGCAAATTAAATTCCAGTTTTATTTATTTATTCCAATTATTTATACCCCGCCCTTCTCACCCGAGGGGACTCAGGGCGGCTTACAAGTGGCAATTGATGCCGTTACACCTTCTTAAAATGTTTTAGTGATTCTTGAAATACAGGCAATCATTGTTGCGCAGCAAGCAAATTAATACAAACATGCCTACTTGTATGAACGCCTTGAACAACCTGAACATCATAGTAAAGTATTCTATGGCACCAGTGTTGATATCTAGGCTATTTTGTCTTGGTTGCAGAAAGCTAATCATCTAATAGCTCATGCCAACAAACTGCACAATTAAAGAGCAGCCTCAAATTAAGGATCCACTGTGGCTAGAATCAATCTTTTTCAACTTAGCAGCAGTGCTGAAATACAGTTAGCTACAAATTTGTCATCTGCATTTGCTTCCTGTCTGTTTCCAGGCTTAACACAAAATGCCAGTATTAATATTTCAAGATGTAAATAGTTCCAACCCAGGTTACCTGGAAAATGCCTCTTCCCACATATATCTCAGATCCTATCTTCTTAGATTCTCCTACAGGCATCTCTGCCAAATGAGGCCAAGCAGGTAGGCCTTTTCTGTATTAGCAGTCTAGTTTATGGAACAGCTTCCTAGAGCAGCATGACTGATATACACACATTGTTTTTTTCAGCACCAGGGGAACACATTTTATTCTCCTAGGTTTTTCCATTTTAAATATTTATTTTTGTGCTGTTTTTAATTTTTTTTATTTGGATATTGCCTCACAATCTTCTTATATAGTCAATTATAAATCCTGGCAATAAACAATGAACGTAATACCTGTTTGAAGAACTAGGTGTGGAGAAGATGTCAATGGCTGGTGTAGTCATTATACTCCCTGCTGTATTAGACACCGGGGAGGAGGCTGTAGTTAAGGAGGTATGAGGTTTCTTTGCAAGTTCTTTTAGACGCTGTTCCTATTCAAAAACCAAACCAGCATAAGAAACTTGGAAACAAGTAGCAATGGTTAAACGGGAAAACCCTCAAGCAGTTGTCGTCCTGAGGCTCAACAAAACGTATTAAAGAAGAGATTCTTCACTTCAGCAATACTAGTTGTTTTGGCAAATATTTTATGCATCATAATTATGAATGAAAAAGGAAGGGTCAGAGAAAAAGAAGGTAGGAATGTAAGATAATATCTTTTCATTCTTTTACTTCATTTGCGGCAGTTTACAGCACTGAATGTTTGCCACTGTTTTTTGTCAACCACCCTGAGTCCCCATGGAGAGATAGGGTGGGATATAAATGAAGTTTTACAATTTTTATTATTATTCATTTTATTCATTCATTATTTACTGTGACTGAAAGGATTTCTCAAGGTTCACAGACAGATCCTTCCCATCAGCTGAACAATGTTTAAATTAGAGATGCCAGGAGCTGAACATTACAGTGTGCAAGTCTGTGTTTGATCAATAAGAAGGAGCCATTTAATAATAATAATAATAATAATAATAATAATAATAATAATAATAATAATAATAATAATACAGTCCTAAACACTTGGGAAGTGTTCGACTTGTGATTTTTTGATACAAAATCCAGCATATGTATCTCATTTGCTGTGTCATATTATGTCTTTGTGATAATAATGTAATAATAATAATAATAGAAAATCAGAAGTGGCCATTCCAAGTTCTGGTGAAATTACATTTGCTATTTAACTGGAATGTGGGTTTCCACAAAAGTTGCAAAGTCTGGTCATCTGTTGCTATGAATGCGATTTTCCTCCTTCTTGGCAGGAGGTTGGACTGGATGGCCCATGAGGTCTCTTCCAACATTATGATTCTATGATTCTGGGTGGTCCTGGGACATTATGAGATTTGTTTGTTTTCTAGAAAAATTGGAGGCGTCTCTGTGTCCTTTGGCCATGACTCCAAAAGATGAAGGTGTCCAAATTAAATAAAGTTATCTAGGCATCACATGGTTATCAGAGCTAACAGTAAATTATATTTTAAATCTCTTTCTGCACTTCTGACAAGTAGTTTCCTTTTTGCTCATCAATGCCAGTGACAAGAAGCAACATCTTAGGATAGAGGTGGGCAACACGTCAGATATGATCTGCCTGGTCAACTTGCCAATCATTTGTGGTTGATCATGGGGCACTCATAGGCAATCCTATGGCTTCAAGAGAAAAAGAGAGTGTGAGCCTATGCATGTGAGTCAAAAGTAGGACTCCCCACTCTCAGTGGACTTGCTCAAATTTGTGTACATTTTCCTTTTGGAAGAGGGCATAAACATATACTTAGAAGCATGTCCTAATGTGGTAGTGAGACTAACTTTGCTCTGATTGTGTCTGCAACAATTATATGTGTGATTGTGTTGCAATCTCAAGCACAAATACATATCTGGATATTCCACATTAGGTCCAAAACCTATTATTCTGTGGATAGTTCTACTTCTGAGCCACCCGTTATGTGAGCGGCTTTGACTGGCAGAACCTTTGGCTTTGAAAAGTGTCACCACCAAAGATTCTCACAGAAATCAAAGCTCCCCTGATCTAGGAAATTACAAACACATTACAGTACACACCGTTGCCTCTTGATACTGTTTAACCCTGCAGTCCTGTGCCACAAACAAAAATACTGCAGGGCACCTCACTCACAAACTTGACATGTACCTCAAATCTTGGCTGGCAGAAGACCTGTTCCCCCCACTCCCCACCCACATTATTTATGAGTCTTGTATGACCATAGCCCATTTTTCAAACTAAAAGACTGCAGAGATAATTTGGGTCATAGAAGAAAAGAAATCATGCCCACCTTTAAAGCTTTTAAACGTGCCTGCTCTTCCTCTAGCGCAGCTTGTTTTTCCCTTTCGTCTACTTTGGTGAGTGACAGGCCGGTACTTGCCAGGGAGGAGACAGCATTGGAGAGAGTGGTAGCCCTAGGAAAGGTTGTCAAGAGGAAATCTGGCAGTTACATACATGGCACGACAGGGAAAGATACTCTAGAGTGATTTTTCCACTTTATTCAAAAATGTTTTATGGTGCAACACCTGTCTTTCTAAGGGAGATGTTATTGTGGGCATAATTTGAGAAGGAGCGCCTTTTAACTTCCTTTCTACTACTGTATAGCTAAAAAAAATTAACCACCCTGTTCAAATGCCTAAAGGTGGCCTACACTGGGGAATATATGTTTTTAAAAAGCCATGGAACTAACATGGGAAGTATTTATTGCAAAATATGTGCTGCAGCCCCAAAACTGTCAATTATGTTGATTACAGTGTAGAATACAAAAGGGGGAGATATTAAGAAATTGGACAATGTTGCAAATGTTCTATGGGATTATGTTCAAGACTGAGATTATAAACAAAATTGCCCTCAATTTTATGAACATCTTCTGGACTTCAAGGGAATTAAATGGAATAATTCTATTAGGGTTGGATCCAGAGACATCATTGCACTTAATGCAGGTCTGCTGATGAAATAATTAAGCCTAATTGATTTCAAGAGGATTTGAAGCTGAACTTCTCCAAAGAAGTCAGACATTACAGACAGCTCCCAAAATAAAAGGAAATGCTGTGTGGCAGTTGCAGTTATTTCTTTTATTCAACAGATTCAAACAGGCATGTTTTTATAGAACAATACCACTTTTGCAATGTTTAAATAATTTCCTAGAACACTGCAGTTAGTTTTCTCTTTGATATATGACTTGATTATGTGCAGGAGTTCTGCTCCATGGGGTAACATGAAAAATTTAATTCTTCATCTCCAAAGAGATGCAGTCCAGAAAAGTGGTTAACACCTGTATCGGTCAGACACAGGCTGGCTTCAACAGTTGTTTAAACCTCCTTATTCCAATGAAAACATGCAAACAATATTTAAGGAGATTTCAAGCACTATGCAAATCCATCACAAAGAAGAATGAATACATGCCTGCTTGCAGCAGTTGAGTCTTTGATTTTCTTTCCCTCCAAAGAGCCTAAGTGCTGTTCCAATGCATCAAGAAGGCTGCTCGGTGCCTACAAAATAAATCAGCAGCCTTTCAGGAATTCAGGTCAAATAACAACAGCAGCTCCCAGTAACCACTTTCCTTGACACAAGTATGCAATATCCAATGACAGACAATAGCTCTTAACTGCACTAACACCAAAAATGTATTAAGCACTACATAGAGTAGTATGGTTCCATGATTCATTAATCAGGACTACTCATTTAAAAATCCATCCATTAAGAGAAAGTACAAAGGAAAATGGTACACTGAACGAAGGAGACACTACTATATATGTTCAGAGTGATATGAGAAGAGCTACTACTTTAAGCCATATAAACATGTTAACGCACTATAAATCTCTGCCATGCTGACTAAGCATTTGGCATTTATATAGTTTGGTTTAACAGCTTATTAGAAATCATTAAGATGCAAAGGCTAACACTATAGATATATGCACCTGTACCACAGCATTTAAATTAATTTAATATGTAGGAATCTATTGCTTTAAGGTATAATCTTTTACTAAGGATCCTCAGCAGCAAAACAAAGCAAAATAGGAGGTTTTATACTAATATTTGACAACAAGTGGAACAGCAGACTCAAACCCATTCTTTGTTTTTAAAGCTTCTACACACAATAACATAGTGACAACCAATTAAAGCGTTAGTAACTAAATAAAATTCTTCCAGTTATGAAATCCCAAAAACAAACATGCACGATGCATATTGAATTATCTACCTGAGAAAGATCTGGTATGTCTCCTCTGTCTATTCCCACTTGCTGCAATAACAAATACATTGAATAAGATATAGGCTTTAAACATGTTTGGCTAAATATGTGATAGAACAAAAGCACACTGAAGATAAAAAAAGAAAGTTTGCACATTATGAAGACTAATAGAACTCAGGATCTATATCAAGGTGGGCAAAAGTGAGGCTGGTCTGGGGACTGCTTTTCTGCCCAAGGAACCTTTATAGGCCATACTGACTACCAAAAATATCCATCCAATAATGAAGAAAAGAAGTCAACTGAAGCCCACTTCCAGATTTGCAAATTGGATTTTTGAGGAAGTATTTAAAAGTATTTCAGTTTCCTGGAAACTCCCTGGACAGACAATTCATTAGGGGAGACGGTGGAGAGGATACAAAATGAGTTGTGTCAGGAGTCTGGATTGATCCTGGGATACAAAAACAGCTTTGGGGATTCCACACTAGAGATTGGCAAGGTATTTGTCGTATTTGTTTCAGTCATGTTAACGTTTCGTATCGTCCATTTGGATGGCACAAAACGGAAAGACCCTAAACGAAACAAAAACTGACTCAAAACGAAAGGCAGGCGGGAATCGGTATCGGCTCTAAGCCTGCCTTTCGCATTGATCAGCTGTAGACCCTGTAAGACCCGAGTGTGTAGGCCCAAAACCTGCACCCATAGGCCAGGGCGCCAGGCCTATGGGTGCAAGTTTTGGGCCTTCACGCACAGGCCTGGCAGTGGGGGGGGGGGGGGAGATTGAGGGTGGCTGAGTCATCCTGCACCTCCCCCCCTTCATTTGCCCAGCTCCTTACCGAGCATTTGAGTGGCGTTGGCTAGTGCTGTGGCCTTAACTGGTGCCTCCCCCCCCCCCAAAAAAAACAAATAAAAAACAAAACAAAGCAAAGCAAAAAAACAAAAACAAATGTCTGACCTCCCGATTTTGGGAGGTCAGACGAATACGGATCAGGGCCTCGCCAAAAGCTGGGACACGAAACGGAACAAGGTAAGTCCCGAATGCACATGACTACACTGCACCATCTCCATAGTCTTTTCAGCATCAGAATTTCCATCATTCTGTTCCTTAAGTGTTATTTTTATCTTGATCTTTTATCCTGAGTTCTTAGGGCAACAAACAGACAGAAAAATACAATCAATTTAAACAATGCCAAATTACAATGAATAATTTAAACAAGATAAAAACATATTAACACAATTCAAACATGGTGAAAAAGCTTAAAGAAGCTTAAAGAGTTAAAACCATATTCGTGTTTAAAAGTAAACTAGGCCCCAAAGACATTAATAAAAAGATACATCTTGACCTGGTGCCAAAAAGAAACTAACTTTGGTCCCAATTCATAGATGGGATGCCATGGTCAAAAAGCCTTCTTCCACATTTAAGTTAGCCTTTTATGTTACTTTGGGTTTTGTTTCTTTTTGTTTTTTAGACTGCGCTTCTTACTTTAAAATTCTGTGTTTTTAACTGTTGTTGTTATATTATATTTTAACATTCTTTTTCTGAGCAATCCAGAGATTTTGTCATGAAAATGATTTATAAATAAAGTAATAAATCAAAAACACTATTTAATAATATTAGCTCGTTGACAGGTTTTGTTAAGAGATGTTGGTAAACTGCTGCTTTGAGTCAATCATTTATACAAGCTGCTTTCTGCTGCACTAATAATACCTCAGTCTGGTATGAATGGTACTTGGCATCTATTAAACTAAAGCATTCTGGTTTCACAATTTTAATTTTTATCCTTCGCAATATTTTCATTGGCAGCATTCTGTCAGCATAACTAATTACAGAATTCTTGACAGGACCAGCATTTGTTACCTCTGCAACTTTGAGAAACTCAGAAATTCTTGTCATCCTGGTCAGAAACTTCTTATATATGTCAAGGCCTTCTTTGCATTGGTTTTTTTTCATGTCAAAGTACTTTTCTATGAAAAAGAATTTAAAAATGAGAGTAGTCAAGGTAACTTTCTTGTTTACAGCACAGAACCATAATCTATAACACAGCAGATATAGACATTGAGGATGTTTGCCAAACAAATGAATAGCCTCTGTAGATTTTTCTCTTCACTGTGTCATTTCTTTCAGGTTCAAAAACAAAGGCCTGGTAGAAGGGAAGTTTTGAAACTTTGGTGCAAAAACTAAAATTCCAAATTAAGAGTTAACTGGGAAGCCTGGAAGTCATAGAAGGAATTTAATTTGAAGTCTAAAGTATATTTTTAGAATTAAGACACAGAGAACTCACTAAAGGCTATGTTTGTGTCTCTGTAAAAATGTCACTGGAAATATGTTTAAACAATTGAAAAAATTAGCATCATAAATCACTCCCTTCCTTCTCAAGCCCCATTTTTAAAAACTACCAATTTTCCCTGGTGAATGCACAAAGCCAGAAGCTATACAAATAGTAGAGCACTTCAGTTCAGCAATCTATTTCATAACAGATACCCAAAATACAGACAGTGCCAAGAGTCATGAAGGAGTTTTCTCTATCTCATGCAAATTTAATGAATGACAAATTGGGGAATAAATTACTGGGTGTAAATAATCATCTAGTTGTCATTTTCAGTGTTCATTAGTTTAACTGTTGTTCTGCATTTGATTTGGAGGGGATTTTTTGCCTTCTCATTCACCCAACAGTTAGATTATCCTTTGTCATAATGTATTATTGTCACACGTAGCTAAAAATCAAGAGTTCAATATGTTGTGGAATAACAGGGGAAATACGAAGCCCATCTTTCTCAAAAGCGTATCACTTTAAACACAATAAAATATATTGTATGTTGACATTTGGTAAAGTGAGTTAATTTTGTTAATTTGCTTTATTGCCAATAGTTTCCATTTCATTTCAGAAAATAAATTCATTCTGAGCGCTATCCTTGAAAATAATAGTGCCCTATCAATTATTGCAGAGCTTTTGTTTCTATAACAGCAATTTCTCATTCAAGCATGTATCAAATGGATCGTTATATTCATTCATTCTCTTTATTTCTATCCCACCTGTTTTCCCAGAGCTGGAATGCAAAGAGCTTATATTGAAGGTAATGACACTATGAGAATTGGGCTATCTTGTATACAGTTTGTACAAATTTAATAAACAAAAATTTTAAGAGCCCCAGGTGCACCAAAGCCTGTCCATCAGCCAACCAGATGATTTTGGAAAGACTACAAGCAAAGCATAGAGGCAAAAACTCTCCTTTCCCATTGCTGCCTTTGTGCCTTCAGTAATAAGCCTGACAATAGAAATTCTACAAATAAGAATGAGCCTTTATGTTTCCACAAACCCAAACTACTACCAATTTTTCCTCTTTGCACCGGGTTGTATCCAAATTTTGGTATACGGGTACATAGATCAAACATATTGAAATGAGACCACAGCCATGGTTAATTTCACCAGGTCTTCTCTAAACATCACAAAGTCTGTATCCAACGTAATGTGTTTGGGAAAGCCTATATTCAAAGGATAAGGAACTACAGCAGTGCATTCTCTCTCGTGGGGTCTGGCAGCTACCCAAAAATCCAAATGCAGACACTCAATCCCACTAATTTCACCTTATGACAGTCCCCCTGAAGACAGAGAGTTGATTAAAGACAGGCTAAAAGTTTAAAATCTTCACAAAATTGTCACCTTCCCAAAATAGGATGCAAAGACTAAATAGTCAGCTTTGCAACCTGGTTATGTGGTAGTTGGACAAGCACAAAATTATAGTGCAAGGAAACCACTGTTCTTGCCAAAAATTATTCCCGAAAAGCTTACATTTAGGCATATTTCTGTTTACATATAAAGAGAAACAGCCCGAAAAGGCAGCCTAAAACTATCTTTAAGGAAGTCAAGTCAGATAGATGACTACCTTGCTTACTAAGTACAAGGAAGAGATGTAACAGAGGTAGTATTTACCCAACAGATTAATAATCCCTTCATTATATGCTGCAAAGAGTCTAATGGCATCTTTGAAGAGAAGCATGAAGGCAGCATTAATTACACCATTTGTAAGCTCATTGCTGTTGACCTGCCAAGAACAAAAAAGGAATTTAGTTCAGCTGGAGGAACTTCTAGTTTTATTTTGTGTCAGTACAAAGGACGAAGACCCCCTTTCCCATTTTACACAATGTACTACAAGCTAGTGTAATCAGATCTTGTCAAAGCTAAAGCATCTATTTGGCTTCAAGAATTCTGCAGAAATAGACAAGGCAGAAACAAAATGTGTTCACTGCCTATAAGATTTCAAGGAAGACTTTCTGGTGAGCAGGAAACGCACAAAGCATCCAATTGCTATACAAGTCCTTGAAAATGTACTTCTGTGATTCATGTTTCTGTTACTGAGTAAATCTCTAACTTGGTTACAGCACTTTGTAACCCACCATTCATCACTCCCATAAGATCACATGAATTGTTTACAGATCAAGTTACATTTGCCCCAAGAAAAATTCACTTCTAGTGTTCTACAGCCCTCTTACATTATCCTCTGGAAAATAACAAAAGGAGCCCATGTATTTCCAACTTAGAGTAAAAGAAAAAGCAAACTGCTCCTTATGCAAATGCTGAGCAACTAATGGCACAAAAATCTATGAAGACTGATCCTGGTTACCTTAGTTTATCAAATGCCAAGGGGAAGCCTTAAGTTTGGCATCAAAGATGTCAGTTTTCCAGAAAAAGTACATTTTTTCTTAAATGTTCTTCTACATTTCCAGTAGCAGAACAAATAATATTACATGATTTAGCATGCTTGTCTTAATATTATATCCAAACATATTCAAAGGTTTGTGCAAAAACTATTTTACTCGTATGTCTAATAATATAAAAGGACTAGCATATACTCCTCTATATGTAGCACTAATGACCACATCTGAAGGACTGCTATTTTTATCACACAAACTATATAAAGGTGTAGCCGATATATCTTATATCAAGACTTCCTTTTCATGAAGTATATAGGCAATCCCCATGTTACAAACAAGGTAGGTTTTGTAGGTTTGCTCTTGAATTGAATTTGTTTGTAAATTGGAGCAAGTACATTTTTTCAGTGTAACTCCAGCCATATATATCTATGTATGCATGTATGTATGCATGCATCCTTTGGATAGCATATGAAAGGGTTAAGACTCCTGTGATGTTTGTTTTGTTGTCTGTGCCTCTCTTCTGAAGATTTCACCACACTTTCTGTCCCTACGATAATTGGATTTGAAAACATTTGGGTTGTTGAGGAAACAAGAATTTGTGAGAAAGCTTCAGTGGCGACGCCTTTCCCCCGTGATAACTCTTTCAAGAGTGAATTTCCCTTCAGAGAGGTAGATTTCTCTCACTTCCTGTTGTTTCACCTCTGTTCTTAACTATGTTCTTAACGATGACATTTTTTTGCCATTTTGGTAATTGGTGGCAAAGAGACATGTTTAATGCTCTGCTGCTTAGCATCATATGAATCCAACATATACCTGTAATTCTGAAGCAAGAAGAAAAACCCAATAATTTGGGAAAGAGAAACTGAGGTATACAGAGTTCTTCAGCTGGTAGGTGCTAAAACATATTCTAGCTCCAAGCTCAGAGCTAGAGAAAGATGGGTGGGATCATTCACCCACCTGCTTAACATACACTAATGCCCTGTTCAAAACTTACATACTGTCCTTTCCAGCTATACCTGATAATGCTATGTATACCTACTTGAAAATAATCTCCACTGAACACCCTATAAGTCATTTCAAAGTACAGACACAAGGAAGGAGAGAACAGGGTGCTAGCAATGCAATGTTTGTCTTGGCTCCCAAGATCCATCAAAAAAGGAGGAATACTGCTCAATTCAGACATCAAGCTAACGATGCTTAAAGAAGCTGCATGCTGTGGTTTGCTTGTGTATATGAAAGCTTAAACCACCCTTGGTACTGAGTAATAGCTCAAATTGTGGTTTTAGGGAAATATCTGGATTTAACTACTGATCTGATTTTATAGAGTCTTTCATGCTTATACATGCAGTAACTTTTAAAAAAACTTACATTGAAATCAAGAAGTGCATCCATTTGATTTTGTATAATTGGTACGGTTTTTAAGAGTTTCTCTGTATTCATTGTCCTCATAACCCCATCAGCCCTAAGAGAAAACAGAAACATTAAGTACAAACAAAACAAACCTATTTCATATAATTCACCTTTTCTGAGGGCCCATGCACACAGATGACTGTTTACTAGATCAAAAAGAGATCTTTCATCTAATAACAACAACAACTCTCATCATCCAATGTTTTCTTCCATATATATCCTATCTTAATACAAGAGGTGGCCTACAAGCCACTTTATAAACTGTCTGGAAATAAAAAAGCTTTTCTGACAACAGCAATTTTTCAGCTAAATGCTATTAGGGCAAGTAGAACCATGTTCCTAGGACCACTATGTATTTTTTTTCTAAAACTTAATTTTGTATTTAAGGAGTTTCTAGCTTTCAACACTACCTCCATTTGTATTTTAACAATTGCCAGATTTGATCTTCCTCAGCAGAAGGCAGTGTTTTCAAATCAATACTGAGCCAAAGTACAAGAACAAAGTAAAGGAGACCTTGGCCAAAATTCACTTGGGGACTTGGGTCTTCATAAGTGAATTTGTGCTTGTAGGAAATCAAATCTAGTAGCTTCACAGCATCCATATTCAGCAAGAGGCTGCTATCTCATTACAATGCAGGAGTCAGCAAAGCGACCATTGCACATCATAACTGATGTAAAAAAATGACACCAACTAGTAACTGCTCATTCACAGAGGGAAATTTTTGTCCATTACACATCTTTGCAATTCATTAACAGGGTTGTTTAGCAACTCTGTAATTTAGCTAACTGTATATAAACTTATGCAACAGAGATCACAATAAAGAATCCCAGCTCCTTTCCCCCTAAAAGCGTTTTAAAAATATCAGGGGATCCCATAGGATAGCTGTGTCCCTATCTTACCACTGGCAATTGCCCACTCTTGTTTAAAATAGTATGGCTTTAAGCTATGCAAAACACATCAAAGCTAGATCCAAACACAGATTTATACTGCAACTTTTAAAAAAACTACACAATTCCATTGGAAGCACGTAGTTTAAAACACATACATTTAAAACATAATTAAAAACATACAAGATAATAATATAGTATGCCATTTTCAAACATTGTTCTGCCCAGTGCTTCAAAATCAAAGGCTTGCCTAAATATAAAGATCTCCATGTGCTAGAGCGGGGAGACTGCGAACTGGGCCTCCTATGGAAGGGAATTCTCCACCCTAGGAGTAGACATTGTGAAAGCTCTCTCTTACATCCTTACCAAATGGGCATATAATGGTGGTGGGACCGAAGAAATATCCACCCGATAATTTTAAAACTCATGCAAATAAAATTTCGATTAAAGACACAAAACCTGGCTTTCTTAAAGATATCCTAAGGAGTGAAAGCTACATTTTGAGTGGCAGACCCTAACTTTATAGTTATCACAAACTACGGGGCTATGTTTATATAACAACATCTAGCATCAGAAGGTATATTCTACTGAAAACAAACTGCTATAGAACAACAGTGAAATGGGAGGGTTGATTTCAATCCACTTTGGAGATTTTAAAGGTGCATCGGGTTCGTCAATTCACTAGTTAAGTGTACATCTTGCCTTTTTCCCAATATGCTCATGTCATATGTGGCTTTCCTCCCTGCTTTATCCTCCCCAGAGTCATCTGAGAAAGACTTGTCCAAGATCAAACAGTGCATTTTATGGCTCATGAGGCACTACATGGTACTTTCTCCAGAAGAACCTGAACAGTGGACCAGAATGAGCCAGCAGGATTCTTTTTATGTTTGTTATCACATCCAGGTTCTTAAGCTTTCTATGACTTCAACAAAGGTTTGTCAGGCAGTACGTGAGACTACGATTGATGAAGCACGTGTCCAAAAGTTATGTGGCCTGCAGAGCTGTTTGTGCAGGGTCTCAGGTGACTGGCTTTGACCTCCAGGTGCTTGTCTGATGGCAATATGGTATGAAGGATCTAAGTTAAACTTTGATAGAAACCAATATATTACAAGTTGCTCCTAGTGTTTTGGGGTATTTCTTCTGCTCAGGTTATCCACCAGGAGTAAATATTTTAAACAGATCACTTGCATACTTGACACCATCAAGTACAAGAATATGGAATTAATTTTAAGAACTATACATGCTGGCACATTTTCAAGGGCTACTGACATTGATCCACTCTCATAAGTTACCATGCTTCCAGCCTCCAAATGACATTTTTGAGTGCAAAATTTTCACACAGATTGCTCATGCGCCATAATTCAATAATGATCATGGAAAATGTTCAGATGAGTACTACATCAATTCACTGGTGAGTAAGATTTTTTGCTTGCTCAAGAAAAAAAACTTTTTAAAACTTTCTGAAAGGAAAGGAAGTGCATGGGAATCAAACTATCCACCAGAAAATAAAGCACAATGTGTATGTTTTATTTATGTAATGATATTCCCAGGCAGCTTTTCAAAATACTTTCAGATACTGGGTGCATGGCCAGCCAGTCAGCCTGTAGCCTTGTGCATATTAAGTTATTTGTTTCAAGATGTGTTTATTTTAAAAATCCCTAGAGAATTTGGAAGCTATACATAGGATAGATTTGCCAAAGTGTTTCATGCCAGGCAGTACAATCCTTACCCTCTTTTTACTTTTGTGAAGTCAAAAGCTACTTGTCTGTAGGAAACTGCTTTTTCGTTCAGATACCTGCTATACCGCCTGATAAATGTGGACATATCATATCCTAAAGAAAGAAAAAAGAACAGAAGTTAATTCCCTGTTTTGTATGGAAGTATATCAACATGAATAAGGCACCTTATTAAATTCAAGGACTATCAAGTAGTTACTGTACATGTTCTTTTGAGTTACTGCAAAAACCATTGAGCAATTAAAAGCCAAAAAACCTCTATATGATCAGTTTTAGATCATGTTATTGTGTCTCGAGTGTTCAGTTTCATTTTTCAAAAATTTCTAAGCTAAAAAACGACTCCTCACCCTGCATGCACACACACTTCCTCCCACTCAACCACTACAGAAACTAGTCCAGACTAGCACTATCAACTGTCACGGCTGGCATACCTTGGTTGAACATAAACAGAAATAGTGTCTCTGCCCTATCCATAGAAATATTAGTTTTGTTACACTCTGGGGGGAAGATGGGCACACTTTCCTACTTAAATCTAGTCCGACAAGATGCTAAATAGAGGTCAAATATTTAAGTATGTGAAAATGTAAAGGACCATACACTTTGAAATTTTAATTGAGCTATGAAGAAATTGTCTTGTTGTCCAAGACCTTCTAAGGCATTATGACATGCTTGAAGTAAACCAAGTAATTTACCTTGCAATCCGCTTTTGTCCAAGAAATTGCTCAAGTTAAATAATGTGTTTCTGGAAGCCAGATACTGGATGAAACGCTAAAGGAAATAAAATGACAAGTTATCTAACTGGAATCACTCATAATTCAACGTGTATATTTTGCATCCAGAATTATAATAGTCAACACACCCATGTGTCATACCTGCCACTATACAGTTGATTAAAAAATCCTCTGTTGCGTCTGCTCATGAAGTGTTCCTTTAAAAACCTTTTTTGAAAGAGCAGTGAGCACAAAAGATGATAATATATAATACTCTGCTGTGAATCATCCCATGCACCTGTTATAATAATCTAATCTTTATTTTCCTACTGAAGAGGAAATAAGAGCTATTGCTGCTAAGCCTATGGACTCTGTACAGTTGCTCAAGGCTGTGGAATGATCTACCTGACAACTGTATGCTATCAGTTCTTTACTTGCTTTCAAGAGGGATCTGTTTGGCATTCATTCCAGCTTGTATTTCAATTGTCATACTCTTCCTTCCTTGTTTTAAAGTAGCTTCCTTGTTCTAATAATTACGGTACTATACATTACCATTGCCTGTTAAAAGGTAACATTTTCTCCAAATGAAACTGAGACATTGTATCCTGGTTGAGAAAAGAATCATGATTTGACATGATTTCTAAATGTGTATCTGAAAAAATAGGACCCCAAACACTTTTAAAATATGTTCATTTTTATAGTTACAGTTTTATGTGTGCGTACTTTTAAAAAAATCTGTTGCATACTTGAAATATTTCACTGCTCAATTTAATCAATACAAACTATGGATTAGCATGATAACTGAACTGAAACTGTTAAGCCTGGTTATTTATTAAAATAACCTTCATCCTGAAAGTTTGTGTGGGTGTAACATATAAAACACATACACTCATTCTTTCCCCACCATAATTCTCTATACCTGAGAGACTCTCCCCAGTGCACTTTGTGAAAACACTTCAGGTTGTGGTGAGACCTGAAGTGTTTGAAAGGCAAGCAATCTTAAAAGGCTCTACTGAGTAGTAATAGAAAAGTGGGGAAGAATTGGATGTAAATGTTCCTATTTTGTTTTCTTGGTTTGAATCTGAGACTAGTTGCCATTTTGATCTGAGCAGATGGAAGTCTCCAGAAACAAAGGATATGTAACAGTACATTTTGAATTAACTTTCTGACAATGGAATCTAACCCTTACAGCAATGATTTACTGAAATGACTGGATGGGATTATATGTATTAAAGGTGAGTCTCTTTGGGCATTTAATCAGTCAACGATTTAGTTACGTTATGATGATGCACACTTCAAATGACTCATATTATACCCATTCATTTCACAGCCTTAGGCAGTCCACGGCTTCCTTTTCCTTCAATGATCAAACCTCATCAATTCCATTGACATGAAGTGCTTGGTATAAATAAAACTTTTGTATAGCATGAGGTAATAGCTTCAACAATACAATCCTGGATATATTTCAGAGGGAGGTGGGGGTGGCACCACTGTCCTGCAAACATATTCAGCAGCCCCTCTCCTTCAACAGAGAAAACCACGCTCTATGACCTCAATTAGCACAGGCAATATTAAAGCTGCAAAATAAAGGAGTATTCTTCCTGTCCACATAAGACAATCCCTTGGATTCTTTCATGTTATGCACATGCCTGTGATGATATAAAACTGAACAAATATAGTAGGTCCATGACATTTTTACTGAGTTTTCATTTTATTGGGGCTTGGTTATTGGACTACTGCAAACTCTTCTGAAGCATTTTTTGTTGAACAAATATTTAATAAAGGAAAACTTTACTGTCTGGGTTAAATGGGAGACACATTAAATGGTACAAAGGCACAAGCCACATTAAGAGTTGTAACCTATATTGAAGATAAGCTACAAAATGTATACTATGCAGAAACTGATCCAAATACAGGGTGGCTTATGGCTCTAGTAATATTCTGATCATCTTTTTCTAGTTTGGAATGGCAGCTATGCTATAAACAGACATTTCTTTTAAAAAAGATAATAAAGTTCCTCAAATTCAAGAGTGCACACAAAGTGCTTTTGAACCTAGAACATCTGTGACATGGGTGCCTATATTCTGTATGTATACATTTAGCACCCAACTCTATCATCACCCAGTTTCAGAAAGAATATCTGCTAAGCATCTGAAGAGAAGTAGCCACCAATCAAAATATGGGAACACTGGGTTAGATGGATATATAATGTGTCTTGGTATAAGATAGCTTCATATGTACATGAATATAACTACAGGAAAAGTTGGAAGTAGCTACTAAAACTACACAAGGTATGACTGAATGGGAAGATAAGACAAGCCTCAGTGTTCACAAGACATTATTAGCCATGCATGCAAGGTTATTCAGATTCCAACCACTGATTTCACCTTGAGATTTACTTATTTTTTTAAACCACAACCAAGTGATATATAATCATTAGATTTAGGAGGAAGCCACTTTCCCTCCATTGCTGGCAGAAGTTATATAGACTTCCACTGTGAAGAAGAAACAGTATATAGGCTAGGCACAGAAATCTCCTTGCCATGATTTATTACCATATAAATAAAGGTAGCTGTGTTTTATTATGCATGATATCTTATTAAGCACATAATTATTTATACTCATTTTTAATTCGTAACAGATAAACAGATCAATATACCCAATTATTGTTCTCAAAATTTAAAAACCCTTAAAATACATTTAAAATCATAATGTTTTTTTTTTTTTTGCTTTGTGGTTGATATCTGTTGCACTTTTAGGGTAAGTACTCAAAATGAGTATTCATTTTGAAAAGGTATTCTAACTAATATAGAAATATTTGGGAGTTCTCAGACATGAATCGCTGTATGAATCGCTGTGTTTGTGCATATTTTCCAATTTCTCCATGTAGCATTTGGACAAAGATGCTGTAAAATTGTGCCAACAGTTTTTTAATTGAGGGCATTAGGAGACTGGCCTCTTTTGGGGGCTTAAAAAGTGGATCCAGGGACTGCACGAGATTCTGTGCTGCAGTTTGTACACCTCTATGTTCAACAAACCTACAACCTTATCTGTCAGATGTAGGTGCTATTAATTATGTACTTTAGTGCTTACACAACAATTGGGATCATTCTTTAATCTTCATACATCAGGCCGTTTTTAAAGACAACCGCTGTCCATGACAATCAACAAAAACCAGGTTGCACTGAGAAAGTATATTCTCTAAACTTTTAATGGTCTGCGGTAATCAGTTACCTCATTTCCATACACCATTAGATGGTGAGTTGTGATGAGCGACTTAAATACCACTACCCAGCTGCTATTCATTGTCCTTTCAAACAAGCTGTCCGCCAACTGTGGGATATTTACGTTCATCTCATTTGTGCACTGTATTAAATCTGCAATATAAAAAAATAGATATCATTATTTCAAATGGATAGCCACCAGGTCAGATCAATGGAGGAGACATTTCTTCAGAGATAGAATGAATGAGAAAGAAACACATGTGTGAGTGTGTTCTCTGAAATGCATCTTCTAATGGTGTTGGCTGTTTATGTTGTGAACAATATTAATAGCAATATAGCCATTTGTACCCCATAACAAGGGAAGCCCAACTGCTGTAGAAAGAAAAGCAGCTTAGAAACATTCAAAGTCAGTCTGCACAACACTGACACAAGACTTTAGAATAAGAAAAAGATGGCAAGATCTAAGGTGTCTCTGGTTTATGTTTTAGCTTGTTCTGAAAAGTCATAAAAAGAGGCGAAGTTTAAATAAAACTATGAACATGGTGAATAATTTCTATTCATTCTCAACACTAAAATATAACCCATTAGAAAGTATGGTGATGAGTCCAAATGTAACAAAAAGAGAACTTTTGCACAGTAAATAATGGTTATACACAATTATTTTATGGTATTTGTTAGCATCATGGCCTTTAAACATCCCCCCCCCCCACACACACACATAGAGCAGCACAGTACAAATATATGATAAAATACAACAAGAGACTTTTACTGGAACCTTTCTGAGCACGGTACCTAAAAATAAAACAAAAAAACATTTTTACTAATGCCTTTAACCAAGGCCTTATAACCTGTAGCCCTTTATATGGTATTAGCATGGGATTTAGCTGCATTCCAAGTTCAGGTCTAACCAAAAGACTGAGAAGTCTGTCAAAAATGTTAAAAAGAAAGACCCACTTCCTTGTACTCAGAGATCTGTTTCTGGGAACACGCTAAATAAGTAGGGATTCTAATTATGATGATCCTCACATAGTCCATGTCTTAAAAGAAACAATCTGGTCCCAGATCATTAAGGTTTTAAAAATTGTACTTTAAGTTACTGATTCTGAAGATACAGCTCTTTTTTCATTCTGGGAATTTGATTCTTGGAGCAGGAACAATAACAAGGTCAAGAAAACTACCTAGTCTATATGGCATGTAGCTTAAAGAGAAATGTGGCCATGTTGAAGAAATCTAACAAATAGTAAGGCATGAAAGTGGGTTCCACGTGCTAAACAGAAAGTATGCAAGTCAGCTCCATGATGTGCCCAAGAACATTTGAGAGCCTCAATACAGACAGACTGTACCAGCAGACATATCAGGTTGGTGTCCAATTCTCATGCTCCCTGGCCCTAGCAGAGAAGCGTAAATAACCAAACTGGCAGATTTTACCATTCTGAACACATGAGCCTTTCAGATTTTGCTAAATTTACACTTCTTATACAGCAGAAGAAAGACCGCATGAGCCTAGTGCCACTTCTAATACTACTTCAAATATCACCCTGGGGGAGAATTAACATCTTTATAGAACCTAAGAAGTCCCCCCCCCTTCTGGGTTTTCCAAGTAGCAGCTCTTTCATACAATTTCAGTTCACCTCTCAAGTGCTGCAAAAAATGAGTCATGGTTAGAACCATATTTTTACAGCTCAAGGGCCATTCAAACTAAATTCTTCCAGATCCAAACACTAAATGCAACAATATGCTGCAAATATTAGTACTAGCCCAATACGTAAACTGTCTCAAATCTACTGTAACACTGGAGGGGGGGGGGGGGACCCAAAAATTGAGACAAGAAAAGTCAACTGCCAGCTTTGTCCATTAACAAGGATAAAGCTCAACTACACCAAGACTTTCTTTCAAAGTTAAGAGATTTATGTCTGGCAGCCATCGAAATGCTTAAGTGATTTAGCAGATTAAAAATGTTAAAGCGGCATTACAGCCATCTAAGCTAGCCATACTGCCAAGTTTTAGTTTAATAGCTTTAATATTAGTGCACCCAGGAATAAAGGGGTAGGGAGACAAACAAGACAGCAAATGATCAGGGAGCGGGGAACCACATTTCCTTTTACTCTTCCCTGAAGCTTCTGAAATAGAGTGTTATAAAAATAAAACCTTAAAATGCTCACTAGAAAGGTATTCGCCATTTCCTTAAACCAACCCAAACAGCTTCCTGCCCCCACCTTTCATGACTAAATGTTAGCTTCCAGTTGCCGTCAGCTGAAGTAATTTGCAATAAATCCAACCACTGTTCAGCTCTATAAAAAGATACACTATTCTCTAAGTTTTGCTTAAGAAGTATGCACATCGAGATTCCAAAGACCTTTAAGGTTTTGGCCATACATAGAAGATTCACACATGCTGATCCAAGATGAAGCGTTATAAAATAAATAGCATAACATGAAGCACTTTGGATACGGATTTTAGGTTACATCCATAAGGCTTATATCATTCACACCTACAAAAATACACTGTAGACCAAACACACACCAAAACTATTAGTTTTGCGCTCAGTTTGCATATTATCTGTATTTTCACTGGAGCTTTCAAGTTTCACATCGTACAATGTTCCCATTCATATGCAATCTGGAGATGAAACGGCAGTCTTGCCTCACAAATACAACTTTCTAGCCAGCCTTAAGCAAGCTAGTCACATTGCAAGAGTTTCAAAAAAGCATATTTGTAAGTACAAATGATTTTTTAAAATCCTTATATATAATATAATTGCTATAATTGCTTTTCCGGAAAGCCTTTGATGAGTGACTTTTGTTGGTTTAAGATGCCTGCCTATGTAATAATAGACCCACTGATCTGCCCTTTTATTGTCACTATTGTCATTTATAGTACTTCATTGACTATGTCAATTATGTAACTATCTCCTCCCGATTTGACACATTCACCTTTCGGCCCAGACTTGTGTTTGATATACCTGTTTTAACGTTTTATCTTGTAAGATTGTCCTTTTCGATTGTTTTACCGATATTGTTAATTTATTGTTGTAAATTTGTGTTTTTGTTTTATATTGTGATGTTGGGCAAGGCCCCATGTGAGCCGCCCCGAGTCCCTTCGGGGAGATGGGGCGGGGTACAAGAATAAATTATTATTATTATTATTATTATTATTATTATTATTATTATTATTATTATAAAGAGTTGTCAGATGTATTTTTGTGGTGAAATAAAATAAGTCACAGATCAAATGAAATCAAATGTCTTATATATGTGGAAAAGGCAACGGGTCAAAAACATCAAGTAGACCTTTAGAACTAGTGGGAGCAAGAACTGCCTGGTCATTCCAGGTCAGGAGTTCTAAAACTTTTAAAGTCACTGAGAACTTTTTGAAGCACCTAAAAAACTTTTGAACACAGGGGCTGCACTGCATTTTAAAATTTGACAGAAGGGCCAGGCCAGTGGCAGATAGATGGAGAATGTTTGTGTAAACTAGTTGAAAAAAACATAAATAAATCATTATGCATACTGCCCATATCTTGTTTATAGTGCCAAAGAAAGAAAGAGCAATACAATATTTAAAATGAAGAACAATTTTAACCAACATAAACTTAACAGTATTTCAGTAGAAGACCCCAGGGGCTGTCTGGGCTTTACAATATAACAACAACAACAGGAACAACCCAGGGGCTACCCAGTCCAACTTGTTTCTGTCATGCAATAAAAACACAAATCAAAACAGCACCAACAGATGGCTATCCAGCCTAAAGTTATTATTATATTATAATGCCTACCAAAACATCAAAAACATGAACTAGACTGGAAAGAGATCATCAGAATCCCTGGTGAATATAGGTGATCTTGAGATCCCTACATTCTCATTAAACCCATGTAGAAGTAAATGGGAAGTATGGGGCCAAAATTGTAGTTTTAAGTATGGATAAGTTCAGGACATGTAAAAAGCATGTAAAAATGTCTGTTTTAAAGTACAGCGATACCTTGAGTGAAGAGTTTGATTAGTTCTATGACTGAGCTCTTAACTCAAATCACTCTTATTTCAAATTAATTTTTTCAATTGAAATGCTATTAATGCATTTTTAAATAAGAAAATTTACTTTATAAATAATAAATAATGTATAAATGCACATTCACATGGAACAATAAAAAGAAAGATCACTTTAAAATTGTTCCTTGTGGCAAGGAAGCACAAAGTGAAGAGGCAGAAGCATCATTTTCTTCATACTGTACTAATTTCAGCCTCCCTCCCTTTCTCTCTTCATGAAGCATAATATACAATGAATAAAAACCACACAAAACTAACCAGAAGTTCCTCAAAGTGGACAAGAACAAAACGGATCGCAATCTCCCAAAGTGGACAAGAGCAAAGTAGACAGCTATCTCCCCCGAACCAGACAAGTCTTGTGCATTTGTATGGAATTACTGACTGTTTATATTTGTACCATTCATATGGCCCCATTTCCGTTTCTGTCTGCCGCATACAGAAACGTGAGCCTATACGAATGGATTTTTTCTGTCCTAGGTCTGAACAAAACAAAGATTTTTCAGGTCTTGAATGGCAAAGTGCCAGGCCCTGCAAGGTGGGCCTACAAGCCATTGAGCACTTGATGGCTCATAGGCCCAGCTTGCGGGGCCTACAGTCAAGCACTTTCTTTTGTTCCTGTGGGGTTGTACTATTCTGTGCAATCTGAATGGACGGAATGGAACAAAACCACAAAAGAAACAGATGAAAAAGGATTCGGGCCCTACTCTAGAGGCGGTTCCCTTGAAGCCCTAAAGTTGTGTACTCTCACGTTAGCATTAACTCAAAATTCTGCTCATACTCTGTTTCCCCTAAAATAAGACATCCCCAGAAAATAAGACCTAGTAGAGGTTTTGCTGAATTGCTAAATATAAGGTCTCCCCTGAAAGTAAGACCTAGCTAAGTTTTTGTTTGGAAGCATGCCTCCCAAACAGAACAACAGAGAATGCAGGATCGGGAAATGTACATACCATAGAATGTTGTACATGGAAATAATGGTACAGCAGTAACAAGAAATTCTTGCTAAGATTCACAGTTTATCTGGTCATGCTGGTTTGTGATGACAACCACTGTACAGTATATAATGTTCATTTTTTTGTTCAACAATAAATGTGAATTCTTCTTCATAGAAAATAAGACATCCCCTGAAAATAAGACCTAGCACATCTTTGGGAGCAAAAATTAATATAAGACACTGTCTTATTTTCAGAGAAACACGGTATGTTGAAGTGAAACCAGGGCTAAGCAATGTCTCTTAACTCAAAGCACTCTTAAATTGGGACACTCGTAAGTTGAGGTTCCACTGTATTGACGACAGGATGGATCATAGGCTCAAATTACACTTGACCCATGGATAAGTCAGCTCAGATTCTGGGTTGATTTTGTTAACTTTGACATGAGTACATACGGTATGTGACATAAAAGTAAATGATGCACACTACAGGGTAGCTAATGTAAAATGCATATAATTTTTTAGCTTTTAGACACAGTAGAAACTTGAAGTAAAATCTGTAATTGGGAAACAGCCATCTGAAATCAGTATTTCGCTATTAATATCATAGCGACCTCAGGATTCAGTTTCTACAATTTTAGCTGCAGCTTCCAATGTCCTGTAGTCATGAGATTTCATCCCTATTTACACTCTTTATGCAAATAGCTATAATATCATAGAGAAATATAAATCTGGCTCTTGATTTCAATGTCATAAAAACATACATTAGCAATTCTATATAAGCAATCAAGTTATGGATTGAAGAAGTGAAAGGGGCAGGAAAGGATTAGGATGTCTATGTTTGCCAGCCATTGTCTAGAACAGGGGTCCCCAAACTAAGGCCCGGGGGCCGAATGCGGCCCTCCAAGGTAATTTACCTGGCCCCCGTCCTCATTTACAATATAATATTTTTATATCAGTTTTAATAATATAATATATTGTATATGCATATAATATTGATAATAATATTATCATTTTATACAATACAATACTAACAATATCATATAATAATATTAATTATATGTTATATATTACATATAAAATTACAGTATAGTGGTATAGTTCAATATAGTATAATGCTAATATTGTGCTATGCTAATAATATAATATATTGTATGTACATACAGCTGCTCTGAGTTCCCTTCGGGGTGAGAAGGGTGGGATATAAATGTAGTAAATAAATGTAGTAAATGAATAAATAAATAATTTTGGACTTAGGCTCGCCCAAAGTCTGAAATGACTTGAAGACACACAACAACAACAACAACAACAACAATCCTAATTAACCTGACTATCTCATTGGCCAGAAGCAGGCCCACACTTCCTATTGAAATCCTGATAGGTTTATGTTGGTTTAAATTATTTTCATTTTTAAATATTGTATTGTTCTTTCATTGTTGTTGTTGTTTTGCACTACAAATAAGACATATGCAGTGTGCATAGGAATTTGTTCGTCCCCCCCCCCCCCCAAATGATAATTCGGCCCCTCAACAGTCTGAAAGATTGTGGACCGGCCCTTTGCTTAAAAAGTTTGAGGACCCCTGGTCTAGAATATGTAAATGAAAGTGATACATCTCTGTATTTCCTGAA
Source organism: Anolis carolinensis (assembly GCF_035594765.1). Taxonomy (NCBI): domain Eukaryota; kingdom Metazoa; phylum Chordata; class Lepidosauria; order Squamata; family Anolidae; genus Anolis; species Anolis carolinensis. Next base: position 14,546,028 of record NC_085843.1, read on the forward strand.
CATTTCTACATATCCACGCAATGAAAACATTAGCTAAATCTGCAAACATTTGGCCACAAAAATAATGTTCAATTTAAACAAACAGTTCCACAGGAGTGGGATAGCGGAAACTTGGTAGATAATATATCGAGCTTTTAGGTTTAAAGTCCTTCAGTTCTTCCAACAACCTGATAGTAGCTACAATAAAAGTTAGCAAAAAAAAAATCACGCTAGATATAAGTAAAAGCTTTGTCCTCAGATGTCCCATCAAAGTGTACGTACGCATGACACCCTTGAAAATACATTTATTTGGAAAGGTTTTTAAAGTGAGAAATTTTCCTTAAAACATACAAATGATCTAACTGCACAGATTTTATATGTTACATCATTTTTAAAAGATGATGAACCTCATACTAACAGCTCATATCAGTTTACCTCTGTCTTTCCATTTTGCTCTTTGAGCTTTGTGGCTCTTATTAATTTAACTACACCTTGATTTTATCTGCGCATTACTTCATTTTTATTGGAGATAATTAGCCAGACAAAAAACTGAAGGAATGTCACTGTCCAAAGGGCAGCCTAAGTGCAAAACGGACAGAAATTATGTAGATATTTCCTCTCCTCAAAGTAAAAGGAGTTAAGCAACTGTACCGCTGCTATGGCTTAAACAAGGAATTTTAGAGTTAAGAGTTCTTTAAAAGGACAAATGAAGCTTATTGCCATTTTGAATATCAATGTACTTACCTTCGCTCTGAGCACTTTTTCTTAGAAAAAAAGTCACATTCAACTAATGAATTGCCTTGGAGTAAAAAAAAAAAGGATCTCTTTCCTGAATCATTACAGCTCATGGATAGCTAGGTTACGAAACTGAGATCTACATACAACAATAGTTTCTTTTTTGCTCAATATGTCATCTCAATCAACCACCAAGAAAAAGATATAACATTGATACTAGTTTGTAAATAACGTTGGTCTTTTGAGACTACTCAATAAATTCATGGTGGCTGTTGATCAACAAGCTATTGTTATGATGGCTGAAGGGAGTACCAGTCTGCGACTAAGTACCAGTTGCTGGTGGACACCAGTGCCACCTGTGTGTGGACTTCCCAGAGGCATGTGACTGATCACTGTAGACAGAAGTGCTAGAATAGAACTTCTGTCTGACAAAGCAGACCTTTTCTCAGCTTCTAATAAGCAAGCATCAAGAAAAAAAGCACTGTACTCCTCCATTCTAGTAGAAACAGGTAAACATATAGAAGATTTCCCTGTCTTCTAGACGGACATTTAAGGAGTCTAATTTGATCACACAGTCACTAGGTTACACTAAAGCAAATAATGAACCAGATATTCTGGAGAACAAGGTGAGAACGAACTGAAGTTCAGATATGGGCAGCAGTACTACAGGTTTAGAATTGTACTCCTAAATCATCCAAATGGGTGGCTGAAATAGTGATACGTTTGGCTTTCTTGTGGTTCAATGTACACAAATTGTGCTTCATATGCACAAAAGTATCAAAAACTGTATAAAATCATGTTCATGCTATATGTATAAGGTGTACATAAAACATACATGATTGTCATGTTTAGACTTGGGTCCCATCTTCAAGATATCTTGTGAACTTATAAACAAATACAGGCATTCCAAAATCTAAAAGAATATGAAATCCAAAGCACTTCTGATCCCAAGCCTTTTAGATAAGGAATATTCAACTTGTAGTACGAACCTGCCAAGCTGTTTTTCTGGAGTTGTAAGTTCTCCTTCTGTATTTATTTAATAACACAAATGAACACTTAGTCTTGATCAAGCCTTTGCACTAGAGCATACACGATTTTCACCCAAGATCATGCAAGTACAACGTGGCTATGGAAGTGAGCTCGATAATTATGGATTTCTGCACTGCTCATTATTGCAAGGCCTTTTATTTATTTGTAAATTATACTGTAGAAAATTCTAACTGTAAATACTTGAGATTCCAGCAAGACAAAGATATCAAAGGCCGTTTTGTTGCTTATCCAATACTAAAACAGGATTTATTTGTTATAATAGAAACATTGTGATGGCCTTTTTTTTAATAGAGAGAACATGGAGGCTAAAAACTGTTAAGGGCATGCAGCAATATTTCCTTAGTTGTTGTGGAAATACAACATAGTGCAGTGGCAGCTGCTGGGAGATGTATAAGCCAGTAGAGATGCTGATGCATTACTACTCTTTAGGCAAGTGCAACTCAATAAAGGAAAGCAGCCAATTTCATAACATGAATAGCTATGATGGGTGTACGTGCCTTTCAGTTGTACTTCTAGCTTGAAAGCAAGTAAGCAAAATCCAACTACTCAAAGTTATGTATGTTTTTTCACAGGAAAATGAACAGTGTATCAAATTTCAGCTACTTTCAATTTTGGTCCAATAGTGAAGATTGATACCAGTTAACGTAGTCAGAAAAAAAACATTAGGATTTTTCATTTAAAACACTAAAAATACTGACGATAACATACATATATGATGCATTTTGAAAACACTTTTTAAAAACTAACAAACCAATGTCTAAGTATCATTATTTCCACAATTACTATCTGAATATCGAATAAACCAATGGTCCTCAACCTGTGGGCCGTGGCCCACTACAAAAATGTGGTCCATGAATCTCCTTCCTCTTTATTTATGTATTTAATTTATTTTATTTCCACTCCTTTCTGCAGAGCTGACCATTGGATTGGATAGGCCAGATATGCTCAAGATTATTAAATATGGTTTTCTGTGGGCGAGCATATGGCGACTACTGGATGGCATATGTTCTGTATCAGAAACTAGAGCTGATGTAGTCTGTCCAATGCAATTTTCTGAATCAGTATCCCAAATAACCAAACTGAATTTAAAGTTGACCAAAAGCCGATTCGCAACCCTTTTGGGACTAATGTTGGAGAGTGGCCCCTAGTCAAGATGGTCCCTGGTCAAAGTGGCCCCTGTTCAAAAAAAGGTTGGGAACCACTGGAATAAACAGATAATGTATAAATGTGACTTAAGAAACTAGAGGTGATGTCATCAATTTAAAAGTATGTATGCATGTGTGTGTATAGCGAGAAAAAGGAATTTATGTAGTTTACCAATATAACAGAATAACCAAGAATGCAAATACAACAATGCACATTCCTAAAATTCTTATTCTCCTGAGATTATACCTCAGTAAATTTCATCTAGGAAGAAAAAAAAAAAACATTTCCAGTGGCTAAGTGGCAGATGAAAGGCAGTCTGTCAAGAGTCCTAAATCCAAACATCAAATTGGCATCAAATTCTGCCAGATCTGTAAGCCGTACTGAGTCCCCTCGGGTGAGAAGGGCCAGATAGAAATGATGGAAATAAATAAATAAATAGACACCAGAAAAACATAGTTCATAGAACATGCATTTGTTCAAAGTTAATTCCTCTTCCTGTGATTAAAGAAAAAGAATTCAGAATCTAATGTTAATTATAACCCTTTCAGTTGTAATCTAGCATCTTGCACAATCAAAATCAAACTTATATGTACGCATGCATGCATGTGTGTGGGTGACCTTCCTATTTGCTCCCACTTCCAGAAACCACTATGACCCCCACTGATGACCACATTTGGCACACAGAACCCCCATGATCAACAGAAAATACTGTAGAGGTTTGGGGAGACTGGCCCACCAGGGTGGGAGTTGTAGTTCACTCTGCATTTAGACAGCACTCTGAACCTCACCAAAGTCAGATCTGGACCACATTTGGCACAGAGAACCCCCATGATCAAAATAAAATATTGGTTGGGGGGGATTAAACTGGCATGACGTGGGTTGTAGTCCACTCATATCCTTATATATTTCTTAATGGTACCATTCAGCACACCCCATAACAATGACTTTTTCTAATAGTGTTACAAATTACCAAATATCTAATATCATTGCTAGTTACCTAAGTTAGTATTACAAATAAATGTACCAGGAGTTGTTCATCACTTCAGTCTTTCCCTTGAGAGGCTTGCTTGTGTGTGCACTATCTTGCTCTCTCTCAAACACAATCCAGTGTGTGGTATGATTCCAGGTTGCCTTAAACAATTTTAAATTAATGTTTAAGTGAATTGTGCTTTTTCATTTATGTATTTCAAACTGTTTTATCATATATTGTGAGCCACTTTGGGGTCCATATGGGAGAAAGCTAGTTATTAAATATTTAAGTGAAGCTGGAAAGTTCTGCTTTAAGAGTAGAAGCTTCATTACATAATGTTTCTTTGTACCTTAAATTGTTAACTTTGCCTCTCCCTCCTTTCACTGAAATTCTCCTCTTTGTTCTGTCACATTACCCACACGATCAGCTATATTTTGCACAGTAGAGTTCTGGTTATCCGAGTTCCGGTTAACCAACACTCCGTATTATCTGAGGCGCCGCCGGGGGCTTGGCAAGGAGGGAAATGACTTTTGCCCACTATGCATGGAGGATCATGGAGGGGCCCTTCCAGCGGGAGCAGACGGGAAGTCCAAACTAGAGAGGCGCCCTTTGTGCAACTTTTAAAACTGAGGCTGCGGGAAGGTGCCTCGAGGGAGGGAGGCAGGCTCTGAAGGAAGTTCTAATGGAAGATTTCTTCTCCCCGCGCCTTGCTTGCTCACCTTTGAGGAGCTCGAAGGCTCCCACCAGCTCCTCTGAGGCGATGGACAGCAGGGCGGGCTCCATGCAGAAGAGGGCGCAGAGCTGTAAGGAGGCCCGAGAGGGAGCCGCCGCCGCCGCCAACGCTGCGCTCATGGCTGCCTCTGCCTCACCCTCTGCCTCTTCCTGGGGCAGCCAGAGGAAGAGGGAGATAAAAGTCCTCCTCCCTCTCCTCTTGAGTTCCTTCCTAGGGCAGCCCGAGGAAGGGAGCGCTGCTGAGCCAAAGGGAGCTTGAGAGAAGAAGAGGGAGAAGGAAGCGCCCCGTGAGCATTGCTAGGCAGCAGCGCTCACGGGGCACTTCCCTAAATCGGATTGCCGGGAGGCGTAATAGGGCCTCCCTATTATCCGTCAGTTCCGGTTATTTGACATTCGGCCCACCCATTTATGTCGAATAACCGGAACTCTATTGTATGTCCTTCACAACACTCTCTTTCCAACTATATTCCTACTTTATATCTCGCTGCCTCATTTCTCTTTTCTCCCCCAAGTTCTACAATTCAAGTGAATTCAAGGTCAGGAGATGTGTTTCAACAGGTTAGAAAGCCTTTGGGGACTTCTCCACAAAGAAGTGACACCGGTCACACATAGACAGGAGGAACAGAATGGCCTTCATGACCTATGCTGGACATGTCTGCTATAGAGGTCCGCTTAAGCCCAAATATTTTCCAGTTCTTTAATATTTGAATAGGCTCTTGTAGAATAGTCAATAAGTAAGGCAGTTATAGCAGCTTTTATACATATCTACCTTTGAAAAACTCCAAGTTGGCATAAGATTACAGAACAGGTATATGAAATGCTGCCAGTGTGTCTTCTGAGAATTCAGTTGGAAGCAATTATTTTCCATTCCTTAAGAATGACAGAGACAGGTCAGTATGGAAGATTATTTCATTTAATAGCCAGAACAGACACTGGTTATAACATGCTCATACTATTTCATGATTCCACCAGGTTTTTAAATTTTGAAGTTGATCTGTGCTGGGAAGGCAGCAATACATGAATATTTTCCATATTCAACTACATTAAGTATATGTGTGTATGTATGTATATGTGTTTGTGTGTGTGTGTATGTGTGTGCGTTCTTAAATTGGGAATACTGTCATTCTGAAAATACATCACAGACTCCTACCACGTCTACAACTGAAAATCTACTGGTTGATTGCATCCCAGTAACTTGGGTGGAGTACAGAAATAGGGAAATATTTAAGAGAAACATTACTTTGGGCTTCATCACACTAGAGTTTGGATCCACTTTAAATCCACTTTAGAGAGGGGCCTTTAAACAGCTCAGCCAGACAGCTCCTTGGCCTCACCAAACTACAAACCCCACAATTTTGCAGGAGGCAGAAACTGGATTTAAAGTGGATAAATACTTGAGTGTTATGAGGCCCCTTTGTTTCCATTAATAGTGAATCTCTTTCAAACATTTTACAGATGTATTTTTGTACTTTTGGGTTAGACAAGCACCCAAAATGCCCAGATATAGCACTTGTATCCACACTTTGCTTTAAATATGAAATTTGAATCTCTTTATTTCCAAACTACATTATACAAAACACCCAAAAATAGTAGTAGATGAAAGAAGGAAGAACTTTGTGGGTTCACCGTGCTTAGGGACAGTTAGGGTTCTGCAGAGAGAGAGAAAACCCATAACCAAAAAGCTGGGAACTGCTGGCTTAGAGAATCCAGAATGGAAACTACAACATCCCTGACTAGATTTCATCCAATCACAATTAATCAGCATGAGGTTGATTAGAAGTAATCACTTAGTTGCCAAGATCCTACTGGGAATCTGCACTATAGAGTTTTATCTGAAAAAACTAAGCACTATTTTTAGCATCATGCCCAAGTGAGAACACAACTGCATATATGATAGAAGAGAATGCCCATGAAGCTACTTTCAACGAAGCTTTGATCCAACTAGTTCAATATTATGGTATCTCCCTTATCAATTGGCTGCGTGTGGTAGCTCCAGAATTTCAGAGTCTCACTCTACTCTTGTTGGAGAAAAAAATCTTTTCTTTTCTTACGTTGTACTCTGCCATTGGTTATGGGCTACTCTAAATGTGAAAAAGGATTAATGTTCCCCATGTCTTTAGACAAACATGGGCATGTTCGCTGTTTAATTATACTCCAACACATAATAAGCTGTTTATCTAGGCTTAGACACCATTTCAGGATCCAGTTTATTTAAAGCCATGAAGTTTGAACATAATTCATCCAAAAATCATGTAAACCATTTCTCATTATTGAAGAAAATCTGATACCTTAAAGGAAAAGCATGACAGTGTACAGAAAATGAATACAATACTCCCCCCCTCCCCCCCAAAAAAAACCCAACATCATAATTTACACCAGATGTGGGCTTTGGTTTGAAGCTCTGAAGCTTCTGGAACCTGTTATGGCTATCACAAAAATTAAATTTTGACAATTCTGATAACAGAATTACCTTAATACTGTGTGCCTAGAGCAGGCGTTGCCAAACTGTGTACCACAGAACCCTAGAGTTCCACGAAGGCATCACAGGAGTTCTGCGAAAACTTTTAAAAAATCTTTATCAAAATAAAAGTATACTTTAAGTCCAAGAGCAAGTTCAAATGAAAAGCAAACTGTATCTAACTTTATTCTAGCTCACTTTCAATTAATTTATTAGAAAAAGCATTGCTTAACTAGATAGCAGATTACATCTTACCAATCCAAAACAAATTACTTTTGCCCCTTTGCATAATAGTCATGCCTGTTAATTGTGGATGTGACTATTATGTGAGGAAAACAAAAAATATCATTTTAGCACCCCCAAAAGGGGGATATGACTATTATGCAATGAAAGAAAGACAGTGTGGTTTATAATGTGACGTTAGAACTTGAAAAGATGCCCAAGGACAGGCTAGTTACCAAACAGAACTATTTAATTAGTTGCATCAAAGTTATTTATCTACCTATGTACTCATGTGGTTGAAAAACATGCCAGAAAACAAATATAAAGTTTAAGGAAGCTTCACCAAACTTATTTAGTTTAAATCTTAAGTATATTTTACTATTACTCTTTAAGTGTAAGTCATATTAACCGCTATGTACTAGTTTTGCTTGCTAGGTCAGTTCATAAATTCATTCATTCATAGCTGTAAAGAATAGCTATTTTAGCCACAGAGGTCAGTTAAAAGTTTTCTGTTTAAGAAGAAATATTTTATTGATATAACAAACAACATTTTCAAGTATACAATACTCTAGGTTTCAAATTTCTCTTTGTATTGTTTAAGGCCAAATTAAGACATGTAGTGTTAACTGAAAGCAGGTTAGCACAGGCAATGTTTAGCATGGCATACAGGTGGAGTATAATGAATGGGTTGGGTAAAATTGTGGGTGACATACAAAGATTTGGGTTTCACTGTGTGGGTGTATGCATAACATTCTATGAATGATATCAAATTGCAAGAGCTTTTAAGGACAAGTGAAAAATTACACAATCATTGTGTACTGTTGCTTGTACAGCATATTAATTAGAATCCTACATAAGCACAATAAAAACAGCAGTAAAACCTCAGTTGCCTTACACAAAAGATATGGAAAAACTGTTTTAACTACAGATATAGTTACAGCTACATTAGAACATTAAGATACAATCACAAGATTTTTTTAAAAAATTGCTTAGGCATTCTGTTCCCCAGTAGTGGTTCATTGAACAGCAAACCACTTTTGAAAATAAGTGACTTACAATTTTTCAACAATACGATGAAACAGGTATGTAAAACCTATCATAAGAAAGAAGAACAACTCTTCTTAATTTCTTCCAGATAGCAAGAAAGATGAAAAGTAGCATATAGTGCCCTGAAAGTGACCACATAGTGTTTGAGAACCTTTGGCTCAACTAAGGATTCTAGATAGATAGTTTGCTACTCAACAACAGAAATCAAATTTTCATTTCTGGTAGCTCACTGTCCTTCCAAATATGAGGTATTTGTTTTTATATTCAAGATAGGACATCTGTTAGTAAATGAAGTTTGTTCTCTTAATTAATATGAGGATAAGCGGAGGCTGTAAAATTATTGCTCATTAGAGATATAATTCACTAACTAACTTCAAACAGATATTATTTTAGCAACAATAAGCACACTTTGCTAAAAAAAATATCTACATTCCATTTATATTACTGAGGTGATCAAGTTGAGGCTCTAACCATTCTTATTATTTGCTCACTATCTACTTGCCCCATATATTTTGAATAATAATAATAATAATAATAATAATAATAATAATAACAACAACAACTTTATTTTTATACCCCGCCCCATCTCCCCGAAGGGACTCGGGGCGGCTTACATGGGGCCAGGCCCGATAAAACAAACAAACAGTAACAAAGCAATAAAACAATTATCCCAGTAAAAAACATCAACATCAATAAAAACAATTATTAAAATCAACAAGCAGGATACAGTGTTAAAAACAGGAGACTAATTCGTAGAACCCAGGCGAATGTAGAGTGTTACGAAATGAGAAAGGAAATCTCAAGTTGAATGGACAATAAAGTGCTGTATAAAATGGCAAGACAACAACAATGGGACTATTATGGAATGGACAGATAGATCAATCCAGCAACAACTAAACACCGAAGGCCTTTTGAAACAGCCAGGTTTTTAAGCTCTTCCGGAAGGAGAGGAGGGTAGGGGCCTGCCTGATCTCTCTAGGGAGCAAGTTCCAAAGCCGGGGGCCACGACGGAGAAGGCCCTCTCTCTCGTCCCCACCAACCGCGACTATGAGGGTGGTGGGAACGAGAGAAGGGCCTCCCCCGACGAGCGAAGAGAACGTGTGGGTTCATAGAGGGAGATGCGGTCTCTAAGGTAGGTGGGTCCCAAACCGTTTAGGGCTTTGTAGGTGATAACCTGCACCTTGAATTGGGCCCGGAAAGTAAATGGCAGCCAGTGGAGCTCCTTAAACAGAACCATGAACATTTATATCTTTTAGAAAATTGCTTTTGGTTCGCCAATTCTTTAAATGGATTCATGGTACTGACTCTGCCTACTGAGATTCACCAGGCTGCTCATGTGTCACTTTTGGTGTGGTCACATTTCAAGGTACTCATTATAATTAAAGTTAACCAATAAAGTATTGCAGAAACTTAAGTGAAGAAAATGTTTTACAGTCATAAGTTTCTTATAACCAGAGACCAGTTGGCAATTTGGCAAGGCTTTATTCACCTTGCTGCCAAGTAAGTTCATTAACTTATGGTCATTTACCTAACATTAAGGCATCTTTTTGAAATAGAGGGGTAGTATTCTGTTAATGAACTATGCTTGAAGTATGGCTGAGCTACAAAAATAATCAAAACATTAGCCAGTTGATAGTATTTGACAAATAGACTTTCAAGTCATCAATACAGGTGAAAATCAGATCACTATTTCAAATGCCGTTTGCCCTAGGAAATGTATAAAATAGCATGCTTTACTGTGGAAGCATTTGAATTATATCTGACTAATGATATAAAACTGTACTGAGCCCAAAATGCCTGCTGCTTCATCATACGGTAGTTATAGCCAGGAATATACAACAAGAGTAAGAATTCATGGCATGGCACACCATGGTTATGAAACTGCTTTTCTAAGAAATGAACCTAAGTCAGAAAGTTGTCCAAGGCATTTGGAAAATCCTGCATTAGTTCATAACACAGTAGCTTGGAATGTAACATGTTGGTTTTTAAAGGTAGGAGAACCATTGTCTTTTAGTCTTAGGATAGGGAAGGCTGGCATTCACCAATAACACTGTTCTATTAGACCCAAAGCTACCAGTAACTTGTAAGTAACTTATTAAGCTAAAATTTTATAAGATTTAAGCTAAAATATCATGTACACATGTACCTTTGATAAAAATAATTTATAGAAGTCATTCACAGATATCATATATTCTGTCCATTATGTCATATTACACATGAGAATATACCCAACATTCTAGTATGCTAGTATTAAAGTATTCTTTGCATTCACCTTCAATATCGGGCTACAAAGAGATTCGTTATGCACTTATTGGAATAGCAATGACCTGAATATGCGGAAATGTAGTTGAATAGCCATGAACAATTTTAAGTATTTCTTATCCCTTGAGTCCCATGTCAAATATATATACACACGTTTCAAATTAGAACTGTAACACTACAGTTCTGTCTCAAATATCTGCACAATCAGAAACAAGCGTGTCTGCATACAAAAGGTGGCATGATTCAGAAGTAATATTAGCCAATCTTGCATATGTTACGAGCCTGAAGGGTTATTTTTTGCACCTTTAAACCCAACTAAGATCTTTCTCTGGTTTCTAATACCACAACTGCTCCTCTGTTTTTGGTACTCTGATAATTTAAGCACCATAGGAGTACAATGTTAAGACAGGCTCATCCTCTGGTAGGTCATTTGGGCAAGGAACTTTACAGAATATCTTCAAAGCACTAAGTGAACATCTGTGTAAAAAAGTGCTAATGTGCTAACATGTGTTTAAACTACTCAGAAAAGACACAATACTCTCTCAGGTGAATAGCCAAATAATATAACACCACCAAGGATCTGAACTATTATTAGTATGAATTCCAGTTTGCATATAAAGGGACGTTTTGCTGACCACATGACAACTTAATGAGGTTCTAAAGCAGGCATGAGCAAACTGGTTGTTAGAAATTGAGGAAGTTGCAGCCCAAAACACCTGGAGGGCCAAAGTTGCCCATTACTGTTCTAAAGTCATGGTGCAAAGGAATCTTCTCCACTGCAATACTCTCTTCCTCACAACAATAAGAGCAACTGAGATCAGGCAATTTCCAGTACAGTTTCTCTCTTTAAATGAATAATTATGTGCATACCCGACATTTTCCTGACAATTTCCCTTATTCCTATTTATTACAGAAAAACATAGTTGGTTTTAATATTTACCATTGTTACGTTATTTCGCAATACATTTTATTTATCCTGTCTTTCTGTTTTTTAAAGAGAAATAATATACCAATACTTTTCAATAAATAAAACATATATACATTCAGTTATAGAAAGATTGATAATTTTAATAATGGGAGATCTCTTACCCATACATTTACGTACATTTAATTTTAGGACATATGAATTGTATTTTAAAAGGGGAGATAATTGACCACAATTTTCAGATGGCACATACCTCGGAGCTCACAATCAAGATTTATATAAGCAATCTCAGAGAAATAACTTAAAATAGAAAGTAAACAGGCCAGATTTTTTTCATATGGATATTAGAGTCTTAATATAAAAACAAATAACATGCCAAAAATGGAAAACTTTTAAATTGTCCAGAAATATTCTGAAAATAGTGTTAAATGCAATTAGTTCTTGGCACTCCAGTCAGCAAAAGTGGGAAATATTATTGTATATTCAATAAGGATAGATAAAGAATACATCAAATCTGAATTGATAATGTTTATTTTAACAAGCAGTGATACACGGAGAAGGTGTCTCAGTATGAGATATCTTTAAATATATAATTATCTGGAAATCTCTAAATGATTTAGGATAAACCAGTTTAAGCTGGATATGCTAACTACGACACTGGATATTCAGACTGCACTGACTGGTTTTCAGTCGTTTATAGTAGTTAGCCCAGCAGTAAAATAACATGCGTACACTTAGTATTCTCCACAATTCCTTAAAATGTGAAAAAGATCTAGACAACAGAAGATAAGAACTGAAGGCTGAATCATATCAGCCTGTCATTACAAAATGTTGATGGGTATTCTACTTACTAACTAATAACCATGTTGGCTGGGGAACTCCAAATGCTGTATAATCCAAAAATAGATTTGGCTAGTCACATATGAGAGAAACAAATGTTGGAAATACTGATATCACCACGATGACTTTTCGGAAACAATAAGGTCTTTGACCTGTTTGACATATTTTAAACCTTCTGGAACCTTTCAACCAGGTAACATGAAAGAGTTGGCAGATTCTGAATCAAAACACAATAGCATTAGCATGTGGAACAAGGCATAACATCCTATATCTCAATTAGAACCTCTTAGAAACTGCATCTTAAACTAATCCTAAATTAGTTATAGGAAAAATCAAGGAAAATTTCAGTATTGGTATTGTTATACTGTTCTCAGAATCTCAACTACTTCAAAATTGAACAACAAAATAACTGAAGGCTGCAGTCCATTTCAAAGTCTGGATTAACAGCAAATCTACTTCTTTTGAGTTACAATTTTTTCAAAAACATCTTTGCTTACTTAAAAATGTTTGGGAATTGTAATTCATAATATCACAATTCCTTGAATTAACAAAGCTATCAGTATCATAGAATTCCTAATTTTGCAATTTAATTTAACCTATATTTTAAGCAAAGGAAGGCCCTGTTCCAACACTGGAAGTAACAAGGGAAGCATGAGGAAGCAACATAGTTCTTTAACAAGTAAATTATTTGCTGCCCAAAATGCTAAATTGGAAAATAAGGGCAAAATGAGAAGCATTTCCTTTTGGAAACTTTTACTGAGTATTAAGAGGCAAAGAAGTGATTGATCCAGCAATGTCTTTGCTTTTCATAGGCAAGGGCACAGAAAAAAGTCTCATAATCTCTCTCAAATATCACTAACTGCTCCCTGGGCAACCACCCCTGTGTGTCTCTGTAATCCTGAGATTATCGTTATAGCCAGAAAGCATAGTTTCAGTCATCTGCTTCAGCCACTGAATAAATAAATAAATGTAATGAAATTAAATATTTCAAAATTAATCAATTTTGAGATAGTTAATGCTAATTGGTTTTAGAACATGACAAGCATCATCTACTTTAAACATTAAAATGAAAACCAAAAATATTAAAAATAAAAAACTGTTCTTTTGCATTTCTCCATACCACTGCAATGACAGACCACTGAATTATGAAACCACTGAGATGTACTGTTAAGTCAGTTATTCTCTAGCCTGAGAGACATCCATAATATAAACTAGATCAAGAAACAAATGTAAGAAGCAGACACCTCCATCTTACGCAATGAAATGAAGATGTAATAGACAACCTTATATCTTATACATCTCCAATAACTTTGTATGAATTCTACTGGGAAGTTGTTTTAACTAGAGATAAATATCTATAAACATGTCTTATTGGCTCTAAATTAATTTTGTACAAGGGGAAGACTGGCTTTACTTTCAGATGCTAAGCAAACTGTGTACATTTAGCCCATTATTTGCTACCACACCCAGAGAGGAATAGAAGAGAACACTGCACTTCCTTCCATCTCCACTTCCACCAGCCTGCCCTCAGAAAGAAAAGGCAAGCACAGCTATATCATGCCATGGATTAGATTGGTTCCCAAGATTTGGTCCTCCAGGTGTTTTGGACTTCGGCTCCCACAATTCCTAACAGCTGGTAAACTGCCTGGGATTTTTGGAAGTTGAAGTCCAAAACTGAAGGACCAAAGGTTGGGAATCATTCACCTAGGAGGCTAAAGCCTAGGCCCAGAAATAGATGAAGGCCCCCATCCTAACAACTGCCACTGTCCTGAGGGAGAGAGAAGTAAAGGCAGTATCTGCTGAATATAATCCCCTCCCCACACTGCCACCCTCTTTTCCATTTTTGTCTTAATCAGATTGTAAACTTGGTAGAAGAAAACTGTTTTGTTTTTCTTTTACTTGCCAAGCACCATGTACAGCATGCATGGGCAAACCTCGGCCCTTCCAGGGATTTTGGACCTCAATTCCCAGAAATCCAGCCATCTTACTGGCTATTAAGAATTATGAGAGTTGAAGTCCAAAACACCTAGAGGGCCGAAGTTTGCCCATACCTGATGTACAGTGATGGTATGATATAAATGAATTATGATGATGGAGAAAGCATTGAGAGTCAGTACACTGGTTCATGCAAACCCAGTCATCAGATCTTTTAAAAATCCTATAAGAATCTCCCTATTATTTTAGTACCTTCATATGAAAAGTTATGTCATGTAAATGAAAAAAATTACAAACCATTATTCAACAAGGAATATGTGGGGGAAATGCATCTAAAAATTATTTGTTAGCTATCGATGTCCCAGAAATATAACATAGTAAAATTCTTATCTCAGAAATCAGTGTTAATAGATGTCAATACAAAAACACATTTCACTGAAGCCCAATGTAGATCCTGTTTAGTTATACTAAATAGGATCTAGATTCAAATAATGCATTTTAGAAATCAGCACTATCTGTTTAAATTTCTGGTAAGTATATGCAAAAAATTAAGATTTATCTCTGCCGTTACTTATAAAATGGTGAGTAATCACTGAACAATGTAATTTTGAACAAAGATCAAAAGCAGCACGATTAATGTATTTACAAGTTACTGCAAAAGTTGCACTGGGAATCTCAGTTCTATCATATGAAGTAACTTAAATTAACGTATATGAAATGAATAACAGGGTTGTTGTTTTTTTTTTGGATTTTTGATCCAAAGGAAGCAGTCCCAGGACTATTGCTCTCCCTTTCCTCATATATTGTTTAAACTGTTGTGTGAAAAAGGCATATAAACTAATTAAAGTTAAGACTACAAAATAAGATAGTTAACAGATGCAGTTTAGAAAAGAAGTGTGAGCTAGAATTGTCAATTAATAAAAGTATAACTTTGCTATTGAACTACAAATTGTAATTTTAGACATAACATCCTTAAGTATCCTTGACATTTTAAAGCAAGATAAGATGTACTCTGGACATCAATAAACAATTTAAAAAGAGCTGACAAAGCAACATAATTTAAAACGCGTTTAATTGACTGGTCAATTAAATACTTTTGCACAAATGCAGATACTTTATCCGTTCTACTTGGACCATTTGCATTCTAACATCAGGTTCCCCAATGGACAAGAATTGGTTATTTATGCCTGACACAAGTAGATTTGTAGGCCCTTTAACATCCTGACCATCCACAAAAGATGTGTACTGACATATATTACTTTATTCAAAACCCACACAAAGAACCATGAAAAACAAAATGGCTCACTTCACGATTTTCCAGAATGAAAAACCACCACAAATCCACAGTTGATGCACTCATGCTATATAAAACTTACAATGGTCAAGCCACTTTACCTGGATTGCCCTTTGCCTGACAGCCCTACCTGTTTGACCTGGTGCCCCCTCCAGATGCTTTGGACTACAATTATCCTCCCCTTCTATCCAGGATGAAAGCAGCTGCTGTCCAATGTCAAAATCCAACTTCTGGTCCCAATTAGAGCATACCCACAGATACAAAGGGATTCATTTACACACAGACTTACCATTCAGCCATTGACTCAATGTTTGCACTAGAATTAGGCCTGTCAACTGGATATAGTAGTCTCAATGCATCTGGATGTATCCAGGAATGCTTTACCACCTTGCTGCCAACACAATGTAATTTCAATTAATAGTTCTTCCAAAATCACTGCTTTAAGCTAAAGGATTTTGATACTAGAAAATTACCACTCTAGTTAGAATCACATAAAATTCTAAACAATCATAATCCCATTCCTGCTTTTAAATTAAGAGAAGTTTTAAAGGCAAAAAAGAGCAATCAGGAGAAGAAAAAGAAACATTTTACATTCCACATAAAGTGCATGGGTGATAAATAATTGTCAGACATGCCTTCATAGAAGCAACAAGTGGATCACTATTACTCCATCCATCGATCACCGTATTTGACCCACCTATGACCCAAAGCTGAGATTCCTCTCAAATAGAAAAATGAGGTTGTCAGCAATGTATCCCATGCCATTAAATACCATAGCTCAAAAAGGACTGGCTTTTTGAGATGAATAGACAAGCATGATTCTGTATAACCCCATCTGTTCTGAAACCAACAATCAGCAAAAATATGTAACCATATGCAATATACATGTGGATTTCTTTATAATTTTGAAAGATTCAATGAAATCATATATAGTGTTCCCTCACTTATCACGGGTGTTATGTTCCAGGACCACCCACAATAAGTGAAAATCCACAAAGTAGGGGCACCATTTTTATTTAATACTTATGATTTTTTTAATAGTTAGGTGGTGTTTCTCGCCCTTGCAAGCACCAGGGAGCCAGTGAAGCCTTCCCTACCAGCGCGGTGGGCCTCTTGCTCCATGCCCACCATATTGTTCTGGCTGCCTCTGTTCCTGCAGCCAGGGAAGAAGGAATGCAGCTCCGGCCCAATGAATGAGCGAGCAAGGGAGAGTGGGTGAGAGAGTGGGGGCAGGTGGCAGCAGAAGCCTAAAGGAGGCGGCCAGGCTCCTTCTGCCACCACTCTAGCTGGGTCACGCTGGAAAACGTAGAGGACTCAGAAGAGGCGGCGGGACTTGTGGAGGACTCCACCCCCTCTTCTGAGTTCTCCATGTTTGTGTGGCCCAGCTGGAGAGGCAGCAGAAGGAGCCTCGCTGCCTCTTCCAGGCTCCTGCTGCCGCCCGCCCCCACTATCTCTTGCTCGCTCATTCACCGGGCCGGAGCTGCATTCCTTCTTCCCTGGCTGCAGGAGCAGAAGCAGCCAGAGCAACATGGTGGGCACGGAGCAAGGGGGCAGCAGCAATGGGGTAAATAAATAAATAGTTTTCCCACGAAACAGCGAGTCTGTGATAAGCGAACTGCGAAGTAGTGGGGGAACATTGTATATGTTCATGGGTAAAACACATGAGTTGCAAAACTGTCTCATCACTGAGATCACGCAGCAATTCTATGGGGTCAACATACAGTTCAAAGGGTATGACAGAATTCTGCCAAATCTACTGACTCCACTAAAATTCAATATTTTTAATCAGGATCACTAAAATTCCTTCCAAAGCACAAAATGTTAACATTATTAATCAAATAAATTCAGGAGTAACTCAACCAGAACAGAAAAAACTTTTCCTGTTTTAAACCGTATTGTACTTTACACTCAGATATATTGCGTAAAGACACAATGTGTTTTTCAACACCTTCCTCTCACAATGAGCATTTTTCCTATGCACTTGGCGGTGCAACCCAGCCTAGAAACTGATTGGCCACAATTTAGTGTTAGAAAAACCTAAGCCTAAAGGTAAAGGTTTTCCCCTGACATTAAGTCTAGTCATGTCCGATTCTGGGGCTTGATGCTCATCTCCATTTCTAAGCCAAAGAGCTGGTGTTGTCCATAGACACCTCCAAGGTCATGTGGCCGGCATGACTGAATGGAGTGCCGTTACCTTCCCGCCAAAACAGTACTTATTGATCTACTCACATTTTGCATGTTTTCGAACTGCTAGGTTGGCAGAAGCTGGAGCTAACAGAGGGACCTCACCCCCCGCAGCCCGGATTCAAACCGTCGACCTTTCCGTCAGCAAGTTCAGCAACTCAGCGGTTTAATCCGCTGCGCCACCAGGGGCTCAGCGGGTTAAACCTAAGCCTTGCAGGCTAATATTTTGCATAACTAATCATAATTTATATATCCCCACCAATCAACATAAAAATATACAGATTCATCCCAACATATATTGCCATGCCAAGTACCAAATAAATAGACGATTTTTAAAAAACATACAAATGATTTGCGGGTAAGTACTACCAAAAACTAGAACTTAAAATTAAAACATTAACTTTTACAAGGCTTTTAGAAAGTATCAAAACATATTCTCCCAAAGTTTCAGAGGAATTCAACATGCTGCAATTTAAATTGTACAGTGTGTGAGGTCTCAATGTGATACAATCCATCTAGACTTCAGCAACAGCCTCCAAATGACACAATTCAGGTCCAGCTGAAGTTGTTAGTAATCCTGTGAAAGCAGCAGTACAATCCCACCAGGATAATTTTCTCTGCCAGACCAGTTTCCCAGAAAGATTCTCTTTGCTCCTTAATGACATCTTCTACTGCCATCCATAAAGCAATTATAACTGAGACACTGACAAACTAAGCACATACTATGCATGCATAGCATACTTCTATTCCACTAACTAATGACAATGTGCTAAACTGGGGGAAAGACGAATGGAACACTTGGTATTATAAAACACTGCAATCTAGAATTTTTTTTTAATCCAATGATTCCAGAGGCAGCAGAGCATATGGTAAAAGGCATTACTGGGAAGCTGGAGTGCTCCTAGTACCAAATGAATGTTGTCAGTTAAGGGATTAGCCATTCAATATCCACATGCTGCTCACAGAATGCAAGTAGATCAATCACAAAAATCACACTGTACTGTCGGGCTTTTGAAGTCTGCAGCAGTCGTAAGCCAAGATATTTTTCTTTGGACCCAATGATCGGAGTTCTGAAAGACATCACCAGGGTTACTCCTTGGTTGACAGACAACCTTGCAAGGTACAATTGTCTATCTGAATTATTTAATGCTAAAGATCAAAGTCACCCCATAGTGAAAATAATACAGATAAGAACTAAAGGCAAAATATATCAGTCAGACAAACTTGTGCTACATTGATTCTCGAGTTATCCTTAAAAAGCACAAATACCATTTGCATCTACTGCTAGAGCAAAAGGACTCACAATTAAAAGTTTATGAGCAAAAAAGGGTTCACTCAAATATTTATTTATTCAGTATTAGCTGTGCCCGGCCACGCGTTGCTGTGGCATAGTCTGGTGGTGTTGATAAAAAATTGTTGAGGAAGTGGTGGTATTTAATATATGTTATATGCTTGTATTTATGTTCAGTATGCATAAGGTTGTGTGTGTACTGCGACATCATGCCTGCTTTACACTTACAAACTGCAGTAGTATTTAAAGTCTGTTATCTTCCACAAGTTTGGTCTCGATAGAACATTCTTGGGTTCAGTGTTGTCTTTGGTTTCTGGGTAAATTTGATTTCCCACTTTGGCTATGCTCCTCATTGAAGATAGGGATTGGATGGGTCTGTTGATGCAAAGCTTTGTAGTGCTATTCATGTTGGCTACTACTGTTTTGTGTTTGGAAGGAAGTAGTGAGAGGCTAGAGGGGGCTTATGTCCCTGTGAAGTATTGTCCATGTTTGGTGTTCAAAATTTTGTGTGTTGGGGGAAAGCATGAATGCTGCAATGAGTCATCCTGATTAGCATGTAATGGCCTTGTTACTTCGAAGCCTGGCTGCTTCCTCCGTGGGGGTATTCTTGGCTGGCTGGTGTTAGCTGGCCCTGATTGTTTCCTTTCTTGAATTCCCTTGTTTTCAGATGGTTTCTCATTTATTTGTTGTCCTGATTGTATACATTATATTGTTTTGTATTATTTTTCCTGATTGTTTCCTGTGTGGAATTTCCCTGTGTTAAAAGTGTTGTTTATTTAATGTCCTTTTTTATTTTTAATACTGGGACCTTGGTTTTGTTCATTTGCCATCGTTTGTTGGAAGGTGTTAGCTGGCCCTGTTTTCTCTGTGTTCATAGTGTTGGTGTGTTTTCACTATCCTGGTTGTAGATTGCTGCAATATTTGGAGTGAGATGTTGTTTTTCATTGGATTTCCCTTGCTAGGAACCAGACATGCATGCTGCAATGTGTCACCCTGACTATTACTTAACGGGCTTTTAGCGTGATAGGCTGGCTGCTTCCTGGGTGGTGGATTTCTGTGTTTGAAGGTGTTGGTTGGCCCTGTGTGTTTCTTGTTTGGAATTTCCCTGTTTTAAAGAACGCTGGAAATATTTTGCCTCTTTAGTATGTATTGTCCTTGTTGTTTATAAGATGGTAGGAGCTTGAGCAATCTTGTTGTATTGTCCTAGTGTTTTGTACTTCAACTCCCATAATCCCAATAGCCGGTTTCGGATTGTGGGAGTTGAAGTCCAAATGGGGGCCCATTTTGTCTGAGAAGTGCTTGATTGTGCTTAAAGAAACAGCCTCGCAGCCCTTCGGAGGGCATCTGGTAAGTAAACTGAGGCGTCTCTGAAGTAATGGCGACGTGGCTTTTTCCATCCCAGCTCTTTTGCCTTCCCTCCTCCTGCTAGAGTTTGCGCTATGTCCTTTTCGCAAGGTCCCTGACTGAATTCAAAGAAAATAAGTTTTCAAAAGCTGGAAAAGGGGGAAGCTTTCCTTCACCCATTTCTCCTCTGCCTCGTTCACCTCCACAGTTTTGAGGACTTGCCGGATGTGGTTGTGTAGGCCTAATGTCCTCCTCCTTCGCGTTACGCAATCCGCCGGCCCCGGCCAGTGCAGTAACGGTTTTCTATATTCGGTTGGGATGCTCGCATGCTGCTGCCTGTCATTGATGTAGGTTTTCCAATGGTGGAGGCTGCTCTGCGCATGCGCATAATGCAGTATTCGTTTTTGGGGGTTTTTGAGTGACTTCCAGTTTGAATTGTTTTTGTTGTTGTTGTTGATGTTTTGATGTCTAAACACAGCCGGAATAACCATGTCTTTTATGGCCAAGTTTTGGGGGTATTTAGTTTTGCTGTTTACCTTAAAGCAGAAACGGTCAGAATATTTATATATAGATAGATAGATACTAACATAGCTCCTATGTGAACACAGGAGCGTCATTTCTACCGTTGCTATTTGCAGAGGGCAGCAAGGGCACTTTGAAAAGGTAGCTGAAAGGACCCCAAAGGCCACCTGCTTCAATTCCCAGTTAAACATTATAATCATTCACCAAGTCTCCACTACGCTAAACAATTCAGACCACACTGTATGAGACTCAAAGTACAACTGCATCATATAAATGAGTCAGCAGCGCAAACAGTTCCCAATTACTCAAGCCATTTCAAGCATCTGCCAAAAGAAAGACATCTTTCTCCACCTAGCTCATTCAATAAATCAACATGGACTAAGGATTCCTTCCTGGTATCAAGTATGGTGGTCACACTTAACATAAATGCAAAATCTCTACACCAAGCCTTTCCAACCAGAATATTGTGGATGAAACACCGAAGATTGTTATTCCAGTTTTATTTATTTGTGATGTTCCCTTTGATTTTTCTCACCTTAACAAGAATTTCCACACACTAAAAGTCAACAATTTCTCATCTACAACTACGTTTTTTAGAGATCAACTGAGTACATATTCCTGTTGAAAATGCTCTGAACCAGAAAACAGAGAATGAAACATTGGCAGGCCAAGAAAGAAAGAAACCAACTGGAAACCTCTTCAGCTTTAGCAGACTAATCTTTAAAACTGATTTAAAAAACACTGCTCTCTTCTCCTAAAGTCAGAGGAAGATTCCTACAGGAAGTTAACAAAAAGATCCCCTGCACCTATGGCTCAGCTTCACATGAGGCAGCTTTCTTAAGCACAATATTAAAGAGTATACAATAGCAATAGTCTATGTTAATAGCTATTTCAAGTGTATGTATGCTACAATAGTACAGATTCATGGTAAGCAAACCTAAATCTTGTAGCCAGAATACATGCACACAAGCATGCTTCCAACAATAATCTTAGATTACTTTATCACGAATCTTGGAGGAAAAGGAGAACCAAAATGAGGAAGGAACAAGAAGCTTAGGGTCAAATGTAGAATGCAAGGAACATAAATAAGGAACAAATCACAACAAAAAAGATCATTTTCTAGGTTGTTGGCTCTTCATCAGACATCATATGCACACATTTGAACTTTAGTTTGCAACTTGAGAACTAAAGCTAAGTGTTCTTGTTTGAGAGTTAAGGCTATGGTTCTCAGAACAGCAAGATCTCTGCCTAGCATAAGAACTTAAATGAATGTGTAACACTGACTAGGCCTTATAACAAAATTAAAGGTTACACCTCTTCTATAAAGCTACCAAGTTAATTTCTCATGAAGCAATGTCTTATCATTTCAAATTACTCAGGTGTTCTTTAATATTACAATGATAATTCAGGTGCAATCCATTTTAATCTGACCCCAGGGACAGAAGCCTTCAAACCTATTTTTACAATGTAAACCTGTTAAGTTTAGTATATTTTTTCTTGCACTGTCTTACAATCCAGTCCATGATCCTTATAGGAGAAATAAAGTTATCTTAAGGTAGCAATCTCAGTTTATTTTATGATATGACAAGGAAAAGCACATTAATAGGATGCTTGCTCTAGATATATTACAGAGTACCCTTTTGCTCTACACACAGTGAACGGTAAAGACTTCATTAGGTTATTACGTCTAATGCAATTCAGTGACAGTAAATATTCTCAAAAGAGGGCTGCTAAGACCCAAAGTTAAATGTCATTGACTGCAAGACATGGCCAATCAAAGACATATAAATTCCTAGATATCCAAATTAACAATTCGGTGTTTCAGATTTCAACAGACCATTGTAAGATAAGCAGAGAAATAGACACCCAAATTTCAAAGTGTCTATTTCCCCACGTTCCTTGAAAAGATCACAACCAAATTAGCCTTGCAACCACAGATAAACCCTCACACATAGCTACAGACATGAAAAGAAAACATAGGCTCAAAGGCAATCAAATCTTTATAAAAATACAGCTTGCATATGTTTGTGCACGCAGAACTCAAAAAGTAGTTGGTCGATCAACTTAAAATTTTGACACCACATGGAATACCAATACGCATGTGTTTTAATGAGTTTGGGGGACAGAGAGCCACAGATGATGGGATATGCAGTACTTTCAATCACTTCACCTCTCATAGACCACTGTGACTTGCATCAATGACAGATCAGGACCAAACCTGGCACACAGACCGCCCCCCCCCCATGCCCCACTTTATGTCCTGGTGCAGTTAGGGGAGGACAAACTACGGATGATGGGATACGCAGTACCTTCACCCCAATCAGACCACTGAGAACCCAAAGAACGACAGACATGGACTATATTTGGCACACAAACACGCCATTACTCACGTCATGTCATGATACTGACAGGAAGAAGATGGATCACAAATGATGGGATTTGCAGCACCTTAGCCTGATTCAGCTCCAAATTCAATAGACCACAGAGACCCACACAAATAACGGACATGGACAAAACAAGGCATACAGACTCCCCATGATCAACAGAAAATACTGGAAAAGTTGGGGGATATCAGCCTTGAATTATGGGAGTTATAGTTTACCTGCATCCAGAGAAATTGTGATCCACTGACAATGGACCGGGACCAAACTTGGTGCAGAGAGCCCCCATGGCCAACTGAACATACTGCTGTTGTATGTTGAGCTGACCTTGATTATGGGAGTTGTAGTTCACCCTTATCCAGAATGCACTAAACCCAGCTGACAACAGATCTGGACCAAACTTGGCACACAGACCCTGTCAGGGTATTGTGTATTGTGAAATGTTAAAATCAATCTCGATTCAGCAATTATGGAGTTAATGAGAGTCTGCTATGATTGATGTATCACAGGACCAATGGGGTCAAGTGTGTTTTGACCGGGACTTACTATCTTGGTTCCTGTGGAATGCAGGGGAGTGTTAGTTTCCTGTGTCGAGCGGAGAACAGCGATGAGCAATGTGCTGTGTGTGTGCATGGGTGCTTTCGGCAAGCACTCATGGAGGAAAGGACTGAATTGACTCTATTTGTAAATAGTTCATGTAAATAAAGTTTAATCAACAGTTGGACTTCGTCTGCTGGAGTGAGTTTATCCAGTGCTGTTTTCCACACGGGGAAACAGTCTGGAGAGAAGGAGGCAGACCGGGATGGTGAATTTTTGGGATTTCACTCTGCTACCCATCATCCCCGCTGGCAGACCCAACATGGCTAACACTATATACACACAGGAGTTGGAGGTGATTGCCCTGGGAATCCCACTCATTCCGACAGACATGACTTTCATTACCAATACACCTTGCATTCACAATTACTATCAATAAAACCCAGGGGCAATCTTTGCAAGTGTGCGGTTTGAAATTAGAAAACAAAAACTTCTCTCATGGGCAATTATACATCACATGCTCCAGAGTCGGTAAACTGTCTGATCTTAATGTTTATGCAGAAAAAAGACAAACCAAAAATGTAGTCAATCCACAAGCACTACAATAAAAAATGGTTTTTTTTTGGGGGGGGGGGACTCTTTTTCCTTCCTTTCCATACATTCCACATAGACACAGGAACACAAGGTGGGGTACTGAATTGAATGAACTCAATCTATGTTCGCTGCAATACTTTACTTTCAGATTCATTACATATCATAATAGCCGCAGCGAAGTGTGGCCAGGTTTAGCTAGTGACCATATAAAATAATAAGGAATTGTGAAATATTATTCCAATAATGATTGACATCATTATACAACTGTCTCAATTGACAGTTCTTCAGCAAATTCTACAGAACCAAGAGATGTTTTTTAAAAGATTAAGGTATTATAATAAAGAGACAAACTTAAACAACTAAATTACAGTAAGAAAGAAATGGACATCCATACGATAAAAATGCCAATGTTAAAAACAAGTAGCTGCGGGTATTTTTTTTTTATCCAAAAGACACTGGAAATGCTGAATTAAAAGCAACAAACAATATCACCAATTCTGAAGCAATTTTATTTTTGCAATACAATTGTAAAAGAATACAAAAATGAAATATGTTAGCTGGTCTTAACAGGCCTACATGTTGTAAAGCTTTTAAAATATTTTATTATAATCTCTTTTGAACTGTCATTAGTTAAGCTTTTAGAACTTAAAGAGACAGATCAATTAAAGTATCTGATAGTGGTGGACACTGGATGAGGGTTGGGTGAGTAACTCAAATTCAGCATTGAGAACTTTCTATCAAGTATTTGCTCTAAAGCAGTGGTTCCCAATTTTTTGTCCTCCAGGTATTTTGGACTTCCAAAATATCTGACAGTTGGTCAAGCTGGTTGGGGCTTCTGGGAAGACCAAAGGTTAGGAACCAGTGCTTTAAAGGAAACATCATAAATGGAAATTAGAAAGAATGGGTCACACATGGGGAAAAACGTAAGCAGCTGCCCTGCCTCCACCCTTCCTCCCCAACTATTCAGAAGCATTCTGAGTTCAGCTGATAGCCTTTTCCTAGACTTCTGCTCCTCTGCAAAAATTCTTCTGAAAGACATCCAAACCACTATCCAGAAAATTTTCTAAGCAGCAAGCAAAAGAATTCCAAGCACATTAGAGAAAGGGATGAAAAGGAAAAGAAAGTTTCAAATGAAAAGCATCAAAGAAAACTAGTGAGACAAAGAGGGATAAAAATACATAGGGGGAGGGAAAGGAAGACATAATGTGCTACAAGTAAGGTAGGGAGACAAATGATTATTTTAGACAGTAGCAACTCATTCACAAAATGCAAGAGAGGTGATGGGGAAAAGAAAAAGAAGCAGCATCTAGAAGAAACATTAAAATTCTGTAATACCAATTTTCACTAATGAAGGAAATACTGTATTTTCTCTAGGAATGGTTGGGAGATACTACTGATGTTACACAGATTGACTTTAATTGGGAGAGTAAGAATACTTACATTGATTGTTTTAATAGAAGTAGTTATACTTAAGATAATATAGATTTGTTCAAATTTAAACTGGGGAGCAGAATGAGAAATATACTGAGTGCTTAATATTGCATATATATGGACAGAAATCCATAGACTTTCTGTAGGGAATACACTTATAAAGTGATAAGATTTGATTTAAATAACCAATCATTGTACCTGATGGAAAGGTGTGGAATTACTGTAGGAATATTGATGGCTCTTATAGCTTGGTTTAATAAGAGACACTGAAGGCTGCTTTTATCTTTTCCCCTCTTTATATATCTCTTCTGCTCTTTTTCTTTCTTTTTTTGTCTTATGCATTATTATTGTTCTATTTCATACAATCCTTTATCAAGAATTACAAAATTCCTTATCCTGAATTACCAATGCATTGAATCCAAGAGGTTCCAAAACAATCAATGTGGACTGCTGAGATAGTGGCATCTTTGCTTTCTGGTGGGTCAAATGTCCACAAACTTTGTTTCAGGTACAAGGTTATTTAAAATATTGGGTATAAAATAATCTTCAGGCTAGATGTAGAAGGTACCTATAAAGCAGAAATGAATTTTGTGTTCACTTGGCTCCCATCTCTAAGACATCTCATTATAGGATGCGTCCACACTATAGAATGAATGAATAAAGTTTGACACCACTTTATCTACCATTGCTCAATGCAATTAAATCCTAGGATTTATAGTATGGTGAGAAATTAGCACTCTGACAGAAAAGGTCAAGGACCTTGTAAAATGACAGCTCCCTGGATGTAATTGCATTGGGCCATGGCAGTTATGGTAGTTCCAAACATCATTCATTCTACAGTGCAGATGCATTCATAGAGCTGAAAGAGACCCCAAGGCCATCCAGTTCAACCTCACTCTGCCATGGAGGAAGACACAATCACAGATGTCCACCTGTTTAAAAACTTCTAGAAAACATGTCCTCATCACACTTGAGGCAGCTTATTCAAGTTTTGAACAGCTCTTACTACCAGGATCCCCTCCCCCTAATGTTTAGGTTGAATCTCTTTTCCTGTAGTTTCTGGGGCAGCAGGGGGGAAAAATCTGACTCCAGCTTCAATGTAACATTTCTTCAAATGTTAAAACATTGATATCATATCACCTCTGAACCTTGTTTTTTCTCTCTAAGCTATCATATGGCTTGACTTCCAAACCCCATGGAAGCACAAATATGCCAAAATCTAAACACATCCCAAGATCCCAAACACTTCTGCTCCCAAGTGATACTCAGCCTGGACAGTATTTGGAAAGCTTAAAATAAAAATGGTAAAATATGATAATGGTGATCTTCATAGTGAAAGTTTACCTGGAATACCATGTCCAGTTCCAGGCACAACAACAATTCAAACAATATTGACAAGTGAAAAATCGTTTGGAGAGGGCGACCAAAATGATCAAAGGCCTGAAATCCAAGACCTATAAGGAGCTTAGGGAGATGGTTATGTTTAGGATGGAGAAAAGAAGGCAGAGAGAGGATATGATAGCTATGTTTATATATTGGAAATGATGTCATATCAAAGATAGAGGAGGGTTGCTTTCTGCTGGTGTAGAGACTAGGACACAGAGCAATGGATTCAAATTTCAGAAAAAGACATTCTACCTGAATATTACAAAAAACTTCATAATGTAACAGCTGTTCGACAGTGGAATACACTGCCTTGGTGTGTGAAGTCTCCTTCTCTGGAGGTTTTAAAGCAGAGGCTGGATAGCCATCTGTTGGGGGCACTTTGATTGTGTATTTCCGTGTGGCAAGAGGTTACAGTATGGCTTTTGTGGTCTCTTCCAATTCTGTAATTTCATGAAATATCTCAAAATCTGAAAATATCCCTAAACTCAATGTACTTCTGGTCCTAAGCTTTTTAGAGAAGGGATACCAGCCTGTATTTGGAAACCTTAAATGAAATAATTGTAAAAAAACAAACAAACCACACAACAACAATACTGAAAGTTTACAATTCAATTACTGTTTTTACATTTATATCCTGCTTTCTTCTCTTAAAGGAGACTCAAGGAGCTGATGAGCAAATAAAACAGAAGGGAGATGTTATTTTACAAAAGAAGAGGAAGGAAGAACAATAGAGGGCAAAAGGCACATAGGGAAAAGGGAGCTTGGGGTTAATCCAAGAGATACCCAACCTGTATGAGAGAAACTCCAATATAATAATTGTTTTTTTTTTTGAAAAAAAACAACAACCCAGTAATGCTGAAGGTTTAAAAATTCAATGCATGTCAAGGGGTTGGACTGAGTCTGTTGTTACTATTATTGTTGTTGTTGTATTTATTTATATCCCACTTTACTTTCCTAAAGGACTCAAGATAATATTGACTGAAAGTTTAGGATTCAATGCATGGCAGGGGGCTGAACTGAATATCCCTTGAAAGGGTCTCTTCCAACATGGATTCTATTATTATTATATTTATTTATACCCCTTTTCTTTCTCAAAGGAGACTCAAAATAATAATTGTTTTTTAAAAACCCCAATAATACTGAAGGTTTAGGATTCAATGCAAGGCAAGCTAAAACCTTTTTATTCAGGCAGGCTTTTAAAGATGAAGATGATTAAGATCTAGTCAGGGGGTGCTGTGGTTTTTAACTTTGAGTATGTTTTTGATAAATTTAACTGAATTTCTAGTGCTGTTTGTGTTTAATTATGTGTTAATGTTTGTATACTAATGCTTTCATGTCAAGCCACTCTGAGTCCCCTTTGGGGAGATAAAGAGGGGTATAAATAAATAAATATAATACTGTAATCATAATGGGCTGGACTGGATATCCCTTGGGGAGACTCTTCCAACACGGATTCTGCTATTGTGGTTGTTAGTATTACATTTATTTCTATCCCACTTTCATTTCTTAAAGGACACTCCAGAAAATAATTGTTTAAAAACTCAATAATGCTGAAGGTTTAGGATTCAATGCATGTCAAGGGTTTGGACTGATTATTTATATCCCACTTTCCTATCTCAAAGGAGACTCGTGATAATAGTTCAGGCATGGTCAAACGTGGGCCCTCTAGATGTTTTGGACTCCAACTCCCACAATTCTGAACAGCCGATAGGCCCCAAGTTTCCCCATGCCTGTAATAATTGTTTTAAAACTCCAATAATACTAAAGTTTTAGAATTCAATGCATGGCAAGGGGCTGGACGTCTCTTGGGGTTCTCCTCTAACATGGATTCTGCTGCTGTTGTTGTTGGAGATTAGAAATACATTTATTTCTATCCCATTTTCCTTTCTTAAAGGAGATTCAAGAAAATAATGGTTTTAAAACTCAATGCTGAAAGTTTAGGTTTCAATGCTTGTCAAGGAGTTGGACTAATTATGTTGTTGTTCTTATTACTGTATTTATTTATATCCCACTTTTCTTTCTTAAAGGAGACTCAAGATAATAATTGCTTAATAACCTCAATAATACTAAAGGTTTACAAACCAACGCATGGCAAGGGGCTGGACTGGATCTCTCTTGAGGGGGGTCTAATATTGTGATTATAATATTTATTCATTTATTTATTTCTATCTCTTTCCTTTCTTAAAGGAAACTCAAGGTAATAATTGATTAATAACCTCAATAATACTGAAGATTTACAATTCAATGCATGGCCTGAATAGTCCTTGGGGGTCTAACACTGTGATTCTATTATTATATTTATTTTTATATCTATCTATTTGATCCCTAGAATTACATTTATTTCTATCTGGGTTTCCTTTCTTATAGATGAGTCAAGATAATAATTGGGTTTTTTAAAAAAAACAAACCTCAGTAACACTGTAGGTTTAGGATGCAATGCATGGCAAGGGGCTGGACTGGATGTCCCTTGGGGTCAAACAGGGTGATTCTATTATTATTATTACTATTACTACTGTTGCTGCTGTTAATTCCTATCCATCCCTCTTTCCTTTCTTAAAGGAAACTCAAGATAATAATTGCTTAATAACTTCAATAATACTGACGGTATACAACTCAATGCATGGCAAAGGGCTGGCCTGAATATCCCTTGGGGTGTCTTCTTTAGGTTTCAATGCATAGCCTGGATAGTCCTGAGGGGGGGGTCTAACATCTATCTATTTCATCCCTAGAATTACATTTATTTCTATCCCACCTTCCTTTCTTAAAGGGGACTCAAGATAATAATGGCTTGATAACCTCAATAATACTGAAGGTTTAGGATTCAGTGCATGGCAAGGAGCTGGACTGGATATCCCTTGGGATTCTCTTCCAACATGGATTCTACTATTAGTATTATTGTATTTATTTCTATCCTGGTTTCCTTTTTTAAAGGAAACTCAAGATAATTGCTTAAGTTTAGTATAACCTCAATGATACTAAAGGTTTAGAATTCAATGAATGGCCTGGATAGTCCTTTTGGGGGGGGGGGCATAACATTTTGTTTCTAATATTATATTTATTTCTATATCTATTTGTTTCATCTAGAGAATTACATTTATTTCTATACCGGTTTCTTTTCTTAAAGGGGACTCAAGATAATAATGGTTTGATAACTTCAATAATGCTGAAGGTTTAGGATTCAATGCATGGCAAGGGGCTGGACTGGATATCCCTGGGGGGGGTCTAGCATTGTGATTCTATTACTGTATTATAATTATTTATTCCTCTCTATCCCATATTCCTTTCTTAAAGGCTAGATAACCTCAAAACTGCTGAAGGTTTAGGATTCAATGATGACCTGGATATCCCGGGGGGGGGTGTCTAACATTGTGAATCTATTATTATTATTACTATTATTTCTCTATTATATTTATTTATTTCTTCCTATCTATCTGGGTTCCTTTCTTAAAGGAAACTCAAGATAATGGCTTGATAACCTCAATAATACTGAAGGTTTAGGATAGAATAAATGGCCTGGATATTCCCTGGAAGGTCTAACATTGTGATTCTATTATTGCTATACTTATCGATTTCTATCTATGCTGGCTCCCTCTCTGAAAGGAGACTCACTCCAAGGCACAATTCGGGCGAAGCAATAAGGAAGGAAAGGGATGTGATTGTATGAAGGAGGGAGGAAGGAAGGGCTGGGGTCCACTCACAGTCGAGGTGCTTCTTCTTGGGGCCCATGACCTCGTGCGTGGTGGCCTTGCAGACGGTCTTGGAGACGGCCGAGCCGGTCACGCTGTGCTGCGCCGCGGTGATGCGGTCGGTCAAGCTCTGCCCAGACATGGTGGCCGTGGTGGCGGCGGGGAGGCAGGCAGCAGGCAGAGAAGAGGAAGGAGACGGGGAGAGAGAAGGCTCCGGTCCGCCCTCCGGAAGGGCCGGGCCTGTCCTGTCCTGTCACCCGGGAAGGGGCCTCCTCCTCCTCCTTCTTCCCCGCCCCGCAGCCGCGCCTCTCCCCTTCTCTCTCTCCCTCACACAGGCATCGCTCTGGCCGCGGCGAGAAAATGGCCGCCGGTGAAGCCGCTCTGGCTCAAGTCCTAGATCACATGACTCCCTCAGCATTCCACCTTTAAAGAAAGAAGGCAAACTCACTCCTCCTTCTCCGGTGGCCCCGCCCCTTCAGTCTTTTAAGGCCACGCCCCTGTCACGTGACGCTCCATTCTTGCCGCTTGGCTTCGCCCTAGCCACGTGACCTCCTCCACTACACCCCGCCCCGTAACAAGGAGGACGGCGATGACGCAAGCCGACTTTCCTTCCCTTCCCCCTCCACCCTCAGCGGTGACGTCACTTCGCCACGCCCCCTTTTCGGAGGGGCGGGGCGCTTTGTAACGGTCACTCGTGGCTGCTGCTGCTGCTGAGGGAGATTTAAATTCCCGCCAAAAAATAAGTCTTTTTACACTGTAGATTTAATACTATTGCAACCCATAGAGTTGTAGCTTTGGGGAGGCCCCAAAACTCTTTTGGCAGGGAGCCAAGGAAGTTAAAGGGGTATCAAACCGCATTCGTTCCACAATGTAGATCAGGCCTGGGCCAACTTGGGCCCTCCAGGTGTTTTGAACTTGCAACTCCCACAATTCCGAACACCACAGACATCAGAAGAGCTGCAAGACCAAGACAGAGGTCCTCCTGGTGAGTGCTAAAGCTGAACAAGGCATAGGGTTACAGCCTGGGCTGGATGGGGTTATATGCCCCCTTGAATAATAATACAGTAGAGTCTCACTTATCCAACATAAACGGGCCAGCAGAACGTTGGATAAGCGAATATGTTGGATAATAAGGAGAGATTAAGGAGAAGCTTATTAAACACCAAATTAGGTTATGATTTTACAAATTAAGCACCAAAACATCATGTTATACAACAAATTTGACAGAAAAAGTAGTTCAATACCTCGGTGGCTTCTACTTCAACTTGGTGAGATTTATCTAACCCACAACAGTCTGGATCTTACTATCCACTGCTGTTTTAAATTGCTTGATAACACCTCACTCTGTGAAGACTGTGTGTTGATTGGCTGTGCACTGACCTTCACACATTTTAAAAAATCACACAGAAGCGTCTTCCAAGAAAAATAAAACCAAACCAAAAAGTCCCACGGCGATCAGCAAGTGGTGACGGGGGCAGGACTGTGAAATCTGGAAGCCCCTCGTAACAGACTGGCATGTGGGCAGTGGTCATTCTACCCAGGGGCGGCTGAAGCTATAAGCTGGGTAAGCAACTCATTTTCTCCTTGTGCTAATACTACAGACA
Source organism: Anolis carolinensis (assembly GCF_035594765.1). Taxonomy (NCBI): domain Eukaryota; kingdom Metazoa; phylum Chordata; class Lepidosauria; order Squamata; family Anolidae; genus Anolis; species Anolis carolinensis. The sequence goes on from NC_085843.1 coordinate 14,578,583, forward strand.
CATTTAAATAATTGTATGGAGGATGGGATTTCATCAACTCTATTTGAATGGTTGGGCTTTGAGAGGTAGATAATAACAATAAAGATCATCCTTAACATATAAGACAATTTGAGTGTGCAGATTTACTTGTGTGAACTGTAGCTGTGACTTGTTTTAAAAAGATAAAAACAGAGACTTATTCTAATTGGCATAGCTGAAGGTTTGCAAGCACAGTCCTGGACATCAACTGACATACAATGCGTTTCATATTTATGGGAAAGGGAAAGGGGGAAGAATGCAGTACTTGGCAGATAAAAGCAGCTGTAACCAAAACAATTTTTAAAATAGGACACACGTAGCTAAACATGTTTGTTTTATCAGAGCATAAGCCAAATATTCAACGGTAATGCTAAGTTAGCTGAGACAGAGAAAAGAAGCATGAAATGCAAATGAAGAACTTTTAATAATCTTGTACAAATTCCTGAACAGTACCATGTCTAGTCCAGAACTCTGCTTCCACATTGGTCGGGCGGATGTTTCTGGAAAGATCATATGCAGACCATCTGGAATTCAGAGGTATACTTATGGATTGGTTCAGAAGTAGAGAGAAAGCTGCATTTTACCAAAAAGAAAATATTACAGCTCAAATATTGGGGGAAATGTCACTTCCTCATAAGAGAAGCAGTAACTTGAGGAAAGACATCTGGATCCTGCAAAACAACATATGAGCAATGATTTTGCAATCGTTGCACTGTAGTCCATTGTTAGAAATGGTGGCTCTTGGCCAGAGGCAAAGCTTGGTTATCGGCCCCATGTAATGTCCATAGCTTAGTTTTACAAATTCAAAATATATTCTGGAAGAATCTGGAAATAAAGGTTTTATGAAACACACATCCACAAGATGTGCTTTGGTGGAATGCATACATAATATCTTAGGTTCAGTTACTGACACCTATGATGAGAAGGATTTGAAGGAAAGGGACCAAGAAAACTTCCTGATTCAGCATGTCAGGAAGGAGTATTGGAGATAGTAAATCTCTATATATACTGTATATATCAGAACACAATTCTCACCCCCCCCCCCCTCAGCTGGCATAGCTATTGTATTTGCCTTCAAAACTACAATGACCAACATATTTTGGAGCATGAACCAGATCAACTTCTATGGTCTGGATGATATATGTGTAGGACTATGTTACTAATTTCACTGAGTTCTGGAATGAAATACCTGTTAACAACCTGATGAAGAAACCTGCCTCACTTTATTCTAACTGGCAAATTTCCTTATGGAGTGAAGCCAGATTCCTGAAGAAGCACCTCAGCCAAGATGGCTTTGTTTACTACAATCCTCTCCAGTTAAGGAGTGCATAGGGTTGGCAGTGCAGAGAACAAACCTTGAGATCATGCAAATCAAAACCAATTTCTTTGACTTCAATAGCTGTTCTGACTGCTTTGCATGCTGTTCATTATATTGACTGGGATGCCATGTTGTATGTGAAGGGCTCAGCCACAAGTAAGAGAAAATGCTTCTTTAAGTACAAGTTGAGTCATCTTGGGAGTGATCGACAATCACTGATTTGAGAACATGGAAGAGGTGATGCTTCCCACCAATCTGGGGGAAAAAACCTCTGTGAACCACATGCAATTGCCAGAAGTCCACATTGCTCAAAGGATCGTATAAAAGCCTGTGCTAAAGTCCCCACAAAAATGTAAAATAACAAGACAATGTTTTGCCCCATAGTCATTTCCAGTGTGCCAAAATGCCAGGCAGGCACATAGTGAAAAAAGTGCTCCCATTCTATACATGGTTGGTCGACCCTGCTTTACATAAATATGCTATAACAGCAGAGGAACATAATGAATTTTCCTCAGGTACAAAAACAGTGTTCGCTAAAGCCAAACATTCCTGAATCAATTTAGAAATAGAATTTACACAAACCTCTCTTGAGAGGTATCAGGGTCTGCTGAATTCATGTGCAGCTGTCTTATGTTGTCAACAACTTCCCTGCAAACATCAGTGAAGTATTCTCAGGAACCCATCAAGCGTTCCAATTGGATCCTCCTGGATAGGAAACAATATAAAAAAGCTTCCGCTTGAGCTTTGCTTGGGGAAAGGTCTTCATATTCAGTATGTTTCTGTTTGTTTAATTATCTTTGGCTTTGACTTTGATTTGCTACTTAACCTTCCTCTGCTATTTTGGTTCTGACTTTCTCCTTGGTCCATGCTGCTAGTTTATCTGTCTATCATCCAGCCCCAAAGGCATGCAATCCCATAGTTTGGGAACTGTTCCATATTTTAGATGCCACGATTGAAAATGTGCTTTTCCTTATCTTCAGGAATTGCACATCTATCAGTAAATAAGCACGGATGTGAGCTACAAACTGAATACAGATTCTCGTCATATATGGTTAGCTGATAATTCCTGAGATTTATTGATGTTTTGGAACATCAGCATTTGAGTATGGCAATAAAACAAATGTCAATGAATTTGGCACAACATTAGTCTGACATGATCTGTCCCTGACATTTCCTAATCACAAGGGTTCTTCTTCTTCATTCACTCAGTCATTTCCAACTCTTTGTGACCTCATGGACCAGCCCACGCCAGAGTTCCCTGTCGGCCATCACCACCTCCAGCTCCCTCAAGGTCAAGCCAGTCACTTCAAAGATACCATCCATCCATCTTGCCCTTGGTCGGCCTCTCTTCCTTTTTCCTTCCATTTTCCCCAGCATCATGATCTTTTCCAAGCTTTCCTGTCTTCTCATGATGTGGCCAAAATACTTCCACTTTACCTCTAATATCCTTCCCTCCAGTGAGCAGCCAAGCATTGTTTCCTGGAGGATGGACTTGTTGGATCTTCTTGCGGTCCAAGGCACTCTCAGGATTTTCCTCCAGCACCAAGTTCAAAAGCATCTATCTTCCTTTGCTCAGCCTTCCTTATGGTCCAGCACTCACATCCATAGGTTACTATGGGGAATATCATTGCTTTAACTATGCGGACCTTCGTTGCCAGTGTGATGTCTCTGCTTTTCACTATTTTATCGAGGTTGGCCATTGCTCTCCTCCCAAGAAGTAGACGTCTTCTGATTTCCTGGCTGCAGTCTGCATCTGCAGTGATCTTCACGCCTAGAAATATAAAGTCTGTCACTGCCTCCACATTTTCTCCCTCTATTTGCCAGTTATCAATCAGTCTGGTTGCCATAATCACAAGGGTATTCTGTATAAATTAAAATTTGTGGAGTGTCTTTAAGGGAAGCATAATACAGAATGCAGCAATCTAACCTGAAATATATTAGGACATAAAGATTGGCATCACCAATTTAAGGATAATGTTAGAATATTCTGATATATTTTCTGGGGATCCAATTTAACTTAATTTAAAGTAACATTCAAGGTATTTCGTTCTGCTCCTTTTAGTACACAATTTTATTTTATGAACTCATAAACATGAATGCAAACCCTTCCACACAAGAGTCTTCAGAACTGTGCTGATGTTGGCTGTGTCCTCAAAATTCTCTTGAGATATCCATTTTCTTGGGGAAGAGCTCAGTTCAAAGCTGAAGACAAAGAAGTACTTAGAAACAGTTTGCTTTATTAAAATGTGCTATTGGTGCAAAGACCTGATGAGGCTTTAGCTTGGAATTCTGGGTGGCCTCTATACACATCTGGAAAGTATTTGGAACAGAGTACTTGAGTCTTTTTGTCATGGGCTTCATGTCCCTTTCCAAGATAATCTAGATGCTAATTCCTCAGATATAAGTACTGCTTTTTTTCTGGAGATTCTAAGAAAATAGTAATAATCTTAATTTCTATCCCATTTTTCTCCCTCGTAGGACCCAAAGTGGCTGAAGCATGTGATCCACCACCAAACTATGACCCTTTTTTTCTGTTTTCTGATGCAGCTGAAAGTTGTGCAAATATGCTTATTACAAACTGACTGAAACAATGGGAAATTGTGATGTTTGTATAAGCCATGCCTTTTAGTGCAGCTTTCTCTTCTTTGGAAGTAATAGCTAAGTACATTTTGTTTCACAGTTTGTCAAAAACAGATGGCAGCTAAATTTTTCATGCAGTTCTTTTAAATACTTATAATGTGAATCTAAGTCCATTTTACTTCAACTTTCATAACTAAAAATAAGGAAAGGAAAGAAAGGAAAGAAAAATGACCCCAACGGGAGTAGCAAATATGTTCACATGGTTTTGTTTGCTGAGAGGGGGAAATGTCATTGCTTTCTCACAGTTTGACATAAAAGAGACTGGAGCAATATATACTAGAGGCTAATAATAGCCGTAGCCAGAAAACCTGGAACTAAAAATGTCCATGGACATAGCTGTAAGGGACAGAGATAATTCAACTCTCACCCTGCTCCCCTTCTATGGGGCAGAGCAGACTCATTATCCCTCTCATATAGCATTAAAAAAAAGCCCATAGAACAATCACAAGAGAAATCTCCTGGCTAAGTAAAAGCAGCAGGTCTCTGTATTTTAAAAATAACGGAATTCACAATTAAATTTTGGGTCATCTTTTGTGACTTCAAAACATACTGTGGATCTCCTTGTGGAGCAGAATCATACAATGTTCTGTTCCTTTATCATCAAAGGAGCTGTGCAAGGCTGGTTAGGCTGGGAAAGAATAAATGGCCCAAAATCACTCAGTGAGTTTCGTGGCTCACTTGATATTAGAACCTGGATCTCTTCTCAAACTCTGGTCAATTCTCAAACCCAGGGATGAGTGAAATATGACCCTGGGGCTGCACACTGCCACAAAAGTCTATGCTTATGGTTTGATTAATTCAGAGAATTTTTACTCAGCGTGGCTTACAAAATGTTAATTTGCCCTCAGGCCTACAATCTACATAGGATAAATAAGATGTACTGTATAAGGCACGATGTAGCTGTGTCTTACTGGCTGCCTCCCTCTCCCTCAATGAACAGCAGAATTGCAGTTGAAGATAGTGTTTATTTATTTATTTACAGCATTTATATTCCGCCCTTCTCACCCCGGAGGGGACTCAGGGCGGATCACATTACACATATAGGCAAACATTCAATGCCTTTTAACATAGAACAAAGACAAGACAAACATAGGCTCCGAGCGGGCCTCGAACTCATGACCTCCTGGTCAGAGTGATTCATTGCAGCTGGTTGCAGCTGGCTTGCTCTCCAGCCTGCGCCACAGCCCGGGCTCAGGCTAGGAGTGTTATCGAAACCCCAGGACCCCAAACTGAACATCGAAATCCACAGTCCCATAAGTGCCAGCAATGAAGCCCACAGTAACTTTTTCCCCACTTTTAGCTGACTTCTCAGTGAACTCGCCACAAGTTGCACAAGCACTACATACCCACCCCACACCCCAGGGCATGGTTCCACATTTAGTTTAGGAATGACCTTAATCCCTTCACAGTGCCCTGGGAGATACATATCCAGTTTAGGAAGAGTCACTGGGTTCTTTCCAGATGTTATCTTAATATTTATCTCAGAACGTTTCCCCATCTTGATTTCCAAATCAGACCCCTAACTTTGGGATAACATTCAAAGTGTGCCAACACCCTCAGCATCCATTGTATGATCAGTCAGATCCCATTGTCCTTTTGCGGCCAGGCAGCAAGAGGGCCATCAGATCCCATTATCTCTGATGTAGCCTCCTATGCCCCTTTCCTGGACGGACCAAGAACAGTTTATTAAATCTCCCTCTACAACTGAAGCCAACCAACAGCAATGATGGATGGCGTTCCTGGGCCTATCAGAGAACGTACCTAACCTGGCACTGATTTGCATTAATCAACAACAGATGCAGCAAAGTCTCTTTGTTTTGAATAGATTTCAAAGCAATAAAAATAAAACTATACGCTTGAAATTGTATTTATGTCAGTGTTTGGAGTGCAGACTCTGCTGACATCCTCTTTTGGCCAAAGGATAATAAAGCCTCTGATCTTTGCCTTCATCCCATCTGTGTTTTATTCGATCCTTTGAGGAGCTTGACGCGCCGGGCCCCAAACCTGGGGCCCAGCGAGTAGCTTACAGTAGTTGAAATCATGACACACGATGGACACCCCTGATATAAGTCAAAGTCAACCTGAAGGCGGTTAACAACAACAAAGATTTTGTTCATTTCAGAGTATTGCATTATTGAGGTTATCTCTGTTGCTAATAAAGCATGCAAATGAGCCCCATGCTCCTAGTAAAAGATACTACACCATCATAATTGTTAGCTAGTTGAGACCGCCTATATCGTTTTTCAAAGTCATTTCAGCTGGATAAACTATTCCCCATTTCCCTTCCTTGGTACTTTTGTGAAATACTGCTGGCATACACAGAATGTCTGCTTCTACTTCCTTCCACAGAAACAGCTGCATTCCAGCTCTGGGCAAAATGTTCTAAACCTACAAAAGCTCTCTAATAACCCCAGGTTCCTGTTTTTTTTACTTAGAATTGCAAGGATGATGGTAGGATAACAGTATCATATCCACACTCAAAGTGAATTCCTGTATGCTTGCCAGTTTGGTACAAAGGCAAAGTTCCATTCAGTGCACCTTCTCCCATTCCTTCAACATTTCTGCATCATGTTAATCTTTTGTTCTGGTAAAATTTGTTCAAATTTAAGATCCACAACTTCATTGAGAAAGAAATTCCTGATTGTATCTAAAAATGACTGAGCCAAATGAGAAGGAATACACAGCTTTTCTTACGTTGCAGGACTGCCCCTCTTACAGCCCGAGCCAGTGGACCCAACAAATAATGATGATGGATGTTGCAATCCAACAACATTAGAGGCTTTAAAATATATCTATATACATAAAAGTCGAAGTATGCATGTATGTTGGTTAGTTGGTTGGATGGTTTGTACCACAAAGGCTCCTACATAGTTTGATGGATCTGGACCAAACTTGGCACACATACCCTTTATTATCCAACTTAAAATAATTGACATTTTGAACTTTTTTAAAAAAACCACCCCTTTCGGACCCAGAGAAGAAGGAAAGAAAAGGAACAAAGTAGTTGGGCTAGGTGAAGTGGCCCTTTGTCATGTGACTGGGAAAGTTGCTAAGGTATGGCTATAAAAACATTGTGAGGTAGGCCTTCTCAGAGTTGGTGAAAGGAAAAAGCAACCAGGCAGTGGCACCTTCGACATCCGGGCAACCTTGTTTTTGCTGTTTGGACACCATTTTACTATATTTAATGGGACTTGAGCATCCACAGATGTTGGCATCCATAGGTTGGGTGTGTTTCTTTCTATGTCCTGGAACCAAACCAAACCAGGAGATGCCAAGGGTCCGCTGTAATGATCAGCATATGGATCATGCAAACTGCCACTGTACACTTTCCATGTGTCTGGCACATTGAAGCAGACTGTCCAGAACCTGGGAAAAACCCTCTGTCTGAGAGCAAACTAAGAAATCCCTTTGTTGTTGCTGTGCCATCACTTCTGGTTTATTAACAATAGCAGCGCTCCAGCATTATCCAAATACTTTGAAACCGCAGGAATGGATGGAGTGCAAACTCCCATCGGATTCTTCCCTCCCTCTGCTCCAAAATGACTTATGCTTTTCTATGTACAAAAGCCAAAAGTTGCATAGCAATGCTGCTCACTGTTCCCATTTTTTTTGCCTAATTTTCTTATACGAGAAAGCCTTTGATTCTTTTTTAAATTTTTCATCTACTTCAAAATGTCAGTTAATTGGTGTGCACAGAGGCATGCACTCGTTTGCTAATGAATTTTAATACATTTCACATGGTGGATGCTGATATCAAAACACACAGATTATGAAAAGCTCTTCCAGATTCCAAAAGAAACTAGTTTAGAAGCCAGAATGAAGTAGCTGTCTGACTCTCTGTATAAGGCAGCTTCTTCTCTCATCCTTCAAAATAGATCAAGGACTCTCAGGAGCCTGCTACTATTTAAATTATTTCAAAGAGAGCCCTTCAACAATAAACTCTGAGGCTAAAATCAGCAGCTTTCTACCAGTAGCACTTATGTATCCCATTATGATAGTCTGTAGGCGTTGTAGCGTGCCTTGAGTGGTGAAAATAGGAAACTTGAAGTACAATTTCGTTTTTCCAGATGTTTACAAAATTACTCATTTGAACAGAGGAAAATCATTAATTCCTTTTTAAGGCATATATTTCTCGCCTTCCTTTTCGGCTCAAGTGTTACCTTCCTGCCTGTCGTGGGTTGAAGGCTTCACTTGTCCTTCAATGTCGTCATTGCTTGCCTTCCAATTGTGAGCTTCCGATTTACGAAATGCTGAAAATACAGACGTGTAGGTGGATACAGCAGTCAATTTGAATCTCTGAAAGCAAACGAAAAACATTTACATCCGTCTGCAAAACGCAAGAGGCACTACAACACCTTTTTTATAAGTTTCCTACCACTGAGTATGTGAAGAAAAGTTCTGGTCCTCAAAGAAGCTGGTTTATCTCTTCCATTTGAGCGAAACTCAGCTGCATCTAAACTTCAGAAGCAAAACAGTTTGACACCACTTTAAATGATATGGCTCAATGTTGTGGAATCATTGAAGTTGTAGTTCTGCAAGACTTTTAGTCTTCTCTGCCAAAGAGCGCTGATGCCTCACAAACAACAGCTTCCATGATTCCATAGGACACAGCCATGGCAGTTAAATTAGTGTCAAATTATATTAATTCTACAGTGTAGCTTCCCCCATAGCAACCCCCCGGTGGTGCAGCGGGTTAAACCGCTGAGCTGCTGAACTTGTTGACTGAAGGATTGGCGGTTTGAAACCGGGGAGCGGGGGTGAGCTCCTGCTGTTAGCCCTAGCTTCTGCCAACCTAGCATTTTGAAAACATGCAAATGTGAGTAGATCAATAGGTACTGCTCCAGGCAGGAAGGTAACAGCGCTCCATGTAGTCATGCTGGCCACATGACCTTGGAGATGTCTATGGACAACGCCAGCTCTTCAGCTTAGAAATGGAGATGAGCACCAACCCCTAGAGTCAGATACGAGTAGATTTAATGTCAGGGGAAAACCTTTGCCTTTACCTTAGCTTCCCCCACAGTCACCTATTGCTCATTATTGTTAACTGATCACAATTCATTTTGACTAATGACCATCCTATAAATGAGAAACTACTGTACTTTGAGTCTCCTTGTGGAGAGAAAAGGCAGGATATAAATAAACATAATAATAAACAACACTGGGATTTGTAATTTGGAAAGGCACCAGCACTCTTTGGCAGAGATGACAGATGGTTTTGTAAAACTACAGCTCCCACACTTCCATGGCCTTGTGCCATGGCAGTTAAAGTGATGTCAAACAGCATTAATTCTACAGTGTAGATGCACCCAGTAACTCTGCTTCTCTTCTGGTCTATAACTTCCAAGAAATGAAGTTGAATGGGAGAACCCCTGAAATATTGGAATTGCAGGGAAATGAAATGCAAAAAGTACATTGTGTAACAATTCAATGACTACAGTATTCATAAGAGCAGTAATTGCTGATAACAAATAGCACTATCGTTCAAGATTGTTGAATTAATCAACACCTGCGGCAGAAAAAAAATCCATTGTCCTTCTTCATGTTTTTTGAAAATAGTTTCCTTGATTGGAAAAAAGCTGAAATCAGCAAGCAAAGTCTCTTTCAACACTGCATTTCCATGCCAGGAAAAAAAAAACACCAGTTGATCTTGGTGTTTTTACCCAATTTTATGCAAGTTTTACTGGGTCCAAAATAAATAGATGATTCATTTAAATTTCCTTGCTTTTGTGTTTTGTCCAGAAACTCAAGACATCCAAGGAATTGATGTCTTAAAAGGCTGGTTAAAGGAGCATCTACACTGCAGAATAAATGCAATCTGATGCCATAATAATAATTATTTTTATATCCTGCTTTCTCCACTTTATTATTGTATTTATTACTGTTGTTATTATTATATCCTGCCTTCTTCTTTCAATGAGACTCAAAACTGCTAGTAACACTAAAAACAGTAGATTATAATTTCAAACCTATGATATTTATACATTCAAATAGAGTTAAGGATCGGATTGTTCAAACAGATAGTTAAGATCACCGAAAAACAATAATAATAATAATAATAATAATAATAATAATAATAATAATAATTTTTTTATTACCCATTTCTCTTTGAAATAGAGCAATCTGTGTGCCTGGCGAGACAAAGAAGCTCCCCAATGTTCCCAAACAAAATTTCACCAAGTTGAAAAAGAAGCCACCAAGGTAGTTTATTAAGCCAGCTGAAGTGATGCCAGCTCACGGTAATCCACCAAAATAACCTGAGATACCATTACAGTGAAAAACAGACATTTTTATACAGTAAAGTCTTTTGAAATTCCCGGTCCCACCCCAGCTGGAGCCAGCTCTGCCATGATTGGGTGAGCCCTGTTGACGTCAGAGAGGATTCCCTGCAGAAGCTGGACTGCAACACCTGTCAGTCAATAGTAGAGCCTTTGCCGCTTCCAATGCAGATTTGCGCTTTCCAATGGCTGACGAGGGGTAAGATGGAAACTTCAGACATAGAAAACATCGTTTTATGATTGGATTTCATTGTCCCAACTCCGGGCTGAACAAAGAAAGGTCATCAGGTCTCATGCAGTCTCTTGTTCATTATTGTCTTTATGACCCCTGACCACGCAGGCCTGGTCACTCTGCACCAGTGTCCATTGTATTACAAAGCAGCATATTGTTCTGATTGATGGAAGTATAAGATCCATTGCTGGGAAAAGGGGAAATGTCACTGTGGAAAGCAGGGCAATTCATCCCAACATCAGGGAAGAAAATGCCAGGTGATTAATGTCTTAAATGTCTTTTCATATGTCTATGTGGCTGTACAAAGAATAGGTGGTCTGACTTGGAGGGTTGTTGTCTCTTGCACCACTGGTAGTATGGGTCACAGATGATGGGTGATTGAGTCCTTTGTAAGTAGGTGATGAAATATGAAACAAAAACACACATGAGGGACCCGTGGATATCAAGGGGACCCAACAACTGCAGACGCCCGTTATCCATGGGGTGAGGGAATTATGTACACAGGAGATCTGTGGATACCAAGGGGGACCCGACGACTGAGGAAGACCTGGGTACCCATGGGGGGTGGAGATTGTAAAAAGGCGGTCCGGGGAGATGGGTGGGAAGTGTAACACTCCTGAGCGGCGCGAACACTGGGAACCAACACAGAAGCCAATAACAATATAATATCTTTATTAAAGCAAATAAAGTTCCAAATAAAAATAAGCAGTAAAGTAGAAGTAGCAACTGACCTTCCAAGAAAGATCAATTTTAGTCGAATAATGTAAAGTCTTATGTCCAGTATTAGAGTTCAAAAATCCAGAATCCGAAACATACTCAAACTCCGTCTGAGTTTTGAGCGGGGAAAAGAGCAGGGAGCAAGAAGAGTCTTTTAGAAGAAATGTTCCAAACGAGCTGAAACGCAGTCCCAACATAGCAAGAAGGTAAACCAACACCCGGTCTACTCCAAAGTAATCGCACTGTCAAACCGCTTGGAAATCAGGAACAAGATGCGACTATGCTTCTTAGTCAAAAGTTAAGTTGACACCGCACAGAAGATTCTCAGCGCACAACTTTTAATGAAGTTCATAGCTCCCCCAAAACAGGTGTTAAACTCCCCAAAACATCACGCCAGGTGCCTGCCTCCCTAATTCTTCCCAGGAAACTGGGTTTAGCCACAATCGCCTCGCTCTGCTAATCTGGCACTTCTTAAACTTTGCCTTTGAGAGCAGTCTGTTTTCAAGAAAGCCCTTCTATCAAACAGTAACCCCTCCGGAGAGCCGAGAAGAGCCGGCTACTTCTCAAGGGCATCCTTAATTGACTCTGGCACGGAAATGTCAACAGGAGGCATCTGGAAAGTAATTGAATCTTGCTCACTTGGGAAAAAAACCAAGTCTTCTTCAGTTTGGTCAGTGTGATGACTCATGGGCCTTGTAGTCCTGTTCCTAGTACTATTGTGGCAGACGAAGAGGAAAACATGGGATTTTCGCCGGTTCAGCAAGAGCCGGAGCCTTTTCACCTGCAGGATGTTGACGTTTGCCCTCAAGAATTCAGCCAAACAGGCCTTGGGCAGAACTCCCCCCCCCCCCCCGTTTTCCAGGAGGGAAAATTATACTAAAGATAGGGGAGTCAGGGAGGCTAATCGCAGAAACCTGAGAATCGCTGCCAAACAAATGGCTGATTAGGTCTGCTTCCCTTGGGAAATTCTAAGGAGTCATGCATCTGGACAAGAGTTGGGTTTCGCTTCTCGTTCTCTAGGGAAAGAGTTCTGTTGGCGGGAAAACGAGACCCAATATAGGTGTTTGGCGCAAGGGATACTTTGCGGAGTCAATTGATCAGCTTGAGGAGAGAGATCGTGTGTGGACTTCGTAATCCCAGTTCCTTGCTTCCCGGATCAAGCTTCAAGCCTTGCCTTGTCTCACGGTTTTACCACGGACTCTGTTTCATGCTTCATGTTCGTCTTGCCTCCAGTCACGGATCTAGTCGAGAATCAAGTTTATTTCCAGCCTTGTTGTCAAGCTTCATTGGACTTTAAAGACTCTGTTATTTCCCCACACTATTGCTTGGCAAAGTGTGTGTTTCGGTCAAGTGGATTAAAACTTTGAACTCTAATATCTTATATTGGACAATACATTTCTGGACTATATTTGACCTTATCTGAAAGGTCTGCTTCTGAACTATATTCTTCACTTGTTTTTTATTGATTTTATATATTTCTTTAATAAAGATATTAGATAGAGACTGGCCTCTGTGTAAGGTTATTGGTGCTCTGCAGCCAGGGTCCTGACAGTCAGCAATGGCTGCGGGGTCAGGGGCCAAAGGTGCCTGAGACATCACAGGAAGTTGGTATGGGGTAAGGGGAGAGAATGAGCCCCGTTGCGAAGGCCAGGGAGGGCCGAGGGGTCCATGGGAGCCATGTGGCCCTGATGGCCACCGAGCCGGCTGCGGAGGGTAAAAGCTGAGGGAAAAGACTCAAAAGGCAAAAGGAGATACAAAGAAAGAGAAATATAGGGTAACACACCAAGGTGCATGTTTATTTAGGGCTTGGGAAACAATATCTATACACAAAATAAAAGTTTAAATGTGTATGTTGTACGTGGCACGGGTGTCCGCTTACACAGCCTCTGGCCTCCACAAACAGCTTTAAGCCGCAGTGCTGGGAAGCCACCAAAGATCTCCCTCCACTGACATTGCTGGTTACAGCAAGCACATCCCAGTGTTCCTTTCTCTCTCTATTTGCATGATCCCCGCCCACTGCCTCTCCCTTAACTCTTTCCTATTTTTTTCTATGGCACACAGCAATTGAACATACTAAAGAGAGAGGTTTGGGGAGAATTCACCATGATTTATAGGAGTTGTAGGAACTGGGATGTATAGTTCACGCATAGTCAAAGAGTACTCTGAACCCCACCAACAATGGACCTGGAACTAACGTATAATAATAGAATATTAGTATAATATATAATATAGAAAAAATAACAATATAAATATAATTTAATATAACAAATTTATAATAATAACATTAGTAACATAAATAAACAATATAAAAAGTATCATATAATATAATATCATAAAATAATATAAATATAATATATTAGTAATATTATTATAAATCTGATAATAATTTAATATAACAAATTTATAATAACAATATTAGTAATATAAATAATATAATAATAAATAACATAATAATATAAATACAATAATATAATAATTCAATATAACAATTTTATAGTAACAAGATTAGTAATATAAATAAATAAAAAATATAATAATATATCATAATATATAATATAGTAATACAGTAGAGTCTCACTTATCCAACACTCGCTTATCCAACGTTCTGGATTATCCAATGCTTTTTTGTAGTCAATGTTTTCAACACATCGTGATATTTTGGTGCCAATATATAAATACAGTAATTTCTACATAGCATTACTGTGTATTGAACTATTTTTTCCGTCAAATTTATGGTATAACGATGTTTTGGTGCTTAATTTGTAAAAGCATAACCTAATTTGATGTTTAGTAGGCTTTTCCTTAATCCATCCTTATTATCCAACATATTTGCTTATCCAACGTTCTGCTGGCCCGTTTATGTTGGATAAGTAGACTCTACTGTATATAACAATATATAATATACTAATTCAATATAACAATTTTATAATAACAATATTAGTAATATAAATAAACATAATATATTAGTCATAAATATAATACTGATATAATTAATATAATATAATAATAAAATATAATAGTATATGATAATAATATAATGCATATTGTAAAATAATATAACAGAATAACAGAACATAAATATTATAATATACTAATAAATATAATATACTAATAAATATAATGTAATATAACAATTTGGTATGTATTATAATATAATATAGGGATCCTAAAGTGGTGTCGAACCGCATTAATTCTACAGTCTAGAGACGCACCCAAAGGATGACTTTCTTTGACACGCTTTCCATCCCCAGGCAGGCGCGCGCCCCCCTCTAGCGGCGGATTGGCCAACTCCAACCTCTCTGCTTTCCTTTACTGGGCGCTTTGTCCAATGAGCGTCTTCCTTCGACTTTGTTTTTTTCAGCAGTGTGGCTTTGAGGGCGGTACTTTCGCGGCAGCCAAGCCGCTGGCACTTTACGGCGGGGTGGCAAGAGGCTCAAAACTGTATCCCGCGCTTTACGGCCGCGGCCAGGAAGATGTCTGAGCGGAGGCGAGGAGGAAGAGGTGGAGGTGGCAACGGGAGCAACGAGGCGGCCGAAGGAGCAGCGCCAGCGGCGGCGGGAAGCGGAGCCGAGATGCCGGCCAAGAAGCAGAAGCTCAGCAGCGACGAGAACAGCAACCCGGGCGACCTCTCGGGGGATGAGAATGTGAGAGGCCGCAGCGCCCAATCGAGGCCAGGCTTCGGGCCTACTTACCGCGTCGCTTAGCAACCAAGCGAGGCCTCCCTTTTGAGGCGGGATCCATTGGCGGGGTGGGGGTGTCTTTTCAGGTTTCATCCACACTGTAGAATTAATGCCATTTGATATCACATGGACTGCCATGGCTCCATGCTATTGAGTCCGAGGCCTCTTCCACACAGCTGAATAAAATTCCCCATGTTCTGCTTTGAACTGGAATATATGGCAATGTGGACTCAGATAACCCAGTTCAAAGCAGATATTGTGGGATTTTCTGCCATGATATTCTGGGATATAGGGCTGTGTGGAAGGGCCCAGAGAAGGCCAAAGAGGAACCTTGGGAAAAGAGCGAACATGCCTGCATAGCATTGATCCATGGTGGTTAAAGTGGTGTCAAACTGCGTTAATTCTACAGTGTAGATGCAGTCAGCACTCTGGCAAAGAAGGCCAAAGAGAAAGTTTGGGAAAGGACAGCTAATATGCCTGCAAAGCATTGAGCCATGGCGGTTAAAGTGGTGTCAAACTGCGCTAATTCTACAGTGTAGACCAGGCATTGGCAAACTTTGGCCCTCCAGGTGTTTTGGACTTCAACTCCCATCATTCCTAACAGCCGGTAGGAATTCCTAACAGCTGGTAGTTTGCCCATGCCTGATGTAGATGCAACCCATGTCGAGGTTTGGAACCTCTAGAATATGCTGTTCTCTGTTTAAATAGCTAGTAATGTTAATGTTATATATACACCCATTTTAGAATCTTTAAATGTACCTGTATTCACAAAGAAGTTAAAGTTGTGCCAGACTGCATTAATTCTACAGTTGTGTATTCCTGTGTTAGCACTTGTTCCTATTCTCTTGTTGTTGCGTGTGCCTTCAAATTGTGCGTACTCTTAAGGTGTATCACTGGGCTTTTGTTTCAAATATTTGTTCAGAGAAGGTTTGCCTTGTCTTCCTCTAAAACTGAGAGAATGTGACCTGCCAAAAATCAACCACCCTTTGAATTTCATGTCAGAGCAAGGATTTGAATCCCAGTCTCCCAGAGTTCTCGTAATTGCCTTACAGCAGGCATGGGCAAATTTTGGCCCTCCAGGTGTTTTGGACTTCAACTCACACAATTCTTAACAGCCTATCGGCTGCCTTATAGGAAAACAATGGCAAAACCGCCTCTTGATAAATCTAGCCAAGGAAATCCTAGAATGGGGTTACCTTAAATCACAGTTTTCAAAACCTGTTTTCAAAACCTGGAAAATATGGTGTGCCATCATAATCTAGGCCTCTTGTTGGATGCTTGAACTGTGGCCCCTTCTACACTGCCATATAAAATCCAAATTATCTGCTTTGAACTGGATTATATGGCAGACTCATACAATCCAGTTCAAAGCAGATAATCCGGATTACCATCTTTAATAATCTGGATTGTATGGCAGTGTAGAAGAACCCTGTGTTTTCATCTTGGTGGCATGGATACAAAGAAGGGAAGAGGTTTTATTTGCTCAGGCAAACCTGAGAGGTAACAATAGTGTGAATCGTGTCTCTGTATAGAAGGCTGAATAATACAGACTCCTATCAGAATAGAAGCAACACACTTCAGAGTAGTAAACCTTGGTCTTTGGGAAAGATAATACAGGAAATGCATGGTGGAGTCTCCTCAACAGGTTTTTAAGCAGAAGCTGGATGACCATCTGTTTGGGGTCTTTTGATTGTATTTTCCTGCATGGCAGAATGGGGTCAGACTGGATGGCTCTTGGGGTCTCTATGATTCATTAAGCGTATCAGAGTTGGTGCTATTTTTGCTCTGTATAGAAATATGGCCCCTGGTGGCACAGTGCGTTAAAGCGCTGAGCTGCTGAACTTGCGGACCAAAAGGTGCCAGGTTCAAATCCTGGGAGCAGAATGAGCGCCCGCTGTTAGCCCCACCACCTGCCAACCTAGCAGTTCGAAAACATGCAAATGTGAGTAGTTCAATAGGTACTGCTCTGGCGGGAAGGTAATGGTGCTCCATGCAGTCATGCCGGCCACATAACCTTGGAGGTGTCTACGGACGACGGCTTAGAAATGGAGATGAGCACCAACCCCCAGAGTCGGTCACGACTGGACTTAACATCAGGGGAAAACTTTTACCTTAGAAATATGGCATAGTATCAACTCGGTTTCCCCGCATTAGCAGAATGAAGAATGGTGTGAATTCTGCCATTTTGCCATTTCAGGTTTTACCATTTCATTTTTTTCTGAGCGAAGGAAAAGCAAAGTTAGATAATTTCTAGCCCAATATCTTGTATCATGGTTTTTGAAGGCCTTAAAACAAAATGAGAGATTAAATAGGACCGGAGGGAAAATAGGAAATATAAGTAAATGCTCATTTTGTCAGTGGAAGTTTTATCAGTTAGATACTGCCCACAATCTCTACACTTGGAAGGCAATTATGCTCTGCCACGAGTGATAGCTTATGATGTTGATTATAATCTCTACATTTCCTGAAAGGAGGGGGGTGACCTTTTGCAAAGCTCTGAATCTGCTATAGGAAACTACTTATTAGATATTCATAGTGCCAGAGACATGTTCTCAGTTTTCGTCACAGTTTCCACCTGTAAGTTTCAAAATTATGAAATGGAAACTTGAAATTGGCCTTAGTATAACAGTAGAATGGACCCAGAGTGTCATTGTAGTTTGAATGTAGGACTTTGCCTGTGAAGAACCGGATTTGAACTCAGACGTGAAAGTCCACTGGATGACCTCTGGCAAATCACATACTTTTAGACTCCGAAAACCCTGTAATAGGACTGCTATAAGTAAAAAATTACTTGGAGGCATACAACGAAAACATAACAATGTGAAATATCTTCTCAGTTTTTGAATGCTCATCTAGCTGGGAGGAGGCCTTCCTGTTTCCTACTATTTTGAATAGAAGGAAGAGATCTCTATACTTCAGTAATCTTGTTTTTGCTTGCTCCTGAAAACATCACTGTTGGTTTTTTTGATATGAAAACCAGTTTGTTTGTTTTTTTAATTTTCAGGACGATGCTGTCAGCATAGAGAGTGGTACCAATACAGAACGCCCAGACACCCCCACAAATACGCCCAATGCTCCAGGAAGAAAAAGCTGGGGGAAAGGCAAATGGAAGTCAAAGAAATGCAAATATTCCTTCAAATGTGTAAACAGCTTAAAGGTATTTAACAATTTAGATCTCTCATGGAGAGTACGTTACAGGATAAAAACTGTTTATTGTTATCAATCTACAAAGTAATTTTGTATCACCTTTGAACCTAACTAGGAGAAAGAAGTGTATAGCACAACCTTTCATAGGCTCAATCTAATCATCAGATGCAGTAGTAAACATTCATTATTAATAGTAGTAAAGAAATACTGTTCTTAAGCTGTGATAGGAGTGGCCATCAGTGTCTCTAGATGTTAGACTTGACCTCCCAACATCACTGACCAAACTGGGGCCTATAAAATCTGTTTTATTTATTTCAAGACCAGGGATTCAGTTATTCAAGAGGACTGTAATGGAGATAGTAGTCCTCACCTTTTGTATTTAGGGAACATGGAAGCTTGACCATTACGAGCTTCCTTAGTCATATCATTCAGGCTATTCAACTCACTATTACATATGTCCCAAGTTTAGGCAAATTGCAACCCTCCATATGTTGTAGGTTTGCAAGTCCCACAAATCCTAACCAACATAAGAGGTGGTTGGTATTTATTTATCGTATCAGAAGAGAACCGAGGGTACAGTTGTAAAGTAGTTGGTAACTACATGGGAGCCAAATGACTCAGGCAATGAACTAAATATTAGTATATAAAAGAGTTTTGTTCTTGCTGCCCTGTAAGTTGATATCAGTTGTGTCTGAAGAAATGGTATTAAAACCAGTTTATTGGTGGCATTTTTTGCCCCACAGAAAGTGTCTTATCTTTATTGTGATAGTGATACATTTTGGAGAAAGTGTGACGTAATGGGAATATTAGAACATATGTGGGCCTTTTGCTGGAAACTCAAATCTTTTTGGCATAATTGAGTGACTAAATAAAAAGAGATAAATAATTTCAAAATAATATTTTCTAATTTACGGAACAAAATCAGGAGTTGGATTAAAAAGAACTGTTGGAAATCCTGGTAGGCACTTTGAGTGTTGAGATTACCCTAACTTGGAAAAATGTTCAAGCATTTCTATTTCACAGATCTCTTGATAGAACATGACTTGCAGAAAAATTAGCCAGCTATTTTTGTGGTTAGAGTTGAAATAAAGTAGCATAAGTTTGTAGGATCTTAGCACCCATATTAAATGTATTCTAAAGAACTGAATGTTAAAAATGGTTCACCAACTTAACTGTTTGATTTAGTAAGTATTAAATACATTACAAATAATTTGTTACTGCATATCGTACATGGCTGTACTTCATATATTGCTATAACATTGTTAATTTGATGGCAGGGATTGCTGTATTTCTCATTCTCAGGGTTTTACAAAGAGTAAAAAGAAATTAGGAAAAAGAAAATATACAGGTTTGTGATGTAACTCTCAATTATGTTTCCTCTTTAGGAAGATCATGGTCAGCCATTGTTTGGGGTACAGTTTAACTGGCACAGCAAAGAAGGCGACCCCTTGGTATTTGCCACTGTTGGCAGCAACAGAGTGAGTGATATAGTTGTGTTGATCTTTCTTGTAATTTCTTCTTAATTTGCTTTCTGTTTCTCAGATATTGGTTCCTAGATAATTTTGGGCCAACCCCCATAAGGCTCCAAGTTAGTATGGGTAAAGCAGAGTTTCTGGGAATCGTAGTCCACCATCATTTGGAGCCCCAAAAGTGTTTGTCTGTGAGTTCATCAAGCAATCAGTCTGAGAGCTAAACAACAAATTCATATGACTGGAAAATAGATTCCACCTAAACATTAGAAAGAACGTCTTTTTTTTAGACCAAAGCAATGGCAAGCCTTCTCTGAACAAATCTTCTCCAGAAATGCTGTATCAGCTTTGTTTCAGTGTTGTAAATCAAATACTATTTGAAAACTCACAACAACAACACAACCAGAGTCATAGGAGGTGGGCAAGGCTAAGAACATTTGGAGCAAATTACTGCCCTGATCATACATTGTGGATGCCCATCAGTCATGCTGTTTTTTTTTAAAAAAATTGTCCATCTGTAATAGAAAAGAAAGGTAACTTGAGACATGTGAGTTAACACTTTGACAGTGTATCTTTAAAATTTATCTAGCCTAATACCTTTTCTTTTTTTTTTTTTTTCATCTCCAGGTTACTCTCTATGAATGCCATTCCCAAGGAGAAATACGATTATTACAATCCTATGTGGATGCTGATGTATCCTTTTATTTCTGGGATGTTTTTCAGAGAATTGAAAATACTAACTTAGTGTGCAGCTGTTGTAAAAATAAAAAGGAAGGGAGAGCAAACTTGATGTTGGACATACAGTAGAGTCTCACTTATCCAACATTCTGGATTATCCAACGCATTTTTGAAGTCAATGTTTTCAATTCATCGTGATATTTTGGTGCTAAATTCATAAATACAGTAATTACTACATAGCATTACTGCGTATTGAACTACTTTTTCTGTCAAATTTGTTGTATAACATGATGTAAAATTTGTAAAATCATAACCTAATTTGATGTTTAATAGGCTTTTCCTTAATTCCTCCTTATTAGCCAACATATTCGCTTATCCAATGTTCTGCCGGCCCGTTTATGTTGGATACGTGAGACTCTACTGTAATTAGAAACGGTATTAAAACAAAACTGATAGGATCATACTGTCGTTATACAGATCTGTGGTGTGACCACATTTGGAATATTGTGAACATTTTTGGTTTACTTACTGACAAAGTATTG
The DNA here is from genome assembly GCF_035594765.1 of Anolis carolinensis. NCBI lineage: Eukaryota > Metazoa > Chordata > Lepidosauria > Squamata > Anolidae > Anolis > Anolis carolinensis. The sequence goes on from NC_085843.1 coordinate 14,599,299, forward strand.
TCGAATTGGAAAAGATGCAGAAAGGGTCAACCCAAAGGGTAAGAGTAAGCTCTTTGTCTATGATTATGTCAAAGCAACTAGACAGGACAGAGGCATATGCTATTTGTATTGTGTGGAGAAAATGGATATAGATTCTTCAGTCTTACTATAGATCCCAAGAAGGTCCAGTTTAATTCAGTAGAGGATTTCAGAGAAATAAAAAAATACTTGCTACTGTGACATTTACTCTCCCAAGATGTAATGTTGACCACAGCTTAGGATAGTTTTAATAGAAGGTTAGGCGAGTCATGGAGAATAATACTGCTCATGGCTACTAGTCATATGGATATGTATCCTCTCCAGTATACTGGTAGATACAAATTGATGCGGAACACAAATAGGATAGGGATACTGAATGTTTTCTTTGTGGAATGTCTAAAAGCCAGAGATGGGGAAAGTGTACTTCCCAGGCCGCGAGTAGTGGGAGAACCCCCTAGAGCTCTTTCTACAGTTCTGTTTGTTTGTTTTGCTCTCAACTGCCATTTAGGGGACATATGAAGGGAACTTCTCTCCTTTTGCACCTTCCAAGCTATTTAAGTCCCAATGAGGCCCTTTTCATAACAAGAAGTGACCCAGAGTTGTCTTCCGGATAATTTCCTACTGTAAAAAATGGCCTCTCCTATGGCAGTCCCCAAATATGACAAAATTGCTTTTTGTATCTCTATAACTTGTTTTGGGACAAAATACAAACAATGTTTTTTAATGTTGGGGCAGTGATGGCAGCCCTCCAAGGATTTCCTTGGCGGCCAACATGGTCGTCAACCCCTCAATAGTTTGCCGCATTTACCATAAGCATATAGTTGGCTGATGTAGGAACAGACTGCTAAATCATATAGGCTTTGGCCCAATCCATTATGGTTTCTCTTGTGTCTTGGAGATTTCCATGTTAATTAGGACCCTGTTGAAGAGGTTCTTAACAAGAAATGTCACCAAATAAACTGATGTGTTCTGTTGCATCTGCTCAATGGCAACTGTCCGCTTTCTTTTCCCTACTGATGATTTTCTTCATTCCTTTCTCCTTGCATTAATATAAGCACAGTGGGGGCAGCATATGCCTGCATTTTGTTGCCCAATGAATTCTGTCCACCTGGTTTTCAAGAAGTTAATAGCATCTCAGTGCATTTTTCACATTTTCTTTTCCAATATTCGATGAGCAGTAGACAACTGGACAGATGCATGTTTAGACCTTAACAGTACCTTTTAGGCAGATGAAAACTTTTACACTTGTGCATGGACCTACGATAGCAACACAAGCCACCCCCTTCTGGCTGTGGCTGGATCCAGAGGCATTATTAGGATAATTAACCCTATCACAATGCAGTGCATCAAGGTGAGTTCATAGAAGAGCTAAATGCTGTCCTCAAAATTATTTTGCTAACTTTCGATGCAGAATATTGAGATACGGTGACAATAACCTCATATGTGAATTTTGTTCTAGCACTATGTGGGCCATGGCAATGCAATCAATGAACTGAAATTTCACCCCAGGGATCCGAATCTTCTTTTGTCTGTAAGCAAAGGTATGAGTCTGTTTATGGGGCACTTTTGTTAGAACAACAATGACAATAGAGAGAGAAGGATTTATCATCAGCATAGCCTTCTGCTGATGTTAAATCAAAAACGTGTTGCAAAAGTAGAAATTTGTCACATATGTTGTCAACCTGTTTTAACAAATCACATTGAGAACATATAATAGTATTTGCTCATGTACGTTCATCCTTTTCCTTTTACTACTGTTTGGATGAGTTTGAACATAACATTGAATCATAGTTCAGCGTTACAAGATCAGATAAGGGCAGACTTGGTTTGTGATCATTCTGTTCCTCTTTTGGCACAGTCATGAGACAGAGCTTCAGAGCATCTTCTGTTTTGAAACTTGGTTTGTTATGTCTGGCAAACTCAATCTTGATCCTGTCTTGCATGAACACATCATAGTTTAAACAAGTGGTAGGCAACCTAGAATGTTGCAAGTGTTCTAGTATAAAACTCATGTATGAACACCACCAGCATGGCACAAGATCCTGAATTCTGAAATTGCAGTCCAAATCATAGTGGTGGAGACTACCAGGTTATGTATATTTGGTTTAATTTAACCAAATAACTGGCAGCTCTGATTAGTCCAAACCAGGAAGCCGATGCTTCTGTTCTAGCAACTACATCAGAGTAGTGTCTTGAGTCTAAGCTTCACCAAGATTTGCTATAGAGTTGGACCAGAGTGCCTAGAGATTACTAGAGAGAACACATTCAAGTCTGAATATAAAATCTCCAAAAGTGAAACCTGCAAATGTGGAGGGTCTGTGTTAGATGCCATTGTTGTGAGGGGAAATGCTACTCGGTCCTTTAATATGAGCATTACATAATGTCAAAGACAAAGGAATGTCTTTGAGAGTTTTGGACTTCATAATTTCTCATAAAATAAAACATCAATAGTGAAGTTTTGTTTTAATGTAGTGTGTCATTGCTCTGTCTTGTATAATGATACATATTCAGATTATGTTGAGAATTGAGAAGTTGCAAGAATAGACAAACAGTTGTATGAAACTAGTTGCTCAACCATGATAGAAGATGCTGCTATCTCTAGTATGATTTGAACCATGTTCAAATCATACTAGAGTTATTCATCATATGATTCTCAGATAGTTCCTAATGCTAACGGCAAGAAGTACTGATGTCCTGATACAACTTCTCGATTTATGTTTTATTAGATCATGCACTAAGATTATGGAATATTCAGACAGACACCTTGGTGGCAATATTTGGAGGTGTTGAAGGGCACAGAGATGAAGTTTTAAGTGCGGTAAGTTATATGAATTACTTATCCTTTTTTCACTCTTCACTCCTTTCTTTGACAAGCAAATTGAGTATCCTTGAGAAGAACTTCTACGGATTTCACTGATTACATAATTTATGGGGAGCCCAGACTCTTGTCTTCTGTTTAAGACGAAATAGCTGCACAAGGACTTTTGATTGATAGTGTTAGAAGTCCTTAGTCTAGAAGTGGCTGTTGTCTTGGCTTATACTTTGATTGAATTTTATTGTTTAATGCAAACCTAAGATAGTATATTTTCTACATGTAGGATTATGATCTGCTTGGTGAGAAAATCATGTCTTGTGGCATGGATCACTCCCTGAAACTCTGGCGAATCAATTCAAAGAGAATGATAAATGCAATCAAGGAATCCTATGAATACAATCCCAACAAAACCAACAGGTAAGGGCAGTCCTGAACTAAATGTTTTCTCTGGATTTGTACAGTCTTCAAATCTGTATCAATATAGTCATCAAATGATAAATTCTTACATCAAAAACAGCACAGCTTCCAAATTGTCCTTTGACTTTATTTTCGTTATAGTATAGATTGCTTGGCACCAATGTCCTTCATATGTTAATTTACTCATTTCAGGTAAGTTTATGCTCAATATAATAGGCATAGAATTGAAACATATATACTGTTATACCACTTTCCATTTTTATACAGGAAAAGCTTTACCGTATCATCAGTTGATTTTATTAACTATATATATATTTTTAAGCCTTAGGGACTTATGGAGTTTCTATTTCCACGATTATCCCAAAGAATCTGATACAGATTCTGTATTCTGTGGAAGTCCTTAAACCATAGGATTCTGGTTTAGATGTCACAGAAGATTTAATCTTTTCTTTTTAATTAAAAAAATATATTCACTGGAATTGAGCAGGCATGTAGAGAATGGAACAGTAGGCATGTGTCATCTCTGGCCCGAGAAGCCATGAACATTTGCTTGGTTATTGAGTTTATATCCCACCTGTCTCCTAAGATGGTGTAAAGAAGTGTGATGTGATGACAGGGATGGAATCTTTTTGGATCCCACCGCTGCCACCAAATGTAAAGACTTGATGTGATGACAGGGATGGAATCTTTTTGGATCCCACCGCTGCCACCAAATTGCGAAGGATTCACCTTCTACCTCTATGTATTCCACTTTTCTATGTTGTCGCTGCCACCACCTTTGAAAGATGCTTTGCTCAAATAATAAGCAACATTTGAAGAAACAGTAACTTGTTTATTTATAGCACAAAGCTTTATGGTTGCAAGAATGTTATATCTTGAGGTGAACGATGTTACTTCTGTACAGTAAGTGTTGCAAGATTTCTCAATAGTTTCACTGAGCTTAGTATGGTATCAGCTTTATATTACTTGTTTCTTTCAGTTAGGAATATTGTCCTTCTTGAACTTAGTTGATCTATACCCGATCAAACTTGGACTGGGGAGTTTAACTGGTTAACCCTAGCCCTCCTTGACTTAGGGATATAGCCTCAGCTCTTTAGTTATTCCTACTAAAGGCTCAGCAACTTTAATTTTAGCCCTTCTCCGCTAAAACTCTCTAGCTGCTCAACTTCCTCCCACAATCTCCTTTTTTCGATCACACTCCTTTCTCACTGAACAGAACCAACTGCTCTGCTCAACTGCCAAATTCCAACTGCTAAATTTTGAATTCTAAGGCTTCCACCAGCAAGGTGAAGCCACGCCCCTTTTCCTGGCCATGCCTTAGAGGCTCCCAGCTTCTGTATAAGAATAGCTGAAATATATAACCTTAAACAGTCAACCTAAACATAGCAATCATGAATAAAACACAATGATCATGACATCTTTACATACCTTCCAACCCGGAAAGATTATTTTTGCTTTTTCTAGACCCAGAATAAGCAAAAATAATAGAGAGTAACACAAAATACATATCTATACATAAACATAGCATCATACCTTAAACTCTAAATACAAACCTGTAAGTCTTCCGATCAAGGTGCCCTGGATAGAGCATCAGCTACTACATTACATTTGCCCTTTATATGTTTAATATCAAATGTAAAGTCCTGTAGTGATAAACTCCATCTCAATAATTTGTTATTGGTCCCTTTTACATTATCCAACCATCTTAGGGGTGCGTGATCAGTTTGTAACGTAAACTTCCTTCCCCACAAGTATGGTTTCAGTTTCTTTATGGGCCACATCTAACAGTTGTTTCCTGTAGTTTACAGGTACCACTATTTGGGTACGTGTTTCTGGCTTATTCAAAGTCTTATGGCTTGTACTTTTCCTGTATAAAACTCCCTCCTTAAGTACGAACTTAGGAGTTTTACTTTCTTCTGTTCCTGTGGCGCTCTGAGCTTGCAAGAACAAAGGTTGTAATGTTTCATCTGCTAGCTGCTCTCGCAGTATCTCTTGTTTTCCCTCTATTCCGCTGACCAACTCAGTGATGTTCGAACTAGACTCAGGAAGTTGTTCTGAGCCAGCTTGGATGGTCAAACACTTGGCTTTTGGAGTGTGGACCTCCATGTTGCTTTCATGTTTATCAGCTTCTTTCTGCCAATTCCTAACTTTTCCATTTAAATCATTCCCAATCAAACATCTGTATGGGATATCCGCGCAGACAGCGAAGTCCCATAATCCTTCCCAGCCTTTGTACTTGATGGGTAAGGATACTACAGGGGTTGGTATCAACGGGCCTATCCCCTTTAAATTTATCTCTGAAGAGGGATGTTGGTATCTCTGTGGGACCACTTCAGGACGTATAATACAGACATCCGACCCAGTGTCTCTCCATCCCTGCGTGTGTATCTCATCTATGACAATAGATTCTAAATAGTCTTCAGATACTTCTCTTGAAAGGATAAATAAACATTGTTTTTCTTTTGGCCTCGCATCAGGGCTTCTAGACTTAACTTCAGGTTCCACTTCTTGTTCTATTGGAGCTCTATTTACAAAGAAAGTAGACCTGTCTTTCTTGATTAAGTTACATTGATATCTAAGATGCCCTGGCCTTCCACAATGGTAACATTTTATCTTTTCCTCAGGCCTGGCTTGGCCTGCAACTGCCTCATGCTTCCTATAGGCGGTGTTTTCTCCTGAACCTCCCCTTTGCATCTGTGTGCGTGCGTGAGGGTAAAACGTCGGCTTTAGAGGTTTTTTCTCTTTTGGTTCTTCCTCCTTCCTAAAACCTTCTTTCAAGGTAATTAGCTGGTCAATCATAACTGCAGCTTCATTGGCTGTCTTTGGGTTTCGGTCTTGAATTAGCCATCTGTATTCTGAGGGAACTAGGTGAAAGAGCTGTTCCAGCTTCAATAGTTCCTTAAGTTGCAGAAAGGAATCTACTTCAGAAGTCCTCACCCAGCTGTCAAAGTATTGAGCTTGCTTTGAAGCAACTTGCGCAAAACTTTGGTGTCTGTCCCTCTTTAAAGTTCTGAACTTTAATCTGTAAAATTCAGGCGTCAACTGAAACTTTTGTTGTACCTGCAGTTTAAACATCTTATAATCTCTGTGAGTGTCTTCAGCCATATCACTATATATTTCTAGAAGCTTTCCACTAATTTGTGGCCTCAGATATAACATCCATTTGTCTTCACTCACTTCAAAATCTTTACAGCACCTTTCAAAGGATATAAGGAACTTTTCTATATCATCTTCCTTGTTATATCTGGGAAACCTTTTTAAAATTACATCAGGTGCTTCAGCTCTCAAATCCCCTTCTTGGGTATCAGCATGAGGTCGAGAGTGTGTCAATCTTTGCTTCTCCAAATCTATTTCCATTCTCCTCAACTCCGCCTGCCTGGCCCTCTCCTTCTCTCTTTCCTCAGCCTCCATCTTTTTCATTTCCAATTCAGCCTGCCTGGCTCTCTCTCTCTCTCTCTCCTCAATCTCTAATTTCTTCATCTCTAATTGATACTTGAGAGACATTTCAGACAAGGTTACTTGTTCTGAATCTGAGGAGGAAAGCTCTCCCGCCTCCTCTGCCAACTTTTTCTGTTTCCTGGTGGCCATTTCCAGACAAGTTTTACCTCAGCCCTTTTACCTAAAGCTGATCTCCGGCACCAAACTAACCTTTGCCAAACGAATTTCAGGCACTGAATCAGTTCTTGTTACACGGATCCCAGGCACTGAATCAGTCTTTGTTACACGGATCCCAGGCACTGAATCAGTCTTTGTTACACGGATCCCACCGCTTGGCACCAATATGTGAAGAAGTGTGATGTGATGACAGGGATGGAATCTTTTTGGATCCCACCGCTGCCACCAAATGTAAAGACTTGATGTGATGACAGGGATGGAATCTTTTTGGATCCCACCGCTGCCACCAAATTGCGAAGGATTCACCTTCTACCTCTATGTATTCCACTTTTCTATGTTGTCGCTGCCACCACCTTTGAAAGATGCTTTGCTCAAATAATAAGCAACATTTGAAGAAACAGTAACTTGTTTATTTATAGCACAAAGCTTTATGGTTGCAAGAATGTTATATCTTGAGGTGAACGATGTTACTTCTGTACAGTAAGTGTTGCAAGATTTCTCAATAGTTTCACTGAGCTTAGTATGGTATCAGCTTTATATTACTTGTTTCTTTCAGTTAGGAATATTGTCCTTCTTGAACTTAGTTGATCTGTACCCGATCAAACTTGGACTGGGGAGTTTAACTGGTTAACCCTAGCCCTCCTTGACTTAGGGATATAGCCTCAGCTCTTTAGTTATTCCTACTAAAGGCTCAGCAACTTTAATTTTAGCCCTTCTCCGCTAAAACTCTCTAGCTGCTCAACTTCCTCCCACAATCTCCTTTTTTCGATCACACTCCTTTCTCACTGAACAGAACCAACTGCTCTGCTCAACCGACAAACTCCAACTGCCAAATTCCAACTGCTAAATTTTGAATTCTAAGGCTTCCACCAGCAAGGTGAAGCCACGCCCCTTTTCCTGGCCATGCCTTAGAGGCTCCCAGCTTCTGTATAAGAATAGCTGAAATATATAACCTTAAACAGTCAACCTAAACATAGCAATCATGAATAAAACACAATGATCATGACATCTTTACAGATGGGATTCCAGATGGCTTAATTTTTTTTAAGATTTATGTCTGAGCTGTGCCAGTGCCTCTTCTATAATGTTGGCAATAATTTGATCCTAGACCAGTAGATTCATCCATCTTCTCAAGCTTTGCTACTTAACTATGTTTGCTTTTTCTTTTGCAGGCCATTTGTTTCTCAAAAAATCCACTTTCCTGACTTCTCTACTAGAGACATACATAGAAATTATGTAGACTGTGTGCGATGGCTTGGAGATCTTATACTCTCCAAGGTATGTTCCTTTAATTGCTGGAATTAGAAAATTCAGTGGGATATAATCTTTAATGGGATAATTTTACTTTACAATAAAGTGTTTTCATATATTGAATGAGGCAGTGTTCTGCAGTTTATATTGTAACTTTTTTTATTCCCTCCACAGTCCTGCGAAAATGCCATTGTATGCTGGAAGCCTGGCAAAATGGAAGATGACATAGATAAAATTAAACCCAGCGAGTCCAATGTGACTATTCTGGGCCGGTTTGACTACAGCCAGTGTGATATTTGGTATATGAGGTTTTCGATGGATTTTTGGCAAAAGGTAAGGGCCAAAATGGAGGATACCGTTTTGGAAGGGGCATTTGTGTATGAAATCAGTCCAGTTACATATATGGAAGTCACGGTGGCAGAAAAGCAGCATGGAGTCTGGAGAGGTTAATAAGAGAGTTTTAATATAGGTGTGGAGAGCTTATAACATTGGGGTATGTTAAGCCTCACAAACCTTGATGCGAATTGCAGTCATTTAACATTTGGAAAATCAGGAATTTTGCTTCCCAGTTTAGTGCATCTGACAAAATATGCCTTCTTCAAAATATGTATTTCCTAGGTTCTCAAGCATGACCCGATGGTATGCTTCCACTAGAGGTTTAATGGTGTCTCATAGTGAAGAATTAGTCTGACGTTCTTTCCATGTAATTATGTTATATTGTTACACATTGACTTTATGTATGTTTTTTCTTCTTTTTTTCAGATGCTGGCACTAGGTAATCAAGTTGGCAAACTTTATGTTTGGGATTTAGAAGTAGAAGACCCCCATAAGGCCAAGTGAGTGTTTGGTTCCTGCTTGTTGAACAGGGACTTCAATTCCATTAATGTGCTCTTAATTTGGTAAGCTGCAATAGGCAAATATACAATCTGTAAGTATTTGGAGGCGACTAGATCTTATGTGAACTTGGAAGCTAAGCTGGGCTATCCATTGATACTAGTTGGACATGAGACGACTAGAAAACAGCAGGTGCTGCAGGCTATATTTCAAAGGAAGGAACTGGCAAAACCACATCTGAGTACTCCTGACTTAAGAAAACACTATGAAATTCATGGCATCAACATAAACCAACAGGCAACTAGAAGGCGCACGCACACACGATGATGGTATAAGGGAGCTAATAAAATCCACCTCCCCAAGCACGTGCATTTTTGTACGATTTCCCTTTCATTTTTGCATTACCTTGGGGAGAATGAGATATGCTTATTTTTGACAGAAGTCATCATGTGGGCAATATTCCCTCCACCTGGGAATACTTATTTTGCAGATTCTGAAGCATTACTATAGGTATAGTTTTCACTGAAGAAGTAGACCTAACTCAGGAGCATATTACTTTGCAGGCCACATGGGGACAGTGCATGACAGTAATATCTTTCTTCAAATTGGTGGAAGATTTCCTACATTTAGGGGATTTAAAAAAATAGTACGAGGGAGATATTGTGGAACTGTGAGTGCTGTCTTACTATTCTTGTGGTAATAAGACTGTTCTTCACATGGTAGAATAGGTATCTACAGTCATTTTTGGACCCACCACCAAAACACTATACTTCGAAGACAATCATATTTGGCCATGAGTGATAGTCTGTGACAGGCATGAGCAAACTTTGGCCTTCCAGATGTTTTGGACTTCAACTCCCACACTTCTGAATTGTGGGAGTTGAAGTCCAAAACACCAGGAAGGTCAAACTTTGTCCATGCCTGGTCTAGGATGATGATAGGTTATTCACATGAGAGCGAATGAAGAGAAACATGAATGTAACACTGAATCTTTTTTTTTAGGTGTACAACTCTTACTCATCCGAAATGTGCTGCTGCCATTCGACAAACCAGCTTTAGCAGAGACAGTAGTATTCTTATAGCTGTGTGTGACGATGCCAGTATCTGGCGCTGGGACAGGCTCCGATAAGTGATTTGAACTCCCTGATTGTGATACTGTTTTTTGTGCCAAGATAGTGAACTTGCTAGCATTGTAACTGCTTTGAGAGTAGCCCTCCCTTGCGTCTGTGAACTGTTGAATTTAGCAGTGTTTATATTTGGTTTGGTATTGTCCTGTTCAAAAATACCTGCTTTTTAATAAAAAAATATTTTTGTAAATTTGGTTTATTGCTTCTTTATACTTGGTACTTATCCTCTGTAGTCTTTCACCCTATGTTGCCTATATATTCACAAGTGCTTTGTTTTTTTTTCTTTTTAATTTTGTAAATAGGTTCATCTTAAGTCAGAAATGACTTCACAGCAAATATCTATATACATAAAAGTCAAAGCATGTATGTTCATTGGTTGTTTTGTCCATTTATACTGCAAAGGCTCATACATGACTTGATGGATCTGGACCAAACATGGCATGCATACTATTCATTATCCAACTGAAAATAATTGAGGGAAAGAAAAGACAAAGTGAATTGGCTGTGGCTAGGTGAAGTGGCCCTCTGTGATGTCACTGGGAAAGAAACTATGGCCCCTTCCACACAGCTGTATAAAATCCACATTGAAATGGATTATATGGCAGTGTGGACTGTTCAAAGCAGAGATTGTGGATTATTTGCCTTGATATTCTGGGTTATGTGGCTGTGTGGAAGGGCCCTAAGTGAAGTTGATTGGCTGCTGCTGGGCGACGTGTATGAGGGGAAACTCCAACCATGGTCCATGCTCAATGGAGCTTTGGAACTAATTTCAGCATCCCTGCCACTAGCCTAGCACATGTGATGCTGACATGAAGTCCTGCTGAGCGTCATCACTATGCAAAAATTACAGTTGGTCAAAAATGGGACCCATCTACTTAAGAGCTTTGTGTCATTGCCTTTACTTGTGCCTGAAGAAGAGTTCTAATGAAACCTTGCAGGTTGCATGCACCAATAAAAAAACACGTTATTTTGTTATTTCACTATGTTATATGATCTAAAATGCATTTTTCCAATAGCAGTTGGCAGAGAGAGCTATAGGTTGAAATACCTGCATCGTTTATTGAAATACGTCAACTATATTGCTCCATAAGAATAACAACAAAAAAGCCACAGCTGGGCAATATTTCTATTTAAACCAAATATAATACCAAAAACAGCAGGATTGTGTGCTATTGTGGGATTATAGAATAATGGAAGGATTCTAGTCTGCAGTGCCTTTCATTTTTCTTGATTTGTGTCTGGGCAAAGCTATACGTTTGGTAGTCCCTATGTAGACTTGTCAATAGTTGCATAGTATATGGTAGAATCCTGCAGAGGTGAGAGGATCTCTACAACAACAACAACCTTATTCTTATATCCCAACCTATCCCCCCCGAAGGGACTTGGGGCAGCTTACATGGGGTCGAAGCTCAGCAATGCAACAAAATACAACATTAGATATATTCAATTAATGAATTAATACATAAAATTAATTTTAATACATAAAAACATATAAAAATCATAAACGCATAAACACAACAACAATCTCTCTTGTCCTTTGCTGAACGTAGCATTTGCTGGATTTTCTTGGTGGGTCTGTAGATAGTTTGTAAGTTGTGTTTTTTCATTAGCTTCCCTATGCGGTCAGTGGTTCCCTTGATGTATGGTAAGAACACTTTTCCTCTGGGTGGATATCAACACTCAAGAACAGGAATTCCAGACAAGAAACAATCAGGGCCAGCTAATCACCCCCTAACAAAGGATCCTCCCCAGGAAGGAAGCAACCAAGCTTTGAAGTTGCAAGGCTATTCAATGCTAATCAAGGTGATCAATTGCAACATTCAACTTGCCTCAGAGTTCGTTCATCTACCCTGGACCTTCCACAGATACATAAACCCCACTTGCCTAGTTTCCAACAGACCTCACAACCTCTGAGGATGCCTGCCATAGATGTGGGTGAAACGTCAGGAGAGAATGATTCTGAACATGGCCAGACAGCAGGGAAAACTCACGGCAACCCAGTGATTCAGGACATGAAAACCTTCGACAACACATATAATGGCTACATTATATATGTGTGTGTGTGTATTTATGTATGTGGATAGATAGATAGATAGATAGATAGATAGATAGATAGATAGATAGATAGATAGATAGATAGCCAAAGTATCTATATAGATTGGTTTGTACTATTAAGGCTCCTCTGTGGATCTGGATCTAATTGGGCTCATATACCTTTTGTTAGGTAAAGGTAAAGGTTTCCCCTGACGTTAAGTCCAGTCATGTCTTACTCTAGGGGTTGGTGCTCATCTCCATTTCTAAGCCGAAGAGCCAGCATCGTCCGTAGACACCTCCAAGGTCATGTGACCGGCATGATTGAATGGAGCGCTGTTACCTTCCTGCTGGAGCTGTACCTATTGATCTACTGACATTTGCATGTTTTCGAATTGCTAGGTTGGCAGAAGCTGGAGCTAACAGCGGGAGCTCAGTCCGCTCCCCGGATTCGAACCTGCAACCTTTCGGTCTGCAAGTTCAGCAGCTCAGCGCTTTAAAACACTGCACCACTGGGGGTTCCCTTTGTTAATCAACTTAATATAATTGTGGGATTTGAACTAAAAGAAACCAACTACCCCTTAAAGGCTCTGAAAAGTACAAAACACATTAGCCATAGCTAGGTGAAGTGGCCCTTTGTCATGTGACTGGGGAAGATTAGAGTGGAGAGGATTGGTGACCTGTTTAGGGAGGGAAGGGGAGGGAGGAAGAAAAAGAATGAGTGGGGAAAGGTGTCTAAGGAAAAGCAAGAGAAGCAAGAAAGAAAAGGGAGAGAGAGGTAGTTGTATCAGCTGTCCTACAGACGGCCTTATGCTTTGGGGCTAAAAAGACTACATCTCCCAAGAGAACCTTCGCCACACCAAGATGCCACTCAACCTCTCTCCCCGCGCAGTGCATCCCGGGAGGTGTAGTTCTTTCCCTGGATCCCTGACACTCACCCATAGGAACGCCTTCTCTGTAAGCCTCTGGTCGTCGTTAGCTTCCGCTAACTCCGGATGTACTTCCAAAGGGGGGCGTGGGATACAGGTTTCTAGCCAAGGAGGCCCAACTCAGTCGGAGCAGGGCTGAGGTCTCGCTTTTGCTGCCTGCCATGTTCGGCTGTTTAGTCGCAGGGAGGCTGGTGAGTGACAGCAGGGGCCGGAGTGGGCGGGGAAATGGGTCTCTATGGCAACCACAGAGGAGGGAGGGGGTGGTCACCATGGAAACGGGAGGGCGCTTTGAGGTAATTCTGTGAGGGTTCTTGAGTGTGTCAAGTTATGGCTGGCCTTCACTAAATAGGCCTTTTGGACAATACTGAGTCTTATATTAATAGTTTTTGTGATGACACATTTGCAGAGGACGTTTATGGTTTCCTAAGGTGGGTGGCATTACTTTTTTAAAGTTGTTACAGACCATTTGCAGGCCTGGGCCAACTTGGGCCCTCCAAGTGTTTTGGACTGCATCTCCCATCATTCCTAACAGCCTCAGGCTCCTTCCTTTTTCCCCTCGGCCGCTTAAGCGGCCAAGGGGAAAAAGGAAGGGGCCTGAGGCTGTTAGGAATGATGGGAGATGCAGTCCAAAACATCTGGAGGGCCCAAGTTGGCCCAGGCCAGCCCTACATGCATTTATCTGCCTTCTTTGACTTCCCAGGTCCAGACCGTGGCACAGCAGGTGGCGGAAGACAAGTTTGTGTTCGACTTGCCCGACTACGAAAGCATCAACCATGTCGTGGTCTTCATGCTGGGCACCGTCCCCTTCCCGGAGCGCATGGGCGGCTCTGTTTACTTCTGCTATCCCAACGAGAACGGGTTAGCGGTGTGGCAGCTGCTGGGGTTTGTGACCAACGACAAGCCAAGCGCCATCTTCAAAATTTCTGGCCTGAAAACTGGTAAGTGTTGTGACTCAACTGGAACCTCAGATTGACTCTGATGAGGATGATGGGATTCAGGTTCAAAATCAGGTTCAAAATGTCCCTGTTATAGAAGATGATGAACAGAGAGTGCAAGTTCATTTTCCCACAGCAATAATAATAATAATAATAATAATAATAATAATAATAATAATAAAACTTTATTTATACCCCGCCACCATCTCCCCAACGGGGACTCGGGGTGGCTTACATGGGGTCATGCCCAGAACAATACAATATAACAAAATATAAAAGAACAACACATCATAACACATTAAACAATACAATAGATAATAATATACATTACAACGCAAAATCAGGGAAGCAATAAAACAAGGGCGGGCCACATGAACACTAAGTTAAAACTCGGGGTGAGAAAGAAATAAGAATAAAAACCACAAAGAACAGGGTCATAACATAGTGGTACAGTCTAGAGGATAGATATTGGAGGGTAGCAAGGAATGATGTTGATGATACTGAAACTAGTCAGGTGCAAATTGACTTGGAAAAGGAGGACAGTTCTCAGTCTGATAATGAGGCTCAGCAAACTAACGAGCAGGATGACCTTCATGAAACAGGTTCCCTAGATTGAGCTGACCGTTTGGAAATCAGGGTTCGGAGGAGTGTGAGAATTGCAAACAAGAGGGAGGTTAGAGGCCAGAGAAATGTTTTCATGCTTTGCAAAGGGTATTAAAGCAATGTGTTTGGAGACAAACCTTTGTCAAGTCAACTTTTTGTTCAACCAAGAAGGAAGCTCTCGTTTTCCTGGATTATCTTTCAGCTCATGTGTTCATGTTCTTGGGACTTTGTCATTCTCTAATGGGACTTTGTTTATTCCTGGTGATTTCTAGAATTATGCTCTAAGGCTTTATTTTTAACTATCTTTTCGACCTTTTGTTTTTAAAAAAACCTTTTATCTTCCATTTTGTAATAAACCAAAAAGACTCCAACCTGTGTTCAGTTTGGTGTATACAGCAAGCTGAAGCTATCCTGAGGTGCAACAGTAAGAGACTCATAGACTCAAAGCCCATTCAGCTTTAATAATAATAATACAGTAGAGTCTCTCTATTTATTTTTCATGTTAGAAGCGAACCAAGGATACAAGTTGTAATGTATTTGAAAACACAAAGTTAAAAATTTACAACAGCAACTTGCCATTATACTTGGAGTGTCTGTGGTGTTACTGTAGAGCATTCCTGGAACTTTTGGTCATTTCTATGGTTTATCTCTGTATGTTTCATGGACACACAACATGTCACATTTCTTATCTCAGCACAGTACATAAAGCAGCTGTTCTTTGGCAGCTGACATGCCTTCAGTGTTGATTGAGGTTATTGTCATAGTTGGTCCTGAAAAGGTCCATTGGTTTGTTTGTTTGTATGTATGTTGCAAGTCACTTCTGGCTGTGAGAGAATCAGCCGTCTATAAAGACATTGCCCAGGGGACGCCCGGATGTGTGACGTTCCTGCGGGGAGGCTTCTCTTATGTCCCACAGAGTCTCGCTTATCCAACATAAATGGGCTGGCAGAATGTTGGATAATAAGGAGGGGTTAAGGAAAAGCCTATTAAACGTCAAATTAAGCACCAAAACATCTTTTTTTACAACACATTGACAGAAAAAGCAGTTCAAAACACGATAGCGTCATGTAATAATTACTGTATTTACAAATTTAGCGCCAAAATATTGTAATGTATTGGAAACATTGACTACAAAAACAATGACTACTAAAAAATTAACTACAAAGAAAGGTAGAATTGCGTAAAATGAACATACAGTAACAACATTGTTGGAAGTTAAATCCATAAAAAGTTCAGTCCCTGATGCCTAGAGAAAGAGCTGTGGATCTGGGCGGGAGGCAGACTGCATTGGATAATCCAGAATGTTGGA
Organism: Anolis carolinensis; assembly: GCF_035594765.1. NCBI lineage: Eukaryota > Metazoa > Chordata > Lepidosauria > Squamata > Anolidae > Anolis > Anolis carolinensis. The sequence goes on from NC_085843.1 coordinate 14,615,183, forward strand.
TAAGCGAGACTCTACTGTAATAACTTTATTTTTGTACCCCGCCTCCATCTCCCCAAGGGGACTCAGAGTGGCTTACATGGGGACCAGCCCAGTCAACATCATAAAATATAAAACATTAAAATACATACACAATATCATAAAACAGAATAAAACAACAACAATTATAACAACATAGCAGTTGTGACAAAACAAAAACAAACTCAAACCAACAGCCAATGAGCCTGAAATAAAGTTCATTTCTAGGCATGGATGGGTAGGCAGATGCTACTCACTTTTAAAATGAGGGCTAATGGATAAGGTGCATAAGTCCGATGAGATGGGTGAGTGATGTAAAATGGGGAATAATATCTTTGTGTAGAGGACATTAGTAAAGTGCAAGGATGAGATTTTATGCCGTAACTGGAGCCAGTTTATTTAGGGAATTATTTAGTTAAATGCACAACAGAACATCCACGTTTTCAGTTCTTTACGGAGGATGGACAGGGTGGGTGCTAACCTAATCTCCTTGGGGAGGGAGCTCCAGTGCCGGGGGGCCACCACTGAGAAGGCCCTCTCTCTCATCCCCACCAACCATGCTTGTGATAGGGGCGGAAGCAAGAGAAGAGCCTCCCCAGAAGATCTTATAGATTGCGCACGTTTGTAGGGGACGATGCAGTTGTGAGGATAGGCCGGTCCTGAACCAAGAAGTGAGCCCAAATCTTGGAAACAGGGTACTTTGTTAAGGATTTTAAAAATGTCATTATTGTATAGTGACATTCTCTGTTTCCTCCTGCTAAAAGGATAGGTGCCACTCTTGTTCAAGAAGACTTGTGTAAATCTGGGGCTTACTCAGAACCAAGCTCCTGGACAAAAGAGTTAATGCTTCAGGCCAGTTCTGATGTCTCTTTCAGGGAAGGGCAGCCAACATCCTTTCGGAGCCATGAACATCCCCCAAATGCCTTCTGTAGCCCAGATTGGGATTTCCGTGGAGCTGCTGGAACTGTTGGCTCAGCAAACTCCTGTAGCAAGTGCCGCTGTATCATCGGTCAATTCATTCACAGAGGTAATGAGAAGTCATTTTGATTCCAGTTACCATTGCCAGATCTACCCTATTGTTTTTGGGTCTTGTACTGGACCTCATCCAGCGTGGACAACTGGTTCACTTGTTAAGGCAGTGCTTGTTAAACTGTCTCCAGAAGAACCATGAGATTCGTGATAGAAAATTATTGACTTCTTTTTTAAAAAAATATTTACTTTTCTACCTACACAGGATTCAAGCCAGCATATTCTCATATATAGCAAATTGCAACTTAAAGGACTTACAAAAGTTTTTTAAAAAAACCCAATTCTGTTTTACAAGTTAAATTCTGTTTTTTAAATAACAAAAACAGTACAACCAATTAAAAGCTCAGTCTGCTACAACAAAGACCTAACTAAATGAACAAAGTCTTTACTCACTGATGAAAAGATATCTATTGATTAACTCTTTTGTATTAAAGTGGTGTCAAACTACATTGATTCTATAGTGTAGATGCACTCCATGTCTCTCCAAGCCAGATAGCTTCAGATCCCCTGGGACAGAATACAGGGCTTCTGGGGACAGGAAAATTCTCCTGCAATTAGTACTTATTAATCTCGAATGTCTATCCCATGTTATTTGTGAAGTTCCCCTATACCACTCCAAGGGAAAGTTGGTAGGCACAGAATGCTGATATCTCTTCAGGGGAGGAATGTTCTATAGTTTTCCTCCCATTTACTCATCTTGGGAATTGAGATTTATGTAATGCATATGTTCAGACAGACATTTTCAGCTCAAATTGGTCTGGTAAAATTCTCCTCTCGCTACATACACGGATATAAATGGGGGGATGGGACTTTTTTCCCTTGCAGCTTCAACATTTCTAGAAATGTTGTATCTAGATTAACGTAATCCCAGTAGCATAGAAACATTTCCAGTTTAGCTTGTTTCTTGAGTGCTGAATAAGCTTTTTCATTACAATGTGATTCCAGAGGCATTCAGAGTTAAATCTTTTTTGACTGCCAAATGCACCTGCCATTTCTAACAGCAGCATTAAAATCTCTTTAAAACTAAGACTAGAAAAATGCCTTCTCTCTTATTTTATGTGCTGACTTACAGGAATGTTATGTTTTGATTCGCAACTGTGTAGGCAGGCTGAAAAAGGGGCCAAGAGCATTTGGAGTATGGAATTGTCCTATTTGTCTCTAATTTCTATGATTCTATGATTTTCTTGAAATTGGCTTTCACATATATAAACAATGTTCAGTGACAAAATAATATGCAAAACCTCCCTTTGAGAACAACCATTTTATACCACACAACCTTTGAGGATACCTGCCATAGATGTGGGTGAAACGTCAGGAGATAATGCTTCTGGAAGATGGCCATACAGCCCAAGAAGTTCACAGTAACCCAAACATTTTATAGTTCAGAAGCAACCTCACCCTAATGTTGGTGTGGTTCTTTTTACAATTGCTTGTATTTGTCCCTGCTCCTTTTCGACATGTCTGGAAGCAGTCATTTGCTCATCTGAAGTCTTTCTTGAAACTGGTCTTGATTTATCAAAGTCAAATGGGTCAGCTGAGCATGGACTGGATGGCCCATGAGGTCTCTTCCAACTCTACTTTTCTATGATTCTATGATTATCACTGCTATGTAGGAACTGAAGATATTCACAATTGTTCTAGTATTCTGAGGGTTGTGCGACCAGTCTTTCCTTGCCTCTTCTCCACCTCTCCCCTCTTGGGCCTCCTGTAACTTCTAAGTATGTCACAATGTGTGAAATGCAAGAAAGAAATTGCATATGTAGTTGGCTCTTCACGTTTGTTGGTTTGCTTATTCACAAATTTGAATAATTTCTAGGTCGTCATGTTGGAGGACCTAGAGTTTATTAGAGATGCCACTTCTTTAGCATATGTTGGTCTTTTAGAGAAATTTTGTAGTTAAGTTATAGAAGATTTTGACCAAAGTCATGCTGGAAGAGCTAGTGATTCCAAGAAAGGTGTTCTCTCAGCTATAAATAAATGAATGAATGAATGAATGAATAAATAAATAAATAAATAAATAAATAAAGTGGGGGTATTTATCCATGGTTTTTCTTCACTCCGGTGAATGTGGAGGGCCTGCTGTAATAATACAGCAAACCATGCAATATATATTTGCATGCTTTTGCATAAATCATACATGTACGGTATATAACAAGAAGCACTTTTCTATTTGTTTTGTGTTTTTCAGTTTACTCAAAAGATGCTAGACAATTTTTATAACTTCGCTTCATCCTTTACTATCACTCAAGCCCAAATGGTGCCCAACCCATCTGAAGCTTTCATTCCTGCAAATGTAGTCCTGAAATGGTAAGAGGACAAAAGCTGTTTTGCCACTCCACAGAGTCTTGAGAGGAGTTTCAGCTTTAGCAATCTTAGAATTGTAAATAGCCATAAGAACTCCCTTGTATGGGAGTTCTTGCATCAGTTGCATCAGTTGAGCAACATGGATTATATCTTCTGTATATCTTATCAATAGCTGCTTGTAGTAAGCCTGAGTTGTCTCCAGGAGAACAGTCATGGAAAGTTTTCAAACTTGGAATATTGGGGGAAGATATATTTGGAGTACAACATGAATGGGGAACATATTTAAAAATGTAATTGTCTGATCTCTTTCTGAATATATTTGAAAAGATTTCTAGTATATCAACTGAAACATAAAAACTGACCTTTACAGTGTGTAGAACCAAGTTTCTTCCCTTTGAACTTGGGGTGTTATTTCTGTCATGACATCAGTGCATAATGTTTGGCCATTCCCACTAACATGAGAATAAATCATGTGTTTCATAGCTCAGTGATATTAGAGATTGCGGTGAAGTTTTAAAATGTTGGAGTACAATAAGATTAATCTGGATTTGAAGGGGAAAACTGAGGGATAACATAAGATGAGAGGATTAACCTAAATATATTTTAAAGGGAATAACATTGGGAGACATATTAAGATAATAATCGAAGGACGAATGTATTTAATTTGAAAAGAATTGGAGTTCTTGTCAAATAGATAACCTTATTAACCTTTTTACTCAAGATTATTAACCTTTTTACTAAAGGTAATGTATCAATTTTAAATATTTTGGTTTATATTTAGGAGATGCTGAAATGCAATCATATAATAGTTTTAATAGTTACCTTTGCTTGGGGAGGGGGGAAGTCAGTTGGATTTTTAATGTGTTTTTTGAATTTTTTATTATTTTACTGTTTTAGTTTAGTTTATTATAGTTTAAATGGTAGGTTGTTGGTTTGTGGGGAAACATGTTGTGAACTTTTTAGTGTGGAGTTTGGAGTTGTATTTTTGTTTTTAAATAAATAAAAACAAGAACAGGTAGTACAAAGTAAATAAACTGGAAAGTAATACAGCAACTGTGCCACAGGCGGAGAATCTCTGCCCCTTCAGATGGTTTAGACTACAGTTTTTGAAGTGCTTTCCCACTAACTCTGGCTGGAGTTGATGGGAGTTGATTTCCAGAAATTGGAGATCCCATCTTTGATGTGACTAGAAGACCATAAGAATTCATGTTTAAAGTGTTTCATGACTTACATTTTAATTATGTTAATCTTCCTCTTTTTCCAGGTATGAGAATTTCCAAAGACGACTGACTCAGAATCCTTTATTTTGGAAAACATAATCTTGACTCAAGTTCTTTGAACGTACTCTAACAATTGGTGGCATCTTGAAGGACACAGCATATTGAGACTCATCTCAATGGATTCATTCAAATTTGAGAAGAAGATGAGAGGGGAAACACAGCTTTTGTAATATTTTTGGGACTCTGTTTAAAATTAAAACCCTAAAAAGAGTCTCATGTGATTTTTTTGTTTTTTAATTAAACCCATTGCCTTGTGTACATTCCAAACAACTCATAAAACTCACACCCAACTATTTTAGTTGGGTGAATAAGCAAAAGGTCAATTGTTTCTTCTTTAAAGTACCAGACTTTGACATACCCTTGCCTGATGGCAGCTTAATCTATGCCAGAAGCCTGTATTCGCCCTCATGCCCATACAGTTCCATTAGTGGCCTCTTATGCTAATTAATCACCATGCCTTACAGATCTACTCCTGTTGAATTGTGTTCCAGCATTAGGAGGATTGCAGAGAGCTAGAGGAACATAGACTTTTGTTGTGGGATTGTTATAACCTGTCTGAAGGAAACAATACAATAAAGCCTGTGTTGGGAAAGAGCAAGATTCTATAGCTTTCCAGACATTTCATGTTGGTGACACACTTTTTGGCTATGCATCATTTTGTGACACAGTTTTACTAGCAAATCAAAAATTGAACCAACCCTTTATAAGAGATATAGGCACGCACATAAACTGTAATAATGAAATATATGGGGACACAATATATCTCTATGAAAACCATTTATATTTTAAAAAATATATGATTTATTGCTTATTTTGCATAGACTCAGGTTTCTCTTTATGTTCGCCCTATGCACCGCAGCCGACACACTATTGTGTCATGACAAACAGTTTGGAAACCTCTGCTCTATAGTCAGCCCTCCACATTTTCTGGAGTTAGGGCGCAAGACCTTCATGAAAATGGAAAAATACAAATAACAAAATTGACTTTTTATGTACCCTCAACATTTTAAAAATGGTTCAACCACTAAAATAAAAATCATCAGAAAAATGGAGGATGGCAGATAAAAACAACGATCCCTGGCTGTTTTTATTTACTTGTGCAAGACTTATCTAATCTGGTTGTTTCATTTCACATGTGTGTATTTTTGGTTTGCTGAAATAAGTATGTTTGTAGAGTTTATATATCTGTGGAATAATCCAGGGTGTTTTTTTGTAGGATAGGTTATTTTTGTATCAAATCTTCTAGTATCAAATTTTCTATTAAGTCATGGCCAGGGATACTTCTAATTCGTTAATTGAAATATAGTTAAAACTAGGTTTAAAGCTACTGGGAAGTTTTTCAAACATACTTGTTTCGGGGGATGTCTGAATTAGGTAAAGGTAAAGGTTTTCCCCTGACATTAAGTCTAGTCGTGTCCGACTCTGGGGGTTGGTGCTCATCTTCATTTCTAAGGCGAAGAGCCGGCGTTGTCCGTAGACACCTCCTAGGTCATGTGACCGGCATAACTGCATGGAGCACTGTTTCAGGGGATCACATCAGCAATCCACTGGGATGTCAGAATTGACACTCTCTTTAAAAAATATTAATGAATATTGCATCCGCAGATTCCACAATCCGGTGCTTGAATATATTTTTAAAAATCCTAAAAGCACACCTTATTTTTGCAATATGCATACATACCTATTGCAAAGTCTCTGTCCTACAAAGACTGTTCCAAGGTAAAGTGGCCTGCTGTGATACAACCAGATTGATGTGCTAGGTGATGGATTGGCTGTTGCTATGTGAAGTGACCCTCTGTGATATCACTTAGAAAGAAAGGAGACATTGGTGTATAAAGGGAAGGGAGGGAGGGAGGGAGGAAAGCACCACAAAGAAAGCCATGTTACTATGAAGACATTTGACGGAAAAGGGAGAAAGGGGAGAGGAAGGAAGGAAAGAAAGAGGTAAAGAAAGGAATGGAGATGGAAGGGAAGGGAGAAGGAAGGAAGAAAGTGTAAAGGGAAAAAGGTATGAAGGTATATTGGCTCTGGGGCCAATATACAATATAATATGCAGTAATATATAATAATATAATACAGTAAAGTCACTTATCCAACATTCTGTATTATCCAACGCAGTCTGCCTTTTAGTAGTCAATGTTTTTGTAGTCAATCTTTTCATAGAATCATAGAATAGTAGATACATTTCAATACATTGCGATGTTTTGGTGCTAAATTCCTAAATACAGTAATTACTACATAACATTGCTGTGTATTGAACTGCTTTTTCTGTCAAATTTGTTGTCAAACATGATGTTTTGGTGCTTAATTTCTAAAATCATAATGTAATTTGATATTTAATAGGCTTTTCCTTAAGCCCTCCTTATTATCCAACATATTCACTTATCCAACGTTCTGCCGACCTGTTTATGTTGGATAAGTGAGACTCTACTGTATATTGTATATACATATAATATTGATAATAATATAATGCAATACAATAGAATAATAATACTAATACAATATAATTATTATTATTTATTATATAGTACATGCAATATTACTAATAATATTACAGTATAGTGGTATAGTTCAACATAGTAATATATAATGCTAATATTGTGCTATGATAATATAATATATTGTATGTACATATAATTTGTAAGCCACTCTGAGTCCCCTCCAGGGTGAGAAGGGCAGGATATAAATGTAGTAAATAAATTAAATTAAATAAATAAAAGAGAGGGTGTGTGTTTGTGCCCCAGATATGCTAGTTATGTCATCAACACAGTGATGGCAGCTTCAAAGCCAGACAGGAAACAATCAGGACCAGCTGACACTTCCCAACAAAGGAATCCCCTAAGCAGGAAGCAGCCAGGCTTTGAAGCTGAAAGGCCATTCGATGCTAATCAGGGTGGTCAATTTACAACATTCACACTTGCCTCCAACAGACAAGAATTTCTCCCACCCTGGACATTATTCCACAGATATATAAACCCCACTTGCCTAGTTTCCAACAGACCTCACAACCTCTGAGCATGCCTGCCATAGATGTGGGCGAAACGTCAGGAGAGAATGCTTCTGGAACATAGCCATACAGTCCGGAAAATTCACAGCAACCCAGTGATTCCAGCCATGAAAGCCTTCGACAACACAGTTTAGTTAAAACCCCATAAAAACTGCGGGGAAAAAATCATTAGGTTAAAACTCAGTAGAAGCAAACAGACCATGTTGTAATCAAACTATCTCAGACTTCAAAAGAACGTCAAAGTAAGCAAGGCGAAGCTTATTGGGCGGTGAGTTCGGAGCGATTGTGACGTCGCCCTTAGCAACAGCCTCAAAGACTCGCGTCCTAGCAACAGTCCCGCCCACTTCCATTCATACTTTTTTTAAGCTTTCCCAGGAGTTCTCCTCCTTTCCTTCTCTCCCTTGACTTTTAGAAAACCAGTCCCTTGATTTTGCATTGATGGGGAAGGAAAGGGGCTGGCAGGGAAATGGGGCAAGCATTTTTTTAAGGTTGTAAAGTCAAGTGATCAGAGGAATAAAAGGATGTGACAGCCACTTTCAAACTTCCAAACCTCCATAGACCATCACAGTCTACCTGGCTTTTTGCTGTGGCCTAAAGATGTTGGACACCATCCAGACTGCAATCCTGGAAGGAAGAAGGAATGTCTTCCTGACACTTCCCAAACTCACCTCAGAGGGTAAGCAATATTCCTTCTTCTTATATAATAATAATAATAATAATAATAATAATAATAATAATAATAATAATAATAATAATTCTTTTCTTCTTCATATATATATATATATATATATATATATAAAATATGTATTATATATTATTATGAAATAATACTAATAATAATTCTTTTATAATAATAATATAATATATGTATTATATATTATTATAAAATAATAATAATAATTCTTTTCTTCTTCTTTTATAATTATGATTATTATTATTTTGCTATACATTTTAAAACTCTTACTGACCTGGTTTAACCATGAAGCTAATAATACAATACAGGTTTCACATCCCTTATCCAAAATGCTTGGGACCAGAAGTGTTTTCTGCTTTGAACTGGATTATATGGCAGTGTAGACTCATTTAATCAAGTTCAAAGCAAATACAGTAGAGTCTCACTTATCCAACGTAAACAGGGCGGCAGAATGTTGGATACGCAAATATGTTGGATAATAAGGAGAGATTAAGGAAAAGCCTATTAAACATCAAATTAGGTTATGATTTTACAAATTAAGCACCGAAACATCATGTTATACAACAAATTTAACAGAAAAAGTAGTTCAATACGCAGTAATGCTATGTAGTAATTACTGTATTTATGAATTTAGCACCAAAATATCACGATGTATTGAAAACATTACTACAAAAATGCATTGGATAATCCAGAACGTTGGATAAGCGAGTGTTGGATAAGTGAGACTCTACTGTAATGTGGATTATGTGCTTTGATAATCTGGATTATATGGCAGTGTAGAAGGGGCCTTGGTCTGACCCTTATATTCTTGCCCAGCCATCTTGTGTTTCTCTTATTCTTATATGGAAATATGAATGTCAAACTGAACCGACCAAACAGGGATTCGATGTACAGTAGAGTCTCGCTTATCCAACATAAACAGGCCAGCAAGATGTTGGATAAGCGAAAATGTTGGATAATAAGGAGGGATTAAGGAAAAGCCTATTAAATGTCAAATTATGTTATGATTTTACAAATTAAGCACCAAAACATCACATTTTACAACACATCGACAGAAAAAGCAGTTCAATACACTGTAATGTTATGTAGTAATTACTGTATTTATGAATTTAGCACCAAACATCACAATGTATTGAAAACATTGACTACGAAAACATTGACTACTAAAAGGCAGACTACGTTGGATAATACAGAACGCTGGATGAGCGAAGGTTGGATAAGCGAGACTCTACTGTAACTGAATGAATGAGTTCAACACAGACATTCCCTTTTATACATTCTACACTTGAGACTTGTCTCACTTATGTGTCGCTTGTCAATCTGTCTCGCTCTGGCAACTGAGCTCTTGTCATGTCACTCACAATACACTCTTTTCAATCACCTGTAACATTTTTCTGGAATTTTCCCACTGAAGAAGTGAATCATTCGAAGCACCAGATGGAACTGTTTCACATAAAACAACATTGTGTTCCTGAATGAAGTTTAAAAGGCTTTGTTCAGCTTTACTGTCTCTGCTGAAATGTCAAGCATGGATGCTTGCCATAGATGTAGGCGAAACGTCAGGAGAGAATGCTTCTGGAACATGGCCATACAGCCCGGAAAACACACAACAACCCTGAAAATTGGAAATTAATTGCACGAGTTGTGGTGTCTATCATATAAGGCCCCTTCTACACAGCTGTATAAAATCCAGATTATCTGCTTCGAATTGGGTTATATGGCAGTGTAGACTCAGATAATCCAGTTCAAAGCAGATAATGTGGATTATCTGCCTTGATATTCTGGATTATAAAGCAGAGTAGAGGGCCGCTAAAAAGCAAAGATCCTTCATAAAATAAATACGGATGATTTTTGCTTTTTTGACAGCTAAGCAGGGTCAGCCTGGTAAGTACTTGAATTGGGGAATGCCAATTAATTTCAGATGCTGTAGGCTGTATTTCAGAAGAAAGATCCATCAAAACCAGAACTGAGCAATCTCTGTCTTCTACACTGCCATATAATCCAGATTATCCAAGCAGGTAATTCACATTATCTGCTTTGAACTGGATTATGTGAGTCTACACTGCCATATAATTCAATTGAAAGCAAATAATCTGAATTTTATACATCCGTGAAGGGGCCTTATATGATAGACACCACAACTCATGCAATTTTCAATGTTTGCTTGACATTTCAGCAGACAGTAAAGCTGAACAAAGCCTTTTGAACTTCAGTCATGAAAGCAATGTTGTTTTGTGTGAAACAGTTCCATCTGGTGCTTCAGATGATTTACCGGTACTTCTTTAGTGGAAAATTTCCAGAATAATATCCATAAAGCAAACTTAGATTTTGGCATTTTATATAAGAGATACACTTTTACTACACGATTGTACATAATGGGACTTGAGCATTCTCAGGTTTTAGTATCCATGTAGGGTTCTGGAACCAAAACCTTGCAGATGCCAAGAGCTCACTGTACACAGTTTCTATAGGTGGTTGTTGTTGTTATTATTGTTGTTGCGTGCCTTCAAGTCATTTCTGACTTACGGTTACCCTAAGGTAACACTATCATAGGGCTTTCTGGGGCTGAGAGTATGTGGCTAGCCCAAGTGGGCTTCCATGACTGAGATGGGAATCAAACCCTGAGCTCCAGAGTTGTAAGGTAAACGTAAAGTTTTCCCCTTGACATTAAATCTAGCCGTGTCCAACTCTGGGGATTGATGCTCATCATTTCTAAGCCGAAGAGGTGTCCATAGGCATGTGGCCGGCATGATTGCATGGAGTGCTCTTACCTTCTCGCTGGAGCGGTACCTATTGATCTACTCACATTTGCATGTTTTTGAACTGCTAGGTTTGTAGAAGCTGGGGCTAATAGCGGGAGCTCACCCAGCTCCCTGGATTTGGGCCACCAACCTTTCGGTCAGCGAGTTCAGTAGCTCAATGGTTTAACCCACTGCAATCTCCAGAGTCGTAATCCAACACAATTAGGACTGGGGTCTTATAATAACTATGTCTTTCTTAACATTTCAGAGATCCTTGGCATCTGGGACACTGTTTCTGGGTTTGTTGAAAAGCACCTCTCCATGAATAAGGTGGGGCGTCCTGTTTATTCACCTGCTTGAATTCTTACACTATGAATTATTCAAAAGCTTCTGGATTATACGAGAGCGTATGAAGTTGCCGTATGCTGAACCAAACCACCGACTTATCTTTTGAGCCTAGTACAGATGTCCCTCCATATTTGTCATTTTGACACTAGAGATTTCTAGAGAGAAATACAGCAGAAGTCAACTGTAGAGTTACGCTTGCAGATATAAAAATACATTCTTCTAGATAAAACAATGACTTTCTTTATTATGGTTTGCTTTCATGATCTTGCCCTACTTAAGTTTGAGCCTGATCTAAGTTTTGTAATGTATCTATCCAGCTCTTAGCTCATGTCCTTAACTCTTGCTCACGGATCCTTCTTTTTCAGGGTGTCTTGATACCAGGGCTGGGGACATTTTCTTTCTTCAGACAAAAGTTTGAAGTTGGGGGTTGCAAGCCCCGCATCATACAGCGGCCTGTTTTCCTTCTCTCTGAGAAACTCGCACAGATCCATGGACTGAAATTGAATAAAATACGCACTCCAGGTAAGAACTCCGGTTGCAGTGCAATGCTTTCCTTTTGTATTTATATGTATTGTACATATTTCTTACTTATCTTGGGCTGGTATTTTGTTGATTAGTCCCAACTAAAGTAGATTAATTCAGTCATTGAATGCTGAATCAACATGAGATACGTCTGTTGGATTCAATGGGTGTACTCTGATCAGAGCAGTGATGTGCCATCACGCCTGGGGCTATAACTCTTAGCGAAAGAGGCATGGACGTGACATCTTTCCCCAGGGGATTGCTTCTTGCCCTCCTTTAGGGAAACTGGAACTCCCAAGGACCAAAACACTGTAGATAACTCAAAACTGGTTTTATTGTTTACAAAAGGTTATCCCAATAAGCTGGAAATTTCAAAGGGGTGAAGGAAAATATACATTACAGTCTTTGGTTGTCTTAAGTCCAAGGAGTTCTGCAGCTGAGAAGCTTTTCTAGGTCCCTCTTTCTCAATGGCTGTGAATGCCGGAGCAATCCTCAGCCTCAGTCCAAATGGCCTATGTTTGAAGACACAGTCTTCCTCTGATGCCAAAGAACTGATTTGAAGGCACTTGAGACTCCTCAACGTCATCCAGGTAGGCCCTGAACATGAAGCATAAGTCTCAAGGATAAGAACCTCAGAATTGGTGCTGAGAGGTAACTTAATCAAGGGCTTTTAGAGCCAAGTCTCTCTCTCAAGTCCATCTGATAGAAAGCTTGGTGGAATGAAAAAGGAAACACTGACCCACTCCAGGAAAGGGTGGAGTCAAACAATTGAGCTGAGGGAGCAATATAACTGGTGCAAACAACATTGATTAACAGCTATAAATAACCAATCAATCCAACTACATTTAAAGGGTAAAGGCAAAATCAGGCATGATACAATTCAAATCTTGCAACTTACAGTTCAACATATAAATGGCGCCACTCGCGCCGTCACAAGTGATTCTAGCTGAAATGGGTAGCCGAAATGATCAAAGTTCTGGATTTTAAGCCTTATGAGGAGCAGCTTAGGGAGCTGGATGTGTTTAGCTTGCAGAAGAGATGGTTAATAGGGATATGATAACAATGTTTAAATATTTGAAAAGCTGTCATATTGAGGAGTGGCAAAGCTTGGTGTGTGCTGTTCCAAAGACTTGAACACGGAGCAGTTGAGTCAAACTAAATGTCTGAAGGAGACTTATTGTTTTTTGACATATTAATCCATCTGATGTGTTGCTTCCCATATACAGTGTTCCCTCACTTATCGCGGAGGTTAGTTCCAAGACTACCCGCGAAAAATGAAAATCCATGAAGTAGGGACGCTATATTTGTGTTGTTTACAATCTCACTGGCAAGTAACGTCTCTGTCCCCTCCTTGCCTCTCAAGCACACGCATGCGCATGCGCTTTCCAGCCGCTGCCACTGCCTTTTGAGGTAAAAAAAAAAGCTATATCAGCCTCCTTTTCTCTCCCTTCGGCTTCTCCTTCCTTCCTTCTTTCCTTCCTTCCTTAAACTTCTCCATAGGAAGGAAGTAGAAAGAGGGATTTATAATATTATTTTAGAATTTATACTATTCTTTTAGTGTTTATTAAAAACCACAAAACTGCGAGTCCGCGAAAAGCGAACCGCGAAGTAGTGAGGGAACACTGTAGAGCGTTTTTCTACTTTCTACTTTTTTCCCATGTGATCTTCCTCTAGGTGATATCCCAATTGTTCATCTGAATTTCATTGTGTTGTCCCTGGAGGGCCCCTTTAACAGGGAGACTGTGGAAGGATGCATCCGAGAGACTCTCTTGTCTTTCTCACGGTCTATTGCCACCAAGCAGCCGGTTGAGTTCACTTTCAAAGGAATTGGCGTTTTGATCGTTCGGGACAACAAGGTGAAAATGAAGTTTTACAAAGACTTCCTGCAGGCCATGGATGGAAGTGGGCGCCTTCTCAAAGCTCTTTCAAATGTAGGTTTGTCATTTAATTCTGGAACATTTGATTCCTATCAAATCTGTACTACAGTGTAAAGCAGTGTTTCTCAACCTGGGGGTTGGGACCTCTGGGAGGGTCGGGAGGGCAGTGTCAGGTGGGTCACCAAAAACCATCAGAAAACACATATTTCTGATGGTCTTGGGGACCCCTTTAGCAGAAAAAGCTGGATATAGGTGAACTACAACTCCAAAACAACAACAACTCAAGGTCAATGACCACCAAACCCTTCCAGTATTTTCTGTTGGTCATGGGAATTCTGTGTGTCAAGTTTGGTTCAATTCCATCATTAGTGGAGTTCAGAATTCTTCTTGATTATAGGTGAACTATAAATCTCACCAACTACAACTCTCAAGTGACAAAATCAATCCCCCACAACCCCACCAGTATTAAACTCTGGGTGTATCGGGCATTTGTGCCAAATTTGGACCAGTGAATGAAAATACATCCTGCATATCAGATATTACAATTCAAAACAGTAGCAAAATTACAGTTATGAAGTAGCAAAAAAATAATTTTATGGTTGGGGGTCTTTGCCGACCCCTTTGAATCCCCCTCGTGACTCCCAGGTTGAGAAATGCTATTTTATACTATTGTTATAAAACCTCCTTTTGTTCAGAAGAAATCTGATTTTTTCCCCCCAGAAAGCAACATTACTCTGCTGCTCAATCACATAGTCGTTTCCGACTCCTCGTGACCTCATGGACCAGTCCACGCCAGAGCTCCCTGTCGGCCGTCGCTTTTCCCAGTTCCTTCAAGGTCAACCCAGTCACTTCAAGGATCCCGTCCATCCATCTTGCCCTTGGTCGGCCTCTCTTCCTTTAACTACACAAGTCTCATTTATTAGATATGTAGTGGATAGATTAAAGTGAGGGAAACCTCTCTGTTATCCCATGCATGCCTAGATAGGCCTTTGCTGGTATTTCTCTTCTGTCCTATCTACATCCACTCCCTTGTTGTTTTAGCAATGTGATCTCTTCAGGGATGAGGTAACTTCCTCTATCTAGATTGGAATGTTAACTGCCCCAAAAAGAAGGCTTGGACCATGCGGTGGTAGCCATTCCTCCTCCTTTGTCTTCTGCATGAGAAGAACACAGTTTGCCCTCTCTGCTGGCAAAATGTAGCTATTTAGATATTCTTTGTTATTTTTACCTGCTTACCTTCCTTAGTGCTAGCTTAGACAGCTAGTTAGCTCCAAAACCTTTTCTATCCACGATGGATTTCCTTTTACCTCAATAAATACCTTTTTGAACTTTTAAGCTGACTTTGCAATCCTTTTCCATCCTAAGAAGAAAGGCTTCCCTAAACTCACCTCACGTAAGTTTCTGCTGTTTGGAAGTGTGCTTCTGCCACTCTGCTATATTTTAGGGAATCTCCCCCAGAAAGAGGGTTATTTTTGAGTCTAACCGCTCATAGATTCTCAACACCTTTTTCCTTCCATTTCCTCCAGCATCGTGATCTTTTCCAAGCTTTCCTGTCTTCTCATGATGTGGCCAAAATACTTCATCTTTGCCTCTAGTATCCTTCCCTCCAGTGAGCAGCTGGGCATTATTTCCTGGAGGATGGACTGGTTGGATCTTCTTATGGTCCAAGGCACTCTCAGAATTTTCCTCCAGCACCAAAGTTCAAAAGCATCTATCTTCCTTCGCTCAGTCTTCCTTATGGTCTAGCTCTCGCAACCTAGGTAATGAATATAATAACTCCCTCATTTGCCAAAAGCTGTATTGACTCCATCTTTTTTGGCTTTAGAGGCCTGGGACAGGAGATTCAGTGTTGTCAAATGGTGATGCTTCTTCTCCACGTACACGCTCCGGTAACACTGTTGTGTTTCCAAGGTAGGTGTATTAATTGTACTGTATGTTGACTCCCTTCTTTCTCTTTTGTAGTGGCTGGCAAATAGGCAAGTTCTTGCTAGCAGAAGATTGCCTGGAAACTGCAGCTTGCTTCAAACACGGCTACTGAGCTACCATCTGAGACTAGGGGTGATGCTGAAAGTTTCCAGCCCTGGGAGGTTTTTTAGATCTTTCCCTTGAGCTTCCAGACCATAGTGAACAATGGCTCCTGTGCCATGGGCCAATGAATCCACCCTTGGTTGTAATCTGAACTTTCAAGAAGCTGTCCAAGTTGTTAAACTGAATCTGAAGACAAGGTTTAGTGCTATCAACAATTTAAGATATGCAACTGATATACCTTGACATATTTGCCATATGCATGACAGGGAATTGGACTGGACAGCCATTACAATGTCTTCCAGCTCTATGTTTCTGTGATTCTATGAACTCTATTACTTGCTAAAATTAGCAAGGACTTGAAAGGACAATTGACGAAAGTTAAGGAGGAAATGTTCAAAAGCAAGGCTAAAACTACCTAGTAAGGAAACAAAAATAAGTGCTATGGACAATTTACATAACTTTCATGTGAATAACAGACTTTGAAATAGTCAGATTCCCTATACCTTGTTTAGGTCATTAATCAAGAAGGAGACTGCTGTCAAGAAATCAGATGATTGAGAGTTTGAAGGGCAGCTATGAAGGAATTAGATAAGATCCTCAAATGTGTTGTATTTCTTCAGTTCTTCAAAACACAATGTTCCCTACATAGTCATTTCTAAAAAGAGGGTGAGATATACCCGTATATACTCGAGTATAAACCGACCCGAATACAAGCCGAGGCACCTAATTTGACCACAAAAACTGGGAAAAACTTATTGACTCGAGTATAAGACGAGGGTGGGAAATGCAGCAGCTACTGGTAAAATTCAAAACTAAAAATAGATATTAATAAAATTACATTAATTGAGATGTCAGTAGGTTAAATGTTTTTAAATATTTATATAAAACCATAATTTAAGATAATAAAAGCTTTAATAAGATAAAACTGTCTAACTCTGATTACCTATATACTCGAGTATAAGCCAACCTGAATATAAGTCGGCCAGGACTCTCACTCAAGTAAAAGCCGAGGGGAGATTTTTCAGCCCTAAAAAAGGGCTGAAAAACTAGACTTATACTTGAGTATATATGGTATATGTTGGTGCTACCGAAATCAGTGTATATCCTATAATTGATGGGGTCTTAGAATTGAAGAAATACAGTTTGCGTATGTGTATAATCAAATACCAAAGTCAGAATCACCCATGTCATATTATTTCTAATCTCTGAGATTATGACTGTAGTTTTCTTAATCTAGAATGAATTCTTGAATACTGAGTTGTGCTAAAGGGGCCCTCAAATGCCTTTTGGCTGGATTTTTCCCTTATAGGATTGAAGCTAAAGAGATGGAAACCATCACTGAAGAAGGTGAAATACCCAGCACAGAAAAGGATCAGTCAGAGAAAGAGATCAGCAAAAAAGGTTGGATACAGTTTTTAATTTTTGTAATGTGTTTTATCATTGCTCACACAGTGGGAAACGGGTAGACCAGCTGTTTTTCTGGGATGCTTCCCAGGTTGTCTTGGAAACTGATTTCATAGAAATTGAAAACTTGATTCCAAGTAGAGATATAAACAGTTTGGAGTTATGGGGAAAGCGTCCCATCCTGTCCATATTTCTTTTTATGGAAATTTGAGAGTAAGAGTTTATTACATGCAGTATACGTATATCATATGTAAATTTACTTTACTTCTTGTTAAACAGAAGATATATTATGCTTTAACATATAAAATGGCACAATTTGTTATACGATCAGCCCTCTGAATCCCACCGCTTGAGATGAAGGTAACTAGTCTAAGTTCTGCCTCATAACACACTACTGTGTGTTCGGATAGATAGTTGGGGAAGTTGGGTTGGGAATAGTTGTCATACACAAATTTCACATCCCTTTACTTGCTGTTGTAGTGTGAGACAATCTCTGCTCTTGTTTGTCCAGAAAACCTTCCACCAAAGCGTCTCCTCTCTCGCCAAGCAATTACTCCAGCCAAAGTTTCTGGAGTCAGTCTGACTGAAGACCTTGAGAAGATTCTTAAGGCCAAAACCTCTGGAGCCAGTCTTCCTGAAGAAACAGAGAAGAACCTTAAGTCCAAAGTCCCGGTAGTCAGCCTGCCTGAAGAATTTGAAAAGAACCTTAAACTTAAGCTTCCCTCTGCAAGGTGAGAAGTTGGTTCAGCAGTCAGCAAAACTGGGTTGCTGTGAGCTTTCTGGGCTGTATGGCCATGTTCCAGAAGCATTCTCTCCTGACTGTTGAAACTAAACAAGTGGGGTTCATATATCTGTGGAATATCCAGGGTGGGAGAAATAACTCTTGTCTGTTTGAGGCAATATGCCGATGACAAGCTTGATTAGCATTGAATGGTCTTTCAGCTTCAAAGCCTGCCTGCTTCCTGCCTGGGGGAATCCTTTGTTGGTAGGAATTAGCTGGCCCTGATTGTTTCATGTCTGGAATTCCTCTGTTTAGTGAGTATTGTTCTTTATTTACTGTTTCGATTTTAGAGTGACAGCCAGATTTTGTTCACTTTCATGGTCTCCACCTTTCTATTGAAATTGTCCACATGATTGTGGATTTCAATGGCTTCTCTGAGACGGTGGTTGCCAGAGTGGTCCAACATTTCTGTGTTCTCAAATAATATGCTGTGTCCAGATTGGTTCATCAAGTGCTCCACTACGGCTGACTTCCTTGGTTGAGCTAGTCCGCCGTGCCTTTCATGCTCCCCGATTTGTGCCCAGGTGCTGCATTTGGTGGTCCCCATGTAGACTTGTCCACAGCTGCATGGCACATGGCAGACTCCTGCAGAGGTGAGAGGATTCTTGTTGTCCCTTGCAGAACATAGCATTTGTTGGATTTTCTTGGTGGGTCTGTAGATAGTTTGTAGGTTGTGTTCCTTCATCAGCTTCCCTATGTGGTCAGTGGTTCCCTTGATGTATGGTAAGAATTCTTTTCCTCTGGATGGATCTTTGTCTTTACTCTCGTGGTTTGTTCTTGGTCTCGCAGCTCTTCTGATGTCTGTGGTGGAGTATCCAGACAGCAAAACCTTTTTAGGTGTTGTCGAAGGCTTTCATGGCCGGGATCACAGGGTTGTTGTATGTCTTTCGGGCTGTGTGGCCATGTTCCAGAAGTATTCTCTCCTGACGTTTCGCTCACATCTATGGCAGGCATCCTCAGAGGTTGTGAGGTATGGATAAACTAGGTAAGGAAAGGAAAGAATATATATCTGTGTAGAATCCAGGGTGTGGCAAGAGTCCTTTGTCACTGGGAAGTCAGCATTAATGTTTCAGTTAATCACCCTAATTAGCATTGGAAATGTTTTGTCTCTTGCCTGGGGGCATCCTTTGTTCAGTCATTAGCTGCCCTCTGCCCTCAGAGTGTTGGTTCCCATCTACTGTTCTGATTTTAGAGTTTTTTAATACTGGTAGCCAGATTTTGTTCATTTTCATGGTTTCTTCCTTTCTGTTGAAGTTGTCCACATGCTTGTGGATTTCAATGGCTTCTCTGTGTAGTCTGACATGATAGTTGTTGGAATGGTCCAGCACTTCTGTGTTCTCAAATAGTATACTGTGTCCAGGCTGGTTCATCAAGTGCTCTGCTATGGCTGATTTCTCTGGTTGAATTAGTCTGCAGTGCCTTTCATGTTCTTTGACTCTTGTTTGGGTGCTGCGTCTGGTGGTCCCTATTATACTTGTCCACAGCTGCATGGTATCCGGTAGACTCCTGCAGAGGAGAGAGGATCCCTCTCTTTTTAAAACCCTTTTAGGCTGATTCTATGAACATAGGAAGGTGACTTGTGCTGAGTCGATCCATTGGTGTCTGTAGCCTAGCAATGTCTACTGATTTGCTGTCCCAGTAAGCAAAGGAGCTTTAGAGTGTAACTAGAGCAACAAAGTTGGAGCAATGGATTCAAATGGCAGGAAAAGAGATTCCACCTAAACATTAGGAAGAAGTTCCTGGTAGTTAGAGCTGTTTGACAGTGGACTATATAGCCTTGGATTAGGGTGGAATCTCCTTCCCTGGCGGTGTGGCTATGATGATGTGTTCCTGCATGGCAGGAGATTGAACAAGATGGTTCTTGTGGTTCTTCTAACTCCAAGATTCTGCCATTCTAAAGTAATTTACCAAAATGTACACTACCAACTTATTTCTTTCAGTTAGTCTCGAAGGTACTACATCCTTGAATTATATCTCAATATCCCAGCCAGAGGTTCCTTTCACAACTCCGTCCCTTTGCCTTAAGAACAAACAAACACATAATAATGCAGCTGTGCAATCAGGTTTCTCAGAGGTGTTTTTGAAAGATAACACAGACTTGATAGCCAGCAAGGCCATATTTCATGTCTTGATATTTTCTACTCCCCCTAATTTGGATGTGATGCGTTATGGTAATGTTATTATGTGTATAGTCAGCCTTCCACATTAGCAGGGGTTAGAGCAGGCATGGGCAAACTTTGGCCCTCCAGGTGTTTTGGACTTCAACTCCCACAATCCCTAACAGCCGATAGGCTGTTAGGGATTGTGGGAGTTGAAGTCCAAAACACCTGGAGGGCCAAAGTTTGCCCATGCCTGGGTTAGAGGCACAAGATCTCCATGAAAGTGAAAAATCAAGAAGAAAGTGCTATTTTTCACCCGAGAGAACATTTTTTAAGGAATGTCTTGGCCTTTCAAATATGTGAATAATCTGAAACAGTAAAAATCAAAATCACACATTTGGAGGGATGAGTGTACCTGTGAAATATTAATTTTTGGATAATGATGACATGCATATATTAACCACACCCATATACTCAGAAACTCCTCTGCAAATTTTTAATGCGTCTAGGATTTCCGTGGAAAGTATAAAGCGGTTGGAAGTCACAAATACAGTCCTGGGGGCTGCATAGTATGGCCTGCCTTGTTCTATTTGCTTTTGCTCTCTTCTCCCCTTACACTCTTTGTAGCCACTATTGTGACCGCTGAGCAATGATCCTCTTTCTCAATGGGAGTAAATTCTATCCTTTCCCACCCCTGCAGACAGGAAGCAGATGGGTTTTGAAGAGATGGTTGTCTTCTCTGCTAGACAGCTTTTAAATGTTTTAAGGGCTGGTCTAAGGTGTAGGGGGTGACAGATGATGTTATTCAGAGGCTGTTGAAAAGCCTGAAAAGAGAAGGGACTTAATGTGCAATTAAAGATGCAGGAGCATCTTTGGGTGCTTCCTTTGTATACGGGATTGTGAGAAATTGGAGGAGATGGATGAGAGATCTCCTCTATTATTTGTGTGCCACAGGGGGTCCTTCTTGGAAACTTTCCATTCTGGTTATTAAGGAGCTCCCAGTGGCGCAATGGGTTAACCCCTTGTGTCGGCAGGACTGCTGAGTTGAAGGTTGGGTTGCTGACCTGAAGGTTACTGGTTCGAATCTGGGGAGAGCACGGATGAGCTCATTCTGTCAGCTCCAGCTCCACATGCGTGGACATGAGAGAAGCCTCCCACAAGGATGGTAAAACATCAAAACATCCGGGCTTCCCCTGGGCAACATCCTTGCAGATGGCCAATTCTCTCACACCAGAAGCGATTTGCAGTTTATTTTATTTATTTACAGTATTTATATTCCGCCCTTCTCACCCTGAAGGGGACTCAGGGCGGATCACATGGTACACATACAAGGCAAACATTCAATTCCATATAACATAGAACAGAGACAGAGACAGACGCAGAGGCAATTTAAACCTTCTCCAGCTTTCGCTTCCTGAGGGTATGCTTCATTCCGGCCACAGGGGGAGCAGCTGCTTCATCATCCACTGCGACGGCAACTTCCTCATTCCAATGGCGGCTGGATGATTTTTTTTATGGTGTCATAAATTAGCCTCCCCACATATAAGTGGTACCTAAATTTCCTACTTGATAGATGTAACTATCATTTGGGTTGCTTAGGTCAACAAGGAGCAGGGGCTTTTTTAAAATTTTTAATTGCCGGCTGCTCACCCCAACACGGGCTGGCCTCGAACTCATGACCTCTTGGTCAGAGTGATTTATTGCAGCTGGCTGCTAACCAGCCTGCGCCACAGTCTGGCCCTTCAAGTTACTCCTGACATGAAAAAAATTCTGTTTATTTAGATAATTCTGTCAAATGTTCTCCATGCAGTGAGGAATTCCTGGAGTAACAGAACAGGGCTTTATTTATTTATGAACAGGAGAAACTTCAGTTAGCAGAGATTTGTAGCACAGCCTCTGACCTTGTTTGCTGCTCACCGCTTTAATAAGGCACTTGAGCTCTGGCTTTCATCCAGACTCCTAGGAGCCTCCAGTGGCCTAGGGGATAAAAGCCTTGTGACTTGAAGGTTGGGTTGCTGACCTGAAAGCTGCCAGGTTCGAATCCCACCCGGGGAGAGCGTGGATGAGCTCCCTCTATCAGCTCCAGCTCCATGCGGGGACATGAGAGAAGCCTCCCACAAGGATGGTAAAACATCAAAACATCCGGGCGTCCCCTGGGCAACGTCCTTGCAGACGGCCAATTCTCTCACTCCAGAAGCAACTCCGGTTGCTCCTGACACGAAAAAAAATAATCCAGACTCCTTTGTAGGCTTTATTCTTCACATGTTACTATATGGACAACTATTTACATTACTTTCTTTTTGCATTGCTTGATATTAAGTGGTGAACTAATCTACTTTCTCTTGCTGTCCATATTCTGGTGAGTTGGTGACTTGACCTGTTGGTGGTGCAGAAGTGAATTGACTGACTTGTGTCTTTTCCAGGAAGATACTCCTTTTCTGCTTTTCTAGTTATCCCTCGCAGTCTCTGAGGTGGATCCTGAGCAGCTGTTGGGTGCATTTGTCTTGATATTTATATCATTATGTGGCTACTGACCTCTACTGACAGATTGCAATTTGTGTTTTCTAGGCAACCGGTACCTGTTCCTGATCTCCCAAAGACAGAACAAGAAGCCACTTCTGCCCCAGTTCCTGCCCTCAGAGATCGGACTTCATCTCCCATTTGTCAAGATCATGGTAGGGCAGGACAGGTATAATATGTAGCTATTCTTCATTTTTGGCTATAACTCTGTGTGTGTAATACTGGGTGTTTGAGGGGATGTTTGGTGTCAGGAAGTAATTAGAAGATCTGTGTGGCTTTGAGTTTTCTGGCCTGTCTGGCCATGTTTCAGAAGCATTCTCTTCTGACATTTCACCCACATCTATGGTAGGTATCCTCAGACTTTGTGAGGTCTGTTGGAAACTAGGAAAGTAGGGTTTATATACCTCTGGAATGATGTCCAGGGTGGGAGAAAAAACTCTCGTCTGTCTGAGCCAAGTGTGAATGTTGCCATTGCCCACCTTGATTAGCATCAAATGGTCTTGCAGCTTCAAAGACTGGCTGCTTCCTGCCTGGGGGAATCTTTTGTTGGGAGGTTTCAGCTGGCCCTGATGGTTTCATGTCTGGAATTCCTGTGCTTTCTGAGTGTTCAGCCCAGTCATAGAAAATTTCTACATGGAACATTTTGAAAAGTAAGCCCTGGAAACAGCAACAAAAAAGCTCATTATATGGTTAGGATTTGTGGATGACACTTGTGATGGTCACCATTAAGCATGCCAACATAGCCAGTAATGGGAGAACATAACAGATGCAGTCCAAAAACTTTTGAGATTTTACACAACAATAAATGCTATATTCTACTTTAACTACCATGGTAGCATTTTATGAAATTCTGGGAGAGATACATGGAAGTTTCAGCCAGAGATTTCTAATGCCTCACCAAATTTCAAGCGTAAGTGGTGTCAAACTTTATTATGTCTACAGTGTATACGATATGTCCTCTTTTTTACTTTTAAGTAAGTAAAAGTAAGTAAGTATGTCCTCTTTGATTGCAATAGTTTGATTGCACTTTGAATTGTATGATGCCATCTGAGGTGGGAAAATGTAGGAAAACGGTCATTTAGTGCAGATGCTCCCTGCTTGTTTGACAGGTCAGGGACCAGGACATTGACAAAAACTTAAAATGTTTCAAAACTGCGACTCTTTCTTTAGCTTGCAAATGCAAGATTAGCAGTGAGTCGACTGTGACCGAGAAAAAGACAGCATGTGGTTGAAAGAGTGAAGAAGGGACCAAAACCGCAGTACATGGCTATAATGTAGATCTGTTGAAGGAGTGAATTGTTGGAAAGTAAGATGTTGAAAGAAGAAGGAGGTTTTTTTTACTACAGTATGCAAATTAGTGATACAAATATATTCTAAAAAGAGAGAAATATAAAATCTGATTTCTTGTGAAAAATGCATACAGGGAAAAAGTACAAAAATATGTGCTTTATTGAAATTGTATGAAAATACATGCAAAATTACATTTACACCATAGAATTGCAATGCAGTCTGACACAGTATTTTAACTGCCATGGCTCAATGCTATGGAATCCTTGGATTTGCAGTTTGATGAGGCTCCAGCATTCTTTGGTAGGTAAAGGTTTTCCCCTGACATTAAGTCTAATCGTGTCCGACTCTAAGGGTTGGTGCTCATCTTCATTTCTAAATCAAAGAACCAGCATTGTCCATAGCCACCTCCAAGGTCATGTAGCCGGCATGTGGTTACTTTCCTACCAGAG
Source organism: Anolis carolinensis (assembly GCF_035594765.1). Lineage (NCBI taxonomy): Eukaryota > Metazoa > Chordata > Lepidosauria > Squamata > Anolidae > Anolis > Anolis carolinensis. The sequence continues at coordinate 14,639,571 of NC_085843.1, forward strand.
CGGGACCTATTGATCTACTCACATGTGTTTGTTTCTGAACTGCTAGGTTGGCAGAAGCTGGGGCTAACAGCAGGAGCTCACTCCACTTCCCAGATTCGAACTGCCGACCTTTCGGTCAGCAAGTTGAGCAGCTCAGCCTTACAAAACGACAACATCCACGATTCCTTGGCATTGACCCACATCAAAGTGGTGCCAACCTGCATTAATTCTCTTTAGCAGAATAAAATGCTAGCAAAAATGTAAAAATAGAGATGACTTCATTCCTGAACATGCTCTGATCAAGTAATGTTTGTCAGCTATCAAAGTCTTTTACAATAAATGAATGCGTAAATGGGTTAACACAAAATTAATACTTAGAAAAATAAGAAATAATAAGAATAAGAATAAGAATCTGAGATAATCCAAAACTGACAGATTTGCCCATCTCTATTGGTCCAATTTGTTTGTTGGATCACTCTCTGAGTTCCTCAGAAAAACTCCTAATGATTGGCCCTTTAGAACAAATGCAGACGCAGAGTTGCCTGGCAAATAATCGCCCTGTGTCTTGCCTTCTTTGCATCTCCAGGAAATGTGTTACTTGTGCCTGCAGCGAGAACAGAGGAACGTTCCTCTGCAGTTGACCGAAGAACGGAGGAAGAAAGACAGGGAAGAAGACTGCATCCTGGCACAATATCAAGCCATGAAAGACCAGGAAGCCCTTCAAAAGCAGCTGGTACTCACATATTTAAAACATGCACCAGAAAGTTTTTAAAAAAAAATATATACAGGGATGGGTCAAAAGGTTTTGCCTCCTGTGTCATAAAAACATTATGAAGGAACATATAACAGTAGGAGTTGCTACAGATCATAGCCTGAACTATCATCTATGCAAAACTACCGTTCAATATCATCACCATCAATTTGTACACATTTGCACCATCGCTTAACCCAGGTATCAAAATTGTTTTGGGAAAATTCAGAGTTTTGCTTTGAGAGCCGTGATTTTAAAGCTGTTTTAACGTCGTTCAAGTCATTGAATCTGAAACCATGTAGGTTGTCTTTCAGAGGTCCAAAAATACATCCTACGTGGTTTCAGATTCAATGACTTGAATGATACTAAAACAGCTTTAAAATCATGGGTCATGAAGCAAAACCCTGAATTTTTCCAAAATGGTTTTGATACCTGGGTTCGACGATGAAACAGATGTGTACAAATTGATAGTGACTAAGTTGAATGGTAGTTTTGCATAGAGGATAGTTCAGGCCATGATCTGTAGCAACTTCTGCTGTTATATGTTCCTTCATAACGTTTTTATGACACAGGAGGCGAAGCTTTTTAAACCACCCCATAAGTATGTGTATGTTTATATATATATATATATATATATATATATATATATATATATATATACACACACACACACACACACACACACACACACACACACACACATACATACATACACACATACATACACACACACACACACACACACGTATATATATTGGATAGAATGAACTGCAAGGTACAGTGTGCCCTTGGTGTCTGCTGGGGTTTGGTTCCAGGACTTTCCCAATAGATACTGAAATCTGTGGATACAGGACTCTCATTATATACGATGATATAGTGAAATTATATCCCTTACGAGGGTTATCCAAAAAGTAGATTATGTTTTGGAATTAAAAATGAACAAATTTAGGAGAAAACATTTACCATATGCAGTTGAAAGCCACACCCAAATACCACTTCTCAGCATAGTCACCATTCAAATCTAGGCACTTATAGCGATGAATGAGCTTGGCAACTCCTTCCCCACAAAACTCTGCCGCTTGTGTCCTCAAATAGCCGGTCACCCCTTCCCGCAGCTGTGCATCGTCACCAAAACGCTGCATTGATGATGCAAGCGGCAGAGTTTGGTGGGGAAGGAGTTGCCAAGCTCATTAATCGTTATGATAAGTGCCTAGATTTGAATGGCAACTATGCTGAGAAGTGGTATTTGGGTGTGGCTTTCAACTGCATAGGGTAAATGTTTTCTCCTATACTTTGTTCATTTTTAATTCCAAAACGTAATCTACTTTCTGGATAACCCTCGTATAAAAGTGCAAAATCAAGATTTGCTTTGGGGATATTTGGAGGGCAGAGAAGGGAGAATATTTTCAAGCTGTGGATGATAGAATCCATGGATATCGAGGGCCAACTGAATTATCTGCTTTTTTTTGTGAATTTTAGAGTACTGAGACCCACTAAGTCTTATTCATGGTGGAAAGGCAAGATTTCAATACAGGGATTGATTGATCCTGAGTATTTGTATCTTCTGTGTTCATAGGGCCCATGGCAGCATCCAGGGTTTAAAGCATATATCCAGGGAAAAAAATGAGATACTTTTGATCTCCAAATGTGCCTGGTGTTCAAAATCATAGTTCTAAATTGAGAAGAGCATCTACTGATAGCCCTGGAGAGCTTGCTCAGGTTGCTTGAGGATATTGGGCAACTGGGTTTGGAAAAAGCCTTTGAGCTGTTTGGGAATGGGAGGAGAGATGGGCACAGTCTTTGAGAAGTGAAAGACAGTTAGGTGCCTGGACCTAAGACTCATAGAAGAGTTCACAAGAACCATCTAGTTCCAGACCTCAATCATGTAGGGAGACACAATGAAAGCATGCCTGAAAGATGGCTATCCAACCTCAATCTAAAGATTTCCAAAGAAGCGGGATCCACCACTCTCTGAGGCAATCTATTCCACCGCCAGACCATTCTTACAATCTAGAAGTACTTCCTAATATTTAGGTGGCAGGTGGAGTGGCTTCAGCTTCATAGAGGACTTTAGGGGTAGCACATAAGCAACACTTGGAAGCTACGTATTAAATATCTAACTCCAGGGGATGTCACCACACATTCAAAGCACTGCTGTCTCCAACCTGGTAGAGTCCTATACCAAGAGAAAGAGATAATAGGATGGCGACAGCCCTTCACTCTTAGTCAATCTCTGGTGTCCCATGCAGTCCAACCCTATTCCGCCATGAAGGATGACACGATCAAAGCACACTAGATAGATGGCCAACAAGCTGCAATTTAAAAACGTCCAAAGAAGGAGACTCCACTGGGTTGCTATGAGTTTTCCAGGCTGTATGGCCATGTTCCAGAAGCATTCTCTCCTGATGTTTCACCCACATCTATGGCAGGCATCCTCAGAGGTTGTGAGATCTGCTGTAAACTAGGCAAGTGGGGTTTATATATTTGTGAAAGGTCCAGGTGGGAAAAAGAACTCTTGTCTGTTGGAGGCAAGTGTGAATGTTGCAATTAATCACCTTGATTAGCATTGAAAAGCCTTGCAGCTTAAAAGCCTAGCTGATTCCTGCCTGGGGGAATCCTTTGTTGGGAGGTGTTAGCTGGCCATGATTGTTTCATGTCTGGAATTCCTCTGTTTTCTGAGTGTTTTCCTTTATTTACTGTTCTAATTTTATAGCTTTTTTAATACTGGTATCCAGATTTTGTTCATTTTCATGGTTTCCTCCTTTCTGATGAAGTTGTCCACCTGCTTGTGGATTTCAATGGTTTCTCTGTGTAGTCTGACATGTTGGTTGTTCAAGTGATCCAGCATTTCTGTGTTCTCAAATAATATGCTGGGTCCAGGTGGGTTCATCACGTTCTCTGCTATGGCTGACTTTTCTGGATGAGTTAATCTACAGTGCCTTTCATGTGTCTTGACGTGTGTTTGGACAATGCTGCATTTGGTGGTTCCTATGTAGACTTCTTGTTCACAGCTGCATGGTATACGGTAGACTCCTGCAGAGGTGAGAGGATCCTTCTTGTCCTTTGCTGAACGTAGCATTTGTTGGATTTTCTTTGTGGGACTTTAGATAGTTTATAGGTTGACTCCACACACACTGATGCATTCCCTATATACTTTTTTTTTAATTTCTCCCTGTCATTTCCATCTCAAATGTGTTTCATCAACTACAGATGAAAGACATGATGAGCCGAGAACAGAGCCAGAAAATTGCAGCATTTAACCTGGGGATTTCTGAAGCCATCAGACAACACAAAAGTGAAAAACCTCCAGAAGCCTATGTAAGCATATGCATCTTTTGCAGTATTCTAGCTGTCTCAGTGCTTGGAAAGAAAAAAGATGAACTTTATATTGCACTGACCACAGTCCACTTCTTCAGATGAATCCATCCCTGACTTTGATGTAGTGTGAGTGATAGATCATGAAAACTTTTGACGATTCCACCAGACTCTCTTTCCCCTTTCCTTCCTTTCTTTTTATACAAAAAGTATTTTTTTCTGAAGTAGCATTGAAGCGTTAATGCTAATATGTTATTGTTAAATTGCTAAAGAAAATTAATTCATAAGTGTTAAAACATTTATTGAGTTAGACAAAACAATTATTTGCAACCTCTCAGCCCACTCAGAACATGTAATGAAACTAATTTGTTAATTGCCTTGTTAACTGAGCTGTTAAATTTTAGTTTTTTTTAAAAAACAAACAAACATATAAAATGACTGAAACGGTCTTTTGGTAAGAAATGCTAACCATTATTCAAAAGCATTGTAATTGGTACAGTAGAGTCTCACTTATCCAAGCTAAACGGGCCGGCAGAAGCTTGGATAAGCGAATATCTTGGATAATAAGGAGGGATAAAGGAAAAGCCTATTAAGCTTTTACAAATTAAGCACCGAAACATCAAGTTATACAACAAATTTGACAGAAAAAGTAATTCAATATGCAGTAATATTATGTTGTAATTACTGTATTTACGAATTTAGCACCAAAATATCACGATATATTGAAAACATTGACTACAAAAATGGCTTGGATAATCCAGAGGCTTGGATAAGTGAGGCTTGGATAAGTGAGACTCTACTGTATTTAAAAATTAAATGGAATTGTTTTGAAATATTCATGAAACATCTCCAAAGGACTGTAGCCCATTTAAAGATCAACAGAGCTTAAACTACCATATATTTAACTTCTGTACTCACGCTGATTTTTCCTATTATCATGTGCCTGGATGGGATAGACCAGGGGTCCCCAAACTTTTTAAACAGGGGGCCAGTTCATGATCCTTCGGACCGTTGGAGGGCCGGACTATAGTTGGCCACCGAGCAATAATAATTAATAACAACAACAACAACAACAACAACAACAAAGTAGGTTGAAAGAGTCCAACCCCCTTCTGCCTTTGTGCACCAAAAGCACAAGCAAAGCACCCCTGACAGATGGCCACCCAGCCTCAATGTTAATAATAATAATTATAATTATAATAAAGAGGGTTGGAAGAGACCCCTTGGGCCATTTAGTCCAACTCCTTCTGCCTTTGTGCACCAAAAGCACAAGCAAAGCATCCCAGACAGATGGCCACCCAGCCTCAATGTTAATAATAATAATAATAATAATAATAATAATAATAATAATAATAATAATAATAATAATAATGGTTGTAAGAGAAGAAGAGACCCCTTGGGTCATTTAGCCCAACCCCCTTCTGCCTTTGTGCCATGGGGGCCGGATAAATAGCTTCGATGGGCCGCATCCGGCCCCCGGGCCTTAGTTTGGGGACCCCTGGGATAGACCATGACTCTTATTAATCTCTGTTTTTTGGACAAAGGAATCTATATGTGTAGCCTGGTATATTAAATTATCCTTGAACTTTCTTAAAAATGAATAACAGAGGCCAGAGTGTCTTTGTTCTGCCAGGCTGGACTTTATTTACTTCTGCACTGAAAATAATTAGGCTTGTCAGATTGAAAACTAGGTAGGACTCTTGTACCTTTTGGTTGTGTAGACATTGTAATTTCAGTAGGTGTTGCTTGTTCCATGATTGTATGACAAGCAAGAGCTTCTGAAATTCCCTCTTCTAGGCAACTCTTCAAAGTAGAAGATCTGGCTCTAGTTATCATTTTGGCAACCCTATCAGGAATTGGTACAGTGCTTGGAGAAGTCACTTTTTTGGACTACATTTCTCAGGAGACCATAGCCAGCATGCTCTCTAGGCAATAACATAAAGGTTGGAGAATCCTGGGAGATGTAGTCTATAAAAGCTGTGGGTTGGGATTATTGCTGGGTGCTATTGAGTGATTTCTGACTCATGGTGACCCTAAGACAAACCTACTACAAAGGTTTTCTTGGCAATAGAAGATTTGAGGCTGGGAGAATGTAGTTAACCCAAGGTGGGTTTCCATGGCCAAGTGAGGATGTGAATCCTATTCACCAGAGTCCTAGTCTGATACCGAAACCACAGTGTTACATAAACTATGCTATCTTTCTTCTAATAGAAGTCCTACATTTTTGAGAAGAGGCCGGTTAGTTCCACTCCTCATCAAAAACAAGAAGTGTATGGACAACAGCTGGGGAAACAACTGGAGGAGAAGGAGAAGAGGGAAAAGAAAGAGAAGCGGGACCAAGACCTCATTGACCGCCTGGAGCATGTGCAACTGGCAGAAGAGTAAGTCTTCTAGGACACTGGTTCTCAACCTGGGGTCCCCAGGTGTTTTGGCCTACAACTCCCAGAAATCCCAACCAGTTTACCAGCTGTTAGGATTTCTGGGAGTTGAAGGCCAAAACATCTGGGGACACACAAGTTGAGAACCACTGTTCTAGGAGGAGTCATTCCTCTAAGTATCCCCATCTCAGGGTATTTGTTGCTTTAAGTCAAGGGTGGACTAAAAGTGACTCCTGGGCCACATGCAGTTCTTGCGGAAAGCAGTCAGTGGCCCCCGTATGTCCCAATGGATTTTTAATTTTCTCTCCGGAAAATTAAAAATATTTTCCTAAGTGGCTCAAAACCAGTACAAAATACAATATTTTGCTCCATTGGCCCCACCACATACCATGGAAACTCTCCAAGAGCACACAAAAATGTGGGGTGTCAAAAATGGGGTGAATTTAAACTCAGAAATAATGTTGCTTCTTGCTTCTTGGTAAACCTATTTTCAACTGCTGTTTCTGTTTCTGTTTCTGTTGTTGTTGTTGTTGTTGTTGTTATTGTTGACTTAAAGAGTCTCATTTGGTTTGATTTACTGGCCTCTGGAGTATTTTCAAAGTACAGTAGAGTCTCACTTATCCAACATAAACGGGCTGGCAGAACGTTGGATAAGCAAAAATGTTGGATTATAAGGAAGGATTAAGGAAAAGCCTATTAAATAATAATAATAATAATAATAATAATAATAATAATAAGAAGAAGAAGAAGAAGAAGAAGAAGAAGAAGAAGAAGTTTATTTATATCCCGCCTCCATCTCCCCCGAAGGGGACTCGGGGCGGCTTACAGCAAATGTCAAATTACGTTATGATTTTACAAATTAAGCACCAAAACATCATGTTTTAGAACAAATCGACAGAAAAAGCAGTTCAATACATGGTAACTTTATGTAGTAATTGCTATATTTTTACAAATTTAGCAACAAAACATCACAATATATTGAAAACATTGACTACAAATACATTGTCTACTAAAAGGTAGACTGCATTGGATAATACAGAACGTTGGATAAGCAAAGGTTGGATAAACGAGACTACTGTATTGGATTTTGGGAGACTGGGAGAACAAAACTTGTGCTTTACAGCAGTTTTGATTAATTTTTGGGTTCAGAGTGGTTGGAGCAAAAGTCACAATTTCTAAAAAAAACTTTTTAAGAGATACTAAGGCTTTGTTGCAGAAGTGATTCTAGCTAAAGGAAGGATAAAAATCTGTCCCTTTCCACTTTAAATTGGCATCTTTTGCGATTGAAGAGGGCATGGATACCATTCGAATTTTCTTATTCAATTAGTACAGCACTCTAAGCATTAGTCTTGCTTAGGTTTCCACAGTCTGTTGCTTTTCTGATTTGGAGACTATAACTCCCATCAGGCATAGCCAGCTCAATCATGATAGGAGTTGTAGTCCATCCAGAAGCCTGATCTTATGGCTTTTATTCAGTTTCTAGATATGGCTAGTCAAATGTAATTTGGAGTCTTTTTTTTTTTTTTACAATGGAGGTAACCATTCCCTATAGTAGATTTCCAAAACAAAATCAAATCCATGTATTAAACAACTGATCATTAATGAGAATTAGATTTGCAGCGTGAGAGCATGCATTGTGAGAGAAAATAATGTATTTAACACACTGGATGAACTTGTGTGAGTCACCTTAGGGTTGCCATATGTTGGGAAGCAATAACAATAAAGTGTCTTCAATAAAACAATCAAGCTGTCAACAGAGTTGGCTTTAGGTTCTTTGGAAATGGGATGAGAAACTAATTTAAGGACACTCATGATTGATGGTTATTGAGAAGAATCTTGCAAAGCAGAAAGACGAGGAGGAAATAATAGTTTTCATTATGTTAATCACACGTGTCAGTTTAGAAAAGACCATTTAATGAGTTAGGTATTTGAGGCCAAACATTCAATTTACTTCGAGTTACAGACTCAGATTTGTATCTGCACATATAAAAATGGAAATGTAGAGCCATCGTTATGAAAGGAAATTCCTAAATAATAGATGCTGTATATTCTAATAATTATATGCCATGCGGTGGCGCAATGGATTAAACACTTGTCCTAGCTGAACTGCTGACCCGAAGGTTGGAGGTTCAAATCTGCAAATCGGGGTGAGCTCACATCTGTCAGCCCTAGCTTCCCATGCAGGGACATGAGAGAAACCCTCTGCAGGATGGTAACAGATTTGGGCACCCCTGGGCAATGTCTTTGAAGACGGCCGATTCTCTCACACCAGAAGCGACTTGCCTCAATTCGCTTCTGACACAATTTTAAAAAAATCTAAAATCTAATAATTAGATATTGCATACTCTAATAACTGTGTGTTTCATCCTTTTTTCTAGGTTAGCTGCCCAAAGAGCAAAATTCCTGAAGGATAAGATGGAAGAAATGCAATGTTATAAGAAGGCTTTGGACATCCAGGTAAAAGTAGCGGGTTCTGACAAAAAAAATTCACAGTAAAATCCTGTACACAAATATTCAGAAACTGTTTCCATTGAGTTCAGTAAGTCCAAAGTAAGTGCTTATAATACTGGTGGCGAATTGGATGTATCAAAGTCATTTATACCGTCCAACATTTCCCAGATGAAAACTGGAACGCATGCAGCCAAGTAACATCAGAAATGTTATTGCTACTATTGCTACCAATTGGGACATTTGGAGGAAATGCTCACTGGCAGACCAATTACCGTATATACTCGAGTATAAACCGACCCGAATATAAGCCGAGTAACCTAATTTTACCACAAAAAAACCTGGGAAAACATTGACTCCAGTATATGCCGAGGGTGGTAAATTTCAGAAATAAAAATAGATACCAATATAATTACATTAATTGAGGCATCAGTAGGTTAAATGTTTTTTAATATTTACATAAAGCTCAAATTTAAGATAAGACTGCCCAACTCTGATCAAATCATTCTTCTTATCTTCTTCAATGTAAATGTCCTTATGTATCCTTTTAATAATAATAGAGTAAAATAATACATGTAATAATAATAATAATAATAAATACAGGAAAATAATACATGTAATAATAAATAGGGTAAAATAATAAATGCAATAATAATAAGATCAGAGTGAAATAATAAATGTAATAATAATAATAATAGAGTAAAATAAATGTAATAGTAGCAACAATAATAGAGAAAAATAATAAATGTAATAATACCAATAATAATAGAGAAAAATAATAAATGTACCATATATTCTCGAGTATAAGCTGACCCAAATATAAGCCAACCAGGACCCTCACCCGAGTATAAGCCGAGGGGGGCTTTTTCAGTCTTAAAAAAAGGGCTGAAAAACTAGGCTTATACTCGAGTATATACAGTAATTTAGTTTTATGCACTGCCCTCGCTTCCCCAGTTCCCCATATTCCTCTACCTAATCCCTAGAATTTGCGTTTGCTAGAAGGTCTGAAGTTTATCTGTTTGCATTGTGTTTTGAGACAATGAGCTGTTCCTGCTTTTCGGTTGACTCTGTTGCATAGTGGAATCACAAATTGTTAAGCTGAATGTGTGTAGGTTTCCCCCCAAGCTTTGGAGCTAGCAAAATAAGAAAATCAAAAATATGCTTCCATCATTTGGGCAAGCCAGTCTGGGGACCACAAACACACCCAGTTCCCCAATTAAAAAAAATTAAAATGACTTTGCAACTTCTAGTTTACTTCCTTATTGACTAAAGTCCTCTTCTGAAGGTCTCTAGTGGAGCCCAAAAGTCTGGGAATTATGGCAGGATCCCTCCCTGTTATAATAATTAAAAATATAAAATGTAAAAACAAACCAGAAGGGAGTTGAGTGTCCCTTATCCAATTGGGTTCAGAAGAGTTTTGGATTTCTTTCCAGATTTTGGAATATTTGCATATGCACACATAATGAAATATCTTGGAGATGGGAACCAAATCTAAAGATGAAATTCATTTATGTTTCATATACACCTTGTACACATATCCTGAAGGCAAGTTTATACTCAACATCTTCAATAATTTTGTGCATGAAACAAAAAGCGAAGGTGTTACTATTGCAGATTTTGGAGTACAGGCAATCCCCAAGTTTTGAACAAGATAGATTGTGTAGGTTTGTTTTTAAATTGAATTTGTATGTAAGTCAGAATAGGTACATTTTTGAGTGTTACTCCAGCTATATAGAAGCTTTGGATAGCATAGGGAAAGGTTTATTTATTTATTTACAACATTTTTATCCCGCCTTTCTCACCCGAGGGGACTCAAGGCGACTTACAACAACCAGCAAAATTGAATACCTCACTTTCTGGCCTTGTATTTATTTATTTATTTATTTATTTATTTACAGTATTTATATTCCGCCCTTGTCACCCCAAAGAGGACTCAGGGTGGATCACAACACACACAAATATTCAATGCCATTGGACATACATGATAGACAAACAGATAGAGGCATATTGGCATTTTTTCCAACTTAGGCGCCTGGAGGTTATGCTTGATTTTGGCCACAGGGGGATGCTGTCACTCCATCCACTATGTCAACGAGCCCTTTGATTGCAGAATTTTTCCTCCTTGTTCTTTGATCGCCTGCATTTTTAATGGTGCCATAAAACACCTCCCCATTTTTTTTCTTATATCAGGAGTGACTTGAGAAACTGCTAAGTGGAGCCTAAATTCTCTACTCACAGCTCAGAGGTTTTCAAACTGCTTAGTTGGGCAGTGAATTTTATGAATTCATATAACAAATGTTGAAAGCAGTTATAAGAGCAAAAGAGGCATGAGGGAATCTCTTTCTGTTGATTAAATTTCCTCCTTCTTTTGGTTCCAGGTTAAGCTGAAACCAGCTCCTTTACCGGAATATGTGCCCAATTCAACTGAGGTCATCTTTGGGAAGAATGATATGAACAATGAGAAAATGGCAGAGAGAAGGAAACGAGCCCAGGAGTATTTCAAACACCAGCTGCAGGCAGCTGCGGATCACCGGCGGGCAGCGATACTCAGCCAGTTGGTCGACCAAAGGAAAGCGGCAGAGATGATTCAGAAAGCAAGGAAGCAGTAAGAACAGGAACTCGTGTACTGGAGTCATTGCACAAAGTTTGGGATGTGCTGGGTAGTTTCATTTGATGCCTGTCTTATCCGGGGGTGAATTCAATTTCAGGGAGGTTGTCAAAGACCACATTCCTATACATTTATTTCCAGCTTTCTATTTATTTCTTCATTCATTGCCAGTATTTGAACCACTGTCTCCTTCCCCAAACTATGAGCAAGCAACTGGGCAAGGGAAATTAAAAAATAATTTCCGGAAGGAACACGTGATGTCCTCTTCTCGTTTACCAGTTTTTGTTTCCTAACTTCTGTGTTAGGATGTTTGATGGCTGTCCTGAAAATTATGGGTGTTCCAAGTGAATATGAACATGAAAATGAATATGAAAAATATAGTTCCATGGCATTCAAACCTTGCAGGCTCCAATTCAAATGGGCTTGGCTAAAAATGGTGCTCCCATCCATTTGTTCAGAGTAATCTTATAGGATTCTTATTATTATTATTATTATTATTATTATTATTATTATTATTATTATTACAGTAGAGTCTCACTTATCCAGCATTCGCTTATCCAATGTTCTGGATTATCCAACGCATTTTTGTAGTCAATGTTTTTAATACATCATGACATTTTGGTGCTAAATTCATAAATACAGTAATTACTACGTAGCATTACTGCGTATTGAACTACTTTTTCTGTCAAATTTGTTGTATAACATGATGTTATGATGCTTAATTTGTAAAATCATAACCTAATTTGATGTTTAATAGGCTTTTCCTTAATCCCTCCTTATTATCCAACATATTCGCTTATCCAACGTTCTGCCGGCCCGTTTATGTTGGATAAGTGAGACTCTACTGTATTATTATATTTTTTTATTCATTTCTATCCCACTTTTCTCCCATAGGTGGGACTCAAAGCGGCATACCATATATAAAATTCATACAAATGCATTCGACCACAATACATAATCAGTTAAAACATCATATCCCAATATAAAAACCCAATTTAACATATCAAATTAAACACTTTAAAAAGTGGGTTACTCAATGTTACTATGTTAGTACTAAGGTCTTCAGATATTGTTGTGTGTCTTCAAGTCATTTTTGACTTTTGATGACCCTAAGGTGAACCTATTACAGGATTTTCTTGGCAACATTTGTTCAAAGGTTTGCCATTGTCTTCTTTTGTGGCTGAGAGAAGTTGACTTGGACAAGGTCACCAAATGGGTTTCCATGGGCAAGTAGACATCCAAACCTGGTCTCCAGAGTCTCATGCTCAAACCCTGACCCCACCCTGGCTTTTTGATAACCTTAGACACCCCTTGATGCATGGAGAGCATCTATAGTGAGGACACTGGAAAGGGTTAGAGGATAGAATTGGTGAAGTTCTCGATCCCTTGAGAACATTCATTGAAAGTAGCCAATATCTGACTAGGTTTCCCCCTGATTTTCTAGGTGGATAGCTGAAAAAGGAGCACGGATGGAGAAGATCTTCCAGATGAATTTGGCCTTGCAAGAAGACTGGCGGAAGAGTGCGGAAATGAAAAGGCAGAGGGATTATGAAGAGAAGCTCTTCCAGCGGTAAAGATCTCCATAGGGAGCCACTTCCCATCCTTAGGGATAAGCTTATTGCTAGTGGGAGTGAGGCTACTAGATTGGCAAATACTTTGGCTACCTAGAGCAAAAGCGGAAACCACTACTTGGGTGGCAGTCTCATGCCACTTTGTGGATGCAGGATGTGGAATATCCCTTTCCTGCACCTTTATGGTTGGAAATGTCTTTAAATATTTGAAGGGATGTCATGTGGAAGATGGAGCGAGCTCTTCTTCTCCTTCTCCAGAGCACAAGGCAGTGCCATCTATTTCAAATAAAGAATCATTAGGAAGACTGCTCAAATGTGCTCAAGAGCGGAATAGAGAGGGTGTTTGATTTTCTTTCTTTGGTAGTCTTTAAAGAGAGGCTGGATGGGCATTTTTAAAGGATGTGTCTTCCTACATGGCATGGGATCAGATCAGATGCCTATAGCCGTCCCTTCCAGTGCTATGTTACTAAGTCTAGGCTTGCTGATTTCCGCTCTTTGTCACCACTGTGTCCAGGGCTTACTGGGTTCCAACAAAATTATTTTATTGTTTTTATTCCATTAGAATCCTTATCTTGGGAAGGGAGAGCTTTTATTCATTTGTTCGTTTTCCCTTCATACATTATCTCCTTTAAAAGAAAGATGAGCAGACACAGATGCAATTCCCTCTTCAGTGGGTTTCATTTTATAATTTTCAGTTAAAAATTAAATCTGTGACCCATTTCCACTACACAGTTATAACACCATGATTCCACTTTATCTGTCATGGCTTGGAGTTTGGTGAGCCATCTATCCCTAAACTATAAATCCCAAGATTTTCTTGGATGGGACCATGGTAGTTAACTACAACTGTGTAGTGTATAACTGTGTGGTCTGTTTATTTTGAGTTTCTTCTGGGCTAATTTGCCCTTATTCATGGATCTTGGAGGTATTTCGGGTTAAACACCATTCACTGTAGACCCTGGATCTTAGGTGAGGTCATTGCATTTTTGAGCCAGGACCCGCTGCAAACCAAAACAAATCTTAAAGAAAGCATCAAAAAACCAATAAAAACTTCCTAATTGTGAGAGGTGTTCAGCAGTGGAACTCTCTGCACCAGAGTGTGGTGGAGGCTCCTTCCTTGGAGGCTTTTAAGCAGAGGCTGGATGGCCATCTGCTGGGGGTGCTTTGAATACATTTTCCTGCTTCTTGGCAGGGGGTTGTACGGGATGGCCCATGAGGTCTCTTCCAACTCAGTGATTCTATGATTCTGTGATTCCCACGGGAAGTGGCCTTGCATTATGTGATGGCCTCTGTGGGACTCAGTTTCGGCAGCGCAGAGAAACAGAGAGAAGATCCTTGGATTGACAGCAGTAGCAGGGGAACACAATAGGACCAGAAAAGCAGTTTCAGGGCTTCTGTTGTCCATCTTTGTCCCAAGTAGATACAATTCAAATTGATGTTTTGAATTTTGATGCCAATAATAATAATAATAATAACAACAACAACAACTTTATTTTTATATCCCGCCTCCATCTCCTCACAGGGACTCAGGGTGGTTAACATGGGGCTAATAATAATAATAATAATAATAATAATAATAATAATAATAATAATAATAATAATAATTTATTTATATACTGCTCTATCTCCCTGGAGGGACTCAGGGTGGTTTCCAAAGGTATAAAACATAATACAAAATTTAACACATCAAATAAAACACACAGCAGTTTCAGTTAAAATGAGAGTCACAATCAGCGTCTTCAGTCAGGGAACAGTAATCATTAGTCAGGGCAATGCTGGCATAGTCCATTTTTAGAGATAAGTAAGAACTTATGCACATACAGTGGAGTCTCACTTATCCAACATAAACGGGCCAGCAGAATGTTGGATAAGCGAATATGTTGGATAATAAGGAGGCATTAAGGAAAAGCCTATTAAACATCAAATTAGGTTATGATTTTACAAATGAAGCACCAAAACATCATGTTAGACAACAAATTTGACAGAAAAAGTAGTTCAATACGCAGTAATGCTATGTAGTAATTACTGTATTTATTAATTTAGCACCAAAATATCACGATATATTGAAAACATTGACTACAAAAATGTGTTGGATAATCCAGGACGTTGGATAAGTGAGACTCTACTGTACCTTGGGGCCAGGAGATAGATGGAATACCAAGGTCTGATATGGATAATGAGACTAATCTTGGTCAAAAACCTGCTGAAACCAGTAGGTTTTTAGATCATTACGGAAGGTGTATAAAGTGGGGGCCTGTCTGATATCCAAGCCCAAATAATCAAGATAGAACAGAATAAAATACATACATAAGCACAACATCATTAACGGATCATATTAAAACAAATCAAAACATATTTGTACACAATAACATAATAATAAGATAAAATAAGAGGCCACCTATTAACAGTAGAACAAAGATTAACCTAGAAACAAACTGGGCTAAGATGCAAGGAGTGTATATTGTAAACCTGATGGGTGAGAAAGTGCTGCAGTGTTTAATGGGAGAATTGGAGGTGGGATAAGCAGTGAAATTATTCCCAACTGATGGAGCAGAGTAGAAATTTGTTGGGCAAAGTGATTGCCAAGTAAGCCATCTTTTCCTTTCTTCTCAGATATGCTCAATGCTTTGCTAAACTCCTATTTCCTTTCACTAGGACCGGTGACAAGCTCCTGCTTTTGGACCAGTGTGCGAGGTACCGTCGTTGCTATCGATGCAAGAAGGGCCTGGGCACCTGTGGGGAAAACAATGCATGGACAGATACAAAATACGTCCCTGGATCCCGGCTAGTTGTTTGACGCAATCTGATCTGCCACTTCCTTTCCCTCCCTCTTTGTATCATATGAAAACATTGTTCTTTTTTCTAAGAACAGAATTCTGTTCACTTTGCTGTGCGCATGATTCAATCCCTATTGCTTTCTGACTCAAGATTACCACGTTTGAGATATTATTGTGCAGAATTATGTTAAATTAAAAAATAATAATAAATGGAAGTACTCCAGTAAGTGATTTTTCTTTTTGTTTTGCGAGCTATAAATGTGTTGCTACCATGTTGTTTTAGGGAGGAGATGAACATGTGGATGGGAGATGGGCATCATATAGCAGGCTTGCGAGATCTGCTTTGTTTTTCTGTAATCATTTCAATGTCTGTAAAGAAGGACTTTTAGGGGCCCCTGGTGACACAGTGCGTTAAAGCGCTGAGCTGCTGAACTTGCGGACAAAAAGGTCCCACGTTCAAATCCCGGGAGCGGAATGAGTGCCTGCTGTTAGCCCCAGCTCCTGCCAACCTAGCAGTTCGAAAACATGCAAATATAAGTAAATCAACAGGTACCGCTCTGGCGGGAAGATAACAGCTTACCATGCAATCATGCTGGCCACATGTCCTTGGAGGTGTCTACAGACAACGCTGGCTCTTTGACTTAGAAATGGAGATGAGCACCAACCCCCAGAGTTGGACACGACTAGATTCAATGTCAGGGGAAAACCTTTACCTTACCTAAACATTTCTATGCTACTTTTTGATCTATTGATAATGTCTAGTATTCTACATCGGGTACTTAGTTAAGAAGGCAGCCTAGCCTGGCCCACTCAAAACTGACAGATGCTTTACCATCCATGCTCCAGTCATCTGGACAACGGATGTCTTTTCCTCCATGCAATTAATAACCCATGTTAAGGGGGAGTTATGTTCCTTATGATAGAGTCACAAGTATGACTAGGTACGTAGCAATTGTGAATATGGAATAATAACTCTCTACACTCCCCTGCTTTATTGGGCATCAACTGCATAGGGGAGGAGGTCCATTCTGCCACAGATTGGTGCATGACAGAATGACATTTCTGTCATTTGAAGTTAACTGAGGATTTTATCACACAAGGCACAATTATAGTTGGATAAAAGTGTCTTTAGCAGGACTCACTGCATGTCAACTGTCTCCTGTGTTTGTATTATGCTTGAATCGTGATTGGATTGTCTCTTTTCACTGATGGGAGAGTCTGTCAATGCAACCAACATTGCTGTTGTGTCGTAATTTCCTTTTGCTGCAGTCTCAATATTGCAAAGTGGAGGAAGCTCGCGTAAGAATGCCAAAACAACATAACTGTGCAGTTGCGGCAAAATAAGGAAGAAAAGAAAGAAAAAGGCACAGTCCAAATGTGCTAGGTAGGTAGGACAAACACAGGTCGAAAACAAGGCTATACGGAAGACTGGTTGAGGGAATTTGCAACCAGGCATAAAAGTGATTGTTGTGGGAATTCACAAAGAGATGGAAAAGTGATTGTTCTTATAACAGTATATTTCTGTTTGCTTAAACAACATGATAGCCATGAGAGAATCAGCTGTTTTGATAAACCCCTGATACAGAATACTGGTCAACTGTTTCAATTACTTTGATTAACAAAAAAGGAAATGGATAGCTTAAAAATATCCAGAACCATAGCTGTAACCTACGTTTGGGACCTTCTAACAATTACAAATTCCTTCTCTGTGAACCAAAAGAGCAGGCTACTTTTAATGTCCTTTCACAAATGATCAAGGCTTTCTACTCCAGGGAACAAATTAAGAGCAGGACACCATTTGCATATCTTAAGTGTTGGGCAATTTCACTTGAGTTTGACTCTGGTGTGTTTGAGAGCTATTAGAAATCAGTCTTCTGAACAGGGAACTTATTTCCAGCACAAAGCGATTTGTGCAATTCTAAGGAATTTTATGAGAATTTTCTGAAAACTTGATCTAAGCCGGCCAATATTTTTTTCTAGAACAATGCTGGCTGAATTGATGTTGTGCCACCACAACAAATACTCTAAATCCCATGTAAATCTTGGCCACCTGGAAGTGCAGAGTTGGAAGAAAAGTGGCTTGAACACAGAAACACTTTGTGTGTTGGCTAGATACAGAATAATATCAATGGAGGCACTCTGTAGACCAATTTATGAGTAGATATAGCAATGAATTTGGGATTTAATGTTTGAGTGTAAATTAGGATTTACATTTAGATCTTAGATGTAAGTGAATGTGAGCGATGAGTGTGACCTCTCTTCTATTTTTCAGAAAGCCTTTATGAAAATAGTTTGGCCTGGTCTCAATGTTTGTTTTGGACCAGCCAGTGATGGCCCGAAGTTCTAAAGGACTTCTTTCTAAGACCTATATCTACTATCTTTTCCCGTTTGTTGTTGTGTGCCTTCAAGTTGTTTCCAACTTCTGGTTATTCATAAGATGAACCTATCAAAAGCTTTTCTGAGGCTAAGAGTGTGCGACTTGGCCAAGATCATGGAGTGGATGTTCATGGCCAAGTAGGGATTTGAACCTGTTCTCCAGAGTAATTTTTTTTAGTTGAAGGAGTGCAAAAGAAGGAGGCTGGGTTGGACATTAGTGTCCTTGTATAGTTACTTCATTTTTCTTAAAGATATTAATAATGATTAGAAAGTATACAGCACATTTTGTTAGGAAAGTAGTTAACACATTTATTTGTGTAGTTGTGAAGTACTTACTTTACTTACTTACTTAGGCAATCCCTTGTTGTCTGAGTCTGATTGTCTTCCAGATGTAGTGTCTTGGTGGTGGATACATACATGACTGAAGAGCCCTATTCTTGACCCACATGTTCTTCCACATTGAGAACATCGGTTTCCAGGTGGAAGGCGGTCCTGATCAGGGTTGGCTTGACACGCCTTCCTCTTGGCATGTTCCTCCCTTTCATCCTCCATTCATGCCTCTTCAAATTCCACAACACTACTGGTCAAAGCTGACTTCCAACTAGAGCACGCAAGGGCCAGGGCTTCCCAGTTCTCAGTGTCTATGCCACAGTTTTTAAGGTTAGCTTTAAGCCCATCTTTAAATCGCTTTTCCTGTCCAACAACAATCCATTTTCCATTCTTGAGTTGGGAGTAGAGTAACTGCTTTGGGAGATGGTAATCGGGCATTCAGACAACGTGGCCAATCTAGCGGAGTTGATGGAGTAGGAACATCACTTCAATACTAAGTGGTCTTTGCTTCTTCCAGCACGCTGACATTTGTTCACCTGTCTTCCCAAGAGATTTGCAGGATTTTTCAGAGGCAACGCTGGTGGAATCATTCCAGGAGTTGAGTGTGACATCTGTAGATGGTCCACATTTCACAGGCTTATAACATGGTTGGGAGGACAATAGCTTTATAAACAAGTACCTTGGCATCCCTACAGATGTCCTGATCCTCAAACACTCTCTGCTAAGGATTGTAGATGATGTTAAATAGAAGCTCTTGCATCCACCTGTGAACCAAAGTCACCCTGCAGGGTAATGATGTGCCACTCAGCTTTGTAGAACAATTAACAGGAACTTTACTGACTTCAAAATGATCAAACAGAGCAATAATATGTACAAGTCTCTCTGATTGCTTATAGAGAACAGTGGGAATGAATAGTGCTTTTAAAATCCATAGAATTGCCTCAGTGCCTTAGAAATAACAGGGCCTCTGAGAGCCAGCAGCCATCGTCTCTCCTGGCAGTTTCCAGTCGGCATACACACACTCACTTTTAGGAAAAAACCTGCTCAAACCAGTTCCCCAGTAATATGGCAGAGAAATTGACCAATCAGATTCCGAGCTGTTCGCAGGCTCAGCCAATCCGCTTTTTACATGTACTTTTCCAGTTAACCCATCCATAATGGTGTCTTTACAAACCTCCACACTCTCTGCTTCATTCAGAAAAATGCTGCACTCACAGAGCTCAGACGGTGTTGGATTTCATTGTCAATGTTGACTTGTGGAAAGGTGGCTGCCAAGGTAGCAGAAATGGTCAACATTTTCTAACATTACACCATTAAGCTGTATTTCTGGCCTTGCAGAGGGACTGGCTGGTGCCTGCTGGAAGAGCACTTTGGTTTTCTCAATGTTCAATGAGAAGCTGAGCTTCTCATATGCTTCTGTAAAGGTGTTTAGGGTGGCTTGCAGGTCTTCTTCTGAATGCACACAGAGTTATTATCGGCATTTTGAAGTTCTACAACAGATGATGTTGTGACCATGGGTTTGGCTTTCAGTCTGCTGAGGTTAAACAGCTTGCCATCTGTCCAATAGTTGTGAAGTATGTATAGTAGGACAAATTATCTTCATATGGAAGATGAATGTGTGCTGTTTGAGCAGGATGATAGATTTCTTAAGGTCACCTCCTAGTGAGATTGCATCTGGGAAGATTTAAAGCATAATCTTTCCACTCTGAATCATTGTGTTCCACCAGATAATGCCAATAAAATAAGAATTTCAAGCTCAAGGGGCAACAGCAGAGATACTTTTGCAATGTGAGATTGTAACAACGATGAATGCAATCGACCCATTTCTTTGCACTGACTTTAATTTTATTCTGGTTTTACTGGACAAGTGACAGCAAATTGTATAAATGGTGTTGGCCTTCTGTGTAAGTCAAGAGCACAATGGCATTGTTTTGTAACCAGAAATTATGCACAGTTTCATGTGTTAAGTACTCAAGGTTGCCACAGTACAAAAACCTCACACCAAGCATATATTGTTCTTAATTTTTTGTATATAGACAGTACATTCATCTTTGTCTGAGGTGTTCAATAGGAAATCTAACATTGATATATTCTAGGTGTTTCAGTGTGGGATTGCATATAGTAATCCACAGGCCTTTACATAAAAATAAAAAGAAGGTAAAGACAACCCCCCTCTGAACAAGAAAACCCTATCATAAGGTCACAAGAAGTCTTAAACACATTGAAGGCACACATCCACAAGAATAGTTGGTGTCTAAGGGTTTAATCTTCCAATGAGTTCCCGCAGAACTTTTTGGAGCATGAATGTGCATTATTTACACAACAGTCTAAACTACAACCTCAAAGGATCATACAGGTCCCAGTTTATCTAAGATAATATACTCCAAGACTGTCTTAAAGCAATTTGGGCATGTTATGAAAACTGGGAAACTCTAAGCAAGAATATTGGTAAATTATTTTGAGCTTCAGTATGAACGAAGCACTAACTATTGCATAGGTTTTCTAGAAATGAGCTAAAACTTCTTAAATACATTTACGGGCATATATTGCTCTAGGATCATAAGAATGAAAACTTGAGAAAAATCCTGCACATTTAAGTTGTATAAAAAGGAATTTTAGTGTTGACTGTTACCTGGTTGTGCAACAAAACCACCATATAAATACCCTCCTCTATACAACCATTAAAGATGCAGGCATTATCTCTAGTTTTCAACCTGAGAATAAAACATAAATACATGAGATCCAGGGCTTGTCGTTTTGTATTTGTGGTTAATATATAAATATTGATGGTAAATCAGGGATGGAAAAATGTGACTCTCCATGTTATTGAATTATAGCTCTTTTCATGACTGATCATTGGCTGTACTGGATCAGTGCTATTTGAAATGGTGCACTGTAAAAACCATACCTCCGCTTGCTATAAATGACCTGTAGCATTCATTAGAGCAGTGGTTCTCAACCTGTGGCTCCCCAGGTGTTTTGGCCTACAACTCCCAGAAATCCCAGCCAGTTTACTAGCTGTTAGAATTTCTGGGAGTTGAAGGCCAAAACATCTGGGGACCCACAGGTTGAAAACCACTGTATTAGAGGAATGGTGAGATATACAATGCAACAAATATGTCATGATGATAGCACAATGCAGGGTTTCGAGGCAGCAGTTTCTAGTTTGGATGTGTCATTATTTTCTGGCATATGGATGTAACGCAAAGATGTCATCTTCAGGAACCACCCAAGGACCCCAGATACCTGCAGATGCCTGTTTCAGGAAAGTATGTGGAGGACTCTCTGTGGATCTCCTTGCTCTCCTGTGATATGGAAATGCCCTTGTTGGTGGCTAGACTACATCACTTTTGAGTTTTGGGAGGAATTGCATGGCTTAGAGAAAGGTTGCTGAGCATCAAAGAATAACACTCAGAAGGCTATGGAGAGAAAATATGAACCTGTTGGCACCTTTGATCCTAGCAACATGCAACGTAGAAACTATTTTTCTGTGGCTTGATCCCATATGGTGATATTCAGCGAGTATGTGCGTACATAAATGTGTGTGATAAGACACAAAATAAAGCAATCTTGCAGGTAGGAGAGTCTTGTAGACCTTTGTCACCTCATTTGGCATTGTCCCTTTCCCCATGTCATTGAACCAATGGTGGTCATAATGTAATCTCAGTCACAGCTATCACAGGAAGATTGAATTGACTTCTTCCCTCTTACATTACATGCTGTGCATTTTTCTTATAATCTAAATGGGACTCCTGAGTTTCAGTAATCACACTGGGATGCTGAAATCTATTTCTTCGCAGGTCAATGTATGTAGACGACGACTGAATGCTTGAAGCAGTGATTTTCTTTAAAAATCCATGAAGCTGATGATCATTCAACACCTCTCAATGCTGACATTTTGCCTGGTGAGATGTAATTTAGTTTGCTGACTATAATTCACCATGGGTGAACTTCTAACATTGCGCTAAAATCAGACTGCGGCATACGCTTTCTTCAAGAAAGTTCTACAAGTTCATCTGAGGACAGATTGGTGTTCTTTCTTATATAATCTATGTCTAACACTCAACAACTTCTATGGTTTGGGCAGTTTATCAGGCTTGTAATGCTGAAAGGACCCAATCTAGTTGGAGAAAACATCACACAAAAGTGAGTTGCCTATACTATTCCTTGACTTAAAAGAGACCTCATGGACTATCCAATCCAACCCCCTGCCAAGAAGCAGGAAAATCACAACCATAAACTTGTAGGTCTAACCAAAGAAATAGAGATACAGAAATAGTTCTTTAAGACTAAACTAGTCTAAAGAACTGAACATTCTTATGATACAAGTCAATATTGTTTCCACTTCCATTTGTTCCCGTCTTTCAGACAAGTATTTGCAACATTTAGTTGTATCTACATTACAGCTTTTCCAAAAGGTTTGTGTATATTGAGAATTGGTTTGCTGAAGGGCAAAAAAAGGTGTTGTAATATAATTATATATTGCCAATTGCCAATATATATGTTGCCAATTATAATGCCTTCCCCAGGATTATAATTGGCACTTTAATTGACTATGACAGCTTGGGTAACCACCCCTCCCTGATGACTTTGACATATTTTGCACTTTGGCCCAGATCCTTTGAATTTAACCCATAATTTTATCATTTATTTTTGTATGTGATTTTTTTATGACTGTTTTTATAGTTGCTTGATGGTTTTTATTGTTGGTTGATCTGTTTACTGTTCTGTTTTTATACTGTTGTGTCCGGGCTTGGCCCCATGTAAGCCGCCCCGAGTCCCTTCGGGGAGATGGGGCGGGGTATAAGAATAAAATTATTGTTTATTATTATTAATACTCTAATGGAAAAGTGTGGTTTCATAGATTTGCTGATGCACTACAACTCTTAAGAAAAAGAAAGGAAGAGATTGAGTTTTTTTTTGGTTCCAATATGTCAAAGAATGAAAAACACACACTCATGAAGAGTTGAACAAAATGTGGCAGCTGATGCTAGAAATAGCCAGAAACAGAAATGTTTGGATATTTTGAAAATGCGCTGAGAACAAAAGCAACATATTCTGGAATCTCCTAACACTCCTAAAATTCCCCATCTCGAAGAGCCTAACACATTTTCCCCATCTCACCATACATATTATTGTTTTCTTCCATTTCTAAACATATATTATCCAAACTTCTGGCACAGGGATCTGCTGTAACTAATTATCAGGAGTCTACCGCATACCATGCAGCTGTGGACAAGTCTACATATGGACCACCAAATGCAGCATTGCCCAAACACGAATCAAGGAACACAAAAGGCACTGCCAACTGATTCAACCAGAGAAGTCAGTCATAGCAGAGCACCTGATGAACCAACCTGGACACAGCACATTTGAGAACACAGAAATGTTGGACCACTCTAACAACCACCATGGCAGACTACACAGAGAAGCCACTGAAATCCACAAGCATGTGGACAATTACAACAGAAAGGAGGAAACCATAAAAAAGAACAAAATCTGGCTCCCAGTATTGGTGAGATTAAGCATAGTATGAACATGGACATTTAGTCCTAGGTATGTAGTTACCTTTTCCCATTCATATTGTCTCCTATTGGATCTAGAAAGCAGGAGAGATGAGATGTTGTGGGCACTGACTGACATTAAAATAAACGAGAATGAATGTTGTAGTCCCTGTGGTTCCAGATTTCATGATTGCATGTGGTGGTTTCCTTTTTACAGCCTTCTGTAGCCTTATGGCAACTCTCCCTTTAAGATTATAACTGGCATCTTGTTAGTCAGTTATGATGTTGTTAGTCATGTCAACCCATTTTTCTGCAGTGGTTTCTGAAGTCAAAGCTGCAAACCTGCTTTATCTGAGCCACAGAATAAAAAAAATAAGAGAAGGAAACATCTGCCAGTGTCCAACTGTGGTGGGATTTACTTAAGATCTTGTAGTACAGAAGATGATAAGGTTTTGCCAATGTGTTGGGAGAACTTCTAGTATGGTGGTGTGTGTCTGCTGTAGCATACTTTCCATGAACTCTCTAGTGATGCTTCAATTGCAACACAATTTTTGTTTCTAGGTTATAAATGTCATTTCCTAATTGGTTCTATCATAAAAACATAGAAAAAAGTTGATTAAACTGCAAAAACTTTATTTTTGTGTAACATCCTGCACCACATTTTGCTATTGTTTTTCAATGAATCTCTCATAGAGTCTAAACCAGAGGTCCCCAAACTAAGGCCCGGGGGCCGGATGCAGCCCGTCAAAGCTATTTACCCCGCCCCCACGGCACAAAGGCAGAAGGAGGTTGGGCTAAATGACCCAAGGGGTCTCTTCTTCTCTTACAACCTTTATTATTATTATTATTATTATTATTATTATTATTATTATTATTATTATTATTATTAACATTGATGCTGGGTGGCCATCTGTCAGGAGTGCTTTGCTTGTGCTTTCGGTACACAAAGGCAGAAGGAGTTGGAATAAATGGCCCAAGGGGTTTCTTCCAACCCTCTTTTTATTATTGTTGTTATTATTATTATTATTATTATTATTATTATTATTATTAACATTGACGCTGGGTGGCCATCTGTCAGGGGTACTTTGCTTGTGCTTTTAGTGCACAAAGGCAGAAGGGGGTTGGACTCAATGGCCCAAAGGGTCTCTTTCAACCCACTTTTTTTATTGTTGTTGTTGTTGTTGTTGTTGTTATTATTATTAATTATTATTGCTCGGTGACCAACTATAGTCCGGCCCTCCAACGGTCCGAAGGATCATGAACTGGCCCCCTGTTTAAAAAGTTTGGGGACCCCTGGTCTAAACCAATTCAACATAGTTTGTGGCAGCCACAAAAATGAAGTTTCTGGAGTATAACAACTGCTTTCAAAGTAAGTACAGTAGAGTCTCACTTATCCAACCTTCGCTTATCCAACATTCTGTATTATCCAACACAGTCTGCCTTTTAGTTTTTGTAAAATTTAATGTTTTTGTAGTCAAAGTTTTCAATGTTTTGATGCTAAATTTGTAAATACAGTAATTACTACATAACGTCACCATGGATTGAACTGTTTTTTCTGTCAATTTGATCGTATAACATGATGTTTTGGTGCTTAATTTGTAAAATCATAACATAATTTGATGTTTAATAGGCTTTTCCTTAATCCCTCATTGTCCAATATTTTTGCATATCCAACATTCTGCCGGCCCGTTTATGTTGGATAAGTGAAACTCTACTGTACTGCATAATTAAACAGGAAATAACACTTTTAAACAAGGAACAGATTTTTTTCAAATTTTGTTGCATTTTCTTAATTGTGTCAGACGCAGCTTAAGAACATACTGCAAGTTGCTTCTGGTGTGAGAGAATTGGCTGTCTACAAAGACGTTGCCCAGGGGATGCCGGGATGTGTTAGCTGGGAGGCTTTTCTCGTGTCCCTGCAAGCTAGAGCTGACAGACGGGAACTCATCCCGTCTCGTGGATTTGGACTGGCAACCTTCAGGTCAGCAATTCAGCCAGCACAAGGGTTTAACGCATTGCGCCACCGCGGTTCCTATTTTGTTGCACAGTGGTACGAAAGGAGAGGCACAGAATAGGGCCTCCCAGAACCCACCTAGACAAGTCCATATATGAGGCTGGGATACAAAATAGCTCCTCCTGACTATTTCCTGAAGAAATATGTAACAATGGGGAAAAAAGAAAAATACACAGCTGAATGAAGCAAAAATGGGTGATTCTTCACCCTTCCCTTTATAGTTGATGATTCAAGCCAGTAGAGATGTAAGAATCAGAGGATCAGAGCCCCTTTAAGACCTCCCCACAGGAGAACATTAAATATCTTGCGTCTGCATGGCTTCCTGTGGCCATTGATAATCATCTATAACAAATGAGTCATAGTCGGGACTGTAAATGAGGGATTTAACAAAGGCGTCTTTGTCTTCTGGCTCTGGGTACCATGAGGCCAGGTTGTGTCTGTAGGCATAGTTAACCACCTAAAAAACAAGGGAGAGAACACATTGGATGAAGGATTAGAATTGGGCTTAAATAAGTGAGGCTCTGCATGCATTTACATTGTGGTGCATCTACACTATAGAGTAACTGCTGTGGTTCAGTACTGGCAGGTATCCAGTCCCGGGTGACAGATGGTTTTTCCAGATGTTTTGAACTAGAACTGCATACATTTATTGTGAATCAATGTGTGCTCTCTAGATGAATCTGCAATGAACTATGTTTGTAAGAAGCATATGCAATACAGAATTCCATACTAAGCTAAGCTTAATTTTGTGGGTTATATAAACTATGCAGGCTGAGCTCAGTGTCTCTATTCTTGGTTATTCAATAATATTTTTCCATGGCTTGGGAATAAGATCTTCTGTATGAGGTTCTTTTTCTTCTTCCAACTCAATGATTCTATGACTTAGATCCCATTCTTCTCTATTGTAAACATGACTGAAATTTGGAGCCCATTTACGTTATATATAGCAACTAGCTTTGCCCAGCCACGCGTTGCTGTGGCTTATGGGAATCCTTTGTTGGCCAGGTGGAATAGCAGTGAATAGCCTTGCAGTCTCAAAGCCTGGCCGTTTTCTGGAGTAGCTGGAGCTTTTTGTTGTATGAACGTAGAGGCATGGATGAGGGGTTGTGCTGCCAAGTTTAGTGTTTCTGGGATGTGTAGTTTTGTTGTTTTGTCCTAGGCTGAAATTTCATTACCCTTTTATATATATAGATTCAATGAGCTTGCTATATGTACAAGTGATTTAGGGCAGAAATTTTGAACAAGAGTTTCAAGATATTGGCACCCAATTCTCAGAATTCCTGTCCATTAATGATTCTGGAAATTACAGTCTAACTGCCTAGGAAAGAAGTTTGGAAACCAATAGCATGAAGGAAAGGAAGAGGATCCTAGCAAGTGATTTCCAAGTCCCTCCTGTCATTTTGGAGGGATGTTTTGTTTTAGAAGTAGGAGTTTATATATCATTTCACCTAAACCGAAATATTACGGACTCTTCTCACCTTGACAGCAATTTTGAAGGAGACGTCTTGAATGGAGCTCAGAGGTGGATACAACCTTCCTTCCGCAAGGTTCTCTTCTGTGACTTCTTCTGCAATAGACTAAGAGAGGAGGAGGAGGAAAAGAGAAAGTTTCACATTAAACAATGCTGTGCAAATGGTCACGATTCTTTCTGGCAACACTCTGTATCTGACAGCAACATGGCATTACACCAGGCATGGGCAAACTTGGATCCTCCAAGTGTTTTGGACTTCAACTCCCACAATTCCTAACAGCCGTTAGGCTGTTAGGAATTGTGGGAGTTGAAGTCCAAAACATCTGGAGGGACAAAGATCGCCTATGACTGATCTACACTTATTTCAACACTGTATATTCTGACTGCCAGAAGTGCTTTTTAAGATTTGATGCCACTATAACTGCCATGGCTCAATGCTATAGAACCCTGGGAGTTATAGTTTCACAAAGTCTTTACCTTTTCCTCACCAAACTACAAATCCCATGATTCCATAGCATTGAGTCATGGCAGTTAAAGTGGTGTCAAACTGTATCAATTTGACAGCATAGATGCAGCCTGAGTCTACAAAAGCTTATGCTGCCAACTCCATTCTTCATCCAATCATCAGGAATTCTGGGAAATGATATCCAAACTACTTGGAGGACCCAAAGATGGGGGATCACCATAGGCCTCTTTTTGAAGATGTCCAAAGAAACAGACTCAACCACCTCTCTAGATAATTTGTTGCATTACATTATGTAATGCTATTTTTCTTCCTGGGTTATAAATGTCATTTCCTAATTGGTTCTATCGTGAAAATATTGTAAAATAAGTTTATTAAACTGGAAAAACTTTGTTTTTGCAGGACATCCTGCAGCACATGTTGCTATAGTTTTTGAATGACTATCTCATCGAGTCTCAACCAATTCAATGTTGTTTGTGGCCGCCACAAAAACAAAGTTTCTGGAGTATAACAACTAACCATATATACTTGACTATAAGCCATCCCGAATATAAGCCGAGGCACCAAATTTTACCACAAAAAACTGCGAAAACTTATTGACTCAAGTATAAGATGAGGATGGGAAATGCAGCAGCTACTGGAAAATTTCAAAAGTAAAAATAAAAATAGATACCAATAAAATTACATTAATTGAGGCATCAGTAGGTTAAATGTTTTTGAATATTTACAAAAAACTGTAATTTAAGATAATAATAAGACTTTAATAAGATAAGACTGTCCAACACTGATTACCTATAAACTCGAGAATAAGCCGACCCAAATATAAGCTGACCAGGATCCTCACTCGAGTATAAGCCATGGGGAGCTTTTTCAGTCCTACAAAGGGCTGCAAAACTTGGCTTATATTCGAGTATATACGGTACTTTCAAAGTACGCAACATACAATTAAACAAGAAATAACACTTTCAAACCAGGGACAGAAAAAACATCAAATTTTGTTACATATTGTTATCAAACCACAGACCTATGGGGTCCCTTCTAACTCTCTATGAAACATGCATGATAGTTGAATATAAGAAGAACCGAAACCTCTGCTGTGGTGAGAAAGAGGTCATCAGAGATGTGCCGGACCCCACAGGCAATAACTCCCAGAGCAAGACCTGGGAAAACGTAAGCGTTGTTCCCTTGTCCAGGAAAGAAGGTCTGCCCGTTTGGTAGGGTCACTTTTGCGAATGGGCTTCCGCTGGCGAATATGCCTCGTCCCTGAAAACAGAGCAAGAAAAAGTTTGGGAATCATGTTCTGTACTGTAAAAAAGGAAATAAAGGATTGTTTGGAACAATGGGCCTTGCAACAGCAAAATGATAAAGGCATATTTAAAAGCAGACCCAGAAATTGTCTTACCTCTGTCAAGCGGTAACACTGTTCAGCCGTACACTCGGCTTTGCTTGTGGGGTTACTGAGGGCAAACACAATTGGTCTCTCATTGAACGTCCCCATGTCCTTCAAAATTTGTTCAGTGAAAGCTCCGGCAATGGCAGCCACACCTACAAGAGGTTTACAAAGAAAAAAAACTAGTAAATAGACTAAACCAGATTGCATCAACGATATAGGAGATAGCATATAAGTTGTATTTTAGCCTAATCAATTTCAGAGATCTCTTGATCTTCCTAAAAGAACCCCTTTTAGCTTTTTTGGGAAGAAAGGGGGATTCAAACTGCAGGAAAAGATATTCTACCTAAACATTAGAGCAGTGGCTCCCAACTTTTTTTTAACCAGGAACCATTTGACCAGGGACCATTTTGACCAGGGACCACTCTCCAACATCACTACCAAAACGATTACGAATCAGTTTTTGGTCAACTTTAGATTCAATTTGGTTATCTGGAGTGCTGATTCAGAAAATTGTTTTGGATAGACCACATCAGCTCTAGTTTCTGATACAGAACATATGCCATCCAGTAGTCGCCCACTTGCTCGCCCACAGAAAACCATATTTTATAATCTAGAGCTGATGTGGTCTATCCAATGCAATTTTCCAAATCAGCACTCCAAATAACCCCCAAAACAGGCCTAAAATCGAAGACACCAAGGCATCCCCGCTTCCAGGTGCCACATGGAACGGCTCTGCTCAGGCGGAGGGAGGAGGAGGAGGAGGAGAAGCAGCAGTCAGGAGGCTTGTTGTCTTGCCTTTCGTGGGTAGACAGCCTCTCCTCTTCTGAAATCCCCGTTACCTCGGCACTATAAGAGGGTTTCACGAGACCAGTTGCTCTTGTTCCAACAGTGTAGTAACAGTGAGGCCGTGGACCATATTTTAGTTCTTGGGGACCACAGGTTGCGAACCACTGCATTAGAGAGATCTTCTTGAAGGTAAAAACTATTCAATAATAGAATATGCTTTTTTTGGAGTGTGGTAGAATCTCTTTCTCTGGAGGTTTTTAAACAAAGACTGGATGGCCATCTGTCAGGAGTGCTTTGATTGTGTATTCCTGCATGGTATAATGGAGTTGACCCTTATGATCTCTTCCAACTCTATCATTCTGTGAAGGGGAAAGAAATATATAATGACTGAATAACAATACTCCAAGCGAGAACAGGAATGGAGGCCAACCAGTCAGATTCCTGCCACAGATTGCAACCCAAAATATATTATTCTTAGACCACATTTCAGCTATGCGTTTGATTCTGATCTGTAGTTTTTCTGTTCTTAAAAAATACCCAATGCAAAAATCTCCAGAGAAAGCTGCTTGTGTCTCATGGATTGTTTTTGACAAGAACAATTGTGTACTTGATTTTGGTTTCTTCTAAGAAGTCTATCATTCCATTAATCATTCCATCTAATAGCGACCTTGGGAGGAGGATGTTTGGAAGGTATGAGTTTGGAAGCAAAATAAAGCTGTGCAAAAACAAAAAACAAGGGAGTGGTTTCTATATATATATATATTGGCAGACGCCTTAAGTATGGAAAAGTATACAAGTCTGTAAATTAAAAGAAACATATTTTTTAAAATACACAAATACACCCAAAAGAGCCTGACAACAATTTGTTGACCTCTGGAATGTACAAAATGTAGAGGTGATGTTTGGGGAGAGGTTGTAGTGAGATAGGAGATTTCTTTGGAAAAACAATTACAGATCTGCCCATACAATAAATAGCTATTAATCCTTATATTGGAGCTTAGAACGGGATCTTGTAGCACTTATGAAACTAATGTAAAGAAAGACATTGGTAGAATAGTTATTTTTGCTTCAACGCACATTTTCTTGGTCCATAGTGACTGCATAAATGCCACACATATTCTTACTAAATCGAAGTGGGAGTGACATTACCATCCACAGGCTTTCCCATGGATTCTCATTTTGGTGTTAAAGCACAGTTCTGCAAAAAAAAATTTCCGTGTCAGGAGCAACCAGAGTTGCTTCTGGAGTGAGAGAATTGGCCGTCTGCAAGGACGTTGCCCAGGGGACGCCTGGATGTTTTTGATGTTTTACCATCCTTGTGGGAGGCTTCTCTCATGTCCCTGCATGGAGCTGGAGCTGAGAGAGGGAGCTCATCCGCACTCTCCCCGGGTGGGATTCGAACCTGGCAGCTTTCAGGTCAGCAACCCAACCTTCAAGTCACGAGGCTTTTATCCCCTAGGCCACCGGAGGCTCCAGTTCTGCAATGATTGCATAAGTTATACTTTGATTATTTCCCTGGTATTCTTTGGGTTGGGTTTCAGGACCTCCAGTGTATACCAAAATCCTCAGATGCTCAAGTCCCATTTATGTGACAAAAAGGCAAAATCAAAGTTCGCTTAAATATAAATTTGGAATATTTTCAAGTCACAGGTGATGGAATCTGTGGATGTAGAATCCGTGGATACGGAGAGCCAATAGTATTCACGTAAGACATCTCTTGGGAGTGGTAATAAGTATTAGTTTCCTTATCTATACACATAATAAAAGTGAAAAATGTGTATGTGGAGGAGGTGTTCTTATACAGACAGCCTTCTGCCACCAGAAATAGCTATAGTTCCCATTGAGCAGGAGACGCCAATGGCCTTCCCTCCACTGACATGCAGGTAGTGAGCACCGTGAACACGTAGCCCAACTCCTGCCAGTGTCCTCCACAAACACCATTCTGCCCTCCACCCAAGTGAAGGCTTTCATGCAGGGACAATTTCATCCTAGATGTTCTGTTTTTCCTCCAGAATGGACATCCCAAGGTTCCTTAATTTGCATGACCCTGCCCACTGCCTCTACTTTAACCCTTTCCTACCCTTTCCTGTGGCACACAGTTAACAGAGGAATTGATCAGCAACTGAACAAGAGGTTTGGGGAGAATTCACCATGATTTACAAGAGTTGTACTTGACCTACATCCAGAGAGCACTGTTAAAACAACCAACGATGGATCTGGACCAAACTTGCAGCGGATAGTGGGATGCAGTACCTTCACTGATACTGTGACCCTCACCAACAATGGTCTGGGGCCAAACTTGGCACAGAGAAGCCCCATGACCAACTGAACATACTGCAGAGGTTAGTGGGAATGGACCTTGATTTTGGGAGTTATAGTTCACCTACATCCAGAGAAACTGTGACCCCCACCGACAATGGACTGGGACCAAACTTGGCACAGAGAAGTCCCATGATCAACTGAACATACCTCAGGGGTTTATAGGAATGGACCTTGATTTTGGGAGTTATAGTTCACTTGCATCCAGAAAGCACTGAACCCAGCTGATGTCAGATCTGGACCAAACTTGGCACATAGACCCAACATGGCCAACTGCATACGGGCCTGGTTTGGGGGTGATTGACCTCGGATTTGGGAGTTGTAGTTCATCCTTATCCAGAGAGCCCTGAATCCAGCCAACGACAGATCTGGACCAAACTTCAGTGATATCATCTAATATTCCAAAACAAACAAGGCCTTCTGCTAATAACCTGGGCACCGCCAGGTCCCTAAGCTAGTCTCAAATAAAAATCCTTGTCTGTTTTCACTAGAGTGAATTGCGAATCCACATATGGTTAGAAAGTAAGGAAGCAAAACAAAACACTGGTGGCAAAACAGAAAGGTGCAGGAATAGAATGAAAGGAGGTGGCAAAGGAAAGCTTAAAGAAAAGTAAATCTAGAGGCACAGCCTTGGCATTTTGTGTTATTGCAATAACATAAAATGTCAGTCGAGCATTTCGATGTACAGTTTAGGCATTTAAAAAAAGGAGCGGAAGAAGAAATCAAGGCGATGCAAACAACAGCAGATATGAGTTCTTAGGTGTGAATGATTACCATGGTTCACCCTCTACGATAATAAAAATTTGGGGACTGAAGAAAACATCATTCTTCTTTGGAGGGGCAATGCCTTCATTTTGCCTCCTACAATCCTGAGCAGACTTCATCCCTTACCAATAATGGCTGTTGGTTTCACTGTCCGCACTACTTCTTCTAGGGTCTTCACACCGGGATGATCCTGAGCAAACATCTCCTTTTCATGGTTCAAGTGACTTCTACCCTGTGAGATAAACAACAGAAACAAAAGCAATGGCTGCTTAGAGAAAAGTCTGAAGCAATAAAAGTTTAATAGCACCAGGGATCTGCTGATATTATTGTTTTGGTGTTTAAAGACTGTTTAACTTATCCTCAATTGACATTTTCTTAATGGCTTCCTCATGAAATGGGCAAAATTCCTTCTTCTTGGAGACTCCACCAAGTTAAAGCCCCAAACAACTGCAAGACAACTATTTGCTATACTGGCATTTGATGCCCATCGCAATGTGACAGAGTTTTAAAAATATTTATTGGATACTTTATTCTGCAAGTTTTACTCATGTTTTATGAAATGTTGTGGCTTGCAGTACATTGTGGATCTGCATCTCATTGATATGTTGGGCCCATCACATGTGCAAGTTAGTGATAACAGACGTTAACCAGGAGGTGCCTTAAAAAAAGATCGTTAACGTTTTTGAAATGCAATATTTTTCCTAGATTTCCCCTCCACAGTACATATATATCTTAATTGTGTTTAGTACCTATAACCATTCTCAAGAGAAGATGTTTGAACTTTGTTCTTAAAATGTTATGCCTCTTATCATTAGGACAACAAATACTATACTTGGGTTGCTGTGAGTTTTCCGGGCTGTATGATCATGTTTCTGAAGCATTCCCTCCTGATGTTTCATCCACATCTATGGCAGGCATCCTCAGAGGTTGCGAGGTCTGTTGGAAACTAGGCAAGTGGGGTTTATACATATGTGGAATGTCTAGGGTGGGAGAAAAAAAGACCTCTTGTCTGCTTAAGGTAAGTGTGAATTTTGCAATTGGCCATCTTGATTAGTACTTAATGGCCTTGTAGCTTCATAGCCTGGCTGGTGTTGCCTGGGGGATCCTTTGTTGGGAGGTGTTAGCTGGCCCTGATTGATTTTTTCCTGGAATTCCCCTGTTTTTTATAATAATCAATCAGGGCCAGCTAACACCTCCCAACAAAGGACTCCTCCAGGCAGCAACCAGCCAGGCTTTGAAGCTGCAAGGCTATTCAATGCTAATCAAGGTGGTTAACAGCAACATTCACACTTGCCTCAAACAGACAAGAGTTTCTTCTTCCATCCTGGACATTCCACAGATATATAAACCCCACTTGCCTAGTTTCCAACAGACCTCACAACCTCTAAGGATGTCTGCCATACATATGGGTGAAACATCAGGAGAGAATACCTCTGGAACACAGCCATAAAACCTAGAAAACTCACAGCAACCCAGTGATTCTGGCCATGAAAGCCTTTGACAACACAATACTACACTTTCTACAGGAAAAAAAGAACAAAAATAGGCCGATATCTTCAGGAGTACCTTGACAATAAGACCCTTGGAGTCCACCATCCAGATCTTTTTAACAGCTTCTTCTCTTGAAATGCCTTCTTTTTCAAGAGCCATAACTATCAGATGAGCGATGCCCATAGCAGCCTGAAGACACAGACAGAACAAACAATCATTTTCTCTGTGAAAGGATATAAGAAACTGAATAAGCTTTTATCAATTGAACCAAGCCATTGATAATAATAGTTTGGTTCAACTGACATTCTCTAAATTGCCTTGTTACAGCTGCGCACTCTCATATCTATCCTGATATTAAAGACTTATGTTCCCGGTTTGAACATGTTATTTCCTGTTTAATTGTGCTGTACTTACTTTGGAAGTTGTTGTTATACTCCAGAAACTTTGTTTTTGTAGCTACTACAAACTATGTTGAATTGGTTGAGACTCTTATCAGATATTCATTGAAAAACTATAGCAAAATGTGCTGCAGGATGTCCCAGAAAAACAACGTTTTTACAGTTTAATAAACTTTCCCATGTTTCTATGATAGAGCCAATTAGGAAATGACTTTTATAACCCAGGAA
Source organism: Anolis carolinensis (assembly GCF_035594765.1). Classification (NCBI taxonomy): domain Eukaryota; kingdom Metazoa; phylum Chordata; class Lepidosauria; order Squamata; family Anolidae; genus Anolis; species Anolis carolinensis. Next base: position 14,674,936 of record NC_085843.1, read on the forward strand.
CAAAATCATGTTACATATTGTCATTAGAAAGAAGACCAAATTTGGAATTTCATACTAGGAGTGAATTGCAGTTTTCCATTGAGCTCTGGGAACTCAACTGCAGATCTTCTAAACATTGGATACTATTTCAAAAGGGAAGGAAAACAGCTGATGTGGATCTGCAGAATGCATATTCTAATTAGAATACCTAACACTTTGCTAAATAGGTGAAAAATGTGGCTCTTAAGTCAATATAAGGCAATGCACGTGGTAATGTCTGTAACACAGGGCTGTATCTAGACTTCATCACATTTAGGTCAGACATAAATAAACCATATTGTTTGCAATTGGTTTCTTCTAAATACTGTATTAACATGTCTCGATCCCACTCCAAAGAAGGAATGGAAGATTGATCGATATTTGACACCAGGATGAAATGATGGGTGGTATCAGTATCAGTTGGAAAGCTTAGTAAGATAATATAATTTATGGATTAGATGACAGAGAGAGTTAGTATGTAGGATATGAGATAAGGAATGGGTTACAAGTTGAGGAGATGTCAGCATGGCTTATGACTACCTGTTCTAGATGTTGATATGTCTCAAACAACTACAGGTTTAATCTTTTTCTACCTGTGTTCTGGTCAGGGTGGATTTTATGCCTGGGATGTCATCCCTGACATCTTTGAAGGACATGGCCAAGGATATAAAGGGAAGAATTTGTCTGCATTCTGAAAATCAATAGGTGGTAGCAGAAGGTTATTTTAGAGTATTGTGGGCAATCTGGATCCAGTTAACTCTAGGGGCCAGGGTTTTATATATAACATATTGCATCTCCCCAGGTTTCTACCATCAATGCATTTTCTCATTAAAAACATCAGTGAAGAGTTGTTGATACATGCCTTCATGCCAACTCTTAGCTTATGGAAAACCTATCATAGGTTTTTCTTGGCAAGATTTCTTCAGAGGAAGTTTGCTGTTGCTTTCCTCTAATTCTGATAAGGAATGACTTGCCCAAGGTGATCCAATGTTGTTTCCATGGACGAGTCGGGAACTGAACTCTAGTTTCCTAGCATCATAGCCCAATGTTCAAACCACTACCTTGTGCTGGCATGTTTATATGGGGCAGGTTAACCTGAGTTATTTGTACTCTGAAACTGCCCAGAATCCATATGTGCTTGCTGAACCTGGGGCCATGTGTTCAGACAATCCGGCCCATTGCCTTGTCCACTTATCACCACAGCAGTTCTTCACTGGCCATGAAGCTCTCTGTGAGCATCATGACATTGCCTATTGTGTTTGCTGGGACCATAATGGGGAGCCTGCACAATCAACAAGGATGGGGTAGAGTGTCATGGTTTGTAAAGGTACTGTGCGGTGCGTGCATGCTGGAAAATGAAGTGCATGAAGCCGATTGGCTGAGCTTGCAAAGATCTGGAGATTGTTTTGATACTGTTTCTGTTCTGCTGCTGCAGAACCAGTTTGGACAAGTTTTCAGTTGCTGACTGAGTACTGCTGTAAGAGAGCTGTGTACTCAGAGAGAGGCCTTGCTATTTTGAGGCCTATTTTGCTGCTGAGGAAAGAGGGAGAAGAACCAGGTCTGTATTCTTCTCTGAAGCAGATTTGTGGATTGAGAAAGGACTGTTTATGACTGTAGACTTCTGTAAGTGATCAGTGGGACCATTGTAAATACTACTGTTTTTTGATCTCTTGGAATCCGTAAAGTTCCTTTATTTTCGTTCTGAAAACCTGAGTGACATGCTATTGTTCTGCGGGTGATTCTGGATTGCCGGCACACGTAAGAGCTTCCATTTATCATCATCAATCCGCTACATAGAGGAACTCCCTCATTCTTGCCGATCTCAAGGGCAACCCATTCTGACATCAGTAGATGCAACTGTAATGGTTTGGTGCTTGCAAGTAACTTCATGGCTGATGAAGAGGAGAAGTGACACAAGGACAATTAATCTCTTCCTCAAAAGGGTGAGAGCAGCGATATCCATTTAGACAATGGATCAGACTGAAATTGACTCAATCTAGTTATCCAGACACTGACAAAAACCTTTGATATGCCAGTGTTTCCTGCAAACTCCATAGCGACCCCTGACTTTGCTTGGTGAAGAGCAAATTCAAATTAAAGGCTAACAACTCTGGATACTTACAGAAGTCCCTGTGTGTTGAAAAGACTACTAGCACTGGATTCAGAGTGAGTACATGCTTTTTATACTAATGAAGACAAGCCCTCAATCACTTTTACAATACATCATGCTGACAGATCTGAACCCAAATGGTCATGTAAGAAGAAATTTAAAATCCATACAGGATTCAGTCAACATTTACTTCATTGGCTAGACAAAACAGAAGCCAGTGAAAAAGCTAATAGGCTGCCATTGATCAGTTCTCCTTCTCTACAAAATCTCTGCAGGGTCTTTGGTTCTTTTGGGATTTGGCACAAATGCAGTCTCATTTCCCAAGCAATAAACGCAAGGGTCGTCCTGGGCCATTTCCCTCACAGCTGTGCAATCTCCTTCTGCAAAGACCAGCCTGCAGGGAACGCAGCTCTGAACGATCCTTGCCCCCAAGGCTTACAACAACCTCACTGCTTAGACATTTCTGCCCTATTGTGTCTTGTTTTCAGAAAGCACAGGGAACGAGGCAATTTTCTTTGGCCTCCCCTCAAAGGAACGTGAACCCTACCTCTCCGGCTCCTTGGAAGACAAATTTATGGTCAGGAAGCTTGTTCTTTGTGATCCTTAAGGCTGCAAAAATTCCAGCTACTGCAACAGAGGCGGTTCCTACAACAACAATAACAACAAAAACAACAACATACACATACGAAGTTAGCGAGTGGGTTGTTTTCAGAACAAGGAACAAAGAGGCTACAAGACTGGCAAATGTTCCAGAGGACAAAATGGCATCAATATTATACATAGTGGGGTATTTGTTAGGACCTACGCACTCCACCAAGGTCTGGGGCTGATGTCTTATGTACTCCCACCACTTGAGTCATATACTCGCTGTTGTTATGTGTCAGTTAACCCAGTATTGATGTTTTTCTGTTCTGTTTCTTACTATTGCAGTCCCAGTATTGCAAAGCAGAAGAAAGACTCATGAGGGCACTTAAACTATTTGATTGTGCAGTTGCAGTAAATTGTAAAAAAAATCCACAACACGTATGCATTGGGTAGAGTAAGCACTGGCACTCAGTGAGACTGTGTGGAAGACCGGTTGCAGGGATTCACACCAGCAGAGAGTCAATATAGTACAATTGCAAGCACGGCATGAAAGTGATTGTTCCAACAACACTTGCTTCAGCAATATAATTGCCATGCAACAACAGGCTGGTGTGATCCTAAATCGTGAATGTGAATACAGAATATTTATCATTGATTAAATCCAGACAACTGTCCCATATTCACAATCACTACTTAATAGAGATGTGTGCAAAAAAAAATTCCTCTGTTTCCTTCATGCTATTGTTTTGTTTCAACCGTTTGTCTACACAAAATGAATGATGACATTTTTGTAGGAAATGAGAGGCGGCACGAAAATAAAAGCCACACAATCATCATGCTTGCTTTAGTTTTCCTTTTGTTTCGGCCCTGTAACAATAAGCAGGTACTGAAAGAACGCTGCTTTCCCATTACAGCTGATGTGTACCAATGAGTGTTAATAATAATATTAATATACCGTATATACTCGAGTATAAGCCGACCCAAATATAAGCCGAGGCACCTAATTTTACCACAAAAAACTGGGAAAACATTGACTCCAGTATAAGCCGAGATACTAATAAAAATACATTAATTGAGGCATCAGTAGTTTAACTGTTTTTGAATCTTTACATCAAACTGTAATTTAAGATATGACTGTTCAACTCTGATTAAATGGTCCAAAAAGTTTTGGTTTTTTTGTAAGCCACGTGAAAATTCATGTCGTATAGGGGACCCATTTTCATTAGCAGGACACGAATACGAAAATGAACTGACACGAATGAAACTACACAAAACGAACAGCAATTCTATACAAATGCACACCACTACTTCTTAATCACAATTTTGCTGTTATTTTGATGATTACTCGATGACCTAATATTTCCGGCACCGGCTGTCTGGGGTGAAGGAGATCCATTCTGTTGGTAATGAATGCTATTTTGTCAGGTTGGATCAAGAGAGTTTACTTCTCTATATACTCATGTATAAGTCCAGAAATCTGAGTCAAAATATCAGTCTGCAAAATTCGGTTGACTTATCAATAGGTCAATGTGCGTACTGTTATGTTGCCTGCACACTTTATTCAGAATTATAAACTTTTGTCAGTAGGAGGAGGATTGTATTACCTTGATGTTTGATATTTGGGCTTTCTATAGTTGAAGGATGGAGTACGGTTGCCAGGTTATAAGGAATGTTTCTTATTCGAAGGCTGCAAAGCTTGCACCTTAGAAGACTGGTTTTTATCCGCTTCCCCCAACTTATGCATGAGTATTTGGTAGTTAAATCTCTTCAAGAAACTGTTCTGCAGCCATCTGTCCTCTAGGAGGAGCTAGGAGTTAATCCTTAATTCTTGGAGCAATTATTGTTTATTGACTGGCTCTGCTAACTCCATGGAATAAATTCTGATGCTTTTGCAAAAAGGTAACCATAAAGAATGTAGAAAGAAGAAGAAAGGAAGGGGGAGCTGAAGAAAAGAGGATGCTATGACTCAGCCTGTTCAGCAATGCGGTTTGAAGAAGCCCATACATAGCCCTGTGAGATGGGGTGTGCCATTACTCATAATCTTATATTCCAATTACAAATAGGATGGAAAGACTGCAAGCCTTTGGTGCCGTGACAAAGGTCCGCAATGGGTTTTTACTCTTAAAAGATGTGTCTAATCCTCTGTTATCTCCACGAATTGTTCTCTTACTTGCCAACAACTTGAAACTCTCCATAATTAATCAACTTTGTTATTTACCACCAGGATTAGGGTTTATGGATTTTGAAGCAGAAAAGGGAGGGGGGATTTAATAATCCACAGCTGCTTTGCATGAACCGTTCCAAGAATCACTCATAAAAATTTAAGAATAATTCCTAGCCAAAGAGATTCTTTCATCTCTGTTGTCCGTTGACTCCACAGTTTCTACTTCACACAAAGCTTTTCTTAATTAAAGGAGAGCTAAAAGCCTAGTCCTTGCCATGTTTACTTAAGAATAAATTGCTTTAATTTCAATGGCATTTATTTCCAAGTGTTTCTATATTGAAGATTACAGCACTAATTTTGTTTGTGAAGAGAAAGATTAGAATCAAAGCCTTAATTGTTTCTTGGAAATTTTCTCCCACTTTGCTTGATACATCATTGCTCATAAGGTATGATTTTTTTTTGTCATTGCTTTAACTGTCGCTTTCTCAAGCTAATGTTGGACATGTTTCCCCTTCCCTGCCTAGCTGTTTATCCCTATAGCTTTGGACTGTGATTCTATTTTATTAGCATCCTTCTAGGTCACTGGTTCCCAACCTGTGGTCTGTGGACCACCAATCATCCCAAAGAACTAAAATATGATCTGTGGCCTCACTGTTGCTACTATGGATAGTAACACAGTCCAACCAAAACAAAAATTTCTTAGTGTCCTTGTTTTTAGGCCTGTTCCTGGGGTTATTTTGGAGTGCTGAATCAGAAAATTGCATTGGACAGACCACATCAACTCTAGATTATTAAATATGGTTTTCTGTGGGTGAGCAGATGATGACTACTGGATGGCATATGTTCTGTATCAGAAACTAGAGCTGATGTGGTCTATCCAATGTAATTTTCTGAATCAGCACCCTAGAAAACCAAACTGAATATAAAGTTGACCAAAAACTGATTTGTAACCCTTTTGGTACTAATGTTGGAGAGTGGTCCCTGGTCAAGTGGTCCCTGGTCAAAAAAGGGTTGGGAACCACTATTCTAGGTGCTCATCCAGATGAGCAATATAACCTGTATTCATTGGGAGTTCGATTTTGGCTGTCCCTACAACATTCCTGCACTTAATTTGGTGCAGCCTGCTTTAAAAAACACTGGAGAATGCTCCAGATTTCACTTGAAACTCCAAAGCAACCCAGTGGCTTTGGGGCAGGGAGACCATCAGGATGGGTCCGTTCTGGGTTGGTCCTCTGCCAACACTGAGTGCCGTTCACCATCCCCTTTTCCTTGCATTCATCAGCGCAGGAAAAAAAGATTGATTGTGACCTCCTAGTCTCAGATGACTGTAGATCTCCATCTGAGCTCCTGGAACTCATAGGTGTCCTATCCTGACATCCGCAGAGATGCCTGTATAACTAGGAAGAAGGTGGGAAAATTAACTTCCTTCTTCTTCCTGGCCATATGGGAGTCTCTGCCGCTGAATGACAGATGCACAAAGAAATCCTATTAATGAGCAGTAAAGATGCATAACAAGCAGCAGGGTTTGGATGCACATCCAGATATACTGATGCGCATCAACCCTCCCTGGCCAGTGTTCCGATGCGCACGAGGACCAATGAACAATGGGATTGATGCTTACTGGTTTTGTTATGCATCAGTTCCACTGGGCATTACATAGTAATGTAGGAGCAGACCTTTACTAGATATGAACACTATAGAAATGTAATTACTGTAGATGGAAGTTCACTTATGAAGATGTAGGTCCCAACAGGATTAAAGCCAATGATATTAGAAGGAGTGGATTGCAAAAAATGACATTTGTTCTGAGTTAGCATTTTCTGCTTTACTACAGGTTTGCATTCTTTGTATCCTGCTCCACTATTTCTGATTCACAGTTGATCATTCCCCTGTTAAGTACTGAAAAAAAGCTATGTTAACAGATATCACACACACAAGCTTGATTTGGGACTTTGGCTCATGTGTTTTTTGGACTACAACTCGTATTTGTCTGAGACAACAGTATGGTGTTCTGCAATCTTAACTTTTGGGCAAAGTGAGAATGACAAAATCAATATGGATGAGCATTCTTTTACAGAATTCCACACAATATTGAATTACCTCAATGAGTAACAATTACTTGCATCACTTACCCTGAATGTCATCATTGAATGTACAATATTTGTTGCGGTATTTGTTGAGAAGTCTGAAGGCATTGGCATTTGCAAAGTCTTCGAACTGGATGAGGCAGTTCATCCCATACCTGTGTAGTTAAAAAGAAAGAACCAGAATAGTCAAGGCAAGAACCTCAAAGTGAACAAGGCAAGCTTGCTTTCTGCTGTTCCAGAGACTAGAGCCCCATCTACACTGCCATACAGTTTGAACTACATTATAATGGCCAGTGTATACTGATATAATGCAGATTGAGCTGCATTGAACTGGATTATATGAGTCTATACTGCCATATAGTTCAACGCAGTTAATCTGCATTCTGAAACTGCATTACATGGCAGTGTAGATGGGGCCTTATACACAGAACAATGGATTCAAACTGGAGGTAAAGAGACCACCTAATCATTAGAAAGAGCTTCCTGATAGTAATAGCTATTGGAAAGTGTGGTTGAGTCTCAAGTATTTAAACAGAGGCTGGATGGCCACCTGGCAGGACTCCTTTGATTGTGTCTTCTTGCAGGACAGAATGGATTTGTGCTGGATGGCCCTTGTGGGCTCTTCCAAATCGATGATTTCGGCATTTATGTAATTATTGTCTACATTCAAAGGTGGAATAAAACAATTTTTCACTTGAATAAGCAACAGGGAAAGCATGTGGAACTGGAATGTGGGCCATTATTATGTTCGGTGGCCAGGTAAAGTTAAACCAAGCAGAAATGCAGACAAAATGACTGCACTGAATGAAAAATAAAAATATCCCCTTTGAGACCCTAGCATGGCAAGAAAACTTTCCATTTCATTGTGTTCCGCCGTCTCTCACTGAGAAATCTCTCTACAAGAGGGACACAACCAAAGTCTTTAAATCAGAAACTGGCACCAGAAACAGTCTGCTTCCTTTACACACAGGCCATTGAAAGCTCCATTCATCACAGCTTTAAAAAGGTCCCTTTTTTGTCCTCCTGTCTCAGGTGGGGTTTTCTGTTGTTGGTGTTTGTTAACCATTTTTCTTGGTGTGAAAAAGTATCTGTCAACGGAAAGAAAATGGAAAGGGGATTTATGGCTTCTCCCCTTAGATGCAGACAAGTAACCGAGCCATGTTTAATTAGCCTCTCTCTTTTGAAGAAAATAGGATTTGCCTCCTGTAGGCATATTGCATCCTATTCATTTTTGCACTGGCTCATCTCATCATCCTTTTCCTGAGCTCCTTGCAAAGGAGCCTTTGGTTGTTGTCAACAAAATACCATCAAGTTCCTGCCTGGACGGTACATCACTGCACCATTTGACAAAGTGTTGCTTAAATAACTAGCTATCATCTGGAAGGATAGGGCCCAGCATAAACTTGTACTCTTATCTATTTATATATGTATTCATTAGATTTATATGCTGCCTTTCTTTTTCCTAGAGCAGGGCCCAAGGCTGTTTCCAAAAACAGTAACACCAAGTCCCAATCACCTACCTGTGTGAAAGGGTCCTGAGTTTTGGGAAACTCAGGACCCTTTCACACAGCTGAATAAAATCCCACATTTTCTACTTTGAACTGGAATATATGCCATAACCCAGATAACCCAGTTCAAAGCAGATATTGTGGGATTTTTTTCCTTGATATTCTGGGTTATATGACTATGTGGAAGCAATTTACCCTAATCACTTATGTATAAGTCTATTAGAAATTTTAGTCTAGGATTTGATTCATCCATAAGTTAATATATGTACTGTACCTTAACTCTCATAAAAAAGGAACTACCCAACTAAAGCAACAAGTGTTTGAGGATCGGGACATCCATAGGGATACCAAGGTGCTTGTTTATAAAACTATTGTCTTTCCAGCCCTGTTATACACCTGCAAAACACGGGCTGTCTACAGGTGTCACACTCAACTCCTGGAACGATTCCACCAGCGTTCCCTCCAAAAAATCTTGCAAATCTTTTGGGAAGACAGTCGGACAAATGTCAGCATGCTGAGAGAAGCAAAGACCACTAGCACTGAAGCGATGCTCCTACGCCATCAACTCTGCTGGACTGGCCACGTTGTCCGAATGCCTGATCACCGTCTCCTAAAGCAGTTACTACACTCCCAACTCAAGAACAGAAAATGGAATGTTGGTAGACAGGAAAAGAAATTTAAAGATGGTCTTAAAGCCAATCTTAAAAATTGTGGCACAGGCATAGAGAACCAGGAAGCCCTGGCCCTTGAGCACTCTAGCTGGAGGTCAGCTGTGACCATTAGTGCTGTGGAATTCGAAAAGGCACGAATGGAGAGTGAAAGGGAGAAAGGCGCCAAGAGGAAGGTGCATCATGTCAACCCTGACTGGGACCGCCTTCTACCTGGAAACTAACGTCCTTACTGTGGAAGAACATATGGATCAAGAATAGGTCTCCACAGCCACCTACGTATCCGCCATCAAGACACTACACTTGGAAGGTCATCATACTCGGACAATGAGGGATAGCCTAAGTATATGCCCTGTACCTTAACTCCATAGAAAAAGGAACTACTGAACTAAAGTGACAAGTGATATAGGTCCCAACTACAGCACCATATAATCCAGTATTTGATCCTAGATTATCTGATTTGAATTGGATTATATGGCAGTGTAGACTCATATAATCCAGTTTGAAGCAGACAATCTGGGATCTGATACTGGATTATATGGCAGTGCAGATCCGGCCATAGATAGGAGCCTTAAATAGCAGCAATCCTTTCACAAAAAACACAGTCACTTAATGTCTACCCAAAGATATTTTGACAAGTAAGTAGCAAAAGCGTAAAGGGTTAATTGTCTCTCTTCTATTCCACACTCCTGATCCTGCCTGGGATCCCTGGGATCCCTCTGAGCAAATGTTAAACAAAAAACAGGACCAGACATATTAAATGTGATCACATGCAGAACACATCTTTGTAATTTTACCCTGGGGCTTTTGGTTGAAGTTCTGAAAACCGAAGAGGCATTTGAAAGGAAAGAACTCAGTATGTATGTGCGTATGTGTATACACACACACAACAAATCTCTTTTCCTGGTATTTCTATTATAAGATTTCAATGAACCTAGACACACGAAATCTTTTAAAAACATCAGCCCCCTAGTGATGCCCTGGAATGGCTAATGAGAAGTTCTGCTCTCATTGCCCTTATAAATAAATGCTTTGCGTCTGAAGCCCTGACATTTGCAGAGGGTGTTCTCCACATCAAAATTCCTGCTGAAATTCTGCTGACCGACTCTTGTTTCGCCTCTTCACTCCATAAATGAAAAAGGGCACCCTTGCTTTGCATGATGGATTTAGCAGAGCGAAAGAATGAATAATGTGGCAAGTGGGTTTGTATGGAGAAAGAGTATACAGTAGCTGGAATCGTGTTGGTGACACATTCATGTGTAAGTCGCACGAAGCATATGGGACAAATTATGTCAGTGTAACACAATATATTCCACAGACAGCAGGGAGAGAGAACGTCTACATACAGCAACAATGGCCTCAGTCCAACAGTGACTCTTCTACCCTTCTGATGAATTTGAATTCCCAAAGCCAGCTCACAGAAGATGTCATATAAGGCAAAGAAAATATAAAGCAAAGCAACAGAAAAATCCATGAAAAAATAATAAGGGCAACAATATCAACAAATGTCTTCTCGGAGACATCTGTATGAGGCTGCAAATAAATCAAGTTATGGAAACAAAGCCTTATGAGGCTTGCATAGGCTATATGAATACTAGTATCTAGAACAACGAAAGCAATAGGTGTTACCAGGTGAGAGTATAGCGGAATCAGTAGCGTCCAGTCAACACCATGTGCAAAAGACTCAGACCAGGCAGAGGAATTGAAAAGAACAAAGGAACTTTACTCTTGCTTGTTGAGTTGAAATACAAATAAACAGTTCTGCAATCGTACAATGTCCATGTAGTTGCATAAGATCAATAACCTAATCAATCAGCATCAATATATACAGCATAGCATATTCAAATCAGCTACTTGACCGTAACCAGAGAGCCCTGTCTTTTTCTGTGCTCTCCCTCCAAGCTCAAATTCCAACTGACATTCTCAGCCACCTGCCATCAAACAGATACATTGTTTTAGGCGTGGTCTTGCCTCTGCAAAGCTGAGCTCTTTTGCAGAGTTCCCTTTGCAAACCAACTTTGCAAGGATTTCTTTACACACACACACATATAGCAATTTGGCACAATAATAAGGCCATTCTCTTCTGCTTTGGACAGACCTCAACGACCAAGCTGTGATCAGTTTCTGACACCACACTTCAAGAAGCATATTGAGAAGCTCAAAAATGTGCAGAGAAGGACAACCAAATGAAGAATGGTCTGGAAGCCAAGTCTTATGAGGAATGGCTGCGGGGACTCCAAATGTTTAGCTCGGAGAAGAGAAGATGAACATGACAGCCATAGTTCAATATCAAGTCATAGAGAAGGAGCAAGTGTTATTCCTGTTTCTCTAAAAGCTAATATATTCAAATGATAAGGAAAAAAAAAGGAAATATTACATCTAAACACCCAGAAAATCATATTTACTGTAAGAATTGTTCAATAGAGGAATGGGTTGCCTTGGAGGGTGGTGGCTGTCCATCTTTAAATAGAGGTTGGAGGGGCATCTTTCAGGCATGCTCAAATTGTGTATTCCTGCATGATCAGGGATTGGACCATATAGGCCTTGCAGCCCCTTCCAGCTTATCAATTCTGTGATTCTGAATCTTGGAGAGGTGGTATCATCTGCTATCATGTAGCAGCATCTCTTCAGACTTTTGAGCAGTGGTTCTCAACCTGTGGGTCCCCAGATGTTTTGGCCCACAACACTGAAAAATCCCAGCCAGTTTAGCAGCTATTAGGATTTCTGAGAGTTGAAGGCCAAAACATCTGGGGACCCACAGGCTGAGAACCACTGCAATAGAGGTAGCAATCATGCAACTTTCCACACACTGTTGGACTGCAATGCCCAAAAGACCATTAACATGATTTCCTTTCACATTTAACATGTCACAAGGTATCAGGAACCAGCACTCAGCTGGAGAGAAGAGCATACCTTCTCAGCAGGACTCTACAAACAGATTAATCCAGCTGAATGGGTGGAAAACTCCCAGGCAGAGTAACAAGACATTATAAGTCTGTTTGCACTGCTACTCCTGAAAATATGACCAGGCTAATCCAAGAGAAGGGAAAGTTCCTTGTGATTTAATCACTTGTGAATCTTACACATGGCAATCAATGAATGAATAACTCATGGAATTATTATTACATGATGTCACAACACAAGATCAAGGCTGACCACTGAGAAGCAACAATGGTCAAATTCTTTATGTGTTGAATGGATGTTTTTGTTTGAAACCTCAGAATATTTTGATTCTGCTACTCCTCAGAATGGGGATCCAGGCTCCATATGATGATTTATTCATCACATAGAGAAAGACAGCATTTGACTGGAGATTCTCCACTCGAAATCCAATGGTTGACCATGGACGAATGACACACTCTCAGCCGTAAGGTTGGCCTTTGGGTCACCGTAAGTCGGAAACAGCTTGGAGGCACATAACAACATAAAAAACAACAATCTAAAGGCAGTCACCCATTCAACCATACATTTTAAGTTCTCTAAAGATACTTCTCAGAGTAGTTCAACACATTGGGTAGCAGCAAGGGGAAGAAGATTGCTCTAAGTGCTTTGGAAAATTGGAGGAGAGGCCTGTCTGAATGAAGCATCTATTTAGGGCTGAGTGCCTCCTATTCATTTCTCCTTTGAAAATGTCCACCATCCTTATTAAATCTATTAGGATCTCCCACCAGCTGTCCAAACAGAACAGGCTGATAAAAGCAGGAAAGCTCCTCCTTTTCACCACCAGCCATCATCCTGGCAAAACAGCCTGTGATGTGAAAGGAAACTGGAGAGAAGAGCTGACAGTTTAATGAGACCTCGGCAGCAGGGCTTCTTGGAGTCGGATAGGAGATCCGCTCTATTCATTTCAACACCCGTCAGGAAAAAAGAGTGAGAGCTCTGGAGGCTGCCTCAACCTCACAAGCACTTTCCAGGTATTGGGAGCTACTGTGTGACATGATTGTTGCATACATGTCTGCCAGTAAAGAAGCACGTGGAAAGAGGGGAGGCAAAGCTCAATCCCATATATTTATTTCTAAGTAGGTGCTGCTAGGGATTCAGTACAGTGTAGTAGCATGAGTGTTGAACTAGGACTCTGGGAAAACAGGGTTCAAATCCTTGCATGGCCATGGAAGTCCACGTGGTTGCCTTGGGCAAGTCACATTCTCACAGCCTCGGAGGAAGGCCATGGCACCCCTCCCCCCCAAATTGCATCTTGCCACGCAAATCTTCATTTAGGTTCTTAGCTGAAAGTGATTTGAAGGCATATGACAACCACGAAAGAACCAATAACTTCAGCAGATGTGTTGTCGAAGGTTTTCATGGCCAGGATCACAGGGTTGTTGTATGTTTTCTGGGCTGTATGGCCATGTTCCAGAAGTATTCTCTCCTGACGTTTCGCCCACATCTATGGCAAGCATGCTCAGAGGTTATGAGGATACACATGTCACCTAGCAGCAGCCAAACCACTTCACCCCCTTTCTTTCCTGGTGACAGCACAAGGGGCCACTTCACCTAACCATGGGTAATCCTCACAACCTCTGAGGATGCCTGCCATAGATGTGGGCGAAACATCAGGAGAGAATACTTCTGGAACATGGCCATACAGCCCGGAAAACATACAACAAACCCAACTTCAGCAGAGCTTGTTAGTATGTGTAGGGTTCTGCCAGACTACACGTGTTTTCACAAATTAGCTCTATTGAATTCTGATTTGTGACCTAATATCTTTATAGTGCCATATCATTAGATGTCATAGCAATGGTTTTCTTTTTGTCTCAGCTTGATTTCAGAACTAGCATAGGTACCAGATGAAGTCTAGTTTAGGTCTTCTGTAATGATAAATATTAGAAAAAGCCATTGGGGTTTTTTGGATTTTTTGAATGGTCCCATCTGAAAATGCATATGGATGTGGGTAAATCACAACTCCTCATATAATCTATCATTGTCCACAAACTGCACCAGTAGTTAAAGTTGTTCATGATGGGTATGGATTCCAAGTTTGGTCTAGATCCATCATCACTGGGATTCACAGCACTCTCTGGATGTGGGTGAACTACAACCCCCATTGTTCTGGGTCAATCCTCCCCAAAATCCACCACAATGCAAAGTTGGTCATGATGGGTATGTGTGCTAAGTCTGGTCCAGATCCATTGTTGGTGGGATTCACAGTTCTCTCTGGAGGTGGGTGAAGTACAACTCGCATCATCCAGGGCCATCCACCAGTACAATAGAGTCTCACTTATCCAACACTCGCTCATCCAACATTCTGGATTATCCAACACATTTCTGTAGTCAATGTTTTCAATACATCACGACATTTTGGTGCTAAATTTGTAAATACAGTAATTACTACATAGCATTACTGCATATTGAACTACTTTTTCTGTCAAATTTGTTGTATAACATGATGTTTTGGTGCTTAATTTGTAAAATCATAACCTAATTTGATGTTTAATAGGCTTTTCCTTAATGCCTCCTTATTATCCAACATATTCACTTATCCAACATTCTGCCAGCCCGTTTATGTTGGATAAGTGAGACTCTACTGTATTTAAAGTTGATCATGTGGGTATGTAGGAGTTACAGAACTTTCTGGATGTGGATGCCATATTGGAAACGGCATGCAAACATATTTATATATAAATAAACATATTTTCACAATCATAAAGTGGGGAAAATGACAGCTGCATTAGGCCAGTTGAAAAACTAAGGAGCTGCGGTAGCGCAATAGGTTAAACCCTTGTGCTGACTGGATGGCTGACTTGATCCGTGAGTGAGCTCCCGTCTGTCAGCTCTAGCTTTTGGGGAAAAACCTCCCAGCAGGATGGTAACACATCCAGGCATCCCCTGGGCAATGTCTCTGTAGATGGCCAATTCTCTCACAACAGAAGTGACTTGCAGTATGTTCTCAAGTCGCTTCTGACACAATTTTTAAAAAGTTGAAAAACTGTGCAAAACTTTCCATAAAGGCACAAATGTGATCAGGTATCAAACACAGCATTGGCAATCATCTATTGTATAGCTGAAGCAGTTTTTGAATTGTTTCACCTAGCATAATAACATGGTATGATAAGGAACAAAAACTCCAGTTATAAACAACACACTTACAAGGAGAATGCACTAGGTTTAAATTCCCAGTAAGCATGCAGGCTAACTGTGTGTAAATCACTCTGAACAAGATCACAAAGAAAGCAGGAAAAGCACACCTGTTTTAAGCATTTCATGGATGAGGTTTTGCACCCATTGCCCTGACATTTTATATTCATTTCAGACATTTATATCGTTTCCTGAATTAGCAGACCAATCCTTGCAACCCTGAGTTTTAGCAAAAGTGCAAAGCACTTCCCTCATGGCTTGAGATTTCAGGGACATGATCTCTGCCTGAATAAATATCCTCCCATATAACAACTACAGTACTGCTCAGAGCAGGATCTCTATGAATCAGAGCATTACAGTATGAAAGAAGATGCAAAGTCAGAGGGTGCAAAATGGATGGGTAGAGGCAATTCTCAAGCTATTCGGTTCTGAGCTCATTATTTATCTCTGAACGATTTCCAGAGAAATAGCTATACCAGCCTGTTAATTTAGAAAAAAATACACAGTCCTTGAAAACTTATGCCATAACAAATATCTCAAGCCTCTAAGTTGCCACAATATCCTTCATTATATATTCTAGCCTTTTTATATATTCTTTGGAAGAATGACTTGTTTATTCTCCCAACAGCTCATATTGCATTGCTATTCCAAATTCTATTTGCTGAGAACTCTTGAAAAATAATGTCCCATCCGAACTTTGTCATTAAGTGGCTAATTACTCACAGCCACAACATTATTCTAGAGAACCAGACGTGAAGCTTGATGTTACCAACAAAAGCATAGTCTTGGAGTAATGACATTTCCCATGTCCTTCTGTCTCCTTCTCTGAGCAGATAGGAGGGTTTTTTTTGTCTGTGCAACACTCTTTTTATAAGCCTTCCACAGCTATATATTTATTCCCTGTGTTTGTATTAACCCCTGATCTATAAAAAAATATTATATTTTAAAAAATTGGAAGAATATGAGTCTGCCCATGCTTCATGACAATCAGAGTTTGGGTAAATAAAAGCAAACTGGGTTTTGAATCAATATTTTAAAATAATACATAGTTGCATCTGTATGTGTGTATATGTGTGTGTGTGTGTGTGTGTATATATATATATATTTATATATATATATGCCCATCTATCACACATACGTGGTTTCTTCAAACTGGGGAGCCATTCACACTATGTTTGAAATTGCTTTGTAGAAAACAATTACTTGGTATCAGTCTGGTACAGCTACAACTTCATTAGTTAGGGATGTGAGTTTATCTTGTTTAGGCTGAGTTATGGGTTTTGTTATGGCAGCAAAGCTACTCCAAGCTGTTCTTATGTGAAAACCAAGAGAGTGGGAACTGAGGTTGTTCTGATTCTTCATCGATGATCACTTGTGGCCAAGTATGATCATCTTCCAAAAGCAGACATATAACATATACTGCATTCTGGCAATGGGGAGCAATGTGCACAATATTTGAATTGTACTACTTATGGTGGGAGCCAAGGTGGCACAATGGGTTAAACGCTTGTGCTGGCTGAACTGCTGACCTGAAGATCTGAAGGTTCGAATCCGTGAGACAGGGTGAGCTCCCGTCTGTCAGCCCCAGCTTCCATGCGGGGACATGAGAGCAGCCTCCCACAGGATGGTAACACATCCATGCATCCCCTGGGTAACATCTCTGTAGACAGCTGATTCTCTCACACCAGAAGCGACTTGCAGTATATTCTCAATTCACTTCTGACATTTATTTATTTATTTATTTACAGCATTTATATTCCGCTCTTCTCACCCCGAAGGGGACTCAGGGCGGATCACATTACACATATAGGCAAACATTCAATGCCTTTAACATAGAACAAAGACAAACAAACATAGGCTCCGAGAGGGCTTCGAACTCATGACCTCCTGGTCAGAGTGATTCATTGCAGTTAATTGCAGCTGGCTTGCTCTCCTGCCTGCGCCACAGCCCGGGCCCAATTATAATTAAAAAAACTTATGGTATATTATTCTAGTGATGAATGGCAGTTCTGACAATAACTAGGATATAGTGGTTTGGCTCTGTTTTCTTAAACTAGGCTTTACTATCCAAAAGTTGATTTATTTCCTGATTGGAGAGAGCATATTTCTGACAATCACAATAAAACAGTGAATCTGGAGAGGACTTGTGTTGTTGTGGTGGAAGAAAGATAATAACAACTTCTTCAACGGCCAAAAAAATGCAGGGGTGCTTTATGCTTATGTCACTAACAGGATGCTGGCCCATGTGAGTTACATCTGCATCTTCTGGGATAACAGCAGGAGATTATTCTAGTGTCCCATCAGATTTCTATGGGCTTAAATAACCTTGACTCAAGGATATTCAAGTACAAAAGGTCTTAGACCACCCATGAGGGCACTTACTTAGCGGATTATTTATGTGTGAATCTGCCTTGGGAAAAAAAACCCCACAAATGTTACCATGCTTATTTTTAACCTCCTTTGAAGCAAACGGGTGGAAGAGACACACACAATTCCACTCACTTGTTCGTGACGGCTTGCATAAACTCGTCCACCAGGTCATCGTACTGTTTCCCACGGACCCTTTTGTGCTTCAGACCAATGTAGAGCGGGTCATTCAGTAAGGCCTAGAACGGAGCAGGAGAAAACAAACTCTGTCAGCTTGCCCACTGAGAAAGAAATTTGTCTTCAAGTAGTTACCAGGCTGTCTGATCCTTATCTCTGTTTCAGGCAGTTAACCCTAAACAAGATCAACTCAGTAGGACACCTGGATGCCATGCAATTAAATGCACCCCCTGAGGAAGCAAGGCAAGTGCCAAGACTCCTTTCCAGTTTGTGAGTTTTCCCTTCCTTCATGATCCCAGCAAAACAAGCGGACCATTTGCTCTACATTCTCCCCCTCTGTCTCTTCAGAGGGATACTTTCCTGTGTCAGACCACCATTTGAGTACACAAGTGATGTTTGTAATTGCCACCAAATAAATAGTGTAATTGCATTTATTTATTTATTTATTTATTTATTACATGCATTTATATCCCGCCCTTCTCCCCGAGGGGACTCAGGGATAACTTTCTGCACAGTTTTGTAAACATCATTTCAATTTGTACAACTACTCAAGTCCCAATCTTGGAAAAAGCCGAGGTATAAAAATGAGCGATGAAGAGGTCCTTTGAGAAGTGGCTTAGGGAGCTGGGTATATTTATCATGGAGAAAAGAAGGCTGAGAGGGGCCACATGAGAACAAACAGCAACAAAAACTAGTGCACAAAACTAGATTGCATCAATAGGAATATAGTCAAAAGAAGTCATTATTGGTGAGACCTCACGTGGAGTACTGTGTCTGGAAGGTATTGACAAGCTGACAAGTGGCCAGAGAAGGGTGAACAAAAAGGTAAAATATCTGGAAGTCAAGCCATATGAGGAATGGCTTAGGGAGCAGAGTAGGTTCAGCTTGGAGAAGCTAAGGTTATTAATAGGTAACATGATAGTCATATTTCCATATTGGAAAGTACGTCACATTGAAGATGGATCAAGTTTGTTTTCTGCTGCTCTAGAGACTAGGACATTGAGCAATGGATTCACCTAAAAAAAGATTTCACCTAAATTATGAAAAACTTCATAGTGGTAAGTGATGTTTGATAGTGAGATATGCTGTCTTGGAGTGTGGTAGAGTGTCCTCTGGATGTTTTTAGCAGAGGCTGGATGGCCTTCTCTTAGGAATGCTTCATTGTGTTTCCTGCAAGGTAGAAAGGGGTTGAACTAGATGGCCTTTGTGGTCTCTTCCAATTCTACAATTCTATGGAAAAGCATATCTTGGGCACAACAATTGAGAAGCCATTGCCTATATCCCCAACAAATATGCCTCCAAGATCATGAGGACTGAAGGCTTCCTTCAAAGATTTCAAAACCTGGGCAAGTCCATCGAAGGGAATCCAAGCCCTCTCTAAAGCTTCAAATCACATGCACACACACATCATGTTGTCGGTGCATTTCCCATCCTGGCCTCCATGCCAGTTCCAAATTGGAAGGTCTACTTGAACCCATGACTCACAGGAAAGTCTATCTCCAGAATGGCTGGCTTAGTTTGGTGGGAAACAGGAGGTGGGTCAAGTGAAGGAAATACAAGCAGGTGTGTTGCTTAGAGGATGATTCACCAGCCCGTGTGACTAAATGGAAAGGGATTTTGTTTTCACCCTGTGGGGAATCAGCGGCTGAATGAGCCTGTATCAAAGAAAAGGGATGTGAGGACATCCCGTCAAGTGATCTATTGTTTCCCAGTGCTATGCAGTTGGCATGCCAACTGTCTAGCCATATTTTTGTTTCTTGTTTTCCAGGGCTACAGGCACAGCTGTGTTCCTTCACCAGGACACATAAAAGGGGATTCCCTAGCTGTGACTCAGGTTCCTCTCTCCATTGTGCCATAATGCTGTGCCTGATGGAAAAGGCAACCTTTTATTGTAATATTTTGTCCACAGGAAAAACTGTGAGGAAGCAGATCCATCTCCATTATTAAGATGGACTGTTGTCCAGACTGGCCTCACCCATCCTATCTTTGTGCATCTGATTGTATCTGTGTATGTGCCTTCAAGTTGCTTGTCAACAAATAGTGACCCCATGAATTTCATACAGGTTTCTTAGGGAAGGAATACTCAGAGGTAGTTTTGCCAGTCCCTTCATCTGAAATATAGTCTTCAGCACCTGGTATTCATTTGAAGTCTCCCATCTAAGTACGAACCACAGCGGTCCCTGCTTAGGTTCCAAGATCTGGCAGGACCTGGTACTTCTAGAGCAGTGGTTCTCAACCTGTGGGTCCCCTACAACTCCCAGAAATTCCAGCCAGTTTACCAGCTGTTAGGATTTTTGGGAGTTGAAGGCCAAAACACCTGGGGACTCACAGGTTGAGAACTACTGCTTTAGAGATTTAGGATGTGTATTTGATTTTGTTGTTTTGTTGTGTGCCTTCAAGTCATTTCGGACTTATGTCAATCCTACATCAACCCCATCATGGGGCTTTCTTGGCAAGATTAGTTAAGAACAGATTTTTCTGTCTTCTTCTGAGCTTGAGAGATGGGACTTCCCCAAAATCACCCAGTGGATTTCATGGCCAGTCCAACACTCCAATCACTACACTACACTGACTTTCAAGTATTTTACTCCTGCCTAAATGGGAACCTTATATTTATCCCTTTTGAAAATCATCTGATTAATTACACTGCCCAACACTATTTCTAGGTATATTTGACCTGCTGATTCCAAAAATGGAAGCAGTTTTCTCTTATGAATTCTAGGTTTTCATAAGGAGTCCCTCTGTTTCTTCAATCAAGCCACTTTTGAAAATGTTGACCATCTCTGGGTTCAGAACAACACTTTGCAGCAATTGACTTGTCACTTCACTCCAGGGTAATAAGAAACCACCAAGCCAGTTAACAAAGCTATCCAACTGTAGTACTGCTTGTTGCTGTAATTATTTACTGTCACTGAATTTGGCTTATGGTGAAGACACCAACGCTTGGCAACAAAAAGATCACATTACAGGTGGACAGACTCAATCAAGGAAGCCACGGCTGCACTGTTGACAACAGGGTAACTCAAGTCTTTCATTCATAGGGTCATCATACATCAAAGTCCAGTTGACAGCAATTAGCAACAGCACAACAAATGAATGGGACCTCCAAGTCACAGTGTCCTCAACAGTCCTGCTCCAATCTTAATATTTCAGGACTGTGGCTTCCTTGAATGAGTTTACCCTCCTTTGTCTTTTTCTACTGCCTTCTATCTTTGGGCAAATAATTGTTTGTTTTTGGCCCAAACTGTTTTCAAGGCAGGTGATGGAGGGGAGCTGTACAAAAGCCTCCCCAAGCCACACAATTCCTATTCCTGGGATAAACAAACTTGGAACATGGAGTGATTAAATGGACTTTCTTGCCTAAGCTTTTCTGAATCATCACAACTGATCAGAGGCAGATGGAATCTAATGAAATCCATGAATGTTTTATGGTTATAAATATATGATTATGAGTTCTGGTTTTGCTCATTAAAAGTAAGCTGGAGTAAATGAAAGCTTGTGGTGAAATAAACCAGTTAGTCTCAGTGGTGCTAACGGATCCCTTAATGCAGTGGTTCTCAACCTGTGGGTCCCCAGGTGTTAGGATTGCTGGGAGTGGCAGGCCAAAACATCTTGAGACCCACAGATTGAGGGCCTTTTTGTACTAAAACAGACTTAAAGCATTCATCTCTGGATGCATCTCAACTGTAGAATTAATGCTATAATCACACCACTTTAAATGCTATGGCTCAATGCTATGAGACTGAATTCTGTAGTTTGGCGAGAGCCAACACTCTTTGGTGGAGAAAGCTAAAGGCTTTATAAAATGACAACTCCTGTGATTCCACAGCACTGAGCCATGGTACTTGAAGTGATGCCAAACTGCTTTGATTCTACAGTGTAGACACACACTCTGTCTCTCGGAATATTATAACCTAAAACATCCTTATTCAGTCATGAAATTTACTGGGTGAAACTAGGTCCTGAGATCTCAGTTAGTCTAAATCAGGGGTCCCCAAACTAAGGCCCGGGGGCCAGATGCGGCCCTCCGATGTCATTTACCTGGCCCCCGCCCTCAGTTTTATAATATAATATATTGTATATACATATAATATTGATAATAATATTATAATGTAATACAATATAACACTAATAATAATACCATATAATAATATTAATTATATATTCTATATTACATAAAATATTACTAATAATATTACAGTATAGTGGTATAGTTCAATATAGTAATATATAATGCTAATATTGTGCTATGCTAATAATATAATATATTGTATGTACATATAATTTGTAAGCCACTCTGAGTCCCCTTTGGGGTGAGAAAGGTGTGATACAAATGTAGTAAATAAATGCAGTAAATAAATAATAAATAAATTTTAGACTTAGGCTCACTCAAAGTCTGAAATGACTTGAAGGCACACAACAACAACAACAACAACAACAACAACAACAACAACCCTAATTAACTTGACTATCTCATTGGCCAGAAGCAGGACCATACTTCCCATTGAAATCCCGATAAATGTATGTTGGTTAAAATTGTTTTTATTTTTAAATATTGTATTGTTCTTTCATTGTTCTTGTTGTTGTTTTTGCACTACAAATAAGACATATGCAGTGTGCATCAGAATTTGTTTGTATTTTTTTCAAATGATAATCCGGCCCCTCAACAGTCTGAAGGATTGTGGACCGGCCCTTGGCTTAAAAAGTTTGAGGACCCCTGGTCTAAATAGTACAGCAGAGTCTCACTTATCCAACATAAATGGGCTGGCAGAACGTTGGATAAGTGAAAATGTTGGATAATAAGAAGGGATTAAAGAAAAGCCTATTAAACATTAAATTACATTATGATTTTACAAATTAAGCACCAAAACATCATGTTTTACAACAAATCAACAGAAAAAGCAAAGTAACGAAATGTAGTAATTACTGTATTTACAAATTTAGCACAAAAATATTGCAATGTATTGAATTAGTATTACTAGAAGCAATTAGGAACAATAAGGGTCTCCAAGGACTGAGAATCAAAAACCATTGTTACAAAGTACGTGCCTTTGCGGACGATATAGTCTGCATGATAGAAGACCCAATAAAACAATTTAAAATATGGTGGGAAACTATTATGAGTTATGGTGAAGTGGCAGGACTAAAGATTAATAGGGAAAAAACCAAAATATTGACAAAAAATATGTCACCAAAAAACATAGAGAATTTGCAACAGATATCGGGCATAGAGGTAGTAAAGAAAATAAGATACTTAGGGATAGAACTAACAGCTAGTAATGCACAGTTACAAAAAAATAATTATGAGAAGAAATGGAAAGAAATGAAGGAAAAAATGAAAAGATGGGGCTTTTTGAAACTCTCATTGTTAGGAAAAATAGCGGCAGTTAAAATGAAGATCCTGCCGGAGGTACTGTTCTTATTCCAGAATATACCGATTTTGAGAAACAAAGGAATAATAAGAGGTTGGCAAAGAGAAATAAACAAATTTATTTGGGAAGGTAAAAGAGCCAGAATCGCTTTTAAACACCTAAAAGACGATACCAGAAGAGGTGGCATGGGTCTGCCAGATCTTTTGTTGTACTATGAAGCAGCTAGTCTGAGCTGGGTTAAGGATTGGGCAACCTTGAAAGAGAATAAAACTATAGATCTGGAGGGATACGGTTTAAATAAAGGGTGGCACAGCTATCTGTGGCAGGAGACAGCGAGGAAAGAAAAGAATTTCAAACATCATTATATACGAGCAGCATTGATAGATGTATGGGAGAAGTACAAAAGAAGATTCTATACCAAGGTACCATTGTGGTATTCCCCGATAGAAGCAGAACATAAGAGGGAATTACCAAGGAGAAGATGGCTAACGTATGGTCAATTACTGAATACAGGGAACCAAGGGCCAAGTCTGAAAAGCTACGAAGAACTAAAGCTGTTAGAGCCATCAATAACATGGTTAAACTTTTGGCAAATAAAAGGAAGCTTTAATGAAGACAAAAAGATAGGATTCGAAAGGAGGGAGACTGGATGGGACAGAATGTTAAAAGCAGATAGGAAAATAATTAAAATATTATATCAACAACTACTAATGTGGGACACGGAAGAAGTGCAGATTAAGGAGGTAATGACGAAGTGGGCTAGAGAGGTAGGCCATACAATTAGTATGTCAGAATGGGAAAGAATATGGAACAAAAACCTAAAATATACATATGCCGTAGAAATCAAGGAGAATTGGTACAAGATTTTTTATAGGTGGTATCTCACTCCAGGCAAACTCGCTAAAATTAATAAAGGAAAAGGGAACGGTAAATGTTGGAAATGTGAAAAGCATATAGGGGATTGGATGCATATGTGGTGGAAGTGTAAAAAAATTAAAAATTATACATAGAGAAATGGAAAAAATAATCCAAAAGAAATTTGAGGTAAAACCAGAATATTTCCTACTAGGGATATTAGACTTTAGATGGGATTGTAACACGGAAAAACTCTTTATATATATGGTGACAGCAGCCAGGATATGTCTGGCAAGAGTATGGAAAACCAAAGAAATACCGTCAAAAGAAGATTGGATTTTAAAACTTTTGGATATTAAAAATATGGACCTATTGACTCAAGCACTAAAACAAGATAATATCACAGGCAGAGAGACAAACTGGTCGCAGTTGAGTGAATATATGAAGGAAGAAATTACATGCTAAATGTAACATACAGGTATAAATGAATGTAAAACTAAAAAGCGAAGAAGGAGGCTGCAGCAGTGCTGATTGGAGTAGGTATGCCATGTAAAAGGACCGGAAGGCAACGGTTTCTCTCTCTTTTTTTTTTTTTCTTATATTTTTTTATTTTTCTTATATTTTGCTATTTTAACAATGTAAGGTGTATGGAAAATGGATAAATAAAGGTTTAAAAAAAAGAAAAAGAAAACATTGACTACAAAAACACTGACTACTAAAAGGCCGACTGTGTTGGATAATACAGAACATTGGATAAGTGGAGGTTGGATAAGCGAGACTCTACTGTACAATAAGATTGCTGCAGTTCTCCTAAGCTCCTTGGAAGAAGGATGGAATATACATAGAGTAACCAATCATTGCTCTAAATGAGATGTATTGTTCAAGAAAATTAAAATTAAGTGTTTCAGCCTTGATAACATATATTTATCTAAGCTTAACTCAGGCTTTGTTTTACACTTGATTATACCCTACTTTAGATAATAAGCTACTGGAAATTTAATAATAATAATAATAATAATAATAATAATAATAATAATAATAATAATAATAATAGTTATTATTATTTTAGAAAGTCCTTGTTTCATTTTGCTTGAAAGGAGCTTCTTTTTGACTAAACCTGACCACATCAAATAGCCATAAGATATTTACTGGCTAAAAAGCAAAACAAAGCAAAAAATCTTAGCAGATGTCCTTTTTGGCATGAGCGAGAACGGTTGGACTCTATCCCTTTGGAACCACAAGGCCCAAAACTGCAAACAGATGCAACCCCTTTACATTATGATTACAAGCATTAAGAGTGTGCGAGCTGACAAAACACTGAAATTAATTAGGGCCGAACTACCCACAGGGGAATTCTCCATTTGCTGAAACACCTCCAAACAGGCATGAAGATGTGCAGGTTTCCTTGCGATGATCCCTGGGAAAATAAAGTGTCCATATCTGCCTGAGATAGTTCCTCGTTGTGCTGAAAGATGTAACCGACTCCTTCAACTCTGGCTGGCAGAAAACCTATTTCAGTGGGAGGGAGGGCATCCAACACACATCTGTTTCACAGTATCTACTTGAAGCAATTTAGACACCAAAGGCTTGTATAAACTGATAAGAATTCCTGGTGAATTACAAGAGTCTCAGGTATCCCCTTCTTCAGAGGCTTGGCTACACTGATCCTATATCCAGGGGCTTCTAGCTCATAACATAGGGTAAAACAATTTAAGTCAATTTTACCCACCTTAGGAGAAGCTCTGAATTTTCATAGAACTTCTGACTCAGGGTTAATGTGAACAGTTGGATTACACCTTTTGGGCCAACACTCTTGGATAAGAATGAACTGAGCACTCCTCCCTCTTCTAGCCAAGATTACAGTTAGAGGAGACCAAAAATGCCACCCACCTTGAACCTTATTCTGCCATGCAAGAACACAACCAAAGCACTCCTGACAAATGGCCATTCACCCTCTGCTAAAAAAACCTCCAAAGAAGGAGATTCTGCCACACTCCAAGGAGCATATTCCACTGTTGAAACAGCCTTTACCATTAGAAAGTTCTTCCTATTGTTTAGGTGGAGTCTCTGTTCCTGTAGTTTGAACCACTGGTCCATGTCATAGTCTTTGCAGTAGCAAAGGCAAGCTTGTTCCATCTTCAACATGATGTCTTTTCAAAT
This sequence comes from Anolis carolinensis, assembly GCF_035594765.1. NCBI lineage: Eukaryota > Metazoa > Chordata > Lepidosauria > Squamata > Anolidae > Anolis > Anolis carolinensis. Next base: position 14,701,085 of record NC_085843.1, read on the forward strand.
ATTTAAACATGGTTATCATGCCTCCCCGTCCCCCTTTAACTTCTCTTCTCCAGGTTAAACATACCCACCGCCCTAAGCTCTCCTTGTCGGGCATGGTTTCCAAACCTTTGGCCATTTTGGTTGCCTTTCTCTGGACATGTTCTAACTTGTCATATTCTTCTTGAATTGTGGTGCCCAGAACTAGACACAGTATTCCAGCTGAAGTCTGACCAAAGCAGAATAGAGTGATGTGATGTCTTCCCTTGATCTAGGCACTATTCTCCTACTGATACAGCCTAGCTTTTTGCATGAATTTCCCTCTTGTTTGTTTGTTCTTGTTGTGTGCATTCAAGCTCTTTCTGATTTATTTATTTTCTCAGCAAGATTTGTTCAGAGCGAGTTTGCCACTGCCCTCCTCTAAGGCTGAGAGGAGGTGACTTGCCCAAGGTCACCCAATCTATTTCCATGCCTGACCAGTGTTGGAAATAGCAACCTCCCAAGCCACTCATTATTTTATTTGTTAATGTATATAGTTGCTAACCTGTATTCTATGTGTATGTTGATTTGCGGGTTTATACCTCTTTGGTGTAGAAGGGGTTATAGACATGTGATTATGCTGAGCATGTCAAGACTCAGGACTCCATTTTGTATTCAATGTGTGTTTGGACTTCAACGGAGAAGTATGTGTATGACCTTCAATGAAAGCAAGTGTATGTGTTCAGACCTCAGTGAAGGTGGATGCATTGATTCAGTCAACTCTTGAATGGTGAGTCAATACATAGGTAGATTCTACTGAATCAATAGGTTTGTTCTTTTTTAGAGTAACAATAGGTTTTAGGCCATACAAAGCAAGCACAGAGGGATAAGATTACACTATTTTTGTTCCTGGGTTATAAATGTCATTTCCTAATTGGTTCTATCATAAACAATATGGAAAAGGTTTATGAAACTGCAAAAACTTTGCTTCTGCGGGACATTTTACAGAACATTTTGCTATAGTTTTTCAAAGAATATCATATGGAATCTGAACCAATTCAACATAGTTTGTGGCAGCCACAAAAATGAAATTTCTGGAGTATAACAACTACTTTCACAATTAAACAGGAAATAACACTTTCAAACCAGGAGCAGATTTTTTTTTTCAAATTTTGTTACAGAGTGTTATGGATGAAAAATACATAGACAACCCATCCAAGATTTCTCTGCTTCAAATGTCCACGCAACAAAACAGGAGTAATTGCAATTTGCTTTAAATTGTTTTGAGCAGTTTGTACGATAAATGATTTCACAAATGCCAGTAAACTCTATGGGAGGAAAAAACCCAAACCCTTCACTGGTTCATCTAGTGATGAGAAATATTTTGAAAAATGTCCATTCTTGCATGTGAAGACAAGATAAGCAATTTCTATGTGACATTTACACTAAATTAATCAGTCAGCCTGAACACCATGTCAGTCATCAGCCACTGACCCTGTACATTTTTCCTCGCATAGATCATCTGCATGATCATGGGAATTATATACATCTAGGGGACACCAAGCTTTCCTGGCAGCAATTCCCAGCCTATGGAACTTTGTTCTAAGAGAGGTTAAGTTGGTATACTCCTTCCAGTCCTTCCAGTAGCAGGCAAGGGTTTTTAAAAAATGTATTGAGGCAGATTTCAGCAAACAATCTGGGTCGCTCTAGAAGAGATTTTGTACCAGACATATGCTGTTCTTTCTTTTATTGTTGTTTTAGTTGCAATTTTGACCTGCTTTAAATTGGTATCACATTCCTTTTTTTCATTATATTATTGTTAGGTACCCTGAGCATCAGTCTTTGGGAGAAAGCTGAAGGTATGTGATTCGGAGCTTAATTGCATAATTGTATAATATTTCAAAATAATATAATAATACAGGATCCAGGGTTGTGTGTTTTCTGGGAAGTATGGCCATGTTCCAGAAGTATTCTCTCCTGACGTTTCACCCACACCTATGGCAGGCATCCTCAGAGGTTGTGAGGCAAAATGACAGGACAGAATACTTCTGGAACATGGCCATACTGCCCGGAAAACACACAACAGCCCTGTGATCCTGGCCATGAAGGCCTTCGACAACACAACACAGGCTCCCATTTGATTTGATGGAATATGGTAAGTGCATAATCTCACCTCGTTGTCTGTGCCAACATCTAGAAGGACAGGAAGGCACTGCTGGGGATGAACACCACCGCAAGCAGTATAGAGAGCAAGTTTTCCCACTGGTATTCCCATGCCGTAGCTTCCTAGATCCCCCAGGCCAAGAATTCTCTCTCCATCAGTCACCACAATAGCCTGCAAATGAAGACAAAATCAGTGTGGTTAATATAAAACTTTTCAAAAACTGATGAAGACAAGACTGGTACAACACTGGAAAGGTGTGTTAGAAGCACCTTCAATATTTTCAGCATCAAATGTACGTTTTTCTTTCCATATTTGTAAACAAGGTTCAGATGTTGCCACCTGGCTGGCACCCATAATGTCACAAAAATAATTCTGCAACCCAAACCTTGACTTTTGGAAGTGCCGAGGAACTTATCACAGCAATGCAATTCATTGATGAATTGCAATTACAGCAGGACAACAGCGAGAATTTTTTTTTAACCAAAGGATATTATCAAAGGATGTTTTTTGTTTGTAAAATAAATCTTTTAAAAAAGGTCTCCCACTTAAGAGAGTGACATAAGAGGAATGATGTGTGATAAGACTCAGCCAAAGACTTCTTACCTGCTGTAATTGCAATTTATATGTCTTGCATGATAAGCTCTCAAGGTTTGCAACTACAGCAGTCTCACTTATCCAACACTTGCTTATCCAACATTCTGGATTATCCAACGCATTTTTGTAGTCAATGTTTTCAATACATCGTGATATTTTGATGCTAAATTCGTAAATATTTATTTATTTATTTACAGTATTTATATTCCCCCCTTCTCACCCCGAAGGGGACTCAGGGCGGATCACATCACACATATAAGGCAAACATTCAATGCCTTAACATAGAACAAAGACAGAGACAAACGCAGCTCCGAGCTGGCCTCGAACTCATGACCTCTTGGTCAGAGTGATTTGTTGCAGCTGGCTGCTTTATCAGCCTGTGCCACAGTAAATACAGTAAATACAGTAATTACTACATAGCATTATTGTGTATGGAACTAGCTTTTCTGTCAAATTTGTTGTATAACATGATGTTTTGGTGCTTAATTTGTAAAATCATAACCTAATTTGATATTTAATAGGCTTTTCCTTAATCCCTCCTTATTATCCAACATATTCACTTATCCAATGTTCTGCCAGCCCGTTTATGTTGGATAAGTGAGACTCTACTGTATTTCTTTCCTGTGCTTTAAACAAAAATACGGTCAATCATTAAGACACGAATGAATAAATAAATGTAGATGTTGTCCTTAGAAACATTCAAGATCCAGCTGATTTACAAATAAAGGGGCAAAACTGATGCCTAAGTGCTCAGCTTGACAGAAGCAAAAGAAATACCTTATTCAATTTAAATATTTATTAATTTAATTCTTTCTATCATTCTTGCCTCAGTTATTTAAAGGTGGCCTTTCTCCCAGAACTTGTACTTATGTCAACCTTTGTGGTAAGAGATGCTTTCTGATCTCAGAAACTATATAGGGTCAGCATTGGTTAGTACTTGAATGGGAGATTAACAATGAATATCATGTGTTGTAGGCTATATTTCAGAGGACGGATCTAGCAAAACCACTTCTGATTATTCCTTGCCTTAAAAAAAAACTATGAAAGTGGGACCACCATAAATTAACAGACAACTTGAAGGCACATACAGGCAGAATGTGCTATCAAGTAATCTACCAACTTAAAGGTGCCTCTTGTGAATTCATAGAGTCTTCTCAGGAAAGGGATGCTTATAGTTGTTTTGCCATGGCTTTCCTCTGAAAAATAGTCTAATGTACACTGAGCTTGCTTAGCTTCCAAAATCAATTGGCACTTGATGTCTTCATGGCACTTATTAAAACAAATACGGTGGGCCCATTGTATCATCTGGGATTTGGTTCCTAGACTTCCTGTGGTTACCAAAATCCAGGGATGCCCATGTTGCATTATATACAATGGGGCAGTAAGATGGTGTCCCCGATATGAAATGGCAAAATTAAGGAATTTATTTTGGGAGGAGAATATCTTTGAGCCATAGATAGTTGAATCCATGGATATAGAATCTGTTGGTTCAGATAGTCGATTGTACAAAGAATCCCACAAGAAAAAAAGGTATGGAGTACCTTCATTCCCAGCAGTTCAGATGAGCCAAACAACTCAAAATAGTGCTCCACGGGGCACATCTGTGGGCCATGAGATGCTGGTTCACAGTGACATTATTACAGGAAACCATGCAAATATGATAATAATATTGCACAAATATGGTACCAGTTGTTGGCACACTGAAAAAGAAATTGCTGGACTGATCCATCAGGGAGCATGGGAAACACTGACAGTTCTTGAAAGTGGGGCTTTGGTATAAGAACTAAAATATTTGTTCAATGTGCCATTGGAAATGCTTGCAAATAAAAGGAAGTACTGGTCTAGTCATACTAATGGCTGTCTTATCCAGAGTTTTAGGATCTAGTTGGTTATTCCAACTGGAATATATCCATTAAACCAATTGTTGAATGCTGAATTGACATTTGCGTAATGTGTTCAATGTGTCTGCTCCAGCTGGGAGTATCAAAAGTACTCAGAACGGTGTGGAAATTAGGAATGCTTTTATCTTATTCACATGTCAATATCTTTGGCAGATTTTTGAAATAATACAAACTTATTTTTGCAAAATTTTGCGCAAGTGATAAGTGAACCTGGCTTCGTTATGTTCAGTGCTTCATACTTTAGCAAAACTTGGTTGGTCCAAACTATAGAACCTTTGCCCAACAATTATTTTATTTTATTTATATTCAACCCTCTAGCTAAAGATCTCAGCTTGATTTATGATAAAATTGGTTTAAAATAATAACTAAAAAATCATCTAATATAGATTAATCAAAACTAAATCATTTAAAGTTGGTTAAAACAAGTAAAAACAGTGCAACGATAGCACCGGCATAGCCTGGGTAAAATGGCTAAGAATGACCATTTTTCTCTCTTGATAGATTGTCTCAGGAAGATCAAAGTCGGCTGTAATAAAGCAGAAAATGCAGTTTGAACTTAGCATGGGAAACTAGTATACTGAAAGATCTGAAGGTGGAAATTTGACAATTTAAATACTTCTTGGAAGCAGAATTCAGAAGTGGGAATTATTGTTCATGGTGTGTCTATTAATGCCATTTTCCTCTTTGATAAACACTTTGATGCTGTTTGAATAACTTATGTACATTGTTGGAAGTGATGTTTTTCCTTGACCACTTTGAACTCAGTTTTAAAGCTATTGTCTGCCCAGCCAGGAACAGGATTTTTAAAAACGACTAAAGACGGAAATAGGTGGATAGGAAATCGGCAAGGCAGAGCAAGATGACTGTAAAGATGAACTCTGAAATCCAAGAAAGCCCTTTGGATGCCCCTTCAAGGCTAACTGGAACAAGTAGCAATTGTGATTTCAGGAAAGCAATTTTATTTGCTTACATTCGTACATCTGGCTAGCAGCTTTATGAAAGGGTTATAGTATTTTATCATCCATGGGATGGTCAAAATATAATTTAAAGAAACCTGAATCCTCCCAACCCTTTTAGCTCTAAGTTTAGCTCTTTTATTACTTTATAATTTAGATTTTCTACTCCTTTGGCCAGCTACAATGCAGCATTTGGTACAATCCATAGAGAACGAAAATAAATAAATAAAAGGTAAAGGTAAAGGTAAAGGTTTTCCCCTGACGTTAAGTCCAGTCATGTCTGACTCTGGGGGTTGGTGCTCATCTCCATTTCTAAGCCGAAGAGCCGGCGTTGTCCGTAGACACCTCCAAGGTCATGGGGCCGGCATGACTGCATGGAGTGCTGTTACCTTCCCGCCGGAGAGATACTTATGGATCTACTCACATTGGCATGTTTTTGAACTGCTAGGTTGGCAGGAGCTGGAGCTAACAGCGGGCACTCAAGCCGCTCCCGGGATTTGAACCTGGGACCTTTCGGTCTCCAGCTCAGTGCTTTAACGCACTTCGCCACCGGGGCTCCCTAAATAAATAAATAGGTAGGCAAATAGATAAATAAACATATATAAACATATATAAACACACACACACACATATATAAAATCAAGAGCTGATTAAGAAGAAGATAATTTTTGCAGCTCTACAAGGTCTCAGGCACATAGTCTTCCCCCATCATTTGTGACTTGATCTTTTTCTTAACTGAAGACATTTGTGAATGAATCTGGAACTTCTACATGGAACGGATATGCTTTACCACAGAAGTAGGGTCCCCTCCCAACATCTGCCTTGCTTTGATTTAAAAGCAGAGTTTGCATTCCTTTGCCAATTATTCATTCATTTACTTATGCATTAAAATATTTTTATCCTCCCCTCTCTCATGGGATCCTAGGGAAGTGCGTTAAATAAAACTGTACAAATTGCTTAAAACAATTCTAGAGTAATACAATATCATCGTTTAAATAGTTTTTAAAAATTAACCGAATAAAAAAGTAAAGTAAGCTTAAAAGGTTACAGCAATTTTTGTTTGAGTTTTCTTGGAAGACGCCTGTGCATGAATTTGATTTATGTGTGGAGATCAGTGCACAATCGATCAATACACAGTCTTCAGAGGGGCCAAAAAGGTTTTCTTCGCAAATTCCCCAACAACAAATCAGGGATGATCTTGCAGCACTGCCTAGTTTGGAGAAAGTCAGCAAAGCCATCGGCCAATTAAAAAATAACAAAGCCAGCAGACCTGATGCGATCTCTGCTGAAACCTTTAAAGAGAGTGGCAATTTAAAACCAAGATCATGTACATTTAAAAGTGAATTCGGCCCCAAAGTCTTAAACAGAAAGACACATTTTGCCTCGGTGCTGGATGAAAACCAACGTTGGTGCCAATTGTATTTCATAGAACTCTCTTCCAGCATGACATTTTAAATGTCTTGATTCCTATCAGCTTTCTTTCCTCTTTAGCTTTCAGATCTGTTTATAGTATGCAGAAATATGATGGTATGGGCAATCCTGACTTTGGTATTCAATGATATCTCTTGACACTTGAGGATCTTGTCTTGTTCCTTCATAATGGCCTTCACAAATAAATGCAAGACCACCTTCTCCTTGTTAATTGTGTGAGCACCCCATTCTGACTTCATCAGGTACGATAGGCAATGGCCAGGCACTTGCAGGAAAAGGTCATGGTGTTAGTATCTATTTGGACAGTGGATCAAGTTGAAACCTGATGCTGCTGCCCATATGGCTGAGAAGTTTCAGGGTATCCCAGAATTTCCTGCAAACTTCAATTGAGCAAAGTTGGATTAAGGGCAGAAAACTCAGGATACTCACTTGTGCAGACACCCAGCGCTGGATTTGGGGTAAGTAAAGGTTTATTCATTTGTGTGAACAAGTCCTTAATCTTCTGATTTCCTGTCTACAGTTTACCATTCTGGCATACAGTCTCTTCTAGCTTGTATGTTCTTCTTAATTAACCTTGATCAACTTCACCATTCTGTGATGCATCCTGGCTTTCATGTATGAAATGTTGAAAGATATGAGAATGGGTTGCCATAACCTAATGTCGATCTGGCAGCACCAGTACGAGAACTAGAAATTCCAATTTGAGGTTTCTTACTATTACACAATTGTGGGTAATGCTACAAATCCCAGATTCAAATTGCTACAAAACTTTGATATAGATTTTGAAGAGATACTAACTTTAGGATTGTCCTTGACCCAACATTTATGGAAGAGGAGAGAATGTGACACAAGGCTGTTGTTTTGTTAGGCTCCTCCATCTATATATATAAAAGGGTAATGAAATTACGGCCTAGGACAAAACAACAAAACTACACATCCCAGAAACACTAAACTTGGTAGCACAACCCTTCATCCATGCCTCTACGTTCATACAACAAAAAGAAAAGAAAAATAAAGTCCTAATTAGAGGGAGAGGAATAATTGTTCTTATCTAATTGCTGCCAGTTAGAAGGCTCCGCCCACTTGGTCTCCTAGCAACCCACTCAGCCCAGGGGACAGGCAGAGTTAGGTCTCAGGCCTCTTCTACATTGCCTATAAAATACAGATTATCTGATTTGAACTGGATTATATGGCAGTGTAGACTCAAGGCCCTTCCACACAGCTATATAACCCATTTATAATGGACTTAATGTAAGGTAAAACATTTACCCTTTACCTTAACTACCACCAATTCCTCAATCCTTTATTTCCCATACCACCAGACTTCGCCACAGCAACGCGTGGCCGGGCACAGCTAGTAATGTATAGTTCCTCTTCCCCTCTTGCTCTCTAAGGAACCTACAAACTGACCCACAAACTGACATGATATTACCCTAAATGGCCTACATATCAGAAGAAAGCGCCCCAGAATAGGAGATCGCAAACTATTTGGGAGGTTTACCTGATTTAGGAAGTGGGTGGAGGGGAAAAAAGTTCTGTTTGCTTAGGAACGGAATAACAGAAGGCATTTGTTTTAACATATTTCAGATGATTACAGGGAGAAATCACAGAGGAACTGAAACTTGTGCCATATGGCTTGCATTTTTTTTTTTTTTGGTTGGAGAGAAATAGGCGTTGCTGTTTCAGCACAAAACAAAGAGTTCATTGCCAAGATATTTGACCATTTCCTTTTTTCCAGGTCTATCTGACTTTTTAATTGAGGTGATAAATTATGCAAAAACCTTGCATACAGATAATCATCTGAAGCATGAATGGAAGTGAAATAAGATTTAAAAAAATAGAACAGGAGGATGGGGAAAAGGAAAAAAAATGTGCATTTCTTTTGGTTTGGATGGTTTGGATTTTCTGGCGAACTCTGATGCGCATCTGTGTCCCATTGGTCTTATTAAACAAACTGCCAGTTCAGTGCAATGTTTTATTCATTGGAAGTCTCCTGATTGTGCTGAATGAGGAATTATGTCAAAGGACGTTCACAGTGCAAAAGTGCACTGAAAATCAAAAGCAAGACTCTGAAAGAGCTTAAACAGACATTGCAATCCACATTCCCAAAGCCTTTTGTAGCAGAGAAGCAGAGAACAGAGTTTCTTAGACTATCATTAAGTGAGGAACCGGCAACTATCCAACCCATGGGTCCTAAATCTGTGCCCACCTGGAAATATTCATTCTTTCTTTCCATGGAAAGTTGCTAGGGATCAACAGTTATTGAGTAGCACTGGTCCAGAGTACAGAAGAAAACCACAAGTACCACGTGTGTATTTATTACTAAGGAAATACCGTATTTGTGGGGGATTCTAGAGTTCTGATCCAAAAAAAAGGAACTTTTCCAAAATCTGTTGAATGCCTCCTTTCACCTACTTGCATCAAACAATTTTTTTCAAATGTCCTCCAGATGATTATATGATATGCTTCTCTCAGATGGAGGATCTATCTAATCCATCTTTGGTAACTTCAGCCAGAACTTGGTCATTTTAATAGTGCCCAATCCACGTTTTCCAGTTTCTACTGCAATTTCAATAGTGTTCAATAGCACTATGAAAAAATCTGTTCCTTGTTGGAAAGTGTTATTTCCTGTTTTATTGTGCAGTACTTACTTTGACAGTAGATTTGAGCGATCCATGAAAAAATTGATTCTAAACTCGTTTCAAAAGTAGGGGGCGCTAGCGTTTCGTTTCTGATGTCATTTCCGAATTTTGCCCTCAAAAATTTTCGAAATTTAACAAAAATTCGTTAGTTTCAAAAGTAATTTGTTAATGGCGGACGCGCATGCGCAGTGGCCAAAAAAAAACAGCACGAGGGGAGACTTTACAGGACTCTCCCGCCCTCATTTTTTGAGCGATCTTCTTCAAACTTGGTATAGTGGTAGAACACATTTAACACTGATAGTTCACCAAAATTCGGAACGTTTCCCTTATCCTCTGATTTTTGGCGAATTTTCATAGCTTTTATAATAAACCATTTTTTAATAATTGCAGAAATCTGTTCCTGGTTTGAAAGTCTTATTTCCTGTTTCATTGGGTTGTCTTTACTGTGAAAGTCATTGTTCTACTTCAGAAACTTTGTTTTTGTGGCTGAAACTTTGTTAAATTGGTGGACCAAACCATAATATGTTCCATCCATGTCGCTTACACAAAGTTCAGGCAGTGTCATAGATTTTGCCATGTTTCTATGACAGAACCAATTAGGAAATGACATTTATCACCCAGGAACAGAAATCATAGTACACCATCAAATCATTCCTGACTGTGATGACCCATGGGCCTTGTAGTCCTGCTCAGGACATTGTAATTCCTGATGAAGATGAAAACTTGGGTTTTTTACCTTCCCAGTCTGAACTGGATTCCTCTCAGCCAGATCTTTCCCAGGCAGATCTGGGAACCTTGCACCTGCAAGAAAGTTGTCTCCCAGAAGTATGTCAAACAAGCCCAGAGCCTACTTCTCCCGTATTCTTGCGCCGGGAGTTTTGTAAACAACAGAGAAGTTTGGATTCAGCTTCGCGCAGGAGTGCGAGGATTGCAGCTAAGAATGTGGCCAATTAAGACTGCTTCTCGTGAGAATCTTTGGGGAGTCTCACATCTGGTCTCAGAGTTAGCTTTCGGTTCTGATTCCCAGAGAACTGCTTCGGCGGGAAGCTAGACTCTATTTAGGTGTTTTACCCGCGTAGTAACTGCGCGGAGTCAATTCGTCAGCCTACGGAGCGAGTTGTGTCTGGACAGCGCGCTCCGGTTCAAGCCTCGCTCCTGCTCAAGCCTTGCCTTGCTATCCAGCCTTCGCCTTGCTTCCCAGCCTTTGTTTATCTACGGACTTTGCCTTGTTTCCCAGGATTAATCCTTGCCTTGTTCCACGGATTTATCAAGTTATTCCACGGACCTTGTTCTTGTTCTTAGTTACCTTGTTCCACGTTCAAGCCTTGTTTCAAGTATCAAGTTATTTCCTAGCCTCGCTCAAGTTTCATGGACTAAAGGACCTTGTCATCTCCCCTCACTTTGCTTGGCAAAGTGAGTGTTTCGGTTATTGGATTACAACTTTGGACCTTAATATTTCTTATTGGACATTGCTTTTTTGGACTAATTCTGACCTTTCCTGAAAGGTCTAATTCTGGACTATTTTCTACACTTGTTTTTATTAACTTTATATATTCCTACAATAAAGATATTAGATAGATTCTGGCCTCTGTGTATGGTTATTGGTGCTCTGCAGCCTGGGTCGTGACAGTTTGACTCCGCCACCCTAAGCACCAATTAACCTCGGCCAGAATGTCTACCGGAGTCGTACCTGGGCCGAGCGGCCAGCCGATTACCTACACCATCGACAAGGAAGAGGTGGACCGAATCCGTGATAAGCTCAATGCACAGGATGGAGAAATAAGGGGTTTGAAGGAACGCGGAGTTCGTCTTCCGGCCATGGCGTTGCCAACCAAGTTTACTGGAGAAGCTTCTAAGGTTCATGTCTTCCGTCGCCAATGTCAAGCTTATCTGGAGGCCCGTGCTGCCGAGTTTCCCCAAGAAGACATCAAAGTGGCATGGGTTTACAGTCTTCTAGACGGGCCAGCGGCCAGCTGGGCGACGGCACTGTTCGACCAAGCCTCTCCACACCTAAGATCAGCGCAACACTTCTTGGACCACCTCAAGGAGACTTGGGGAATCGAGGACAATTTGGAGGCAGCCGGTCACAAACTCCGTCGCCTTTTCCAAGGAGACAGACCTATGTCTCAGTATATAGCCGAGTTCCGAGTGCTGGCCCACAACACCGGCTGGAACGATGTAGCCCTCAGGGGACAATTCCGGGAGGGTCTCAACATTGAAATGCTGGAAGAAATCTCCAAGGTGGATCCTCCCCAGACCCTCGAGGCACTCATTGATCAATGTTTACGGGCTGAAGTCATGATTGCCAACAGGAAACAGTGGGTTCGAGGCCAGGGCAGTAGAGCCGGGGCAAAACCCCCCGCTCCCGCCAGCGTTCAGCCACGTCCGGTGTGGAGACCCCCACCGCCAACCCCATACCCCAGAGGAGGCGAGGAGGTGCCGATGCAGTTGGGCAATGTGCGTCCCAGACTAGATGCCGCCGAGAAGGCCCGTCGTCAACGCTTAAACCTCTGCTGGTACTGCGGGAACGGGGGCCACTTCGCCAGAGAGTGCCCAGCCAAAGGGAAGCCTGCCGCCCGTCTTGCGGCGGCGTCCTCCACGGAGACGAAGGCGTCTGAGCCGACTGGCACACAGCCGGCGGGGGAAGCCAACGACCGGGTGTAGAGAGGCTCGCCAACCCGGTCAAAAAATCCATCCAAGAGCCGCCAACCGGGGTCCTGTTCCTTCTCGTGGTCACATTATGGTCAGCAAAAAGGGGACCCGTCATGATCCACGCCATGATAGACTCTGGAGCTACCAACAATTTCATCGATAGAGAGTATGCCGACTCTCTGGGATTACAATATCATGATTTCAAGAATGCCCGTGTGGTGCAAGCCATAGACGGCCGTCCCCTCAAGACGGGCCCCGTAAGTCAGTGGTCGGAACCCACCAGGATGTGGATAAGGGAACATATGGAAGAGATTTCCTTCTTTGTTACCGAGGTCCCCCATTTCCCTGTGATTTTGGGAATTCCATGGCTGACTCTCCACGACCCTAACATCTCCTGGTCCAACAGAGAACTGCAGTTTGCTTCACCGTACTGCCAAAACCATTGCCTCGTAGCCAAGGTATGCCATGCCACAGACACCGAGCCCATCATCACCTTGCCAAAGAAGTACTCCGAGTATTGGGATGTATTCAATGAGAAAGAAGCCGAAAAATTACCCCCACATAGACCTTATGACTGTGCCATTGACTTGGTGGAGGGGGCCCCGATCCCGCGAGGGCATCTCTACTCCCTGACTGAACCAGAGCAAGAAGCTCTCAGGGAATTCCTAGAGACAAACCTTCGCAAGGGATTCATCAGACCCTCTCAATCCCCAGCCGCCTCCCCAGTGATGTTTGTGAAGAAGAAGTCAGGGGAACTACGCTTGGTGGTGGACTACAGAGCATTGAACAATATCACCAAGCGGAACAGCTATCCCCTGCCTTTAATCTCGGATCTACTGGATCGGCTTCGAGGAGCCAAGGTTTACACCAAGCTGGATCTTCGGGGGGCTTACAACTTAGTTCGCATCAGGGAAGGGGACGAGTGGAAGACCGCCTTCCAGACCAAATTCGGATTATTTGAGTCCCGAGTTATGAATTTCGGTTTATGCGGAGCCCCCACAACGTTCCAGCATTTTGTCAATGACATTTTTCAGGACTATCTAGACAGGTTCTTGATAATCTACCTGGACGATTTTTTGGTGTTTTCCAGATCACAATCAGAACATGAGAACCACGTCAAAATGGTGTTACAACGATTGCGGGATCATGGACTTTATGCCAAGCTGGAAAAATGCGCTTTTGATCTACAAGAGGTAGATTTCCTTGGTTACCGCATCTCGCCTCTAGGGCTTTCCATGGATCCAGCCAAAGTTTCAGCAGTATTGGAATGGCGGGCGCCAACTAACAAGAAAGAGGTGCAGCGTTTCTTGGGGTTCGCGAACTACTACCGCAAGTTCATTCCAGATTTTGCCCGCTGGTCCGACCCCATCACTAGCTGCATCCGTGGAAAGCAGCCTTTCCGCTGGACTGATCAAGCAGAGAAAGGGTTCCAGCAACTAAAGAAACTATTCACCTCCCAGCCAATTCTACAGCACCCAAATCCTGGAACCCCTTTTGTGGTGCAAGCGGACGCCTCTGATGTGGCAATTGGGGCTGTACTCTTACAACCGGTGGGAGATCACCTCCACCCCTGTGCCTTTTATTCTCGTCAACTAACCACACCAGAGAGGAATTACACCATTTGGGAAAAAGAACTACTGGCCATAAAGGCAGCCTTTGAAACTTGGAGACATTGGCTAGAAGGGGCCAAATTTCCCATTGAAGTCCACACTGATCATCGTAATCTAGAACATCTAAGAACTGCCCGCAAACTAAATCAGAGGCAGCAACGTTGGGCTTTATTCTTTGAACGTTTCAACTTCCAGATCCATTATGTGACCCCAGCCCAAACCAAGCAAGCAGACGCCCTGTCACGTAAACCGGAATACGCTGCAGGACGCAAGGAGACCTTTGAATCCCAACTGCTACAACCTGAGAACTTTGCCACGCTCACGGTGGGGAACACCAAATCCATTCCCATTGGTTCAACTTCCCCTACTCCAGGACCCATCTGTGCTCAAGAAATCAGGGCTAGTCAGCAAGCAGATGCCTGGGCGCAGGACCAACTTCGCCAAGGTCTGCATTTCCCCTTTTCGCTTAAAGATGGGCTGCTCTGCTATAGAAATCATGTTTATATCCCACCCGGACCGGGCAGGGAAAAAGCGCTTCGTCTGTGTCATGACTGCAAACCAGCAGGACACTTCGGACTATTTAAAACTATGCATTTGATCCTAAGGGATTTTTGGTGGCCCAAGATCCGCAAGGATGTGGAAAAATATGTCAACACCTGCCCAGTATGCCAGCGCTCCAAGATACGAAGGGAGAAGCCCTCAGGGCTTTTACACCCCCTTCCTACCCCATCTCGCCCATGGGAAATAATTTCTGCGGATTTCATCACTGACCTACCACCTTCCTGTGGATTCACCACGATCTTAGTGGTGGTGGACCTATTCACCAAGTTAGCCCATTTCATTCCCTGCGAAGGCCTCCCCACGGCCAAGGAAACTGCGGATCTATTTCTTCAACATGTTTTCAGACTACATGGATTGCCCAAGAGTTTAGTCACAGACCGTGGATCTCAATTCACCTCTCGTTTTTGGAAGGCACTACAAAAACTATTGGGCATAGACTCTCGCTTATCTTCAGCTCATCATCCCCAAACAGATGGGCAAACGGAGCGCACCAATGCCACTTTGGAGCAGTATCTTCGCTGTTATGTAAACTATCAACAGGACAATTGGGCTTCTCTGTTACCACTGTCTGAGTTTGCCTACAACAATGGAGTTCAAGCTTCTACAAAAGAAACGCCGTTCTTTGCAAACTACGGCTTCCATCCACGTTTCTTTCCCCCTGTCATTGAAACTTCAGAGGTTCCCGCAGCAGAGGATTGGCTGCAGGAACTCACAGCGGTGCAACAACTTTTGCTCCAGCAACTGGACCAAGCCAAGGAGGACTATAAACGCCACGCTGACAAACATCGCCAGCCGGGCCCTGAAATCAAGGTAGGAGATCGGGTTTTCCTGTCCACTCGCTTTCTGCCCTCCCACCGCCCTTGCCGGAAGTTAGATGCCCGTTTCATTGGTCCCTATCCAGTGGTGGCGCAATTAAACCCCGTGACTTTCAAACTCCAACTTCCGCGTTCAATGCGCATTCACCCAGTGTTTCACCGTTCCCTGCTCCTTCCGGCGGATGGTGTGCGACCTGATACAGACCAACCGGCCCCCCCTCCTGTTTTGATGAATGGGGAGGAGGAGTTCGAGGTTGAGGACATTTTGGATTCTCGCTTTCACCGCCGCCGCCTACAATATCTCATTGACTGGGTGGGTTTTGGCCCTGAGGAACGCTCTTGGGAAGACGCCTCCACAGTCCATGCTCCTGATCTAACCCGTCGCTTTCATCAGACCTATCCCACCAAACCGCGACCTCGCGCTTCGGGGAGAGGGCCCCAGTTTGGGAGGGGCCTTGAGGAGGGGGATAGTGTGATGACCCATGGGCCTTGTAGTCCTGCTCAGGACATTGTAATTCCTGATGAAGATGAAAACTTGGGTTTTTTACCTTCCCAGTCTGAACTGGATTCCTCTCAGCCAGATCTTTCCCAGGCAGATCTGGGAACCTTGCACCTGCAAGAAAGTTGTCTCCCAGAAGTATGTCAAACAAGCCCAGAGCCTACTTCTCCCGTATTCTTGCGCCGGGAGTTTTGTAAACAACAGAGAAGTTTGGATTCAGCTTCGCGCAGGAGTGCGAGGATTGCAGCTAAGAATGTGGCCAATTAAGACTGCTTCTCGTGAGAATCTTTGGGGAGTCTCACATCTGGTCTCAGAGTTAGCTTTCGGTTCTGATTCCCAGAGAACTGCTTCGGCGGGAAGCTAGACTCTATTTAGGTGTTTTACCCGCGTAGTAACTGCGCGGAGTCAATTCGTCAGCCTACGGAGCGAGTTGTGTCTGGACAGCGCGCTCCGGTTCAAGCCTCGCTCCTGCTCAAGCCTTGCCTTGCTATCCAGCCTTCGCCTTGCTTCCCAGCCTTTGTTTATCTACGGACTTTGCCTTGTTTCCCAGGATTAATCCTTGCCTTGTTCCACGGATTTATCAAGTTATTCCACGGACCTTGTTCTTGTTCTTAGTTACCTTGTTCCATGTTCAAGCCTTGTTTCAAGTATCAAGTTATTTCCTAGCCTCGCTCAAGTTTCATGGACTAAAGGACCTTGTCATCTCCCCTCACTTTGCTTGGCAAAGTGAGTGTTTCGGTTATTGGATTACAACTTTGGACCTTAATATTTCTTATTGGACATTGCTTTTTTGGACTAATTCTGACCTTTCCTGAAAGGTCTAATTCTGGACTATTTTCTACACTTGTTTTTATTAACTTTATATATTCCTACAATAAAGATATTAGATAGATTCTGGCCTCTGTGTATGGTTATTGGTGCTCTGCAGCCTGGGTCGTGACACTGACAGATGGCCATCAGCCTCTGAATAAGGAAATTAGTTCCTGGTTTGAAAGTGCTATTTCCTGTTTCATTGGCTTTTCTGGGCTGAGAGTGTGTGACTTGCCCAAGTGAGTGGCTGAGTGGGGAATCAAGCCACAATTGGAGTCCAAAATTCAAACCTCTCCCTCCCTCCTTCTCTCTAAACTTCTCATACCTTCCAAGAATTCACATACTGTATGAAAGTTTGGTCAAGATGGTCAGAGGAGGGCAACTAAAATGATCTAGGGTCTGGAGAACAAGCCCTATGAGGAGCGGCTTGAAGAACTGGGCATGTTTAGCCTGCAGAAAAGAAGGCTGAGAGGAGACAATATGTGAGGGGAAGTCATAGAGAGCAGGGAGCAAGCTTGTTTTCTGCTGTCCTGCAGACTAGGATGCGGAACAATGGCTTCAAACTACAGGAAAGGAGATTTCACCTGAACATTAGGAAGAACTTCCTCACTGTTAGCTGTTCAGCTGTGGAACTCTCTCCCCCGGGCTGTGGTGGAGGCTCCTTCTTTGGAGGCTTTTAAGCAGAGGCTGGATGGCCATCTGTTGGGAGGGATTGGATGGTGTCTTCCTGCCTGGCAGAAGGGGTTGGGCTGGATGGCCCACGAGGTCTCTTCCAACTCTACTGTTCAATGACTCTATGATTCTAAGTGAGGACAAAAGGGGGTGGGGAATGTTAAGAGGAGAGAGGCCTGGAACACCTGGGAATTGTAGTTTTAAAGTGGGCATAGTACTATTGGAGAAACGTTTGCTTCAGCCCAATGCTTTTATAAATGGTCAAAATTCAGAGGCTTCGTTCTCCTGCATTATGAAAGCTATTATGATGAAATTTGCCAGAATGGAAGCAAAAATTAAGTACTCTTTGCCTATCAAGTTTCATAATGTTTGACCCATCCACTGATTTTTGGGGATTTCTGAAGCAACATTTTTTAAAAATGCTAGCAGATCGATGGCCATGCCTCTCCCTCCCTCTCTCTTCCGCTCTGATTGGCTGAGAGGCATGCCAACATGGCTTCCCCTCTCAGAGGGGCTACAGCTACATCCGAAGACATCAGAAACAAACGAAAAAAGGTACTTTTTTCAATTCAAATTCGTAATATTTGTAAGGCAGTGAGCAGATGGTTCAAATATCAATTCAAAAGTACTTTTAACGAATTTAATGAACTAACGAAAAATTTGCTCAAGCATATTTGACAGTACCGTAGAGTCTCACTTATCCAACATAAACGGGCCGGCAGAACATTGGATATGTAAATACGTTGGATAACAAGGAGAGATTAAGGAGAAGCCTATTAGACATCAAATTAAGTTATGATTTTACAAATTAAGTACCAAAACAGCATGTTATACAACAAATTTAACAGAAAAAGTAGTGCAATACGCAGTAATGCTATGTAGTAATTACTGTATTTACGAATTTAGCACCAAAATATCATGATGTTTTGAAAACATTGACTACAAAAATGCGTTGGATAATCCAGAACGTTGGATAAGCGAGTGTTGGATAAGTGAGACTCTACTGTAATTGCTATAATCCAGAAGCTTTGTTTTTGTGATTGCCACAAACTATGTTAAATGGTTGAGACTCTATGAGATTTTAATTGAAAAACTATAGCAAAATGTCTTGCAGGATGTCCCATAAAAACAAAGTTTTTGCAGTTCAATCAACTTTTTCCATGTTTTTATGATAGAACCAATTCAAAAAGGGACTTGGGGACTTGAACCGTTTAGGCTAGCATTTTTCAACCTGGGGGTCGGGACCCGGGGGGGGGTCACAAAAGGGTATCAGAGGGATCGCCAAAGACCATCAGAAAAAAACATATTTCTGATGGTTTTAGGAACCCCTTTGGCAGAGAAGGCTAAAGATCTCCCTGCTTGTCCTTCTCAGCTGGCCTATCATCAAAGGGGAGGGCTGTTTCTGAGACTCCAAAAAGGGAGACTCCAAGCAGGCATTTCTCGGTTAACTATAAATCCCAGCAACTACAACCCCCAAATGACAAAATCAACTGTCCCCCGCCCAACCCCACTAGCAATCAAATTTCAGCGTATTGGGTATTTGTGCCAAATTTGGTCCAGATCCATTGTTGTTTGGGTTCACAGTCTCTCCAGATTTAGGTGAACTACATCTCCCCTAAACCACTGTCAATACCTCCCAAATCTGTCCAGTATTTTCTGTTGGTCATGGGACTTCTGTGTGTCAAGATAGGTTCAATTCCATCACTGGTGGAGTTCAGAATGCTCTTTGATTGTAGGTTAACTATAAATCCCAGTAACTACAACTCCCAAATGACAACATCAATCCCGCCCAACTCCACCAGTATTCAAATTTGGGTGTTTGGGATATTTGTGCCAAATTTGGTCCAGTGAATAAAAATACACCCTGCATATCAGAGATTTCCATTATGATTCATAACAATAGCAAAATTACAGTTATGAAGTAGCAACAAAAGCAATTTTATGGTTGGGGGTCACCACAACATCAGGAACTGTATGAAGGGGTCATCACATTAGGAAGGTTGAGAACCATGTGTAGGTGATAACCTGCACTTTGAATTGGAACCGGAAACTTACCAGCAGCCAGTGGAGCTGCTTTAGTACCTCAGCAAACTATATGGACAATTTTGGATTTCTGAACTTTCAGGTTCCAAAGAACAGTCTAAATACTACATAATTGCCCTTTCAATACTTTTGATTCAAGACTGATCTGCCACCAATTTTAAAGTGAATTTAAATAAAAGGGCTTATTATCCTTGGTGCTTTTTTGATATGTTGAAGAAAAGGTCACATAGTTCACCCTTTCATATGACAAAAATCACCACTCATAATGAGGCCATTCCTAATCTCTTCCATTGCCCTATTAAAGTAACCTGCTGGAATCGGGAAAGAACAGACTCCAAAAATAACTCACCACTAATTAAAAATGGCTCCTAGAAATTGAAAACTTATAACTTAATCAAAGTTTGCACTCCCAATTTATGAAGTTTCTGATTTCTACCTTACTATCCTGGATGGTGGTGTTCCAGGATGTGAAGCATATGATGCTTTTTAAAGTACAGATTCTCTAAACTGTAAGGGATTTGTAGTTTGGTGAGGCACCAGCACTCTTTGGCAAAGAAGGCAAAGGTCTTGCAAAACTACAACTCCCAGGATTCCATAGCATTGAGCCGAGGCAGTCAAATGGTATCAAGCTGCATTAATTCCACAGTGTAGATGCACACTGGTTGTGTGTTCCTGCCTGGACTGGGTAGCCCTTGTAATCTCTTCCAATTCTATGATTCTGTGATCATCATCTTCATTATCCTCATCCTGGATGTACCCATTCATCTCGCAGTGCTCTGGTCTCCCGATTTCTATCCTGGTTTGGCTCAATGCACTTTTGAACTAGACTTTTTGTCCTTGATGGTAATCCAGAGCCGGATGGTAACAGTAAACGAGCCTGGAATTTTGCAAATCTGAGACTACAGAAAATAATGGACCTCATACTTTGATGTCACATTTTGACAAAACCAGAGTAAATTCGATTCGATACACAGGTTTCTTCCCATGGAATGTGTTGTTTTAGGAATATCAAGCCTCAAACTAACCACATGATTGCTTTCAGCTTGATTTACTTAAGGCTCCTTAAAAGTTCCCATCCGACTGGGAAAACTTTTAAAGTGCAAATACTGAAAGGGATCTTTTTCATGCAAAAAACTTCCACAGGATAATGATTGGCAGCCATACTCAACACTGGTTGTTGCTACAGAACCCAACAGATTGGCACCCCGATGGGGAGCATTTTGCTAGAGAAGAGATGGTTAAAAGGGGACACGGGAGCTATGTTAACATATTTGAAAGGATGTCATATTGAGGTGGGAGACAAGCTTGTTTTCTGTTACTGCAGAGGCTAGGAGCAACGGATTTAAATTACAGGAAAAGAAATTTCACCTAAACATTAGGAAGAACTTCCCGATGGTAAGAGCTGTTCAGTGGAATATGCTGTTTTAGAGTCTGGTGGAGTCTCCTTTTCTGGAGGTTTTTGAATAGAGACTGGATGGCTACCCCTATATTCTGCCGTAGTCAGACCATACTGGAACCACAGTGTGTCCAATTCTGAGTACTGCAATTGAAGGGAGATGTTGACAAGCTGGAATGTGTCCAGAGGAGGGTGACTCAAATGATCAAGGGTCTGGAAAACAAGCCCTACGAGGAGCGGCTTAAAGAGCTGGGTATGTTTAGCCTGCAGAAGAGAAGGCTGAGAGGAGACATGAGGGCCATGGATCAAGATGTGAGGGAAAGTCATAAGGAGAAGGGAGCAAGCTTGTTTCCTGCTGCCCTGGAGACTAGGACGCGGAACAATGGTTTCAAAACTACAGGAAAGGAGATTCCACCTGAACATTAGGAAGAACTTCCTCACTGTGAGAGCTGTTCAGCAGTGGAACTCTCTGCCCCAGAGTGTGGTGGAGGCTTTTAAATAAAGGCTGGATGACCATCTATCGAGGGTGCTTTGAATGTGATGTTCCTGCTTCTTGGCAAAGATTGGACTGGATGGCCCACGAGGGTATCTATGATTCTATGATCTCTTTGGGAGCTCTTTGGTTGTGACTTCTGCATGGCAGAATGACATTGGACTGGATGGCCCTGGTGGTCTCTTCCAACTATGATTCCATGATGTAACCCAAAACTACAGAGAGCAATTTCATCTGGGATGGTGCACTGCCTTAATATCCCACGTGGAGAAGGACTTCCAATGGCTAAGTGGTGCTCCAAGACAACCACTTTCCTATTATTTCATACTGGCAAAATATTTTATTAAGGATGAAAAGTTGCATGGATCCCCATATTCTACTCTCTCCTTGGAAGAGGAGTGTGTATTACAGTTCAGTTCCTAAGAACTTCATAGCTTTATTGAGTTCTTGAAAAATAAATGATTCATTTCCCAGGAATTCTAGAAAGCCCAGGATGTCCTGATAAACATGCCAGTTTTGGAACCTCCTTTTTTCTTTATCTATTCTGGCTTTCTCCCCATAGGATCCAAAGCTGCTTACAGTGTAAATTAAAACAAAATAGCTAAAATAGCTGTGGGAGAGAATGACATTATCCTTGGGAACAGAAGTTTATCAAGGCCCTGAGTGAACAGACAAAAGGCTAAGGGGAGGGATTGACAAATACAACAAGGACAAAGCAGCGAGGGGACAACAATATCAAATAAACAGCTAAGGGGAATGTCCAACGGGCTTAGATGTCTTTACACTAATGCCCAGAGCATGGGCAATAAACAAGATGAGCTGGAACTCTTAGAAGAACAAAATAGTTTCTATGTAATAGGCATAACTGAAACCTGGTGGGACGACTCCTATAACTGGAATGTAGCAATGGAGGGGTATAACCTATTTCTGAGAAATCGACCAATAGATACAAAGTAAAGGTGAAACTAGGAGCCTCTGGTGGCTCAGTGTGTTAAAGCGTTGAGCTGCTGAACTTGCAGACCGAAAGGTCCCAGGAGCGGAGTGAGCGCCCGCTGTTAGCTCTAGCTTCTGCCAACCTAGCAGTTCAAAAGCATGCAAATGTGAGTAGATCAATAGGTACCGCTCCGGCGGGAAGATAACGGCGTTCCATGCAGTTATGCCGGCCACATGACCTTGGAGGTGTCTACGGACAACGCTGGTTCTTCGGCTTAGAAATGGAGATGAGCACCAACCCCCAGAGTCGGACACGACTGGACTTAACATCAGGGGAAACAAGTTGTCGAAGGCTTTCATGGCCGGGATCACAGGGTTGTTGTATGTCTTTCGGGCTGTGTGGCCATGTTCCAGAAGCATTCTCTCCTGACGTTTCGCCCACATCTATGGCAGGCATCCTCAGAGGTTGTGAGGTATGGATAAACTAAGTAAGGAAAGAAAAGAATATATATATCTATGTAGAGTCTGGGGTGTGGCAAGGGTCCTTTGTCACTGGGAGCCAGCATTAATGTTTCAGTTAATCATCCTAATCAGCATTGGAGATGTTTTTTGTCTCTTGCCTGGGGGCATCCTTTGTCAGTCAAGCCCTCAGAGGTTTGGTTCCCATCTACTGTTTTGATTTTGGAGTTTTGTAATACTGGTAGCCAGATTTTGTTCATTTTCATGGTTTCTTCCTTTCTGTTGAAATTGTCCACATGCTTGTGGATTTCAATGGCTTCTCTGTGTAGTCTGACATGATAGTTGTTGGAATGGTCCAACATTTTTGTGTTCTCAAATAATATGCTGTGTCCAGGTTGGTTCATCAAGTGCTCTGCTATGGCTGATTTCTCTGGTTGAGTGCCTGCAGTGCCTTTCATGTTCTTTGATTCTTGTTTGGGCGTTGCGTTTGGTGGTCCCTATGTAGACTTGTCCACAGCTGCATGGTATCCGATAGACTCCTGCAGTGGAGAGAGGATCCCTCTTGTCCTTCGCTGACCGTAGCATTTGTTGGATTTTCTTTGTGGGTCTGTAGATAGTTTGTAGGTTGTGCTTCTTCATCAGTTTGCCTATGCGGTCAGTGGTTCCCTTGATGTATGGTAAGAACACCTTTCCTCTGGGTGGATCTTTGTCTTGACTCTCATGGCTTGTTCTTGGCCTTGCAGCTCTTCTGATGTCTGTGGTGGAGTATCCATTGGCCTGTAGAGCCCAGTTTAGGTGGTTGAGTTCACCTTGGAGGAGGTGAGGTTCGCAGATTCTTTGTGCACGGTCTGTCAGGGCTTTGATTGTGCTCCTTTTTTGACTTGGGTGATGGTTGGAGTTTTTATGAAGGTATCTATCTCTGTGTGTAGGTTTTCTGTAAACTGTGTGGCCCAATTGTTGATTGGGTTTGCAGATGACCAGAACATCTAGAAATGGCAGTTTTCCTTCCTTCCAAATGCTACGGTCAGCGAAGGACAAGAGGGATCCTCTCTCCTCTGTTTTTGATTATGAAGGTAAAAAAGAAAGCAAAGAGTGAGTAAAATGAGCCTCCTTTGGGAAGGAGTTTCACAGCTTAGGAGTTTCCTGAATGAAGAATCTCAGCCCATACATATTATAGTTATTCCATTACTAAGAGTGGATAATAAAACATCATTCTGAAGCAAGTAAGTCCAACTCTCCAGTCATGTCCTGTACATGGAATATGTTCAACATCTAAACTCATCGTTTCTGTTCCATTAAAATTAAATGAAATTATCCATTACCTTTATGTTTTCTTCAGGCCATGAATTCAGCATTGTTGCAATATGTCCTTTGTCATGAATGGTAATAAACAGCCCACTGAAATGAGAAATACATTATATATACATATTTATATATTTCAGTGGCAGTAAATAGCTCTAAGAGACTAAATCAACTTGTATATGAAAGAGAAGAAAGAAGTTGATGTGTAGTGGTGAGAAAGGAGGTTTCGAATTAGTCCTTGGCATGGAAATTCATTGTAGGCACACAACAAAAACAACAACAACAGCAGCAGCAACAACAGCAACAACAACGAAGACATTTATTTATTTATTTATTTATTATTTACAGCATTTATATTCCGCCCTTCTCACCCCAAAGGGGACTTAGGGCGGATTACATTACACATATAGGCAAACATTCAATGCCTTTTAACATAGAACAAAGACAAACAAACATAGGCTCCAAGCGGGCCTCGAACTCATGACCTCCTGGTCAGAGTGATTCATTGCAGTGATTCATTGCAGCTGCTCTCCAGCCTGCGCCACAGCCCGAGCCCAGCAGTTGCAATGGAGATAAAAAAATAAAACAAAAGCAGGTGTATATAATAAAAGTTAAGGTATCATTAATGCAATTATCAAAATTAACCTACAAAAAAGCAGAAATAATTTGAATTCATGGCTCTGTTCCCAAATCCTGTGGGCCTCAATTACTATTCACATCCTCAATATGATCTGTCTGTACCTATCTATTTTTTTGAAAACAGGGTTAATAGATCGCAAGCCAATGGGTGTGGTTGGAAAGATGGTGTTTTATTTTACACAGGAGAAACAAATACGTGTATATTTCTGGCCCAAGTGTGCTGGCTAATGCTGGTCTGCATCTGTAGAATATCAGTGGTCACATTTTTTTAAAAACCGAAAACTCAGAATGAATTCAATCCTTTCTTTGTGGAATTCTGCTGATTAGGTGCATCTGATCTGAAAGCGGCAGGAACCAAACTGGGCCAGGCCTGTCATCTCAATTTTAAAATTCAAGTTTTCAGCCCACCATATCTGGTTTTTCCCCAAACTTCTTGGATTTCATCCATGTCTTTCTGCTGTATTTGGTTAGATATTGCTTTCCTAACTTTTTTTCAGTTCTGGGGGCTAAGACAGCTCATAACATGGTTAAAATACAGACTTGTCTAAAAGTCTGTTAAACACAACTAAACAAATCATTACATAAAAATGACAATTGACCTAAAGTAATTTTATTTTATTTTAAAGTACTGTATATACTCAAGTATAAGCCGGGTCGAATATAAGCCGAGGCACCTAATTTTACCACAAAAAAACTGGGAAAACATTGACTAAGGTATAAGCCGAGATACCAATAAAATTACATTAACTGAGGCATCAGTAGTTTAAATGTTTTTGAATCTTTACATCAAACTGTAATTTAAGATAAGACTGTTCAACTCTGATTAAATCATTATTTTCATCTTCTTCAATGTAAATGTGCTTATGTATCCTTTTAATAATAAGAGTGAAATAATAAATGTAATAATAATAATAAATGCAGTAAAATAAATGTAATAATAAATAGAGTAAATGTATTATTAATAATAAAAATAGAGTAAAATAAATGTAAAAGAAACAACAATAATAGAGTAAAATAATAAATGTAATAATAATAATTAATAGAGTAAAATAATAAATGTAATAATACCAATAATAATAGAGAAAAATAATAAATATACCATATATACTTGAGTATAAGCCAACCTGAATATAAGCCCACCAGGACCCTCACCCGAGCATAAGCCGAGGAGGTTTTTTTTTCAGTCCTAAAAAAGGGCTGAAAAACTAGGCTTATACTCGAGTACATACAGTACATTGATTTTTTTCATGTCAGGAGCGACTTGAGAAACTGCAAGTCGCTTCTGGTGTGATAGCGTTAGCCGTCTGCAAAGACATTACTCAGGGGACGCCTGGATACTTTTGATGTTTTACCATCCTTGTGGGAGGCTTCTCTCATGTCTCCACATGGGGAGCTGGAGCTGACAGAGGGAGCTCATCCGCACTCTCACGGAACAATGGCTTCAAATTACAGGAAAGGAGATTCCACCTGAACATGAGGATTTGAACTGGCAATCTTCAGGTCAACCTTCAAGTCAGCAGTCTTGCCGGCACATGACTGTGCCACCAGCGGCTCCTAAGAGCATTGATGAATATATATGAATAGATAGATATATAATAAGATAGAGATTAGAGAGGTGGGCCAGATTAGAGAGATGGGCCAAAACTAACAAAATGAAGTTCAATGGGAACAAATGAAAGATGCTCCACTTGGGCAGAAAAAAATGAAACACATAGATACAGAATTGGGGACGCCTGGCTTGACAGCACTAAATATGAAAAATATATTGGAGTCCTTGTGGACAAGTTAAACATGAGCCAACAATGTGATGCGGTGGCTAAAAAAGCCAATGGGATTTTGGTCTGCATGAATAGAAGCCTAGTGTCTAGTTCCAGAGAAGTCATGCTACTCCTCTATTCTGGTCAGACCACACCTGGAATCACACTGTGTCCAATTCTGGGCACCGCAATTAAAGGGAGATGTTGACAAGCTGGAATGTGCCCAGAGGAAGGCGACTAAAATGATCAAGGGTCTGGAGAATAAGCCCTATGAGGAGCGGCTTCATGAGCTGGGCAAGTTTAGCCTGCAGAAGAGAAGGCTCAGAAGAGACATGATGAGGGCCCTATGTGAGGAGAAGTCATAGAGAGGAGGGAGCAAAGTTGTTTTCTGCTGCCCTGGAGACTAGGACGCGGAACAATGACTTCAAACTACAGGAAAAGAGATTCCACCTGAATATTAGGAAGAACTTCCTCACTGTAAGAGCTGTTCAGCAGTGGAACTCTCTGGAGTGTAGTGGAGGCTCCTTCTTTGGAGGCTTTTAAGCAGAGGCTGGATGGCCATCTGTCAGGGCTGATTGAATGAGATTTTCCTGCTTCTTGGCAGGGGGTTGGACTGGATGGTCCACAAGGTCTCTTCCAACTCTATGAGTCTATGATTATCCATCCATCCATCCATTCCTATCAGCTTTCTTCACTGTCCAGCTTTCACAACTTACACAACTGTGGCATGGAAACTCCTATATATCAATGGTATATCTTTACATTTAAGGATCTTGTCCAGTTCCTCCACAGCTGCCCTTCCAAGTCTTCTTCTGATTTCTTCACTGCAGTCTCCATTCTGATTAGTGACTGAGCCAAAGTAAGAAAATTTTGAATTATATTTCAATGTCTTCAACTATTTTATAGATATGTAAATCATATCTAGCTATCATGTTTTTTTTTGTTTTCAAGTCTTTGCTATTTTTTGTTATTAGCATGGTGTCATCTGCATATGAGCTAGAATTCACCCTAAAGTTTGAAAGTTTGTTACCTGCCCACATAAAGGCAACAGGAAGAGGACCAAAGTCTACAATCTGGGAGTAGTCACCAAGAAAGCTCTCTCGTACGTTCTCATGACATGTACCAGTGGGCATGTCAAAAACAAGGGAAGGGCCTCCTTTGAGGATCTTAAAATCAAGCTGGGAATCATTCCTATACATACACACAGAGATTGATCCAAGTTGTATAGTGTTTAATAGGACATAGTCACTGTTTTGAATTATGCTTGGACAAATGACTGTGAAATCCACAATTTGGCTGCAGCACTGGACCTCACTGAGATTTTTGGACAGTTTCAAAAAGTAGCATCATGTCGAATGTATTACAATAAACTACAGACAGCATTGCTAGTTCAGAATTGTCCCAGGCTTTCAGCAGCAGTTGGACTTGATGCTCTGTCCAACTCTGTGATGCTATGATTTCTGGGCCAAAACTTGAAGTCTAGGGATGCTTATGTTTTTATGTGTCAATCATTAAGTGTGATGCATTAAGAACCAACCATATTTGCTCACACCTTGCCATTTGCATGGGTGTACATGTACGTATATGTGTGTGTAGACTATATCTTCTGTTTGGAAGTTCAGACAGGAGTCTTAGCTAAAGGGGTTTAATCCAGATCAAGAAACCAACCAAATCCACAGACTGAAAAACCTTTGCAAGTTGAAGCAAGAAATTAAGTAAGCCTTGAAAACTGTAGCAAACTACTTCTCTCCTAGCTTGAGTTGGTGGTTTTCACACAGAACTTTTTCTTGGCTGGAGATGGCTTCACCAAAACTATAGAATTTGTATCCTCATCTACCACCTGGTGAAAACTGGAGATCTGGCAACTCTATCTAAAGAAGATTACCAGTAAGACATGCTTTGCCATGGCCAGGTCAGACATCTCCAAGAAGCACAGATGACAGTGTAGCTTTAACTGTGTTGATTAACTCTTGGCTGCCACAGAAACATAGGCATCAAGGCCAAACTAGGAACCTTGGTCCTATCTGGACTAAGTTTTAATTTGCTTGTCTTCATCTAGTCCAGTGGTTCTCAACCTGTAGGTTCCCAGGACCTACAACTGCCAGAAATCCCAGCCAATTTACCAGCTGTTAGGATTTCTGGCAGTTGAAGGCCAAAACATCTGGGGACCCACAGGTTGAGAACCACTGATTTAGTCCATTACTGATTCTTGGCAGGGGATTGGACTGGATGGCCCATGAAGTCTCTTCCAACTTTATCATTCTATGATATCGGGCACTGGTTAAGACCCAAAACAGAAACTTGGGATCTAGAAGAAAAGAAGAAATGCAGCAGTGTACCAGCAGTCTAAATACCTAAATGCACCAGATCCCGACTGATCCTGATTGGTATTTGGATGAAAGGCCACCAATGAATACTAGGTGCATGTACTAGGCTAGTTTTAGGAACTAGCAAAACCATCTCTGAGGATTTCACTGCTGAAGAAAACTCTGTGAGATTTCTTAAAGGTCACTTGAAGGCACACATCATCTTCAATTTATTAGTGGCATTGAACTGCTAAACTCCAGACAATCTCTCCGAGAATGAAGTTCAAGCTAATTAGTATTGGGGGAAACGAAAAGGGATCCCACAGGCCAATGGCCACAGGGTTGTTGCTGTGAGTTTATGAGTCATTGTTCACACATGTATAAGCTGTTCTCTATGGCAGGCTAGGAAACCTATAGGGTCACATTTGTCCCATGCTCTGATTTAAAGCATCCTTCAGCCTAATTTCTCAGGTCTCAGGCTCTGGTCCAGGCTATTTGTCAAATTGCATAGACCATCTCAGGCACTTTGGTCAGCGAGACCCTGCTCTCAATCCCACCCCCGTCACAAGTGCAGCTGGTGGGAACGAGAGAGGGGGCCGTGTCCGTGATTGCCCCCACCTCTGGAACTCCCTCCCTAAAGAAATAAAAATGGCCCCCACCCTCTCCTTTAAAAAACAGTTAAAGACACATCTATGCACCTTAGTGAACAGAGAGGAGGAGGATTAACATAACTGTCACCACACAGCAACTATAGTCTAAGTGAAACTACAACAAATGCCGAACATTATCTGCAACTTGGTCATTTCATTCCATCCAGGTATACGCTCGCTCTGTGCAATAATGTTTTTATTGACTGTTATGTTTAAATTTATTGTTTTTTCTAATCTGGAATTTTTATTTTAATGAGTATGCTATTGTCATTTTATACTTTTTAATATGAAGTGAAGTAGTTGTGGCATTGAATGTTTGCCATTTTATACGAGGGTTGAATGAAAAGTAATGCCTCCACCTTCGTAACTCCTCAACTGATGGCAGTACTGGTATGCGGCAGGTATTGGCTTGTTCAGTAGACTCTTCTCTACAGTTCCATTTGGTGGGAAGCCTTAGCATTGAATTGTTGTGTTGTGAAAGTGCGAAGTATGGAACCCTGTGTAGAAGGTCCGTCAATGCGACTTAAGCAACGTGCAGTCATTGAATTCTTGACAGCAGAAGGTGTCACCCCAAAGGAGATTCATCAGAGAATGCAAGCTGTTTATGGTGATTGTGTTGATGTGAGTACTGTGCATTGTTGGGCAAGTAAGTTTAAAGATGTTAAGGTGGGAACATCTGACTTGCGAGACAAAGAGTTGGACGTCCTGTGACAGCAACCACCGAGTTTCACAAGCAAAAGGTTGTCAGATTGATTCAGGATGATCATCGTATCACTCAGAGAGAAATTTCAAGCATAATCGGCATTTCACAAGAAGGTGTGGTCACATTATTGCTTTGCTTGGCTATCAGAAGATCTGTGTACGATGGGTACTGTGAGACGCTGGTTGCGGAAACAGTGTCGACTTCTTCTGTGACAGCTTCAGAAAACTTGTTCATTGTTGGTAGAAATGTATCCAATTGTCTGGTGATTATGTGGAAAAGTGAATAGTGGTAGTTAAAGAGCACATTCTAAGGATTATTTCTGTGTTTGGTTTATTAAAATATTCGCATCCAAACCGAAGTAACGAAGGTGGAGGCATTACTTTTCATTCAACCCTTGTATGTTAACCTCCTTAAGTCCTTCTAGGGAGAGAGGGAGTCTAGAAATAAAGATAATAATAATATTATTATTATTATTATTATTATTTCAAGAAGCAGATGCAAGTAATCACATCACACCTATGAGAAACAGATGGATAGTTAGGTAAAAATTGATGTGATAGAATGGGGACTTTTGCCCTCTCCACCATTGGGTATGTGAGGGTTGTGTTGTTAATGGCTGTCAAGTTGATCCATTTATGGCAGTCCTATGAATGAGAGACCTCCAGGCCATCATATCCTTAAGCCTTACTCAGGTCTTGCAGATTCAGCACCATAACTTATTTGTATAACTCAGTCCATCCGGAATATGGTCTTCCTCTTTTCCTATTGCTTTCTACCTTACGAAGTATCATTGTTGTATCTAGTGAGTGATACCTTCTCATGACATGATCAAAGTATGATAGTCTTGCCACATACACAATGGAGGACCTTCTTATAGCAACACCAGAGGCAATCCAAGTGGCCAGCTACTAGTCAAAGGACAATTAGCATAATGCCGAGTTTTTATAACTTTGTTTGTGTTTTTAAATATATTGCAACTGTACCCTCAGTTTTGCTTCTGATACAATAAATAAATAAGTTTAGTCGTCTTGGCTTCTAGGAATAGTTCAGGCTTCATTTGCTTTAGAACTCATTTATTAGTCTGTTTAGAAGTCCACAATATTGGTTAAAAAAATTCTCCAGTACTACTGTGAGATAAAACAGGTTAAGGTTTATATTCATGGAGTTACAAATATAAGGATTTGGGGGTATTTTTAAGAAGTCTGTAGTCTTATACTACTCACAAATTATGCAGATTTCTTCTTTCTCCAATTAAAATGATGCATGATTCAATGATGCTCAGAAATACATGAAAAATAACCTTGGCGAAAGTATTTACGCATCATTTCCAGAAATGAACCCAAAACCTCATGTGAAAATGAGGCAGGGGTCTCTGGGGGGCTAATTGAAACATAATTCATTATGTCTGCATATATGCTTTTTTCTTGCAATCACTGTGGCAACTGCATTAAGCCCCGAAATCTGCAAACCAAACACTGGGAATTGTTTAGCTCTTTAGGGAAGCTTTTAAGCTAACAAGCACCACATCCAACAAGAGAGGGTAATAATGCAGAGCCTTGTTTGAGCCTGCACTTAAAAGTCTCCTAACCCAGGGTGTAATTAGCCATCCGATGGCTTGAAATAACACTAGTGACTAATCACTACATTTAAGAGATGTGTTTATTGCATGTACAGGTAATCATTACAAAGTTTTTTTTAAAAAAAAAATCACAATAACAGTTTTTCTTTTTAATTTCTGAAAGTGCTATTTATCAGGAGGAAGAGGAGGAGGAGGGAGGTAGGGATCAAAGCCAAGTGTGTTTGCATGAAATGCTAGCAATTTTGCAATGGGATTAGATTTATCTTGAAATAGTTCTTAAGCAGGAAGAAGACAAAGTGCCTTTCCTTGCCAAGAAACATTCTGGAGCTATCAGCACGTATTTTGAAACAGGCCTCAGAACGAGATACCATTTATAAGAAACCCGTAGGAAACTTTGGTGTTACAATACAGACTAACAGGAGACAAAAGAAGCAAATTTTGAGGACCAATATGCAAAGGGATCTTACAACACCATAGAGGCTGAGAACAAAGCTAGAAGTAGACTAAGCTTGCATCTACACTGTAGAATTAATGCAGGTTGATTCCTCTTTAATCTCCCATGGCTCCATGTTATAGAATCAACACAGTTATAACTTTGCAAAGTCTTTAGTCTTTTCTGCCAAAGATTCCTAATGCCTAACCAAACTATAAGTCCCATAGGGTTGCTGTGTGTTTTCTGGGCTGTATGTTCCAGAAGCATTCTCTCCTGACGTTTTCACCCATATCTATGGCAGGCATCCTCAGAGGTTGTGAGGTCAGTTGGAAACTAGGCAAGTGGGGTTTATATATCTGTGGAAGGTCCAGGGTGGGAGAAAGAGCTCTTCTCTGTTGGGGGCAAGTGTGCATGTTGCAATTAATCACCTTGATTAGCACTGGAAAGCCTTGCAGCTTCAAAGCTGGGATGCTTCCTGCCTGGGGGAATCCTTTGTTGGGAGGTGATTAGCTGGCCCTGCTCGTTTTTTGACTGGAATTTCTCTGTTTTTTATTCACTGTCCTGATTTTTTTAGAGTTTTTTAAAATACTGGTTGCCAGATTTTGTTCATTCTGATGCTTTCCTCCTTTCTGTTGAAGTTGTCCACCTGCTTGTGGATTTCAATGGCTTCTCTGTGTAGTCTGACATGGTAGTTGTTAAGAGTGGTCCAGCATTTCTGTGTTCTCAAATAATATGCTCTAAAATCATGGCCATACAGCCCGGAAAACTCACAGAAACCCAGTGATTCCGGTTATGAAAGACTTCACCAACACATATAATTCCCATAGTTCCACAGCATCGAACCATGGCAATAAAAGTGGTACCAAACTGCATTAACTTAAAGTGTAGATATATTTTAGGTTTACTTTCTTAGGTGAATGGTGTAAAATGCCTTCATAGGGAGACTATGTTTGTGAATAGCCATATAAATGCAAAAATTGTGGATGTGGTGATGAGGCGAGAAGTTCAGTTTCAACAATGGTTGTTAGGGAACATAGACATATTGTCTGAATCCGATGGCAGACAACTATATGAATTGGTGGAAGGAGTTGGAAATGTAGTGTGATGCTGGCTGGGAACCAGAAAGATGTGCTAAACTGGCCAAGGAAGACTTCATGAGGCCAGGGTGTAGTGAGCCAGGAAACCATTGTCTCTGCTCATATCACTGTCGATGGACTGGAGTTTGTAGACATACAGGCAGTCCCCAAGTTAGACAAGATAGGTTCTGTAGGATTGTTCTTAAGTTGAATGTGTATGTAAGTCAGAATAGGTGTATTTTAAAGTGTAGCCCCAATCAAAAATATACATATATTTAATTTTGGGTAGCATAGGGAAGGATTAACATCCCGTGGTATTTGTTTTGCTGTCTGTGCTCCTGTTCAGAAGATTACACCTCCATTTCCTTCCCTGTGATAATTGGATTTTGAAAAAATTGGTTTGTTGTGGAAACAAGGTGGTAAAGCAGCAGTGGAGACCCCCTTTCGCTATGATAACTCTTCCAGGAGTGAATTTCCCTTTCCTGGGGGTAAATTTCTCTCACTTCCTATTGTCTCACCACTGTTTTTAACTATGAGTCATCTGTAAATTGGATATTTGTAACTCGAGGACTGCCTATATTCCACTTTTGCTATTACTCTTTCCCTCCTTTATTGATTTTATGTTTAATAATAATAATAATAATAATAATAATAATAATAATAATAATAATAATAATAATAATTGTTTGGCCATTAGGATATTTATGCCCTCACTTTCAATGATTTTTTCCTTCTTCAATGCCACTGTCGAACATTTGTCCAAGCCAAACTCCATGCTGATATCAGTGCTAAAAAT
The DNA here is from genome assembly GCF_035594765.1 of Anolis carolinensis. Taxonomy (NCBI): domain Eukaryota; kingdom Metazoa; phylum Chordata; class Lepidosauria; order Squamata; family Anolidae; genus Anolis; species Anolis carolinensis. The sequence goes on from NC_085843.1 coordinate 14,734,912, forward strand.
TCGGACAGTGTTAGTCAGAGACTGGATTTCAGTTTCCGTTTTTCCATACAGCTTCAGGTCATCCATGTACATCAGATGCGAAATATTGTGAGAATTCTTAGATGTTTGATAGCCGAGATTTGTTTTTTGTAAGATTGTTGACAGAGGGATCATGGCAATAATGAAAAGCACAGGGGACAATGAGTCTCCCTGGAAAATTCCTCTCCTGATGTTGACAAGTCCATAGCTTTCATTTCCAACAAACAGTTCAGTTTTCCAGTGCTCCATCATGTTTTCAATGAAGGTGCCAACATTTTTACTAATCCCGATGGCGTCCAGGCACATGATGATCCAGCTGTGTGGGAGTGAGTCAAAGACCTTTTTGTAGTCAATCCACGTCATGTGAAGATTAGCTTTTCGGCTTTTACACCACCTCTGTCACCAGCCAGAGGCCTATAAATATCTGGGCATATTACAGCTGGACAACATCAAGCATGAACATGTGAAGACTGTGGTCAGTAAAGAATACACACAAAGGGTCAGAAAAATTCTCAAAAGCAAGCTCAATGGAGGCAACACCATCAAGGTCATAAACACCTGGGCCATACCTGTCATAAGATATACTGCTGGCATTATAAACTGGACACAGGCGGAACAGGACAATTTGGACAGAAAAACAAGAAAACTCATGACCATTCATCATTCACTGCACCCTCGCAGTGATGTTGACCGGCTATATCTGCCTAGAAGATCAGGGGGCAGAGGACTCTTACAAGTCAAACAAGCAGTCAAAGAAGAAGAACATGCCCTGGCAGAATATGTAAAGCAAAGTAAGGAATCTGCTCTGATTGAAGTCAAAAATCAGAAACTCCTCAAAGCACAGCAGACAAAAAACCAGTACAAGAAAGTTTTGTTGTGCCAGAGCTGACAGCTGGCACAACAAAACATTGCATGGAAAGTTCCTTGACAAAATTGAAGGAAAAGTTGATAAGGAGAAGACCTGGCTATGGCTCACGAATGGGACCCTGAAGAAGGAGACAGAAGGCCTGATCCTTGCAGCCCAGGAGCAAGGCATCAGAATAAATGCAATTTTGAAAAATCAGCTGATGACCCAAAATGCAGACTGTGCAAGGAAACTGACGAAACTATTGATCATATCCTCAGCTGCTGTAAGAAAATCGCACAGTCTTTCTGTTCCATTTATCGATGTTGTAAGCTCTTTTCGTGTGGCGCTGCTGGTTAGTAGCCAGTTGCAATAAATCACTACTGACCGAGAGGTCATGAGTTCGAAGCCAGCCCGGGTCGGAGTGAGCTCCCAACCATTGATAGTCTAGCTTGCTGTTGACCTATGCAGCTCGAAAGACAGTTGCATAGAAAATTTAGGTACTGCTTTACACGGGAAGGCTAATTTAACTAATTTATGACACCATAAAATTTCCAGCATTGTGCGGAAGAATGAGGAAGTACTCCATCAAGAACTCGGTGCCACAAGTGGATGGTGAAGCGGCAGCTCCCCCTGTGGCCGGAATCGAGCCTGATCAGGAGCTGAACTCTGACACAGATGACGCTTATTGTGACTTTTCACCCAGTTCTGAGAACCCTTTGCAGCTCCAAATGCCTGGAGAAATCAGCCAGGAAGAGCCGTTAATTGGAAGGGAGTCTCCTACTCTTCTTCCCTTGTCTGTGCCAGATGTTCTCAGCTCGCCTGAGAATGCGGATTTTAATCGAAGAGAATTTCTGAATCGTGAGAGAAGTGCAAAACAAGGCCTTTGTAGAAGTCAACGTCTGGCGTCCCGAGGGGATAATGGTTAGAGTTTCCATAGGAACTTTTGGGGAATATTGCTCTCCCTACTTGGGATTCAGTTTAGGATCCATAAAAGTGTTTTGCTCAGTGGCTTCTTTGCGGTGTCAACTTTACTCTTCCTTGAGGGAGTTTTTCCCGACTCTAGCTCCTGTTTGTTTCCAAGCCGAGTTTCCAGTTCCGTCGGGCTGTGCCTGCCGTGACTCTCGAGTAGATCCGGATTTCAACCTAGTTCCTGCCTTGTTCCTGATCCAAGCTTTGCCTCAGCTTCATCTATGTTCCTGCCTGTTTGCTAGGAAATATTCAGTGGATTTGAACTTTGCTATTTCCAGCCATGTTTCCTTGTTTTAACTCAAGAACATTGTAACTGCTTTGGAGAGATCTTTTGTCTCTGGACTTTGGATTATAATATTGGACCTTTTCTTTCACCTTATTGGACTAATCATTGACTTTTCAAAAAGAACTATTTCCTCCTCAAACTTTATAACTATTTTCATCTGGATTTATATTTGCTTTAATAAAGATATTATATGTTATTTATTTATTTATTTATTTATTTATTTATTTATTTATTTATTTATTTATTTATTTATTTACAGTATTTATATTCCACCCTTCTCACCCCGAAGGGGACTCAGGGCGGATCACATTATATACATATAGGGCAAACATTCAATGCCCATATACACATCAAACAGAGACCGAGACAGACAGACGCAGAGGCAATTTAACCTTCTCTTGAGGGGATGTTCGATTCTGGACACAGGGGGGAGCAGCTGATTCATCATCCACTCTGATGGCACTTCCTCATTCCAAGTCGTAAATTAGTTAAACTTGCCTCCCCACTTTTATAAGTGGTATCTTATTTTCTACTTGATAGATGCAACTATCTTTCAGGTTGCTAGGTCAGCAACGAGCAGAGGCTATTTTTTTATTTTTAATTGACGGGTGCTCACTCCGCCATGGGCTGGTCTCGAACTCATGACCTCATGGTCAGAGTGATTTATTGCAGCTGCTCAACAGTCTGCGCCACAGCCCGGCTGGTTTTCTCCTGTCTGGTTTTCAAGTGCTCACGCTGCCTTGGGGTGTAACAATATGCTTGAGAGCATAAGAATGTTTTAAGTAGCTTTTTAAAAATGAGTAATGAGGGGAGGGCACTTTGATCTCCTCAGGGAGGACATTCCAAAGATGGGGGACGTCCATTGAAAAGGCCCCATCTCTCATTCCCACCAGCCAAGCTTGAGACGGGGGTGGGACCGAGAGCAGGGCCTCCTTGGATGATCGAAGAACCCCGACAGGTTTATACAATGAGATGTGGTTTTCTAGATAGCCTGGGTCCAAACTGTTTAGGGCTTTGTAGTTAATAACCAGCACTTTCTATTTAGCCCAGAAGCAGACCGGTACCAGTGGAGCTGCCATACTATGGGAGTTGTCCGACCCTTGAACGGTGCTCCAGTTAGCAGTCTGGCTGCCGATCTCTGGACCAGTTGAAGCTTCTGAACTATCTTGAAAGGCAGCCTCACATAGAGAGTGTTGCAGTAGTCCAAGCAATATGAGACTAAGGTGTGGGCTACCATGGCCAAATCTGGTGTCTCAAGGTACGGGCACAGCTGGCGCACAAGTTTTAATTATGTAAAGGCACTCCGGGCCACCTCCAACACCTAGGGGTTCCAGGATCAACTATGAGTAAAGGATCACCCTCAAGTAGCGGACCTGGGTCTTCAGGGGAAATGTGACTTCATCCAACACAGGCTGTAATCCCATACCCTGATCCGCCTTCCAACTGACCAGGAGTACCTCTGTCTTGTCTGGATTTAGTTTCAACTTATTAGCCCTCATCCAGTCCATGTTCAAGGACAGTTGTTCCAAGATGGAATCCCCAGGAAGGCTAAGGTCTTCTGCAATTTGTTTTTGCATATTCCATCTCTAATGTCTCATCTATCATGCATGCTGTTTTCAAGAACAAGAACAAGTAGGAAAATGTAAAACTACAACTAACGAAGCCTCTTCATTGGTGAAAAATTCTCTATGAACTGAATATTTTAAAGGATTTTTTATAAAAAGACTGATGAGACACAAGGATCCATTTTTAAAAGATATTTGCTGTGGTTTTAGGTTTAGGTGGGAAAGGAGCCAAAATTCCTTTCTCCTTTTTCTTTCATTTCCCCTCATAAAATGGCTTCCCTTGTTTAGCTACATCTGCTTTCTGTATACTTCCAGCCACTGAAATGCTTATTTCTTTCACTCTAAAAAAAATTAGGAGCTTCTTGCCAAAGTCTACCCCCTCCACACCAAGTCACATTATTCAACTTGCACAAATATTTATTCTTAGTGAGCTGGTGAAACAGATAGCGCTGCCATGGGGTTACACTCCCAAAGTAGCAGCACATTTGGCTTTCTGGCTTTGTTTCCATTCTATTGCTTTTCCATGTTTTATGTAAACCTAAACTTCAGAAGAACTAGTTATAAGAAATTAGTAGACATTGTAGAAGTTACTTTTAGGGATGCAACTCCCAGAATGATCCAGTCAGAAGAGTCATGGGGGATGCTGGAAATTGAACCATCATGACTTGAGACTGATTCCTTTTATAATGGAGTGATGCTTTACTTAAACCCAGGAAAACATCACAGAATCATAGAGTTGGAAGAGACCTCATGGGCCATCCAGTAACCCCCAGCCAAGCAGGAAAATCACATTCAAAGCACCCCCAACAGATGGCCATACAGTACAAAGAAGGAGCCTCCACCACACTCCGAGGCAGAGAGTTCCAGTGCTGAACAGCTCTCTCTCACAGTTAGGAAGTTCTTCCTAATGTTCAGGTGAAATCTCCTTTCCTGAAGTTTGAAGCCACTGTTCCACTTCCTAGTCTCCAGGGTAGCAGAAAACAAGCTTGCTCCCTTCTCCCTGTGACCTCTCCTCATATATTTATACACGGCTATCATGTCTCCTCTCAGCCTTCTCTTCTGCAGGCTAAACATGCCCAGCTCTTTCAGCCGCTCCTCATAGGGCTTGTTCTCCAGATGCTTAATCATTTGAGTCGCCCTCCTCTGGACACCTTCCAGCTTGTCAACATCTCCCTTCAATTGCAGTGCCCAGAACTGGACACAGTGTGATTCCAGATGTGGTCTGACCAAGGCAGAATAGAGGGGTAGCATGACTTCCCTGGATCTAGACACTATACTCCTATTTATGCTGGCCAAAATCAACACGTTGTTGGCTTATGCTTAACTTGTTGTCCACAAGGACTCCAAGATCTTTTTCACACGTACTGCTGTTGAGCCAGGTATCCCCCTTTCTGTATCTTTGCATTTCATGCTTTCTGGCTAAGTGGAATATCTTGCATTTGTCCCTGTTGAAGTTCATTTTGTTAGTTTCGGCTAATCATCTATCTAATCTGTTAGGATCGTTTTGAATTCTGCTCCTGTCTTTTGGAGTGTTAGCTATCCCTCCCAATTTGGTGTTTTCTGCAAACTTGATCATGCCCTCTAACCCTTCATTTAAGTCATTAATAAGGATGTTGAACAGAACCGGGCCCGGGACAGAACCCTGCTTATGGCACTCCACTTGTCACTTCTTTTCAGGATGAAGAGGAAGCATTGGGGAGAATCACCTGTTGGGTTCATTCGCTTAACCAATTACAAATCCACCTAACTGTAGTTTAGCCCACATTTGACTAGTTTGTTTGCCCAAAGGTCATGGAGGACTTTGTTGAAGGCCTTGCTGAAATCCATATGCTCTACATATACGGCATTCCCTGCATCTACCCAGCTTGTAACTCTATCGAAAAAAGAAATCAGATCTAGTCATTTCATTAAATCATCGTATAACTTAGTAAAATTAGGATCATCCATGCTATAGTATTTTCAATTTTTGAAGCCTGGATGGTGGAATACCTCTTATAGAAAGAGAATCAACTAATTTAAAATGTTATGCTTGAGTTCAATGCCTACTATCGAATTACAAAACCACAAATCAGTGGATGCTACCAAGCTTCAATTCACATGAGATGTTGCTGTATTTGGACATACCATGACTCTTTGAAGAACATTGATAAAGTGAGGCTTTAGAAGGTTTCTCATTCATAAGGTTGCCAAGAGTCAAAGTTGACTTTATCAACAACATCAACATCAACAACAAATATATAAGATCCTCCATTTAGGCACGAAACATATCATATGGGTAACTCGTGGTTGGAGGCCAGGACATTAGAAAATGTTTTGGGATCTTAGTACATCACATGCTAAACATGACTGAACACTGTAACACAGTGGTAAACAGCTAATGCAATTCAAGGCTACATCAATAGAAGTATAGTGTCTCAATAAAAGGAAAGAATGTATGTTCCTTCAAGCCAATTCTGATTTATGGCAAAAGTCCTATCATAGGGTTATCTTGGCCATGAATTGCCCATGACCAGCCAGTAAGACTCTCAGATTCGACTCAATAAATACCGTATATGCTCGAGTATAAGCCGACCCGAATATAATCCGAGGCACCTAATTTTACCACAAAAAACCTGGGAAAAAGTTGACTCCAGTATAAGCCGAGGGTGGTAAATTTCAGAAATAAAAATAGATACCAATAAAATTACATTAATAGGCATCAGTAGGTTAAATGTTTTTGAATATTTACATAAAGCTCAAATTTAAAATAAGACTGTCCAACTCTGATCAAATCATTATTCTCATCTTCTTCAATGTCAATGTGCTTAATATGTATCCTTTTAATAATAATAGAGTAAAATAATACATGTAATAATAATAATAATAATAATAATAATAAAATACAGGAAAATAATACAAGTAATAATAAATAGATTAAAATAATAAATGCAATAATAATAATACAGTAGAGTCTCACTTATCCAAGCCTCACTTATCCAAGCCTCTGGATTATCCAAGCTATTTTTGTAGTAAATGTTTTCAATATATCGTGATATTTTGGTGCTAAATTCGTAAATACAGTAATTACAACATAACATTACTGCGTATTGAACTGCTTTTTCTGTCAAATTTGTTGTATAACATGATGTTTTGGTGCTTAATTTGTAAAATCATAACCTAATTTGATGTTTAATAGGCTTTTCCTTAATGCCTCATTATTATCCCGTTTAGCTTGGATAAGTGAGACTCTACTGTATCAGGGAAATAATAAATGTCTTAATAATAATAAAAAATAGAATAAAATAAATGTAATAGTAACAACAATAATAGAGAAAAATAAGAAAATGTAATAATACCAATAATAATAGAGAAAAATAATAAATGTATCATATATTCTCGAGTATAAGCTGACCCAAATATAAGCCAACCAGGACCCTCACCCGAGTATAAGCCGAGGGGGGCTTTTTCAGTCTTAAAAAAGGGCTGAAAAACTAGGCTTATACTCGAGTATATACAGTAATAGGATTTCATATTCTGCTATGGTCAGACCTCACCTACAGTACTATGTATAGTTTTGGAAAGCCCATTAAAAAAGAATATTCTATTGACAAGCTGGAACATGACAAGAAGAATGAAACCAAGATGTTAAAGAGTTCTAGAAGTCAAGGCTTATGAAAAATTGTTCAGCTGGACATGTTTAGCCTGCAAAAGAAATGTCTGAGAAGCAATATGATAGCAATTTTTCAAATATCTGAAAGGATGTCCTACAAAAGATGGAGCAAGCTTGTTTCCTGATGTCTTCCATAGTTGGACCCAAATCAATGTGTACACGTGACAAAGAAAGAAGATTTCAACTAAGTTTTGGAAAGAACTCCATCACAATAGTAATAGCTCAACTATTACATCACAATAGTAATAGCTCAATGCTGGATTCTCCTTGTTGAAGCCTTCTGAAGAGAGATTTGATGATCAGCTATCAGGTATCCTTTCATAATGGACTATATCAGCAGGGGGTAACATTTGTGAGCTCTGCCGCTTTTCTACAATTCCATGGTTCCAAAATGCATGAAATGATATCCTTTAATGAACTGCAGACACACTCAAAACACACATGGTTTTGTTTTCTACTCTAACTGAACTTCCTTAGAACTATTTTGAAAATATTTGGTGTCAATTACAGTACAACAGACAAACAAAACCAATAAAAAGGAAAATTCGATGAGGAAAGGAAGAAAAATACAGCAAACAAACACAGGGTATTTGGGTTGCTGTGAGTTTTCTGGGCTGCATGGCCATGTTCCAGAAGCATTCTCTCCTGACAATTCACCCACAGCTATGGCAGGCATCCTCAGAGGTTGTGAGGTCTGTTGGAAACTAGGCAAGTGGGTTTATATATCTGTGGAAGGTCAGTGTGGGAGAAAGAGCTCTTGTCTGAGGCAAGTTTGAATGTTGCAATTGGCCACCCTGATCAGCACTGAATGGTCTTGCAGTTTCAAAGCCTGATTGCTTCCTGCTTGGGGGACTCCTTTGTTGGCCATGAGGGTAAAGACAAAGATCCACTCAGCGGAAAAGTGTTCTTACAATACATCAAGGGAACCACTGACCGCATAGGAAAGCTGATGAAGAAACACAACCTACAAACTAGCTACAGACTCACTAAGAAAATCCAACAAATGCTACGTTCAGCGAAAGACAAGAGGGATCCTCTCTCCTCTGCAGGAGTCTACCATATACCATGCAGCTGTGGACAAGTCTATATAAGGACCACCAAATGCAGCACTGCCCAAACAGGAATCAAGGAGATGAAAGGCACTGCAGAATAACTCAACCAGAAAAGTTAGCCATAGCAGAGCACTTGATGAACCAACCTGGACACAGCATATTATTTGAGAACACAGAAATGCTGGACCACTCTGACAACCACTACGTCAGACCACACAGAGAAGCCATTGATATCCACAAATATGTGGACAATTTCAACAGAAAGGAGGAAACCATGAAAATGAACAAAATCTGGATACCAGTATTAAAAAAACTCTAAAATCAGGACAGTAAATAAAGAGTAACATAAAAAAAGGGAAATTTCAGACAGGGCCAACTAACACTTCCTAGCAAAGGATTCCCCCAGACTGAAAGCAGCCAGATTTTGAAGCTGCAAGGCTATTCAATGCTAATCAAGGTGGCCAATTGCAACATTCACACTTGCCTCAAACAAATAAGAGTTCTTTCTCCCACCCTGGACCTTCCACAGATATACAGTAGAGTCTCGCTTATCCAAAATAAACGGGCCAACAGATGGTTGGATAAGTGAAAATGTTGGATAATAAGGAGGGATTAAGGAAAAGCCTATTAAACATCAAATTATGTTATGATTTTACAAATTAAGCAAGAAAACATTGTTTTACAACAAACTGACAGAAAAAGCAGTTCAGTACATGGTAATGTTATGTAGTAATTACTGTATTTACGAATTTAGCACCAAAACATCGCAATGTATTGAAAACATTGACTAGAAGAATATTGCCTACTAAAAGGCAGACTGCATTGGATAATACAGAATGTTGGATAAGCAAAGGCTGGATAAGTGAGACTCTACTGTATAAACCTCCCTTGCCTAGTTTCCAACAGATCTCGCAACCTCTGAGGGTGCCTGTCATAGATGTGGGTGAAACATCAGGAGAGAATGCTTCTGGAACATGGCCATGCAGCCTGGAAAACACACAGCAATCCAGTGATCACATCCACACATGGATTATTTGATTCATTTTGCATATAATCAGGTGTAAGGACATGATGGAGTCACTTCTTGGAAGGAAGACTATTTGGATTACAATAAAACATACAGAGCAGAATCAAAGATGAACAAAGAATGTGCCATTTGCAACTCTGCATTTGACATAGGTTGGTTATCCCTGAATATTGTAACACTGGAGGAATGGGAACTTTTAAAAATTTGGTTATCTTTTGTGTTTTTGAGTTATCTAAGGATGAAAAAAGCAAAAGGTATTTAAAGGCTTAGGAATAATAGTCTCCCCAGTTGATTACTATTATTATTCTGCACTTCAAGTTCAACTGAGCTTTGAGGAAAGAATAAATAATGTGCTTGGTCTGGTGATGGTGGTGGACTCACGTCTTACTCGGAACCAGATGACGTAAGGGAGAAAAAGCAGACACAATAAAACACAGTGGGAGTAATCTCCTCCATAGAACTGTGAGCAAAATTGCTATTGTTATGAACCATGAGTACAACAAACAAAAAGAACAATCTAATAGCAAGCTTTTTTGCAGTAATGACACTTGGGTATTTTTGCAATGCACCAGTACTTAGACCATTCGGCTAGCTGAGCACTCAAGTTACATGTACCAGCTAAAAGTTTATCATTATCTCAGATATGAAGATTGTACATTCAAAATCACACACTTAGATGCATTTCCAAGTTTATAAATAACTATTCACAGAATCTACCTGTAAGATTTGAAATGGGCTAGAAAAAGAAAAGTTTTGATAACCCTTTCCTTCTGCTTTCCTTTGCGTCTTTTCTCAATCACTCCCCTTTTTTCAGGTTAACAACTTTTCTGAACTTTGCCAGGCTGTAATCTATAGGATGCAATCTGTCTTCTGTTGAGTCAAACACTCGCTTGGGGTAATCCGCATGCAGGTGGAAAGTAGATAATGGACAGACCAGGACCAGAAGTATGGAATTTAGCATTTTTCCCCTTTTCTATCTCTGAGCCACCTTCCTTCTCCTGTCCCCCTTCCTGCTTCCTGAGCTGCTGCAGAAAGGGGAGAACATCTTTGGAAATATCCTACTCAACTGGATACGAAGAGTTTTTCAACTTTGGTTGAAGTATGAAAGGTGACGCCTCCAATATCCTGGAGATGGCAGATCCGCTCTAGTTTTTCTATCCAAGAGCAATTCAAGGTGCTGAGGCCATTTTAAGTGTGAGCATCAGCACCTTGGATAGCTCATTTGAAGTTTGGATTAAAACTTGGAGTAGATTCATTGCCTTCCTGGTGTTGGAGCCACCAGCCTCCATTGGGATAAAGGATGCATGAAAATAGGCCAAGGACTGCAAACAAGTCTTAGAACCACCTGTTAACTATACTATTGTAATCTATAGACAGACACTTCCAGAATGTTTTTGATGCTGGAACTATTATTCTAAAAATGCAGGTTGGCATTTTGTTAGGTGTTTATACCTTCGTAAACCATCTTATGTTCCCATAAAGGAGAATTGTGATGTTGTGCAAAACTTCTATACACAGAAGAAGAACAGAGTATGTCTATGGGATCATTGTGCAAACAGCAACCACATTATGGCTGCTGCACTTTAGTCCTTATGCACAACCTGTCCTCATGCACATCAGCACACATTACACATTTGGGACACACTGCACATCAAGACATATTGCAAAGTGCTCCACTGTGGATTTCACTAGCATCACGGGAATTATATAGTTCTGCTTTTGGAAAATTATGCATCATAATCTCATGATGCAAGATCTTGTCCATAGTTTTTCCTAGAACAAGAACTGTAAAGACTATGGAACAAACAGAGCCAATGAAAGAGGGTTATGTGAGGATTCTTACTGGCATTTTGCGGTTAAATTTAAGCGGATTTTACTGCACTCTGCTTGAACAAAACTATTTTTGTTTTGCTGCTGCTTGGGAGGGGGCAGGGAGCACAAAATTCTCCCCAGCTTGTCATTAAATGAAAACAAACACCCACCCCAGGCTTCTTGATAGTTGTATCATTTGATCAGGGATCACTTTTGTCCTTCCCCTTCGAAGACCACCCACAGATAGATGTGTAGCAATTTACAAAATGAACATTCATCTCCAATTAAAGGGTCAGTAATCAAGAGTGGGGAGGAAGGAGAATGACTAGGGGAAGAAGGATAAAAATAGTTCCAGCAACTCACCGAGGCCTTCGGAAAGTAAGGCCATACTGCTGACAAGCCAAGCCGACAGTAGGAGTGTATACAATTGGCATGAACCTCTCAATGTCTGATGTGAGAACTCGGTAGAATAGCTTCTCATTCCGGTCTTGCAGTGTCATCAGGATGATATATCTGGGGAAAGGTAGGGGAAAAGGTGAGGGAATATGACAGCATCCACTGATGCCTTGAGTTGACAATTCTGCAGGTTCTCTACATTGTTTGAAAAAGCTTTGGCCACCTCAATTTATGGTTCCCAACATTCTCATTGAGGATATTGAGTGTTAATGAAGATTATGTTTGATTGAGGGAAGTATTAGTACTATTCTATCCTGCTTATGTCACATTTCACTTGGAATATTGACAAGTTGGACTGTGTCCACAGGAGGGCTATCAAAATGGTAGAAGATCTGGATACCATGAACTCCTACAGTATGAGGAATTGGTTAGGGAGTTGGGTATGTTTAACCTGGAGAAGAAGGGGTTGAGAGGGGACTTGGCAGCTATATTTAAATATTTGAAATAATATCATATTGAAGATGGAGCAAGCTGGTTTTCTGCTGCTCCAAAACCTAGGGCATGGAGCAATGGATTCAAATGGTAGAAAAAGAGATTCCACTGAAACATTAGGAAGAACAGTGGAATTAGCTAATTAGGGGTGTGTTGTCTCTTTTTTTGGGGATTTGTCAACAATGGCTAGATGGCCATTTATCAGGAGTGCTTTGATTGTGTATATCTGCGTGGCAGAATGGTGTTGGACTTATATCACAAAAGCATACATCTGGGCTGGGAGTAAGTATAAGGAATAAGTGGCTAAACTAGAAATTGTTGAACCCTGTGTCGATGTCTCCTCTCACTTCCATCCATATCTATTATGATATGATGACGACATTAACATATTGTAAGTTCTGCACATTTCTCTATTACCACAAGCAACATAAGGTGCAGACAACAAAGTCAAGCAGAAGCAGGCAGTTTATCCTGAATTACTCTAGTAGCAGGTTTACATTTTAGAAAAAACACCTGGCTCACATCTGCTTACTTGTCCAGATCACTGGATTTGGTCTCGTAGCTTTTCAGGACACGGAAGACTTGAACATCTTGGCTCAAGAAGCAAGGAGGAAGCAAGCCGTGAATTCCCAGCTGGAGCCTCTCTTCAAGGGTAAAGGCCATTCCCTGGGAAGGAAGAGAGGATGTGTGGGACTGGTAGAAGAGATCTGTTGTCTTAGCCAAAAGAAGTATAATTAGATTTCCACTTTGGAGGACTCTGAAGGATATCTCCAAAAGATAGTCTCTTGGAAGCAATTCATTATCTTCCCTATTACCCCACATCACATATCCTGCACTATATCTTCACAACAGCTTTAAGTGGGTTAGGTTGAGTGGGTGTCATTATTTTGCATTTGATTATGGGGAAATAGCCAGACACTTCTCTGATCCGCCCTATACATCAACAGCAAATGAATGACCAACGAATGAGCAAATCAGGGAATCCTCAAGGATGTATGGTTATTGAAGAATGGGGGGAAAAATGCCAACCTAAACAACGTATAGAAGTGTAAATTGGAGTTAACCCTTCTTTGTGAGAACAAAAGCAAAAACAACAACAACTACTACTACTATTATTACTCAACCCCCTTATTCACATGGAAGTTGAAAGCCATGAATAATAGCGAACCCTAATGATGTGAACTTGAACAGAAAATGCCATAGATGCCACTGGAAGACATAGACATTTCGTAATTTACCAGCTTGACTCTATGGCAATGATTCCCAAAGTCTAGACCTCCAAGTATTCTGGACTTCTATGCCCAGAAGCCACAGCTGCCTTGGCCAATGAGTGGGGATTCTGGGAGATGAAGTCCCAAACGCCTAGAAACTAGAGTTTGGGAAACACTGCTTTATGGTAGTGTCCAGCTGAAGAATACCACAGAATTGCATGGAAGACTGAGAAATACCTAGAAGAGAAGATATATTTTGTATGATTAGGTAGATAAAACTGCATGTATCAGTCTTGCGGGTACAGAGATCATAGTGTACTATGATTTCTTATATATTTCTCATTATGGATTGAGATGGGTAACTATAGCAAATTGTAAATACAAGAACAAATTGGATATGCAAACACCAGTTGGAAAACAATAACATCAGCACATGATGTCAATATATACTAAAACCAATCTATTTATACCTTACTTTAAAAATCATCTGGATGGGATGCTGGCCTACAATTTCCACAATTTACTACTATTATGAGCTTGAACTGTGGAGGCTTAATGGAAGAGTACTAACTTCTCAAGAAAATAATGGATTTCGAAGACTGCTGAAATGACAGAAATTGACAAACTGTCCAGGAAGCGTTTTATCATATATAAAAAAGAAAGAATTACAAAACCCAGTGGGATTTAAAGACTGCTTATAGATACGTGTGTGTGTGTGTGTGTGTGTGATTTTCTCAGCAGAAGTTCAAATGATAGTCAAGCAGTAGTGAGAAGTTTACTGTAGAGTTAAACAGATGCCTTTGTGGTAAGGGAAGTCAATTTTGATATTATTTAGCTGTTTGGAGGAGATTGGGGTGAAAAGATAAAACAGTGATTTTCAGATATGAGTTCGTGTACAGTATTTGTTCTCTTCTTTTCCTTTTCCTTTTTTATTATTGTAGAATATATATACATTTTAAATAGTGTTGCAAATCATTCTGCAAGTGTTTCCAGAAGAGAGAATCAAAAGCCAGTATTTTAATAAAAATATTTTCGTCTGTTTCACCCTGATATGTCACCGCATGCTGCTCAAGCAGAGCTTAATTGTTTATTATTATGGAAGTCTTGAGTCATGGTGCCTCCTGGTGACCATGTAAAAGGGCTTTAACCCCCCCCCCCATGTTTCATTTCTTGATCCCCCACAAATGCAATAACTTAAAAGAAACCAATATTATTTTTGGCATGACTATCCCGCATCCCGAAGTGTTTAGCCATCCCCATAGCACGTGCTGGTTCGGAGGAAAATTGTGTGCTGCTGAATCTGCCAGCAAAGCAATTTCCTTCCTTTGGCGATAGAAAGATACAACAGTCACAGAGGATGATAGAAATGTGCCAAGTGTCCAAAAAGGTTAGCCAGAAACGGCATAATACAGTAATCAACATCAGTTAGTGAGTCTAAGAATTGGAGAGGTCCAGCAAAATAAAGTAAAATAGGTCAAGTGACTAGTTTCTTAGGAAGGTGGAAAGCCTTCCCATAACCCCTAACATTTCATAGGTGAAAACTAGGGTGAATTTGAGTAAGATGGCAAAGTCATAGGAAGAACATGCAAACAAGGCAAGGCTGGAGCAGTTTGTTTTTGCCTGAGTCTACTGAGGCTACTGGGAAAGGCAAGAATCCGATCCCTTCCCTCCTTTTCCTTTTGTTGAGTTAACTGAATACAAACTATTTTGAAGACAGTTTGCATTAATGGTTGTTAAGACACGGGTAAACATGGGAGGAGAGAAAAACTAGGATGTTAAACTTCTCTGACCCCAGACAGTAATCTGGCAATTCTTCTGCAGTTTTTTTTCCCTATCTGTGAGTGAGCAAAATTAGCCTATAGGTAAAAATGAATGCCAACAATACCCAGGGCTGGCCCTAGGTATTTTTCAAGTGTAGGCGAACAGAATTTTGGCGCCCCCTCCCAAAGCCAATCACTGAAAAATAAAAGTGTTGGATAAGCAAAAATGTTGGATAATAAGGAGGGATTAAGGAAAAGCCTATTAAACATCAAATTACATTAAGATTTTACAAATCAAGCACCAAAACATCATGTTTTACAACAAATCAACAGAAAAAGCAGTTCAATACATGGTAATGTTATGTAGGAATTACTATATTTGCGAATTTAGCACCAAACATTGAACAGGGATATAGGGCAGTGTGGACTTATAACCCAGTTCAAAGCAGATATTGTGGGTTATTCTGCCTTGATATTCTGGGTTATATGGCTGTGTGGAAGAGCCCTGAGGGTCCTTCCACACAGCCATATAACCCAGAATATCAAGACAGATAATTAAAAGGCCACCGAAAGGGAATCTGGCCCCCGGTATTAAAAAAAACCCCTGAAATCAGGACAATAAATAAAGAACAACACTCTGAAAACTGGGGAAATCCAGACAGTAAACAATTAGGGACAGCTAACACCTCCCAAAAAAAGATTCTCCCAGGCAAGAAGAAGCCAGACCTTGAAGCTACAGGGCCATTAAATGCTAATCAAGGTGATTAATTACAACACTCACACCTGCTTCAAAGAAGAGTTCTTTCTCCGACCCTGGACCTTCTACAGATATATAAACCCCACTTACCTACCTTCCAAGTTCCCACAGACCTCACAATCTCTGAAGGCCCGGAAGGTGGGCCCACGCCGGCCGGAAGGCCCAGCGCGGGCACTGGAAGGCCAAGCGCAGGTGCTGGAAAGCCCAGCGCAGGCGCCAGAAGGCCCAGTGCGGGCGCCAGAAGGCCCAAAGGAGAAGGAGGCAGGGGTGGCACCATCCTCCCAGGGGCCTCAACGGCACCCCCGGGACGATGGCACCACAGGCAAGTGCCTAATTCGCCTCGCGGTTGGATCACCCCTGACAATACCTCATGACCCATGGAAGCTGATCAGTGCCACAGTTGTGATCTTTGTAAACCACAGGGTGTGCTTATTGCTTCTCTGAAAGCCAAACACTCTAAAGCCCCCCCCCCCAGCACAAGGAGATCTATCTTCACCTTATCAGTCCTACCCAAACACTCTAAAGCCCCCCTAGCACAAGGAGATCTCACTCCTAGCCAACAATATCACACTCTTACTAGTCAATCATATGGGTGCATTAGTCTTTCAGATATCAAATCAAATAGAGCTTGAAGCAAAGCTTGCTTTATGATGGCAGATGCACATAGGTCTAGATTTCAGCAGTGATTTTGGTTGAGCTGTATCTAGAGGTGAAGTGGTTTACTACTGTACAGGGAAGTATTTTACACTTTTTACAGGATTTCTGCTAAAAGGATTTCTGCTAAAAGGAGCTTAAAAACCTGGCTCTTTCAAAAGGCCTTTGACATTTAATTGTTGTTGGATTGACCTGTCTGCCCATTCTATAATTGCCCCATCCCTGATGCTTTACCATTATTACACTGCACTTTATTGTCCATTTTAACTGTGAAATTACCTCTCTCCATTTTGGTATTTTCTGCACTTTGCCCTGGGATCTATGAATTTAGTCCCCTGATTTTAATATTGCATGATTCATGTTCATTTTAATGATTGTTTTTACTGATGTTGATGTTTTTATTGGGTTAATTGTGTTATGGCTTTGTGATTGATACTGGATTGTTGTATCAGGCAAGGCCCCATGTGAGCCGCCCCGGGTCCCTTCGGGGAGATGGGGCAGGGTATAAAAATAAAGTTATTATTATTATTATTATTATTATTATTATTATTATTATTATTATTATTATGGCTACAGTGAGAGACACCATTGAGAAGCAATATTGGATGTCGAGGGAGCTCAATCAGTATATCCCAAACATGTGGTTGTTCATGGGCTACCCATATTTGCTAACTACGAGCTGACCATATTTGCTGGACATATTTGCGAACACCATTCAGTTTATACCAGGAAATGCTAGCCAACCGCATATTTGCATGGTGCTGACTTACACAAAAGCTCTTAGAGTTCAAGTAGATGGCTTCCTGATCCAGCTACTTGAGATTCTTTTGGTGGAAGTTACTTTATTCCCAACAAACAAGACTCCAATTTCAGTTCTTTAGGATCCAAAAATTCAAGGGCCTAGAGCCAGAACTGCTGTGGATGCCAAAGGAAATATAAATGGTAGGGTGGTTACATGGAATCGGTTTTCCTGTGTTGATTTCCTCATGAAGCCTTTCTCTTCTGTAAATGTTGATAGGAAATGCTTTTTAAAAAACTTCAGAAGAGAATGGAAGCCAAGCCTGCAAAATGAACTTTGCTCCCTTTTGACCTTGCAATTCAAATAACTCAGCAGGAATCAAGATAATACGGCTAAACCAACTACGGGTGCAGTCGGCTTCATATTGACAGGTCAACAACAAAGGAGCAGAGATATGCAGATCCAAGTCAATTCAGTTTTATGGACATGTCAATAACCTGATAGCAAGGACAGGAAACAAATTTTGGTTCCAAAGCTACTGTGACGTAAGCAGAGTAGTTGCTGATTGCCTATCTATTCTCACTTACGGTACATCAAGAACTTGTGCTGGGATTTGCTAATAGCCACACGTTTGCAGAGGGCGGACTTAAATGCCCCAGCATTTATTTTTCAGGTGTGAAAGGATAACAAATACCCACATACAGAGGAACTCTGAAACCTTTGATTTCTACTTTTCTGGAAGGAGGAATGCCTAAAAGTTAGAGGCACAATGGAAAACTTCATCTTAAGAACGGGCAATTCTACTGCATCAAAACTAACCAAATGAACCAATCAACCTACTTCACAAGGTGTAGGTATACACCACAGGGTCTCCTCTAATTTCTAATATGGGAGGAGGCAGTCTTTCACTTATCTTGCCTCCAAGTTGTTTAGGACTTTATAGGTCTACAACACCACTTGAATTGAGAATGGAGGCAAACTCCCAATGGCCATTTAGCCCACTGTAAATATGTCCTGAAGCAGCCCCTGAATTCTACAGGTATGTGCCAGGCCATTGTTCAGATGGTCCATGCATGCTCCCAGTTCTGGTGTCAGTAGAGGCATCCATGATCACCAGGAGCTCAGGCAGAGCTCCATAGGTGGCAAGTAGTAGCAGCAGCAGCAATATGGGCATAATCCATCCTCTTTCCCTGATAAACGCAGGGAAATGCTAATGGTACCAGTCTGGAATATGTGTGAGTCTTAATTGGACCCAATTCTGTTGTCCAGACTCTACTGAAGTTGAGTCTGGACAACAGACTCAACTGGAACATGGCCATACAGTCCGGAAAATGCACAACAACCCATCTTCTGAAGTTGCGAGATACTATGGAATTTACAGCAAACTCCAGGGTATCTCCGACGTTGCCCAAGTTGTTGAACTAAGCAACCTGAAAGATAGTTGCATCTATCAAGTAGGAAATTTAGATACCGCTTATATGGGGAGGGAAATTTAACTAATTTATGACAACATAAAAATCGTCCATCAGTGTGCGGAAGAATGAGGAAGTATTCCATTAAGGACTCAGTGTCACAGGTGGATGATGAAGCAGCAGCTCCCCTTTGGCATACCCACATGAAGCCGGAAGCTGGAAAATGTTAAATTGCCTCTGTGTCTGTATGTCATATGTCTAATGGCATTGAATGTTTGCCATGTATATGTACATTGTGATCCGCCCTGAGTCCCCTTCGGGGTGAGAAAGACGGAATATAAATATTGTAAACAAATAAATAAAGTGTGACAAAGTCAATTTAAAGCTAAAACCTCACAGGAATACTCAGAGGAAGCTACTGTGCATATGGGGGCAGCCAACTTTCCTAATCAAGGTGAGTCCAGGTTTCTTTGCAAGTGTAGTCAAATCCTTAGACTCGACCACAGAATAGCTTTTGTCAGCCCCCATAAGAACATCAGCATGGATATGGAAACAGTCGCCAATCATGGCTCCTGCCGCTCCTTACTAAGATTTCACTTTCAGCTGTGTTTGCAGGCTGACAAAAGAGCCAGTGTCTTGCCTGTTTTCTGTCCCGATAAAAGGGAAATGTATTCCAGGTCAGTCATAGCAACAAAATGAGTTCCTTCTGTTTTTTTCCTGATGGCTGCCAAATTACATGAAGAGTGAGTTACTGAAAACAAGGTCCTTTAAAAATAAAACCACAATGTGATTCTGTCAGCTCACCACAGCCGCTCCTGAATGAACACACGAGACTCTCTGTGATATCACCAGAAACTTTACTGCAGGAAACATAAACATCCGAAAAGCCAAGAATGGGAGACTCCGGCCAACCATCCTTTATATACCCTCCCCCTCATTTGAAAAGTCTCTTCCCGCTCAGTAAAACCCCGCGCAAATTCCCCGCCAAGTCCAGCAGCCGTTTCTTCTCCGAGTCCTGAGACGCAGGTGTCTTATCAATGTCAGTGACCCTGAAACTCAGAGCCACATACAGGCTCTAGTAGCAGGGTTCTGACATGGCGTCCTCCTCCCCTTCGTCCTGGAAGGAAAAGATTAAACACAACTATTGTTCTCCGCTGTCCAGAGTTCCTTTATACTTTTTTAACAGGCTGCAATGGAATACCGGGTGTACCTTCCCTAGGTCCTTGGGTAGCTTCAGCTCATAGGTCACTTCGTTTATTCTTTTCGCTACCCTGAACGGCCCTATATAGCGTGGAGCCAATTTCTTAGATGGGAACCCCAATTTCAGGTTTTTTGTGCTCAGCCAAACCAGATCTCCTTCACCCAATTTGTCCCCCTCTCGGCGCCTACGATCTGCAAAGAGCTTGTACTTCTTTTGTGTTTCCCTCAATGCCTCCACCACGGTCTGCCACCCTTGTTTAATTTTGGCCGGCCATTCCTTGTCGGTCTGGCCCTCTCCTTCCTTCCACTCGGGTAGCCTGGGGAAAGGTGCCACCTCCTGTCCGTATACTATTTCAAATGGGGCACGACCTGTGGCCGAATGTACGGCCCCGTTAAAAGCCATCTCAGCAAACGGAAGAAGGTCCGCCCAATCGTCCTGTCTATAATTGGTGTACATCCTCAAGAATTGGCACAGTGTCTGTTGGGTACGTTCGACCCCCCCGTTGGTTGCGGGATGAAAAGCCGAGCTCAGATTCCTTTCCGCTCCTAACAGCTGTAAGAATTTTCCCCAAAATTTTGCAGTGAATTGGACTCCCCGGTCGCTAATTATTTTGTCAGGGCACCCATGTAGGCGATATACATGCTTCACATACAAATCAGCGAGCTTTTCAGCCGAGGGGAGTTTTGGCAGGGCCACAAAGTGTGCCTGTTTTGAGAATAGGTCCAATATTGTCCAAATGTATCTGTGGCCTCTGCTGGGGGGTAGTTCGCCTACAAAATCCATTGCCACGCATTCCCATGGCCTCATGGGTTCCACCACCTTCTGCAATAGCCCCTGGGGCTTCCCAGGTGGTGTTTTTCCCTCTGCACATAATTCACACTGCGTGACGTACCCCCTGGAGTCTTTCCTCATTCCGGGCCACCAGCATTGTTTGGCCAACAGTTTAATAGTCCTGGTGGGGCCTAGATGACCTGCACCCTTGTTATCGTGGCATTTCCTTAACATTTCTTGTCTCAAACATTCAGGAATATACAATTTCTTATTAACAAACACCAAATCCCCACACAGTTCTCCCTGTTCTTTGTTCGTTTGTAACCATTTGTCCATTCCATATGCTCGCTTCAACTCTTCCTCCCATATTTCTCCTCCCCCCCGTGGAAATAGCAGTACGTTTGTTTTCTTTGGCTGCTTGTGCTCGAGTCAGTACTGCCAGGCCCCATTGCTTATCTAGGAAAAGGCTCCCCTCAGATTCCTGAATTCCTCCCCCGTGCTGAGGCATCCGAGAGAGAGCGTCAGCGAGTATGTTGTGTTTCCCCTGGAAGAACTTGAGTCTGAAATCAAAACGGCTGAAATATTGGGCCCATCTAATCTGCTTCGCTGATAGTTTACGAGGGGATCTCAGATACTGTAAATTTCTATGATCAGTCCACACCTCAAACGGTGTTCCACTTTCTTCCAGAAAGTGTCTCCAGCACTCTAGTGCTTTCAGAATCGCTAAGGCTTCTCTCTCCCAAATCGGCCAGTTTTTTTCTGTATCGCTAAACTTTTTCGACAGATAGCCACATGGCTTCAGGTTCCCCCCCTCGTCTTTTTGCAGCAGAACTGCCCCATATGCCCGGTCTGACGCATCGCAATGTAGTACAAAGGCCTTAGACATATCAGGGTGCTGTAGGACAGGCTCCTCGGTAAAACGCTTTTTTAGGGCTTCGAAAGCTTCCTGGCATTCTATTGTCCAGGTCAGTTTGGCCCCTGGGGCCTTCACTTTGGCTGTTTCTCCCCTGCCTTTAGTCTTTAACAAATCCGTTAATGGCAAAGTGAGGCGCGCAAAGTCCTTGATAAATGTTCTATAGAAGTTTGCGAACCCCAGGAAGGATTGCAGCTGCTTCCGTGTTCTGGGGGCTTCCCACCCCCTTACGTCTTCCACCTTCGCAGGGTCCATCGCCACTCCCTGGGAGGAAATCCTATACCCCAGAAAGTCTATCTGGTCTTTATTGAACTCGCACTTGGCAAGCTTCGCATACAGCTTCGCTTCCCTCAACTTTTGTAGGACTTCCCTGACTAGTTCTACGTGTTGCTCCTTGGTCCGAGACATTATCAATATGTCATCTAAAAAAATAAAGACTCCCTTGTACAATAATGGATGCAACACTTCGTTGATTAATTGCATGAACGCGGCCCCTCCCCCGCATAAACCGAATGGGAGCACACAATAATTGAATAATCCGAAGGCGCAGGAGAAGGCCGTCTTCCACCTGTCCTCTGGTTTGATCTGCAATTTATGGTAAGCCTCAATTAAATCCAATTTAGTGAATATCTGTCCCTCCGATAACTGGGCGATCAAGTCCTTCACTAAGGGTAGAGGGTATTTATTTACAGTACTGATTGCATTCAGGCCCCTGTAGTCAATGCAGAGCCTCAGCGTTTGGTCCTTTTTCCTCCTAAACAACACAGGTGCCCCTAAAGGGGAGTTCGAAGGTTCTATGAAACCTCTCGCTAGGTTTTTATCAATGTACTTTCTCAGTTCCTCCTTTTCCCTAGCCGACATCGGGTATATCTTTGCCTTGGGAAGCTCTGCTCCTGGGACTAGCTCTATTTTCACTTCAACTCTCCGCTTCGGTGGGAAATTGTCTGCTTCCTTCTCGTCAAACACGTCCACAAAATCCCGATACTCTGGGGGTAATTTATCTGCCAGTTCTGCTATTCTGATAGAGTCTTCCTCCCCCCTTTTCCCCGGCTCCCTCTCAACTTCCTGGCTCCCTTCTTCCAAACTCATCCCGAAAATCATGCTCTTATCCTCCCAGTTGATTTGCGGGTTGGCCTGCCCCAGCCACGGCATGCCTAGTATAACATTATAGCTGGCTATTTGTGATATCACAAATGACACCTTTCCTTCCCAACTCCCTATCTTACACTTTACATCTTCGGCACTGTACCTAGCTAACGATCCTGATGCTGTGGATCCGTCCAACTGCGAAAATGCTATTGGGGATTCTAGGTTCGTCCTTTCGCATCCTAATCCCTCGGCTAATTCAGGGGAAATGATGTTCCTGGAACATCCACAATCCACAAACGCTTTGCAGGTTGCTTGTTTGCTGCCATTTTCAAGCTGAATGGGGACCACTATCATAGCTTTGTCCTGACTTACCAACCCCCCCGAATGGTGCCTCATCGGTGTTTCTTCCTCGGCGCGTTTTCCTGCCACGGCTCTTGGTTTGGGCTGGCCTCCGCTTTCCCCTTTTCTCTGCCAGCACTCGGCAGCTCTGTGGCCCAACCGGCCGCACACAAAGCAGCCACTCCTGCTGGCGCTCACGTTCCCTGTCGGCTCCGCTCTCCTCCCGGCTGGGGCTGATCCCTCCCCTCTTTCTGATCCCTCCCGGCTCCCCTCTTTCATCTGCGGCCATTGCTGTAGCGCTCCTCGGTGCCTCCTCACCTGGGCCAGCGATGTCTCGACGCGCCCCACCAGCTGAATCCACCCGCGCAGTGTGTCAGGCTCATCACGATGCACCGCCCAGGAGAGGATCTCCCGCCTGAGCCCCTCTTTGAAGAGTTCCATCTTTGTCACTGCAGACCATTCCGGCACCTTTTCGGCGAGGCATTGGAATTCCTCCGCATACTCAGATACCGACCTCTGCCCCTGGGAGATGGTCTTCAACTTCTCCCTCGCCCGGATCTGCTCCAATGGATCTCGGAAACGGGTCTCCAGGGCCCCCATAAAGCGTCGGACTGACCCCAGACATGGGTCGCGCCGCGCGTGCAGCTGAACGTACCAGCTAGCCGCTCCCCTCTTCAACACTGCGCCAATGGCCCGTATCCGGCTGGATTCCGTTCTAAAAGTGTGAGCATTGTCCTCCATATAGCCCCTCACTGTGGTAAGGAAAAAATCCAGTTCAGAGGACTCTCCCCCAAACTCGATCCTTAGTTCCTCTCGTCTCGGTAGGGGTCCCTGTGGCGGCAATCCCCAATCCTCCGCCCGTCGCAAGCCCCCTTGCGGACCAGTGGGCCCCGCTGCTGTTTCTCTTGGCCCTGTGCCACGCCCGGCATTCGCCAGGGGCACTAGGGTCTCAGCTGGGAGCGTAGCCGGGATTCTCGGAGGCTTTTCCCCTTCGTCGTCACTCTCCTCCACCCGCGTCAGGCTTGTTTGGGTCTTGGGCCGGGCGCCGGGCTCCTTTCGCATTTCCCTTCCCTTCGGTGCTGGGAGGTCTGCAAAGCCCTGGCTGCTTCCCACACTCATGTCCCACATTGAGCCAGCCCGAAGTTCCCTTCCTCTCTCTGGCTCCACCAAAAACGCCAGGCGCTCCATCGCCCTCGACATTACTGCCAGGGTGGTCTCCATCGCCGACATCCTCTCCTCCAGAAACACCATCCTTTGTGGGCCTGGGGAAGGCGAACCTTCCTCTCCTCCGGTGCTGTCTCCCCGCACCACTCCACGCCTCTGGGTTACCCCATTTGGCTGGGCATAAGCGGTGGATGACGCCAGGGCCGCCAGCTGGTGGAACTCAGCGTCCGGCTCGGGAGTGGCCCTTCCCGACCTTCCTCCTCCTGCGCCCAAGAGTTCTTCATCCTCCCCTTGCATGTTACACCTCACCGCTACGGCGGGATGGTGTCTATATTCTTGGCTTAGTGTCAGCTCACCACAGCCGCTCCTGAATGAACACACGAGACTCTCTGTGATATCACCAGAAACTTTACTGCAGGAAACATAAACATCCGAAAAGCCAAGAATGGGAGACTCCGGCCAACCATCCTTTATATACCCTCCCCCTCATTTGAAAAGTCTCTTCCCGCTCAGTAAAACCCCGCGCAAATTCCCCGCCAAGTCCAGCAGCCGTTTCTTCTCCGAGTCCTGAGACGCAGGTGTCTTATCAATGTCAGTGACCCTGAAACTCAGAGCCACATACAGGCTCTAGTAGCAGGGTTCTGACACATATGGGGGCAGCCAACTTTCCTAATCAAGGTGAGTCCAGGTTTCTTTGCAAGTGTAGTCAAATCCTTAGACTCGACCACAGAATAGCTTTTGTCAGCCCCCATAAGAACATCAGCATGGATATGGAAACAGTCGCCAATCATGGCTCCTGCCGCTCCTTACTAAGATTTCACTTTCAGCTGTGTTTGCAGGCTGACAAAAGAGCCAGTGTCTTGCCTGTTTTCTGTCCCGATAAAAGGGAAATGTATTCCAGGTCAGTCGTAGCAACAAAATGAGTTCCTTCTGTTTTTTTCCTGATGGCTGCCAAATTACATGAAGAGTGAGTTACTGAAAACAAGGTCCTTTAAAAATAAAACCACAATGTGATTCTTTCAGTGCCTTTCTCCTGTTCTCCCTCCCAGGGCTGTTCGTTCTTGCATTGGGTAATGAAGCCCCCGAAGAAATTGGCAAACAATCATTTACTGTACAATGATTTCCTCCAAGCCCCTTACTTGTCTAGGGCATAAATTGAAGCTTACTGTTCACTTGCCACCTCGGAAACAGAAATCTGCTTTCTTTTCCCTTTCTCCTTTTAACATTTAGGCAAAGTCCAAGGAACCTTTTCTCCTGGCCAGAACTAGCTCTTAACCAAATATATGCACTGTAACTTTTTGTATTTTTCAATGGAACCATGATCTGACCTCAACCAAAAGAGCCCATTTACTGGAAACCCTGCTGTTTGATTCATTCCCCATCATGGCTTCTGCTCTACAGAGGAGACCTCCATTCAATGTAGGCTCCACAGGGCTGTGTTTGCTACCCTGAAACACACAAAACAGTAACAGCTGAACAACAAGGATTAGACACAAAGTATCAACCCATCAATTGGTCCTAATGGCCGTAACCAGTAATTTTACTTTTATTTACAGCAGACATATTTGCTCTATAGCTGAAAAGGTTCTCAGGCCCGCTCACATATTAATTAAAGGGGAAAAAACAATTCTTTCCTTTAGGTTTATACTTTGAATTTTCTGAAAAGGCAAGATACGAAAGAGAGCATGGAGAGGGGAAAGTAAAAAGAGAAGAAAATTCAGGTGTAAACTCTTAAAGTTATGCTGTTCCTCTTCATGTTGGAATGACTGCTAGGTAACTAATCATAATCATAGATGGCTTTAAAGTAACATCAGACAATTTCATGGAGACAACACATTATTTATTCCCAACATGTTACAAAACTGAGTTATTTGAGGGCCAATTTTCACATATTCAACCATTCACACCTTGAAAATATTTTTATTTCCAAAAATCAATAAAACTTTACCATTTTAGTTAAAGGCTACCATTTTGCTATGCCACTGTACACAATGGGACAGATGTTAGTATCCATAAGAGTCCTGGAACCAAACCCCACCAGATACAAAGTAAGCCGAGAACAAAGTAAGAAGGTGGGAAGAGAAAAGAAGAAGATTGATCTTTTAAAAGTAGATGGAAAATGGGTCAACAGAACAACAAACAAGTTTGTCATTGCCAAATTAGGATAACTAGAGGGTAAGAAGACGTTTAGAAGAACTTTATATATGTTTAGAAATTTAGTAAAATGAACAACCTGGGTTGACTTATCTATGGGTTAATGTGAGTGCTGTACCTTAAGTCCTACCAAGGATGTCTATTTTTTGAGCACAGCTGTGAAAGGCAAGAGCCCAGGATGGGAAAACAAGTATCCATTATTATAGTAATACAGAAATCATTAAACCTAAATTTAGTTCAATACATCAATATGAAAACAGATACAAAAGGCGTTGCTAAACAAACAAAGGGTTGTTACATTCACAGTAAAACATAAAGGAGCATCAATGCCTTCTACTCTCTCTGTCATGATACCATTTCTGGCTTTTTGGAAACCTGGGCAGGAAACGGCGGTGTGCCCAGAAAGAGCTGACCCATATTGCAGCTTTGACATTTCCCCTCTCGACTTATTCATGGGCCATATCAAAATCCATAATTTTAGCACCCAAACCTGCCCTTGGCTCCCTGAGAATCCAAAGAAAACCAAGGACCTCATCACATGGAGATCCAGAAGTCGGAGGACAGTGTGGGAGACTGTGGGGCAGTGCCCAGCTTCGTCCCCTTAACATGATTGCTCATCGGCTCCCATCCCACAATGTTTCCAAGCTGTCCGCAGCTTCTTCAAATATGGTACTCACTATATTTTCAGGGCTCCCTCTTAGCTCAGTGCTGGTACACTACCGGGACAGAGCCCAACGAAGCCCCAACGGAAGTAACCCTGCGTCATATGAAGGGCTCCAACAGACTCTGTCCTGGAAGTGTGCCAGCAGCTCGGTAGAATGGGGAAAATCCCCCATCTGATGAGGTCTTATGACTCTGGGCCCATATAAGCAGTTGGGCTAGTCCCTAGATAGAACTGACCACAACTCTTTGCCATCCATTCCTTATTACCCAGACTTGGGTGGCACTCACTGTCTCCTGCCCCTTGTTATTGTCATGGCAAAAAGGAAAAAAAGGAAAAGTATGGTATATAATATAATATAAAGTATGTTATGTTATAGTTCTATACTTCTATAGTGATATATTAAGTGACTCGCAACCTTAGGTAGAATACTACATGTAAGGATCCTCCACGGACATAAATAAGACAGCAGAGCATCAAGATATACTACCTAAAGCAAACAGAGGGAGCTCCAGGATTACCTGAAGAAGGTCTACCTGAAGGAGGTCGCCGAAACTAGATGCATACCCAGGAGACCAGTTGTATCAACCAGATTTGATTGACCATATTATCTCCGAGATCCATATACTATATAGAATCTGGAATCCACCAATATACTCCTTTAACCAGGGGGTTATCCTTCTTTGTCACTATTGACATGGAACTTTGATTTACTTTGAATAATTGATTTTGAAGAAGAGTGTTACAAACCTTGAGAATATTATCAAGACTTTAATAAAACTACTTTATGTACCAATAATTATATTTGTTAAAATTGGACATTGGATTATACGTGGTTTGTTATATTGATATTGATACTATACATAAGTCTACCATTATTCATTGTGTAAACCACAGGAACGGAGTTATGGTCAATCATCAGGTTTATTTAAACCCGATTCAGATAACAAGACAATTTTGAATTATATGTATTTATCTGTACAGTTGGAATATATAAACTGACTCTACAATCATAATATATAAGTGACTATATCACTATAGAAGTATAGAACTATAACATAACTTACTTTATATTTATATTATACTAGCTGTGCCCGGCCACGCTGTGGCGAAGTATGGTGTTATGGGAAATAAAGTATTGAGGAATTGGTGGTAGTTAAGGTCAAGGGTAAAGGTTTTCCCCAGACATTAAGTCCAGTCGTGTCTTACTCTGGAGGTTGGTGCTCATCTCCATTTCTAAGCCGAAGAGCCGGCGTTGTCCGTAGACTCCTCCAAGGTCATGTGGGATGACTACATGGACCGGCGTTACCTTCCCACCGGAGCAGTACCTATTGATGCACTCACATTTGCATGTTTTCGAACTTCTGGGTTGGCAGAAGCTGGAGCTAACAGTGGGGGCTCTCTCCGCTCCCCCAATTCAAACCTGTGGCCTTTCGGTCCAGAAGTTCAGCAGCTCAGAGCTTTAACACGCTGCGCCATCAGGGGATATTATTTCCTAAAGGTTGTGAATATACAATATTTCTGATTGGTTTTTTTTTTTTGTTGGAGGCAAGTATGAATGCTGCAATTAGGAAAAATGATTAGGATGTAATGGCCTTGCAGCTTTAAAGCCTGGCTGTTTCCTCCCTGAGTGAATTTTTTGTTGGGAGGTGTTAGCTGGCCCTGATTGTTTCCTGTCTGGAATTCCCTTGTTTTCAGAGTGGTATTGTTTGCGATATTTTATGTGCTTCTACTGTCTGTGGCCCTGAGAAAACAGAGGATTTCCCAGACTTTGATGATGGGAATACTTTGTTGGGAGGTGTTAGCTGGCCCTGATTGTTTCCTCTCTGGAATACCCTTGTTTTCAGAGTGATGTTGTTTGCAATATTTTATGTGCTTCTACTGTCTGTGGCCCTGAGAAAACAGAGGATTTGCCAGACTTTGATGATGGGAATACTTTGTTGGGAGGTGTTAGCTGGCCCTGATTGTTTCCTGTGTGGAATTCCCCTGTTTATTTACTGTCCTGGTTTTAGAGATTATATTGTTCTGCATTATTCTATCCCAGTAATTATTTCATATTAAAGAAGAATCTCACTTATCCAACATTCGCTTATACAATGTTCTGGATTATCCAACGCAGTCTGCCTTTTCATAATCAATGCTTTTGTAGTCAGTGTTTTAAATTCATTGTGATATTTTAGTGGTAAATTTGTAAATACAGTACAGTAGAGTCTCACTTATCCAACATAAACGGGCTGGCAGAATGTTGGATAAGCGAATATGTTGGATAATAAGGAGGGATTAAGGATAAGCCTATTAAACATCAAATTAAGTTATGATTTTACAAATTAAGCACCAAAACATCATGTTAGACAACAAATTTGTCAGAAAAAGTAGTTCAGTACACAGTAATGCTATATAGTAATTACTGTATTTATGAATTTAGCACCAAAATATCACGATATATTGAAAGCATTGACTACAAAAATGCGTTGGATAATCCAGAACGTTGGATAAGCGAGTGTTGGATAAGTGAGACTCTACTGTAAATACTACATAGCATTACTGCGCATGGAACTACTTTTTCTGTCAAATTTGTTGTATAATATGATGTTTTGGTGCTTAATTTGTATAACGATTACCTAATTTGATGTTTAATTGGCTTTTCCTGAATCCCTTCTTATTATCCAACATATTCACTTATCCTGCCGGCCTGTTTACGTTGGATAAGTGAGACTCTACTGTATATTTCTAATCTTATATTATCTGCTCAGAACCGGATTATCTGAGGCCCCTTCTTCACAGCTGTATAAAATGCACACTGAAGTGGATTATATGGTAGTGTGGAGTCAAGATAATCCAATGCAAAGCAGATAATATAAGATTATAAATGGGTTATATAGCTGTGTGGAAGGGCCTTTGGTCTACACTGCCATATAATCCAGTGCAAATTAGATAATCTGTGGAAGAAGTCTAAGTGAGGCCTAAATCTGCCTGTCCCCTAACTGAAACCTGGCTGTCCCTTGGTTGCTAGGCAACCAAGTGGGCAGAGATTAGCCCTCTAAACTGGCAGCAATTGGATAAAAAAAATTATTGTTCTCCCTCTAATTAGGACTTTATTTTTCTTTTCTTTTTGTTGTATCAACCTTGAGGCGTGGATGATGGGTTGTGTTGTCAAATTTTGAGGTTGGGGGGCCTGTACTTTTGTTGTTTTGTGAATTGCCGTGATGCCATCACTCTTTTATATATATAGACTTGCTGTGCCCGGCCACGCGTTGCTGTGGCTTTTTTTTAGGTGTTTCCGTGTCTTAGAGGGGGGGGATCCTTTGTTGGGAGGTGTTAGGTGGGCCTGATTGTTTCCTGGATGGAATTCCTTTGTTTTCAGAGTGTTGCTCTTTATTTTGTGTTTCCCTGTTTGAGGGGGGGATCCTTTGTTGAGCGTAAGAACGTAGAGACGTGGATGAGGGGTTGTGTTGTCAATTTTCTAGGTTGGGGGGCCTTTAGTTTTGTTGTTTTGCCCGGTGGAGCGACACCATTATCCTTTTATATATATAGATTATTATATACCATACTTTTCCTTTTTTCCTTTTTGCTGTATATAATAGACATCTGTGCACATAGCCTTGTTATTGTCATGGCAGTCAGTAGGTACAACACGGCTAGTATCTGTTACTCATTGTTTGGAGTGACAGTAGTTGGAGTGACGAGGTAATCTCCCCCTCCCCTCTTTCATGTCACTGTAATGTCCCAGCCAACGTCACTCCAGCCCATGACCGACAGACAATAGCCATGTTGCACCCACTGCCACTGCAACAGTGAGAATGGAAGCGGGTGGCAAAGATAGCCATGTGGTGGTGCCAAACCAGTTTTGGCACTACTGGATGGTCAGGACTCTCTTCTGCCCCCATATTGGATGAAGCACTGTTTGTCAAAACCATCCTGGGCTGATCCAGCATTCACCATTCCCGGTCAGCCCCACCCATAAAGATTCCTAGAGAGAGAATATTTATCAAATCCACAAAAGTTAAACCTGTAATTGCAGAAGGCAAATTATACTAGCTCTAGACTTAGAGGCAGCTTTCACTCTGGACCAAATCATTAAAAACTAAAAACATTAAGATAAAGCACTTGGGATATAAAAAAAATTAAGTACTTTTTCAGCTTTTAGAGTATTTAGATCCGTAAAAGAGCATCATGAAGCACTTTCTAAAAGGTTCAAAATATTTTTGCTTTCTTGTGCAAGGCGTAACAGACCTGACTGTTTTATTTCACATGTGCATATTGTTACTTTTGGATAAAAGGTTTGCTGAAACATCTTGAAGTGCTCTTCATTTTTGTGGTCTAGGAAACTATATCCCTATTCTTTCCTTGTTATTTCTGCCTCTGGTACACATTTTCTGATAAAGCATAAAATTCCCATGATTCCATAACAAGGTAGTTAAAGCAGTGTCAAAAGGCATTAATTCTACATTGTAGATGTACCTACAGATATCTCTGAATAGTGTATTTTTCCAGTGTTACTCGAGGTTAACAGAAACTTTAGACATGATGATGGGAAACCAGCTTGCAAAACAAAAATTGCAAAGAGTGAGAAAGGTTAAAGCCTGCTTTTTGCTCAGATACATATCAGAATCCTCCTTTGCCAGCTTTAGTGTTAATATTAACTGCAAAAAAGTCAGGCTATCTAATCACAGATCCCTGGCCTGTTTTTGGCCCATAGAAACCCCAGTGTGACAAGTCAAGCGTGTAGAAGGGGGCGTGAAAGAGGGGAGCAAAGCAATTGCCAAAGGCATTGAGCCTGGTAGATGAGGCACACGGGTTGCATGCCTCAAGGGCTTGGCAAGGGCATTTCCCAACAATGCCATTTTCACCCCGAAGAAGAAAGGAAAATGCTGCAGTCCCCATATCGAGCGTGCTAATGAAAAACAGCTCTCCATGGAGGTCAACCTGCGGGCCTCCAGGCCACAATCGCCACAGTTCGGCATGTGACAGTTGTCTTCTGCAAGCAACCGGGGGAAAAGAGATTTCAATCTCTAAATGGTACTTTGATTATTTTGTTATTGACTTGTTAAGTACATTTAAAGCTTGCCTGTTCTGCAGTGTAATCAGGGAGCTTTAGGGTTCAGTTGAATTGGACAAAAATCCCAACTTTTCCGATAAATATGCCAGACCACAAACTAGATGCTGGGTAAATCGGAAGGAAAGAGAGAAGAGAAGGAAACTTCAAGCAAAAATAAAGGAGGGAGCAAGACTCTAGTATTATTAGGGCATGGCTGGATGTGGGAGTGGGAACAACTCTTGCGAGGTACATCATCAAGAACAAAACTTCAATGTTTTCTGGAGTGATTGGCTCAATTGCAAGAGTCTTTAATGTTCTCTAACAACCTCCGGTGGCTCAGTGTGTTAAAGCACTGAGCTGCTAAACTTGCAGACTGAAAGGTCCCAGGTTCAAATCCGGGGAGCGGAGTGAGTGCCCGCTGTTAGCTCCAGCTTCTGCCAACCTAGCAGTTCGAAAACATGCAAAATGTGAATAGATCAATTGGTACCGCTCTGGTGGGAAGGTAACGGCATTCCATGCAGTCATGCTGGCCAGATGACCTTGGAGGTGTCTACAGACAACGCCGGCTCTTTGGCTTAGAAATGGAGATGAGCACCAACCCGCAGAGTCAGACATGACTGGACTTAACGTCAGGGGAAACCTTTACCTTTACTAACAACCTTGTGAAGTAGATGAGATTGTAGCTGGTCCACCTCGGTGAATTTCACACTTCAGTGTGCATCTATGCTGTAGAATTAATGCAGTTTGACATCACTTTAACTGGCCTGGCTCAGTGTTATGGATTTATGGGATTTGTGATTTGGTGAGGCACCGGCACTATTTAGCAGAGAAGGCTAAGGGCTTTGGGAAGCTACAATTCCTATGGTTTCACAGAATTGAGCCCTGGCAGTTAAGGTAGTGTCAAACTGCATTAACTCTACAATGTAGCTCAGGCATGGGTAAACTTTTTTGCTTTAGGGCTGCATTGCAGGCCCAGCCGGTAGGGCTGGGCCAGGAGGGAGGACGGCTGGGCACATGCTGGGTGTGGCAGCCCTGGGACAGAGAGGGCCCAGGTCATCCTCAGGTTGTCCTCCTGGCATATGGACAGGACTGCTCATCCCATCCTTATGCCAGAAGGAAGACAAAACATGTGGCAGTGCCCTGATCCTCCTCCCCATATTCTTGGGTTGTCATCTTGGCATTATGCTAGGAGGAAGGAAAGCTAGGCAGAGGCTGAGAGTGCTCTGGAAGTCTCTCAACTGCCTTGTGCCTTCCTCGAGCCATGCTCGAACCGTCCTCCTAGCATAAGGGCTTGTACCATCCTTATGCCGGGAGGACAGCAAGACATGCAGTGGCTGAGAGTGAGTAGAGGGCAGGCTGCCGTGTCCTTATGCCAAGAGGACAGGAAAGATTAGGAGGGCCTGAGGAAAGCACCCAGAGGGCCGCATCCAATCCCTGGCCTTAGTTTGCCCATGCCTGATGTAGATGCACCTTTGAACTCGGATCCCTCTTCTCCACATCCCAATCCAAACCCATTGCTGTAACTAAGAAATGGAAATCATGTTGCATTGAGATGCAGTTGGGTGCAAATTTTAGAAGCCCTAGCCAATTTTTGGGGGAGGGGGTTGCTGGGATTTGTAGTCCAGCAGTATCTGGAGCAGTGGTTCTCAACCTGTGAGTCCCCAGATGTTTTGGCCTTCAACTCCCAGAAATCCTAACAGCTGGTAAACTACTTGGGATTTCTGGGAGGTGTAGGCCAAAACACCTGGGGACCCACACGTTGAGAACCACTGATCTGGAGGAACATCTGAATCACATCCTGGTTACTAAAGAGTTAAATGTTTGCTCATTGAGACTTCTTGTGGAGAGAAAAAATGAGGTATAAACATAATAATAATAATAATAATAATAATAATAATAATAATAATAATAATAATAATAATTCTTACACATTAGAACAGAAAATTCAAATGTTTTCTCCCCATTGCACACAATTATGTGAAATGTGGATAATTTTTCAAATTGTAGGAACTTTTTGGACAAAAATATGGCATTTACTTCAGACATAAATTGAAATACAGGTTGAGTATTCTTTATCCAGCATTTCAAAATGCA
Source organism: Anolis carolinensis (assembly GCF_035594765.1). Lineage (NCBI taxonomy): Eukaryota > Metazoa > Chordata > Lepidosauria > Squamata > Anolidae > Anolis > Anolis carolinensis. Next base: position 14,768,982 of record NC_085843.1, read on the forward strand.
CTAGAGTTGTCCACATGGTTGTTTGAGATAGCTTTCTGATGTTTCAATGTACATAAACTTTGTTTCATGCACAAAACGACTAAAAAACAATGTATATAAAATTACCTTCAGGGCATACATGCAAAATGTATATGAAACATAAATGAAGTTCATGTTCAGACTTGGGCCAAATCTCCAAGGCACCTCATTATGTAAAAACATATTCCAAAATCTGTAAAATATCTGAAATGCAAAACACTTCTGACCCCAATCATTTTATATAAGGCATACTTAACCTGCATTTATACACGATGTATTGCAAACAAATGAAGTGTTTCCTGAAAAATAACCATTGGAAAATATGCAAAAACCTTCAACGTGAGAAATTACTCTTTCTCACTGAGGATGAGAAAATCTGTGAACACTCTGGAGAGCCCTATAAGGGTTAATGGCGTGGTCACTAAAACTATTCCAAGAAATGGAATGTGTCAGCAATTGCATCCAGTTTAATTGGATGCTCTGTAAAAAGATTACACTAATGAATTCCTGCCTGTGTTCCATTAAAAATCAATCTGAAAGTGACTTCTCTCAAGATTTCTTCTTTGAATCCCCTTTTCCATGAAGTTTGTATTATAATCTGATTTGCAAATATCATGGCAACTGCATTAGAAGACTACACTAGAGCTCTCTAAGACAGCATTCTAAGTCTCTCTATATAAAAGTCAGTCTATCTGTCGGTTGGTCTGTCTGTCTCTCTGTATCACAAAGGCTGTTGCTAGATGAAAATACCCTCTGTGTTGTCAATGGATTGGCTGTTATTAGATTAATAATTGGCTGTTGCTAGGTGAAGTGTCCCTCTGTGATGTCACTGGAAAAGAAAGGTGACATGTATATGAGGGGAAGGGAGGGAGGGAGGAGCCACAAAAGAGAGCCATGTTTCTATTGAGAATTGAATGAATGAATGGTTTATTGTACCAGCCATAGGCCAAGACATCAAATAATATGTGTTTGTTGTTTATTCATTCAGTCGCTTCCGACTCTTCGTGACATCATGGACCAGCCCACGCCAGAGCTCCCTGTTGGCCATCACCACCCTCATCTCCTTCAAGGTCAAGCCAGTCACTTCAAGGATACTGTTGCACCTAAGGTTAGCGTCACCTTGCTATATACACCAGACTGCACACAGGTTGAAGTCTTTTGTAGTTTATTAGAAAATAGAAGATAAAAATTTCTTTAAAAGCAAAAGTAAAGTTCCAAAAGATTGTTACAATATAAAGCCTTAGAGAATAACCCAAGAAACCACAAGGAATAAACAAAGTCCCATTAGAGCATGACAAAGTCCCAGTAACATGAACACAAAGGCTGCAAGGTAATCCAGGAAAATAAGAGCTTGCTTCTTGGTTGAATGAAAGTTGCTTTGACAAAGGTTCATCTCTAAACACACTGCTTTAATACCCTTTGCCAAGCATGAAAGCATTTCTTTGGCCTCTGACCTCCTTCTTGTTTGCTATTCTCACACTCCTTCGAACCCTGAATTCGAAACGGTCAGCTTGATCTAAAGATTCCGTTTCATCAAGGTCAGCCTGCTCGTTAGCAGCCTGCTCGTTAACGTCAGCTTGCTTGCTATAAGACTGAGAACTGTCCTCCTTTTCTGAGTCAATTTGCACCTGGCTAGATTCAGTATCATCATCATTCCCTGCTGTGGGAAAAACTCTCTGTTCCTCATTTTCTACAACAGGGACATTCTGAATCTGATTTTGAACCTGAATCCCATAATTCCCATCAGAGTCAATCTGAGGTTCCAGCTGAGTCACAACAGATACCATCCATCCACCTTGCCCTTGGTCGGCCCCTCTTCCTTTTTCCTTCCATTTTCCCCAGCATCATGATCTTCTCCAAGCTTTCCTGTCTTCTCATGATATGGCCAAAGTACTTCATCTTCGCCTCCAATATCCTTCCCTCCAGTGAGCAGCCGGGCATTATTTCCTGGAGGATGGACTGGTTGGATCTTCTTGCGGTCCAAGGCACTCTCAGGATTTTCCTCCAACACCAAAGTTCAAAAGCATCTATCTTCCTTCTCTAAACCTTCCTTATGGTCTAGTTCTCGTATCCATAGGTTACTATGGGGAATACCATTGCTTTAACTATGCGGACCTTAGTTGCCAGTGTGATTCTCTATGCTTCACTATTTTATTGAGATTGGTCAATAAAAATATACAACCTTTAAAAGTACAATAAATAGTTTCCAATAAAAACATTAAAATTTATTCTATATATAGATTCTTTAAAATTACAGTAACAGAGATGTGATAACAATAGCAATGCCTGATTTGTATCATCCCAAAGTATCTTCATTTCCATTTCTAGCCTCCGCTGTGGACTTTAGTAATTTAGCTCAGATTTTTGGGCTGCGACTGCAAATGGGGCAACATTTAATGTTGTATTTTTGGAATAATCCGCTAACAAGTCACAGATAACTGCTGACTGTTGCCATGCTGCCCTTTCTTCCAAAAGTGATCCCAGAAGATTGTTTCTAGGGTCGTTATACAAAGGGCAATGTAACAGATAGTGTATTAAATCTTCTCCTTCCCCCGACCCACAAATACAAAGCCGTTGGGCATGAGGGATCGCTCCATATCATGGTTCTCAACCTGTGGGTCCCCAGGTATTTTGGCCTACAACTCTCAGAAATTCCAGCCAGTTTACCAGCTTTTGGGATTTCTGGGAGTTGAAGGTCAAAACTTCTGGGGACCCATAGGTTGAGAACTACTGCTCTATATCTTCCCTCTAGCCCGCTTGATGGCATTGTTTGGAATCACAGGACTGTAAATGCTTTTCTAAGGGCTACAGATATTAAGACTTGAAGATATTGTTGACATTATTGGTCACTTTTTAGTAGAAGATACCAAGTAGTGAAACCCTGCTGTTTACTAGCTTGTAAGACGCATCATTTCAAAGATTTTGTTTCTCATCACCTTCTTGTCCAACTGCATTAGGGTTGTTGCTGATCCATCGAAATACTGATGGAGCAGGGCCAACCAGTATTGAGCCCAATGTCCAGGCTTATATTGCTCCATCTAGCATTGCTTTGTTATACTCTCATCCTCCACTTCCAGAAGTCTCTTCCCATATGACAGTGGTTCTCAACCTGTGGGTCCCAGATGTTTTTGTCCTACAACTACCAGAAATCCCCGCCAGTTTACCAGCTGTTAGGATTTCTGGGAGTTGAAGGCCAAAGCATCTGGGGACCCACAGGTTGAGAACCACTGCCATATGAGATGCTAAGCTTATGCATTCTGGCCTTAAGTGAGGGAAGACCCAATTCAAGCCTTAACAAGACATTGTAAAAGGAAAGAAGAAGGAAGAGGGGGAGGGGGGAAGAAAGAAAAAGGAAGGAGGGAAGGAAGGAGGAAAAAGAAGGGATGAAAGCGTGAGGCAGCAGCCCCTTCGACACCTGGGCAACACCAAGGTATATCTCACTAAATTACATATCCAGGAATCTCAAGGAAGGACCCAGGACTCCAACTGATATAGCTATGTATATGCAGATAATACTGAACATCTCAAAAAAAATTTGAATGTATATTTTTGGCCTGCTTATTTGTTCCTCCTCTGCCATCCAAACCTTCTAATTTCGAACAGGAGGTTCTTGAGCATGCTTTGCAAAGCAGTCTATATTTTAATGCTGTTGTCTAAATTAAAAGGTGTGTGTTCATGACTAGCAGTGAAGGAACTGAGTAACTGGTGAAGGACTTAGTCCAGGAGCCTTGGTTCTGCCAGAGACATTTACTTTTACGAACATGTAGGAGTTTTTATGTATGGCTAGGGATATTCAGACACACAGGGCTTGGAGATATTTCCTGAAAAGTCCTAATCCTGAAAAAAGGATCAGAAATATTCTCCTTCCTTTTAAACGTTTGTCCCCATATTTAGCCATATTTTTTTAATAACCTAGAAGACAGAATACGTGAACGGTTGATTCTAGTCTATATTTAACAAAAATGTTTGGAGCCTTAATTGCATCCATGTGTAACTAGCAACAAGGGAGATGGATTCTATTCCTTAGTAAAAAAATAATGACTTGTTTTATTTTCTCTATTGCTGGCATGTCTAGTGCATGACTCAGACACAGACAAGTTTTACCAATGGATTCCTCTGTTCCACTTGTTAATATTTTCCAACATCTTTATTCATTATTCTGATCTTTTCACCCTGCTGCGCACATAAAATATTCCACTCTGTGCACAGCTCTGAATGGTTGCCTGTTCACCTGAGAGTCACTAACACACACACTTAAGTCAAAAACTCCAACACATCCAGTTTGAGTTTGGCATTTCCACACTCTTCCAAGACTGTCATACTTCAGATATATCATGAGAAGGCGTAACTCATCGGAAGAGACAATAATGATTGGACAGGTAGAAGGCAATCTGAATAGAGAAAGACCAGAGATGGACAGACTCAATCAAAGAAGACATAGCCCTCCATTTACTAGAGGATTGTAGTTGAGGATAGGATGACTTGAAGGTCTCTTATTCATAGAGTTGCAGTATGTTGACATCAACTTGATGACAGCAAACAGCACAGCCAGATAATATCCTGTTGTTGTTGTTGTTGTTATGTGTCATCACATTGGTTGTGACCTATGAAGATCCTGTGAATGAGAGATCTTCGATAGGACCATTCAAGTCTTGCAAACTCAGGACCATGGCTTCAATTATACATCCAATCCACCTATAATGCAGTCAGCCTCTTCTCTTATTGATTTCAGTTTTACTGATATTATTTTACTGATTAGGGAGAGGTGGGTAATTCATCATCATCATTGTAATTTCCTACTGCTTTCGGTTTTATTGAGTATTCGAATCTTTTCTAATAAGCCATGTCAACTCACAATATGTCCAAAGGACAACAGCCACAGTTGAATCATTTCAGCTTCTAATGACTGGTGACTTCCATATGAGAGTGATGGCAAAGGAGCTGTCCAATGTACTACATTTACTTTGGGGGTGCAATTCAATGCCTTAGCGCTCATCTACTCCGGCCATTTATTTCAAGGCCAGTGTGGAGCATTTCAAGAAAGTTTCTCTAGTGTCTAAATTGGTCTGGTTCCCACCCCCAGCATGGTTGAGATGCTCTCCACAACTTAGATGGCATTTGGAATAAAAAAAAAGTTGGGAAGAACTTGCAAAATGTTTTTAAACTTGTGCAGTTAACTCCTTGGGGCCACATAAACAACCCTGGGGGTCTACATAGAAATACTTTAATGAATAAAGAAATACGAAAACAAGTGCATAAAGGCTGCAATGGAAAAATTCCACCTGAAATCCAGGAGATCTGCTGCTAGTCAGTGCGGAGAATATCAAACCGGAGTGATCAATATTATGGTTCATTACAATGCAGTTTTCTGTGTTCGTAAGCTTAAAAGAAGCCTTAAGAGCAAAGAAAACAAACCTGGCATTTGCAAGCATTTGCAAGCATGAAGCGTGCAGTCTCCATGTTGAAAATACAGGTCAGAAGGTTGCCTTAGCTTTAATTAGGAAGTCAAACCAGATTTTGATTGTTCACGGACTTGTTGGCTGTCTGGGTTAATTTCAAAGCATTCCTGTTAGCCTCTCCCAAGGGATGTCTGGGTTTAGATCTTGATGAAAAATGACAGGAAATGTTTGCTTGGGGTGTATCTGCTGGCTGTAAAGATGTTATTCGCAAAGAGGGCTGCCATTCTCACCAGGAGATGCAAAACAAGGCGAGGGAGATTCCCAAATGCTGTTCCAACACTGTTCGTGCAAGAGCCTTCGGACACTGGGCATTGCGCCTGCGCAAAACGAAAGCTCATGCACAGTTTCAATGCAGTAAATTGCAGAGGCTTTGTTCCTCTTGTTCACAATGTTTGATGTGGGAATTAAACAAGCTCTGTAATTACCTGCACAAGGAGGGTTTGGCTTTCAAAGGATGCTGGAGACTTAACAGGGAACAGACATAAATGCAAGCATACCTCAGTTAAGAAAGGCATGTTCTGGGATTTATTTCTTTAACAGAAAATTTTGTACCAGAGGCTAAAACAACATGGAAAAAATATGGATAAGTTGAGCATCCCTTATTCTGAATTACGAAATCCGAAATACTTCAAAATAATTGTTCACATGGGTGATTGAGATAAGAAACTTTTGTTTTCTGATGTGAACACACACTTTATTTCATGCAGAAAATTATCTAAAATGTTGTATAAAATTACCTTCAGGCTATGTGCATAAGGTGAATATAAAATAAAAATACATTTTGTGCTTAGATTTGGGTCCCAATTAGAAGATATCTCATTACGTATATACAATAGAGTCTCACTTATCCAACATAAACGGGCCGGCAGAACGCTGGATAAGCGAATATGTTGGATAATAAGGAGGGATTAAGAAGAAGCCTATTAAACATCAAATTAGGTTATGATTTTACAAATTAAGCACCAAAACATCATGTTATACAACAAATTTGACAGAAAAAGTAGTTCAATATGCAGTAATGCTACGTAGTAATTACTGTATTTACTTATTTAGCACCAAAATATCACGATGTATTG